>NC_090648.1:146693971-147388971 GCF_040937935.1 Hyperolius riggenbachi
TGTACAGTGTACAGTGTGTGGGTAAATGTACAGCACCTATGTGTATAGCATGTGGGTAAGTGTACAGTGCCTATGTGTATAGCATGTGGGTAAATGTACAGTGCCTATGTGTATAGCATATGGGTAAGTGTTGTACAGTGCCTATGTGTATGGCATGTGGGTAAGCGTACAGTGCCTATGTGTATGGCATGTGAGTAAGTTACAGGCTATATGTCAGAATCAGAATCAGAATCAGAATCATTTATTTCGCCAAGTACAACGGGGGTTGTACCCGGAATTATTTTTGGCACATACAGGGTCGGTGATGGTACGGTAACAGCAGAATCAGAAGAAAACAAAAGGTTGTTTCGGAGATATACAAGCAGACATCACGTTACAAAAATTTACACCTTGCACATTACACAACTTAAGCTAGATGGGTCCGTCTAAATGCTATGTCGTGCGGAGCTGCCTCTACACTCTGTGTGGCGCTCACTGCTCTGCAGCATAACAGACACCCCACCGCATGTCATGGAAAATGCAGGTGTGAGAGAGAAGGAGAAAGAGAAGAAAAAGAAAAGGAGCGATAGTAGACAGTGAGAAAGAAAGCAGTGGAAGGCAGAACCCCCCAAGATTGCAGCGCAACCCAGTCCATCTCAAATGTCCCACCTGGCAGGCCGCGTCGGGTCTGCAGCTGCTGCTCAGGCACTGTGCGGCAAGGTGCCAGATCGGTGGGCCCCTGCCGGATTACTTAAGCCTGGCAGACCCCATGGGGGAAGGTGGCAGCACTCGGTTGTTGGAGCAGGACCCCGGTAGCCAGGATGGCCTCGGCAAAGTTCCTCTGTGGAGGGCCCACAGAGCAGTGCCTGCATCAGGTGACGCAGCTGCGATGGAGAAGCAGGTGATGTTGTGCCTGCGATGGAGAAGCGGTGGGGGAGAGCAGCAGCCTACCGTGCCTGTTGCTAGAGATTCTTAACCCAGCAGCGATGGTGAAGAGCTCCCCATGTGCTGGTCCCAGACGCAGAGGCAGTACACTGGAGCAGCGGCTCGGCTGAGGGCCGGTGTGGTTGCTGCAGGGGCCGGGGACTCCTTCCCACGTGGTGTGATGTGCGACGGAGTCCAGGGAGCCGGAGCGGTGCAGATGCCTCCCGCAGCTCCTGGGCCTGTGTTGTGCCTGTGATGTTGTGCGGAGGAGACCCGGACAGCCACTGTGGAGAAGCAGCGGTGGAGAGCCACGGAGGGCAGTGCTGCGCAGTGGTGGCAGATGAGATCCAGGTCCCCAGCAGCTCTGGAGCTTGGGATATCAGCGGTGAGAGGAGAGCCAGCACACAAAGTCCAGATCCATCCTGGGCCATCAGCTGCGACACAAAGTCCAGATTCATCCTGGGCCATCAGCTGCGACGTCCCACGTGATGAGCCGGTCCTCACAACAAGCGCTGGGGAGTCGGATCCCGGAGAGCCAGGGCACCGGTCGCCGATCCGATGGTGTGGGGAAGCTGGCAGGAGCTCCTGCAGCGATCCATGGCTGGGGGCCCCGCGGAGAAGAGGCAAAAGAGAGAGGTTACAGCCGGAGCCCTGTGGCCGTGGCTACCCGCTCAGGCGCCACATGTACAGCATGTGGGTAAGTGTACAGTGCCTATGTGTATAGCATGTGGGTAAGTGTACAGTGCCTATGTGTATAGCATGTGGGTAAGTGTACAGTGCCTATGTGTATAGCATGTGGGTAAGCGTACAGTGCCTATGTGTATAGCATGTGGGTAAGCGTACACCGTATCTGCCTACGGTGCATGAGTAAGTTTACAGCTGATGTGTACAGCATGTGGCTGAGTGCACTGTATGTCAGTATACAGTAGTTGGGTGAGCGTACAACCATGGCTGGTAGCGCCCTGCACATGACGTAAGTAGTGACATCATGCGCTGAGCACTCCCGGCCACGGTTGCACACTGTAGGACGCGCAGCTGAGTCAGTGTAGGCGCAGTGATGCCCGACTCTGACGACCCCCGAAGAGGCTGCAGGAGGGGCTTCAGGTATGAAAGGAGGGGGGCAGAGGAGAACGGGGAAGCAGTGGGCATCAGGACAGCTCCCCCTACATGCCTGCTCCCCCGTTTCTCCTGGTCTGTTGGGCTCTGGTATCCTTTAAAGCAGGAGGATTAGCCATACTATGCCATGGAAAAAAACACATATATAAGTAGATAAATACTTGATCTACTTACATAACACATGTATTGTACTGTCCACGTTTTGATTTCAGTGAATGTTATATAGTAAATGAAGAGAATTCTGTTCCTGGTGGGAACCATGTCTTTTGCCCACAGTTTAGGCTAAATCCTGATGTCATTTCTGCCCTTTACTTTTTTTTCTTTTCTCCCCCAATCGCTGAGTCACCTCAGCCTTGCTTGAAAACACAAATGAGTAGGGGATCGTGTTTCAGATAAGCAGCTAGGCAGGGAAATAAATGGAAGAGGAGGAATATATTATAGATAAAAAGAACCCCTAGCATGCAACTGCTTGGCACTGACTACTAAAGGGCCAGTGCTCCTTAAAGGAATACTATCGATACCCAAGTGTTCTAAAATGACAGTGTACAAATAATGTCTAAGTAGCTGTGTAAACATTTTACTACTTTTCATGTTAAATATCAGAGGCAAAAGCTGTAATTTATTGAGGGTAGGATTTAGCTATATTGGGACAAATCAATTGCAGAAGGGGTGTCTGCTTCAATGCACAGCCAGTGTTGCATATCAGACTACAGAAAGCAAATATCAAACATATCAAACTCTGAAAGCAAAAACAATATGAAAAAGCTGTGACGATTAGTTACATTTCCTCTGCTCTCTTCAGACACTTAGGCCTGGAACCCACTGAAATCCGCAAACGCAAAACGCAACCGCTAGCGTTTTGCCTGAGCGGTTTGCAAGCGGATTCATGCAAGTTTTCGGTCGCGTTTTGCAACAGTGTATTTTTTTCCTCAGCCGTTGTGTAGCGTTTTGCGTTTCGCGTTTTTATCCTGATTGGTCCTGTGAATTATTTTTAATTTTGTTACAGTGTGCTGAACCGCAAAACGCTAGCAAAACCGCTAAGTTAAGGTTTTGCTGAGCGTTTCTGCTAGCGTTTCAATACTTTACATTGAAGCGCTAACGCTCCCAAAATGCTGCAGGTCCTGCGTTTGCATTTCTGGGAAACGCAAACGCTCCTGTGGAAGTTGCCCCATCCATTAACATCAGCTGAGAGTTTGGCAAAACGCTAGCGTATCGCATCGCTGCCAAAATGCTCAAAAAAACGCTCTTGTGGGTTCCAGCCCTTAGTCAGAAACAGAGCCCCCAACAGCTGCAGCTCCTGTGTCCTGGCTCTCTCTGTCACACACAGAGCTACACATAGAGTTAACTGATCAAGTGTGAGGGGAATTTCCCCCTCTCCTCATGGCTCAGCCAGCCGTCAGTTTTGGCGTCAGTAAACTTTGAATGTATTTTGCTAACAGTAAACAAAGAAGTTGCTACTAAAATGTATACACCAATACTTAGCAGCACTTCCCAAACAATTCCTGTGTCAATTGAAAAAAATATGTGAATCGATAGTATTCCTTTAAGTATGTGATAACTCCAAACCATAACAGCAGAAAAAGTTTTGAATGCAGGATTAACATCTTTATCACTTCATACACTCAGACCAGTTGCTGTTGAAATTTGATTTCTATGGTGACAATCCCACTTTAAGTTATGAAGGCAGCATCTCTGGAATGTGGGCTTAGAGTAGCCTGTGATCGATTTGAAAGTCAAATCTGTCCTGATGCAAAGTCACAGAAGGAGAAATATGGAGTATACATTACTAACACTGTATACATAGAGTAAGTATATAACTTTACTATGTGATGTAAGGATAGAAATAAATTAGAGCTTGCATAAATTTTAAAGACAAACAAAACAGAAAAGAACCACTTCTTTCAGTCACTGCTATATGCAGGGCAGTTTCTAGGCTAAATTGCTCCTAGGTCAAGGGTGTAAGAATTGTGCTCCCCCCCCCCCCCCGCAGGCTTAAGAACGTTATTTGCAGTATTTAGCCCACAGTATAGGTAGCCAAGTATATGTGCCCCCAGTATCGGTAGCAAGCCCATTCATTAACAGGGCAGCCCATTTTGGTGCACGGTGAAGCCAAGAAACGGCACACTCCGCTTCTGCACAAACTCCGGGCCTGCACTGGTTACTGTTCCCCCTTCAATATGTAACAATTAGGAGGAAGACATAACTTGGGCACCGGCTATTTCCGGCAGCCGAATTAATTTTTTTTACTAATTTGTGCGGCGTCTGGCTGAAACTCCAGATGGCCAAATCAGACATGCGGCACAGGCACCGGAAATCAGCAAAGCGCTGCACCGAAATCAGCTGCCTAGTGCTGCTGCTGTAATCTTCCAAAGAGAGTAACAGAAAAATACTTAGCAACTTTATCAGTTCTGAACAGAACATATGAAACAAAAGAATCTCACCAATCCATTGCATAGGACTTTTAGCTAACCTTTGAAGTGACCCAGAGATGGCATAAAGAAAAGATTTGATACTTACCGGAGGTTTCCTCCTTCCCCATAAACGCGTCTAAGTCCCATGCCGTCCTCCTGCAGTCTGCCGTTCAGCCGCAGTGAGCCTCGGTAATAGGCTCAGTTGCGTTGGTCCGGGTCTACTGAGCATTTTATTTATTGTATTTATGAAGTGCCAACATATTACGCAGCACAGTAGGTCCGCGCATGCGCAGAAGACCCAGACTGGACATGACTAAGCCTATTACCGGGGCTCACCGCGGCTGAACGGCAGACCGCGGGAGGACGGCGTGGGACTTGGATGTGTTTATGGAGTGGGAGGAGGCCCCGGGTAAGTATCAAATCTTTACTTATGTCATCTCTGGGTGACTTTAACCTTACTGGAGGTACGACTAACCACTACCACCGCTTGTGAAGTCTCATGGTGTTATTGGGCAGCACAGGCAATGTCTTGACAAAGGTGACCCCAGGTGGCCCCAAAATGATCATTGGTGAATCACGTTACCATTGACTTTCATTGCTTCTGGTGCTGTGTGCGGTGCGCAATAAGTTGTATAAATGTTCTTTAATATAAAAGACACATTGACATACAATTGCTTTGTATGTCAATGTGTCTTTTATATTAAAGAGCATTTATACAACTGATGGTGCCGGACTCTACGTTCTACATTACAATTGGAGATGGGAGTGCTACCTATCTTCCTGTCTAGGCACATCATAAGAACAACTACAGGAGTGCGATCTACAAGTACTTTCTGTGGTGCGCAATAAAGCACTACAACTCGTGCGTCATGTTCCATTGACGTTAATGGCTACTGCGATGAGGTGTGTTGCTTTTGGTGGAATCTGCGCAAAGCGATGCAACACAGTGTAAAGAGGCCTGAGAAGACTGTCACTTTACTCTTTGACTAATTAAAGTTAGTCAAATGGTGTCATCCTGTTTCAAAACCTCTGGGATCAACTGGTGGCTGATACATTGAATACTCTATTGATACTAACAATATCTTTTTCTTTGGAAAAGGGCAAACCACAGAGAAAGATGGGATTATTTCCTAGTTGGCTGCAGGAATCCCACTTGAGATCTCACATTCCTACGTCACGAAGACCACCCCAAGGACCAATATTTACTAAACACTGAATACTGCAGGATATGTGACATCCTAGAGTTTCAACAACCTCAACAATCCGTGATGAATACATGTACACATTAGATACATTGCTTTTTTTTCTTTGCATACATCATGGTAGATTTTCCCTTTGTTTGT
This sequence comes from Hyperolius riggenbachi, assembly GCF_040937935.1. Taxonomy (NCBI): domain Eukaryota; kingdom Metazoa; phylum Chordata; class Amphibia; order Anura; family Hyperoliidae; genus Hyperolius; species Hyperolius riggenbachi. The sequence continues at coordinate 146,699,745 of NC_090648.1, forward strand.
TTTAATGGTTGTCAGTGCTAACAATACATTGTCTACCGTTCACTTGTGAGCCACAAAGTTCTCATATACAATAACCAATGGCAGCTTTCAGCCATTAAATAATGCTCCACTCTGTAAACTTACTGACTGTGTTTTGAAAAAGTGACGATCAAATATAATCGTTTATTTAAAGCATAGCTAAACCTTTCCAGGGGCATTGTAAGAAATCACAGAGTATACATTAAGCTGCTGATTTCATGAGAAGACATCTAGCAAATGCCACCCTGCAGGTAAACATGTTTTTTCAATACAGGTGGTCGCCTTAAACAGCGGGTATTCATGCATTATCTACTGCAGCAAAATCCAAAAACATTTATCCAGCGTTTAGGACAATGCGCATAGAATGCAGCACAATCAGAATCAGCTTTATTTGCCAAGTAAAAGGGATTCATACATAGTATTACTTTTGGCACACTCAGGCATGGTAGTAGTGTGCAGATGAGATAAAGTGTACCACTCAAGGGTTACTATACATGGGTACACATATACATAGACACACACATATATAGGAGGGCTATTGGGATTGGATGACCCCTGGAGTAGGGGGGGGGGGGCTGAGTTGAGAAGCTAGATGGCTTGGGGGAAGAAAGTGTTCCTATAACTGGAGGTCCTGGTGAAGATGGACCTGTAGGGGTGGCCCAATGGGAGAGATTTAGGTAACAGTTTCAGGGGTGCGAGAGGCCTTTCACTATCCTGATGGCTTTGAATCGCGGTCTGGAGGAACAGAGGGTGCTGAGTAATAAAGGGGGGGGGGGGCATAATCTTCTCAGCGGCAGTGATGACTCTCTATACCTGTTGCTCATGGAGGCATACCATATGATATTGGTGGAGCTGAGTAGGAGTTGGTCAGGAGGTCCTGCGACATGCCAGATTTCCTTAGTTGTTGCAGGAAGAGCTTTGTTGAGCTATATTCTGTATTTTGCTGGTGTTGTCATACAGATTTAAGTCCCTGGAGATGGTGGTTTCGAATAAGTGCCAATCAAAGTACCCTAGCAACCTCTATGCCTTCAATGAAGATTGGGGTAAGTTCAGGGGGATTCTTCCACAAATTGTAATTTCTCTGTTTTTTTTGTTGTGTAACTAACAAACGACTTCAGGAAAATACTGGGCCTGATTCGGTTGTAGGGAGGCTACTAGCTAGACTACATTTAAATCCTTGTCCCTCATGCAGTTTGCTACTGCCAGAGTCATCAGAGTCAGTGTTCCATTTCCATTTGAACAATACCAGCCTACATGTGACGTGGGAGGCTCTGCAAGAAGGGAAGTGTAAGGGACGAGGCAGCTGCGGCGAACAGCACCGCCGCCGCAGCTGCCTCCACGTGGCCATCCGTCCGTGCGGCGTCTGGGACGCCGAGGACGGAACGTTCTCGGGTGCAGGGGGTCGCCGTAGTGCGCGCGCGCGCGCACAGACTGTACCTTTATGCGGAGAAGAAGCCCGTCAGCTGACCTGCTGGTCGGCTGACGTCAGAGGAGTCCCACGGCGCCCAGGATTGGCTGATTCTGGAGGGGCGTGTCTGTGGAGTCTCCTCTGCTTCTTAAGCCTGCGGGCTTCTTTCACTCACTGTCTGTCGTCGTGAATGCTTGCGTGTTAGCGCTCAGACCTTAGGCTAGTTTCCTGGTGTTGATGCTAAGGATTTCACACCTAGTCTAGGATATTGTTACCTTGCTATTGTTATTTCTAGACTAGATCCCGGGGTGTTGATGCCAAGGATTTCACACATAGACTAGGATATTACTTACTGTATTGATCTCCTGTGTATGACTCTTAGCTATTTATCTGACTCTGATTCTGCTGTCTGATCCTATACTTTATCCTATCTGCCTACCTGTTGCTGAACCTCTGCCTGATTACCAATTACTCTCTTGTCTCACAATTCTGTACCGATAGGTACCTTCCTGTTGCTGAAACCTCAGCCTGATTACCGATTACTCTCTGGTCTCACGATCCTGTACCAATACTTTCCTCTCTGTTGCCGAACCTTGCCTGCCTGACCATTCTACTCATTAGTGGGCCCTCGCCACTGGTGAGGTGTAACTACGCCAGCCCCGCTGGTGAAGCAGTTCTCTTAGGCTGCAGTTCAGTCTGACTCACCCGCTCCTCGGGAGATTCAGCCTCTTCAGTATTGTTTCTCCAGCTTGCTGGAGATTGTACTTTAGTGCAGTGTTTCTCAACATTTTATTGGTATGTACCCCTTCTAAAACCCTGTACTCACCAAGTACCCCCTAGCATATTAATCATTATCACAAGTGACAAATATATATTTAATCGTAGTACATGATAATTGGTTCTAAACCATTTCCAAGCAATTACTGTTGCTTTTAATTAACTAAAATACTAATTTGGTGTTGTTTAAATAAGATTTATCATTTTCTAAAACTCTAAATTTGTATTCTTAGTTAATTATATCAAGCCTGAGTACCCCCTGGAACCATCAGAAGTACCCCCTGGGGTACGCGCACCGCATGTTGAGAACCTAGGCTTTAGTGCACGGTTAGTGTACTGTTTATGCCTCACCAGCCCCTCTGGTGAGGTCTCATTAAACTATAAGTTACGGTTGCACCAATCACTACTCACACTGTGCTCCTTGTCTGCTATACTAGTGTTATTGGTGACTCTGCAGATCACCCATAATCAGGTATAGCGTCTGTATTATTGGTGATTCTGCAGATCACCAAATAATCAGACACCTGAGCTACTACACAAGACCGTTACAGGAGGTCAACTTAAATCTTTCCCACCCACTTTAAAACCCCTCTTGCCCATGTCAAGAACAAAGGGCTCATTTCCACCTCATGGTCAGGAAGGTGGGTGTAACTACTCCACACCTGTGTGTAGATAGACCTGGGGCATGACTTACGGTGGAATCTGTAAGCCCCCTTTAATAAGGGTTTTCTAGATATCCACCCTCTCCCCAGGAGTTTAAAAATAGTGAAGTGTGATATTGGTACCCAGGGGAGCCTCTAGGCATAGGCAGTACAGGCCATTGCCTGGAGTGCCATTGGTGCAGGGGGCGTCATGTTGCTAGATTAAGCCACGCCCCCAGCTAAGCCCCACCCCACAGGTGTTCTATTGCTTCTAATGCATCTGCTTAGCGTAAGTTGCAGTCAGCCGCCACTGTGTCCCTCTGTGCCTTGTACATACCCCCCTCCCCTTTTGTGCCTACTTCTGTCCCTTTTGTGCCTCATTCTGTCTCCATGTGCCTCCTCAGTCCCCATGTGCCACTTCTGTCCCCCTGCGCCTTCCTCTGTACCTCCTTCTGTGCCCCTTTGTGTCTTCTTCTGTCTCCCTGTGGCTCTGTCTGTCCCCCTCTGCCTACTTCTGTCTCCTTGTGCCTCCTTACATCCCCCTTTGTCTTCTTCTGTCACCCCAATTGTGTATTTTCTGGTGAAACACTGCTGTATTGTGTATTTTCTGGTGAAATGTTGTCCGCATTGTGTATTTTCTGGTAAAACGCTGCTGTATTGTGTATTTTCTGGTGAAACGCTGCTGTATTGTCTATTTTCTGGTGAAATGTTGTTCGCATTGTGTATTTTCTGGTGAAACGCTGCTGCATTGTGTATTTTCTGGTGAAATGCTGCCAGCATTGTGTATTTTGGGGTGAAAAGCTGCCACAATAAATGTAATTTCTGGTGAAACGCTGCCGCATTATGGTTATTTTCGGATGAAACGCTTCCGCAATACGTATTTTCTGGTGAAACTCTGCCGCATCACGATTATATTTTGGTGAAACACTGCCACATTACGATTATTTTCATGGAACGGGGGCGCCACAGGTTTTCTCGCCTGGAGTGACAAAATGGCTAGAGGTGCCCCTGTTGGTACCCCTTGTCCAGTCCTGCAAAGGGTTAAGGGTAGAAGTCAAGTGTAGAGAAAACAGCTTTTCACAGCAGTTATTTAGTGCATGCTGCGCAATTAGCGCAACCCACAATACATAACTGATGTAAGTAACGTTAAACTTGCCTTGCGCTGTCTGCACATGACAATTTTAACATTGCTCTGTGAATATGACCCAATATCTTCCTTACACTCATCTGTATTGTGTTTGCTCATCTATATACATGTGACACACGTATGAGTGTTTATATGTTGCGCACAGCTGCAAAGTGATCATTTTATTTCAGTACATTTATCTTGAAGCTTCACTGTTCATCGGAACAGATTTTACATTTTCCTCCTCCTTTGGGGAGGCAGATATGATGTGTGTTTTATGTCGGCTAGTGAGCTCACAGGAGATATTTCAAGGGGATTCATCACTTTTAAGCTTGAGACTAAGTACATCAACCTTATAATTAATTTTGGCTTTCTCTGAGGGAACAGGTTGTGGGAATGTACAAAGTGACTTAGCCAAGTGTAATGCTGGGTACACACATTGCGATTTCCCGCTTGATCCGCGGGATCGATTCAATTATTTCCGGCATGTTCGATCGGGTTTCGATCAATACAGCCGTCGATTTTGCATACTTAACATGCAAAATCAATGGCTATATCGATCGAAACCCGATCGGAAATCGCAACGTGTGTACCCAGCATAAGACTTCATTCTGGCTGAGGTGCTACAGATGCTGGGTATCTCATTCCACTCCTCGCAGCTCCTGATCTCCACAGCACATACAAAGACCGCACTAGACCAAAACCTTTCATATAAGATATAAAACTGTATGCAAAGATGTTCAACTTATCACTGCCAAAAACCTTGTGCAGACATTGCTGGCCCTTCAAGGGATACAGAGCTCGCCCTCGTTACATTCAGTTTATCCTGTTTTTTTTTTTTTTTTTTAAACTAACTTTATTTCCCATCTCTGAATACAAAACTGAGAAGAACTTCTCCATGACTAACACATACTTTAACCACTTCAGCCTAATTTTCACATTTTAGCGCTCCTCTCATTCGTTCGCCAATAACTTTTTTTTACTACTTATCACACCTAAATGATCTATATCTTTTTTTTTTCCACCAGAAATTTGGCTTTTTGGGAGCAATATTTTTTTTTTAGTAATTATTTTATTCTCTATGCATTTTAATGGGAAAATTAGGGGGAAAAAAAAGAAAGAAAATTATACACTATTTCTTAATTTCCATCCACTACAGTTTTAAAATAAACAATGCTAACATAGGTAAAACCAGCACATTTTATTTGCCTGGTTATCCCAACATTTAAATCATGTCCCTAGTGCAATGAATGGAGATAATATATTATTTGAAAATAAAGGTGTATTTTTTTCTATGTTGTGTTTTTTTGTTTTCACATTGTTCCCTAGCAATAATTGCAAGCCCTTATTTGCAAAAAAATAACAGTAATATGCCATCATGGCATACATATTTAAAAAACAGAGTCCCTAAGGTAACAATTTATGTATTCTATTTTAAATTCTGTCACTTTGTTTTCTTTTTACAAGCTTTTTGTTTCGGTACAGGATATATGACAATAAAAATGTTCTTGCTTTTGATTGTTTGTCACTAAAAAGAATTCACAATACATAAGCCTTAACCCTAATACACCCTAAAATCCATTCTACAACTTATCACGGTTAAAATAGTACCACATATGTCTCAGTTCAAAGCTAGTTGGGCATCTACTCTGAAGTGTACGTGTGGCTTTGTACACGCTAACAGTGGCGTAGCAATAGGGGTTGCAGAGGTGGCCACCGCATTGGGGCCCTTGGGCCAGAGGGGCCCCATGGGGCTCTTCCTCAACCAAAGTATTAGCTATTTATTGTTCATGTGCTGGTAATAATCATTCTATAGATGCCTTGAATAGTAGTAATCATTAACAAACTGTTCCCCATCCCCTTCTTTCACCTCTGACACTGTAGTTGCCATTGGCAGGTTTTGTTGCGCCGTATCAAGTGTTACATATAGAGTGCTTGGGGGGCCCCATGTAAAACTCGCAAAGTATTTTAGCACCTCACTTTTTTGCATAGCCCCAGAAGTGTTTTGTAAGCTACCAACTCATGTAGTTTTGCTGAAACTTTCCCAAGTTTGATCATAACTTTGAAAATGGCATTTTGTTCATACCTATTTTATATGTGACCTATGTGTCATTGTATTACAAACTGGATGCACGGCAATCCATTATTCTCAAGGGAAGGCTAAGAGGGAATACATTTTGCCGAGCTGCTGTGCATAGTGCTGTCATAATGCTGCATACACACTTGAGATAAAAGTCTCTGGAAAAGGCAAGATCACAGACCAATTTTACTCCATTCCCTGTAGTATGAGAGCCATACTCTACACAGTCTATTCTATTGAGCTGAACTCCCCATCAGATAAAATCTTTGCAAGATGCTGCACACAAAGATTGCCCGTACACATTCAAAAGATCAGTATCTGCAAAAGATCTCTTCCTGCAATAGATCCGTTCCTGCAAAATGCATTCATAGTCTATGAGATCTGCAGATCATCATACACACCTTGTTTAACAGGCAATCATCTGCAGATCAGATCCACCAGGATAGATTTTCAGATCTGCAGATGATTGCCAGATATGCAGATGAAGTCTGTTAAACAAGGTGTGTATGATGATCTGCAGATCTCATAGACTATGAATGCATTTTGCAGGAATGGATCTATTGCAGGAAGAGATCTTTTGCAGATAATGATCTTTTGAATGTGTACGGGCAATCTTTGTGTGCAGCATCTTGCAAAGATTTTATCTGATGGGGAGTGCAGCTCCATAGAATAGACTGTGTAGAGTATGGCTCTCATACTACATGGAAGGGGGTAAAATTGGTCTGTGATCTTGCCTTTTCCAGAGACTTTTATCTCAAGTGTGTATGCAGCATAACTTACAAAATGACGGCACCCATCTAGGCAAAAAAACAAAAAAAAACCAAGCAGCAAATATTATCTATAGGAATGAGATTGTTATAGAAACAATGTGTAGTGACGATATATTGTGAACCATGAGGCTGGTTTCACATATGAGGATTGATTCACTAACCGTGCTATGACAAATATCACACCTTATCAAAGTTACCACTCCTTATCAGAGTAGCACAGCGAGTTCTACGAATGTATGCCTGCTAATTGGCAATGGCACTCGTCCTGCCCTGAGCCCCTGCGGGTTCGTAGCACTCACTATGCTACTCTGATAAGGCGTGTTAACTTTGATAAGGTATGATATTTGTCATAGCACGGTTTAGTGAATCAACCCTCTTATGTGGTACCTGTGCATAATACCCTGTGGCAAAGTGTGCCGACAGGGTAATATGCATAGCTCCACCCCCGAACAGTGACATGTTCCCTGCTGGGCAGGACATACGTCATTGTTTTTCACCCGATCAGTGAATGTGTGCCACACTGCCATCGCAACAGTCTAAATTGATTGTTGTAGTGCCATAGTCTCCAATGCAAATGCCTGCCGCATGGTACTGCTCATACCATGTGGCAAAAACACTGCAGAGTCTACATTGCTTCTGCAGGAGCTCTTTTTTTAGCATCACTTACTTTCTTTGATGATTCGCAATCTGGGAAAATCACAGCATTGATTCTCGCACTGATGAATGGTGTGGGGGCGCTCCCAGGAAGTGGACTCTAAGTGACCATGGGTCTTCTTCACCACAACATCCTGCAAGGAATGATGAGCTGTCTCCCCTAGTGAGTGTTGGATTACATTGCTGCCTAACAGCCAACAGGTCACGACCCCAGGTTACTCCACCAGTGACCAAAAGAACAGGAGGGTAAACTGTACAGTGTGCGAAGGGTAGGACTGAACAGATGGGAAGGAGTGGAAGGAATGACGGAACAAGAAGGACTGACAGGGTGGACTGCACATGAGGGACTGGATACAAGGGACGGGCTGTAAGGACTGGAAGGTAGGGCCTAGTAGGACGGACAAACCAGGCAAAACTGGCATGCTGGATTGGACAGCAGGGTCTGACAGGAAGAACTCAATCCGTACTACACATACAATTCATTATATCATACCTTTTTTTTTTTTTGCTTCAGGTTTGCTTCCTACACAGATGATGCAAACGACTTGACTACAGGAGTAGGAAACCATCTATGCCTGGAGTTGGGTGTTGCAGTAACTTATTTTAGAGATACTTTTTCTACATTTTAGAGTTCTTATATCTAACGACCAGCCTAAGTTTGCGGAGAGTATCTGGAGGAATTAGCATGCTTGGCGTGTATCTGGGGTCATTGAGCTCAGCCTGTCCTGATCATGTTTTACTGTGATTAGTGATGGCTCTGCAGTTTCCAAGAAATTCTAAATATTGAATTTCCTGCTAATTTACACTTTCAAACCTTTTAATCAAGTGTAATTACAAGAAAGGGAGACTCGGAGCTGGACATAGAAGCCGCAAAATAGTATAAAGCCAATGTCGGATTTGTTGCATAGATTATTTGGCTCCGAGCAACAAATGGGTTTAAGAATTAATTAAAAAGCTATTTATTAGTTACTTATGTTTTATTAACTTGATTTTTATTTATATTAGAATAACATGTGCCTCTCCAGGTATTTGAGCCGTGGATGTTGCAGGTTTGCCAAGTTTGACAACCTTAACGGAGGGCTTGTGGAATGGGAAGGATGGGAGTTGTGGGCATGTAGAATGAGAAGGATGCGAGTTGTAGGTTGGTTTGATTTTTTATGTGCTTGAGATGATGATGCAAAACAAACAAACAAGAGCAATATGCCCTTATATGGGAAAGTTGCCATGGACATGTTTAACTCTTAGCAAACAAAGAAAAGTATCCATCTAGGCAATTATATGTAATAATATCATCACCAAAGATTGCAATGTAATATACAAATTTTATTAGGGAACGTATCCCAAAAAATACCATAAAAACAATTAAAACCCCGTCAAATCACAGGAAAAAAAGGTGTTCCACACACTAGTAATTAGTAACAATGCATATAATAATGATCATCTGGGAACAGGCCCATATTTACATCACAGAAGCCTATGGGCACAGATGTCCTTGACTTCGCCGTCTCTGAACCCACAAACACCCACCAAACGGCCAGGCAAGTGTGCTGGCTGGCCCAGCTGTCACCTCTCCCTTACTTCCCTTGCCCGTCATAGGTAGTTACAGGTGCCCCTTAGTATTAGGTAGCCAGATCTATCCTCAGTATTAAGTAGCTAGAGGTACCCCCAAGTATTAGGTAGCTAGAAGTGCCTCCGAATGAAGGGAGATCTCGTCAGTGGAATCTAGGGACCTGGGTGAGTAATCTATTTACACTCTGTTCAGGACTCTGTATAGGGAAGGAGGAAAAGAGGCACTCTGGGAGGCAAGTGAGCCGCCTTTCCATCTTCAGGCACCTGTAGGTCTTCCTACAGTGCCTTATGGTAAATCCAGCCCTGTAGGAGTGGATATTACAGGCCCTATCCCGGTCTATGGTCAAATCTGTTTAGAATTGAGGCTGCATTCCATACCCACCAATCAGCTCTATTATTGGGTGTTGTTGAGCATGTGAATTCAGCTCACTATCTCTCTGAGTGTAAGCATCTTTTGATAAACTGATTGCAGTTTTATGTCTGGAAAAACCTTCGGCAATAAAAATTAAATGTTGAGGTTTTTACAATGTTGCTCCTCTTTTTATTATGATACTGATCTTAACAATTTATTATTATTTAATATTTATATAGTGCTGACATCTTTCGAAGTGCTTTAAAATCTTGTTGCTAACTGTTCCTCCGAAGGGTCTCACAATCCTCCATCATAGTCTAGGGCAAATTGATAGGAAGTAAAATAACTTATCTGTGTGTTTTTGGGATGTGGGTGGAAACTAGAGTACCCAAACCCACACAGACATGGGGAGAAAAAACAAACTCCATGCACATACATAAAACTCTTCCTGGGATTCAAACCAAGGACCCAGCTCTGCAAGGCAAGAGTGCTACCCACTATGCCACCCATTTATCAGTAGATCACTTAAAGTGTATCTGAGACGAAGAGAGGGGGAAGCATTTATACATACCTGGGGCTTCCTCCAGCTCCCTTCAAACGTACCCCTCCCTCCTCCGCCTCCTGTATCTTCTGAAAACTGGGGCCAAAAGTCCTCCAGTCGGGGCCAGTCGGTGCAGGTTCTCCCCTGTTGCGCTTCTGTGACCAGGAACATTCTGCGCTTAAGCAGTAGTACTGACAGGGCAGTTTCTAGGCTAAAATGCACCCAGGATGAGGGTGTAAAAATTTTGCTATTCCCCCCTGCCCCGTGGACTTGCAAACCTTTACTGTTTAGGGACAGTCACACAGCCACAGGTCACAAGCGGATCTGCCTACTTACTAGTGACCAGTCGCTCATCCATGAGGAAGCAGGGACCAGGAAAACACACAGGAGAAGAGAGCCCGGAAAGCCGACTCCTCCATGGGTGCCGCGCACTGACAGCCTGCAGTACCGCTACAGGACATCAGGTGTCATCACACGGTGGTGATGTGATGACGACTTGACGTCAGACGCAGGCAGCACGCCCAGGAGGAGTCAAGGAAGGTGATCGCGCTGGTGTTCTTCTTTCTTCTTCCATTTGGTTGCACCACACATCACCGGCTCCCTAGCACCTAGAGGTTATGTCCTTCTGCCTGCGCCCCCCTTCTTCTACTTGGCGGCCTGCGCCCAGGGTGGTCACCCTGTCAGCACTACCCAAGATCAGGTTTAATCTAAGTGCTTCCTTTAATAGTGCTGGGAAAAAGGTAAGTCAATTGAATGAATTGGTCCTCGTGATATCAATAATTACTTCATGTACACAGTGAATAACATCTACGGTAAACCTCTAAAGAAATATTCTAATTACTCTTAGCGAGTGCTATTGTATTTTATTAATTTTTTATAGCTTGGTGTTGCAGACAACAATGATCTACTATACTGCCTGCGCTCATAAAGAAAAATAATTTCCACGCTCAGAGGAATTATGCTATATACTGTATGCATTATGAAAATTGATATCAGGTTTCATTAGAGCAGTCTGGCTGTGACTGCTACATGAATTCCTATAAAGCATGGGGTCAACCTGCAGTCCTTAAAGAGACACTGAAGCGAAAAAAAAATGATGATATTATGATTTGTATGTGTAGCACAGCTAAGAAATAAAACATTAAGATCAGATACATCAGTCTAATTGCTTCCAGTACAGGAAGAGTTGAGAAACTCCAGTTGTTATCTCTATGCAAACAAGCCATTAAGCTCTCCGACTAAGTTAGTCGTGGAGAGGGCTGTTATCTGACTTTTTTTATATCAACTGTTCCTGGACTATTTACTTTTCCTCTGCTAGAGGAGAGGTCATTACTTCACAAACTGCTCTGAAAGACTCATTTTGAATGCAGAATGTTGTGTAATCTGCACATATTATAGAATAATGCAATGTTAGAAAAAACACTATATACCTGAAAATAAAAGTATGAGAATATTTTCTTTGCTGCTAATCTTCTAGAAATTATTCATAGTACACAACCAATTCACTATATCATATTTTTTTTTCGCTTCAGTGTCTCTTTAAAGTGAACCTGAGGTGAGAGTGATATGGAGACTGCCATGTTTATTTCATTTTAAACAATCCCAGTTGCCTGGCAGCTTTGCTGATCTATTTGGATGCAGTAGTATCTGAATTACACCAGAAACAAGCATGCAGCTAATCCAGTTAGTTCTGACAATATCAGAAACACCTGATCTGCTGCATGCTTATTCAGGGTCTATGGCTAAAAGTATTAGAGGCAGAGGATCAGCAGGACAGCCAGGCAACTGGTATTGCTTAAAAGGAAATACATATTGCAGCCTCCATATCACTCTTACTTCGGGTTCACTTTAAGGACCATATCCATGCCAGTGTTTAGGATGGACCGAGAAATGGATAAATGTTCTACTTGATAATTCACACTTTTACTAATTCAGTCCCATCACTTAGCTTGAGCTGTGCCAAAAACGTGTGAGGACCCCCAAGGACGGATTTATACTTTTTGTTCCCCTGGACCAAGTATACTGTGGCTTCCCTTTCATGTGCAGCAGCGCCCCTCCCATTCCATGTGCCACGTCTTCAATGTGTCCCATCCATGTACAGCAGCCCCTCTCTTTCATGAACAGCTCTCTTGGGCATCTTTTAACTTTTTCATGTGTTGCTCCCCATTTTCAGCCTCCTCTTTCATATGTAGCAGTCCCTCTTTCATTTTTAGGTGCCCCCTTGGGCTGCAGCCCCCCAAGGCCTTGGCCACCGTGGCCTTTCCAGAAATCATAAACATATTCAACAAGCCCTTGTCACAGGGGAGCCTCTAGGCATAGGAAGTACAGGCCATTGCCTGGAGTGCCATTGGTCCAGGGGACGTCATGTTGCTAGATTAAGCCACGCCCCCGTCTAAGCCCCACCCCACAGGTGTTCTATTACTTGCTTCTAATGCATCTGCTTAGCGTAAGTTGCAGTCAGCCGCCACTGTGTCCCTCTGTGCCTTGTACATCCTCCCCCCCCCCTTTTGTGCCTACTTCTGTCCCTTTTGTGCCTCCTTCTGTCTCCTTGTGCCTCCTTCAGTCCCCCCCGTGCCACCTCTGCCTCTTTCTGTCCTCATGTGCCTTCTTCTGTCTCCATTTGTGCCTCATTCTGTCTCCATGTGCCTCCTCAGTCCCCATGTGCCACCTCTGTCCCCCTGCGCCTTCCTTTGTACCTCCTTCTGTGCCCCTTTGTGTCTTCTTCTGTCTCCCTGTGGCTCTGTCTGTCCCCCTCTGCCTACTTCTGTCTCCTTGTGCCTCCTTACATCCCCCTTTGTCTTCTTCTGTCACCCACATTGTGTATTTTCTGGTGAAACACTGCTGTATTGTGTATTTTCTGGTGAAATGTTGTCTGCATTGTGTATTTTCTGGTGAAACGCTGCTGTATTGTGTATTTTCTGGTGAAACGCTGCTGTATTGTGTATTTTCTGGTGAAATGTTGTCCGCATTGTGTATTTTCTGGTGAAATGCTGCCAGCATTGTGTATTTTGGGGTGAAAAGCTGCCACAATAAATGTAATTTCTGGTGAAACGCTGCCGCATTATGGTTATTTTCGGATGAAACGCTTCCGCAATACGTATTTTCTGGTGAAACGCTGCCGCATCACGATGATATTTTGGGGAAACACTGCCACATTACGATTATTTTCATGGGGCGGGGGTGCCACAGGTTTTCTCGCCTGGAGTGACAAAATGGCTAGAGGTGCCCCTGCCTTGTCAAATATGATCAGCGGGTTTCAGCACTGGACAGCTTCTCTCTACTGAGATATCAAACTTCGAGCTTTATTTTGACTTCAGGTACCATTGAAATCCAGTAGCTGAAAAAAAAATCATATCAACTTGAAATTATTAGCATCCAATTCATACACAGTGGATAATCCCCACTCATAATAGACTCCACCTACTTTTTCCTCCTAGATAACCAGTTTTTACAAATAAATGTATGCTTTAAATTACTTTCTTCCTTATACAAAAATATAAATAAAGTAAAACTGAGGTAACAATAGTATGAACAGTGGGATAAGTTTATTAAATAATAAAATATTTTTATTAAATTTCCGATCATTCATTGAGTTAGAACATTGTATGTATTAATAATTTACACCAAAACCTGAAAAGAAGCAGAGAAAAGGGAAAAACGTGTACAAAGTAATATTATATCCACGAGGGACGCACAAGAAAGCATGCTTTCAAGGATGTGAAGGAGTATTGTAGATATCTCTTATTCTTTCAAGATAAAAAAAAAGAAAACTAAAAAAAAAAAAAAAGTATAAAAATGCATGATGAAACATGAGACTTCATTATTTCTCAGTTTTCGGCCATTATAGCTTTAAAATAATCCACACTACTATACTTAAAACCTATGTATTTTAATTGCCCGTTTATCTTATGACACCATTTAAATTTTGTCCCTATCATAATGTATGGAGCCAATATTTTATTTGGAAATAAAGGTGCATTTTTTCCGTTTTGCATCCATCACTATTTACAAGCTTATAATTTACAACCTTATAATTTAAAAAATGTTCGTACTATACCCCCTTCAAATGCATATTTAAAAAGTTCAGATCCTTAGGTAACTATTTATGTGTTTTTTTTTCATTAAAAATTTTATTTGGGTAATATTTTGGTGTTGGAAATAAACAGTTAATTTTTAATGTTATTATGTGTAAATTGTAATGTAAAAAATATGTAGATGTAGTTTTACTATTTGGCCACAAGATGGCCACCTTGAGTTTCTCCTTGTGCTTCTCGCTAACCGGAAGCACAAGGATGACGCAGAAAATTTTACGTGCAGAAAGTTAATGCACGCAAACCTATACTATTATGCACGCAAATCATTTAGCACAGCTTTGTGAATCAGGCTCATTATTTATCAGTAACTGCACTAGGGCAAGCTATAGCGATTTTTGAGCAATTTTATCAAGAAATTTCAAAGCGATATTTACAGCACTTTTGCTTTTCTACACTTTCTACAAAGTTGCAAAAATGCTACATGCAGTAACTGAGATTTTTTAATATTTTTGTATATGTTACGGCCAGAACATCGAAGTCTGGCCACTTTGGGTTCTGGCCGGTCAAAAATAGAAGTGGCCGTCTCACTGTGGCCAATGTGAGAAGTGAATAAGATCCAGCTGCATGAATTACATTACCAGATTCCCGGCGGCATAAATTAATTGGATTTCCAGGTGGGTGAGAAATGAAACCGGCTCCTCGGCTCTGGCTCCTCGGCTCTGGCTCCTCCCCCTGCACACCTCCTATTCAGCTCTGGCAACCGGGGGACACAAGTATTCCCCCCAGAGTCATTCGTAGCGGCAGGGATTCCTGCCATTCGTTCCTGCAGAGTGGGTGCTGGCAGAAGCAATGTCTGCAGCCTTCCCACTCTGCTTCCCCGCCGCAATGAACGACACTGGCTGCATTCGGTGTGTCCCCGGCTCCCAGAGCTGAATAGGAGGGGGCAGGGGGAGGAGCCAGAGCCGAGGAGCCGGTTTCATTTCTCACCGCCGGGACATATAATTAATTTATTATCCAGTAATGTAATTGATGCCGCCAGATGTAATTGATTTCTAACTTTGGCCGCAGTGAGACGGCCACTTCTAGTTTCAGACTTCGGGTTCTGGCCGTTACATATATACGATTCATTCCAGTGTGAAATAGCTCACATGATTACATTATTCAAGTGCTTTTCGAAATGCTCGTGACTCAAAAAAAATCGCAGAAAAGCGCTTGTGGTGTGAAACAGCACTTATGTCTCAGGAAACTCATGATATTAGGTGCTGGGCTGATGCCAAATTCAAATGCACCCAAACCTGCAGACTGCCTGCTACTAATATATGCAGATCACAAGAATGTATTACCAGAGCTGAGTGCATCACTGCATACCGCTTGCCTGAATAGTAATGTTTAATGTAACATTCAGAGAACATTCATCTTTTATAACGTCCTCAGTCAGGCATACCTAATCTCCATATTCAACGTTTCCCTTTGTACGAGCGCAGGAACAATGTTGCTAACTCGTTCCCATAATGAAAACTTGTCTGAGAGGAAGTAGTCTGATTTGTGATAAACGCTCTTCAGCAGAATGCTTTTCCTGTATCATCTAATTTCCCTGCACAGGCTCCCTTCATCTCTCTGCTGATTTGTCCTACATACATAGCCTTGCCTCAGGGACATCGGGGTAAGTAAATCGCTCCATTTACCATCATGTCTGGAAAATCCCACTGAACAGCATGCTTTTAAAATATAGTAAGTTCCAAGGCACAAAAGGATGAGCGTTTATAATCTAAAGGAATAAGGAGGAAACAAAAGGTTAGGAGGTGCGGTAATATGCAATATTTATAGCTAGAAGCAATGTGTTATTGGTTATATTTAGTAAGGAGTACAACTTGGCCAGAGGTTGAAGGGAGAATAGCCTAAGTTAGAGCGTTTACTTGTTGGAAAAAGTGACTTTTGAGAAAGTGCTTAACCACTTGAGGACCACAGTCTTTTCGCCCTTAAAGAGAACCCGAGGTGGGTTTGAAGAATATTATCTGCATACAGAGGCTGGATCTGCCTATACAGCCCAGCCTCTGTTGCTATCCCAAACCCCCCTAAGGTCCCCCTGCACTCTGCAATCCCTCATAAATCACAGCCACGCTGCTGACAAACAGCTTGTCAGAGCTGGCTGTGTTTATCTCTATAGTGTCAGTCTGCTGCTCTCCCCGCCTCCTGCAGAACTCCAGTCCCCGCCTGCATCCCTTCCCTCCCTGCTGATTGGAGGGAAGGGACGGGGGCAGGGACCGGAGCTATGCAGGAGGCGGGGAGCAGCTGAGACTGACACTACAGATGTAAACACAGCCTCACAGCACGGCTGTGATTTATGAGGGATTGCAGAGTGCAGGGGGACCCTAGTGGGGTTTGGGATAGCAACAGAGGCTGGGCTGTATAGGCAGATCCAGCCTCTGTATGCAGATAACATTCTTTAAACATACCTCGGGTTCTCTTTAAGGACCAGAGCCTTTTTTCCATTCAGACCACTGCAGCTTTCACGGTTTATTGCGCGGTCATACAACCTACCACCTAAATGAATTTTACCTCCTTTTCTTGTCACTAATACAGCTTTCTTTTGGTGCTATTTGATTGCTGCTGCGAGTTTTACTTATTATATTCATCAAAAAAAACATGAATTTTTGTCAAAAAAATGACTTTTTTAACTTTCTGTGCTGACATTTTTCAAATAAAGTAAAATTTCCTATACATTTGAGCGCGAAAGTTATTCTGCTACATGTCTTTGATAAAAAAAAAAAAAACATTCAGTTTATATTTATTGGATTGGGTAAAAGTTATAGCGTTTACAAACTATGGTGCCAAAAGTGAATTTTCCCATTTTGAAGCATCTCTGACTTTCTGACCACCTGTCATGTTTCATGAGGTGCTAAAATTCCAGGATAGTATAAATACCCCCCACATGGCCCCATTTTGGAAAGAAGGCATCCCAAAGTATTCACTGAGAGGCATGGTGAGTTCATAGAAGATTTTATTTTTTGTCACAAGTTAGCGGGGGAAAAAAAAAGTTTCCATTTCTTCTAACTTGCGACAAAAAAAAAAAATGAAATCTGCCACGGACTCACTATGCTCCTCTCTGAATACCTTGAAGTATCTACTTTCCAAAATGGGGTCATTTGTGGGGTGTGTTCACTGTCCTGGCATTTTGGGGGTGCCTAATTGTAAGCACCCCTGTAAAGCCTAAAGATGCTCATTGGACTTTGGGCCCCTTAGCGCAGTTAGGCTGCAAAAAAGTGCCACACATGTGGTATTGCTGTACTCAGGAGAAGTAGTATAATATGTTTTGGGGTGTATTTTTACACATACCCATGCTGGGTGGGAGAAATAGCTCCGTAAATGTCAATTTTTTATTTATTTTTTACACACAATTGTCTATTTACAGAGATATTTCTCCCACTCAGCATGGGTATGTGTAAAAATACACCCCAAAACACATTATACTACTTCTCCTCGTTAGGAGTATGGTGAGTTCATAGAAGATTTTTTTTTGTCACAAGTTAGCGGAAATTGATTTTAATTGTGTTTTTTCACAAAGTGTCATTTTCCGCTAACTTGTGAAAAAAATTGTCTATGAACTCACCATACTCCTTGTGGGGTTCCTATACTGCCAGGGCAGTATAGGAACCCCACAAGTGACCCCATGTTAGAAAGAAGACACCCCAAGGTATTCCGTTAGGTGTATGGTGAGTTCATAAAAGATTTTATTTTTTGTCACAAGTTAGTGAAAAATGACACTGTGAAAATAACAATAAAAATCAATTTCCGATGTTGACAAAAAATAAAATCTTCTATGAACTCGTCATACACCTAACAGAATACCTTGGGGTGTCTTTTTTCTAAAATGGGGTCACTTGTGGGGTTCCTGTACTGCCCTGGCATTTTACGTGCCCAAAACCGTGAGTAGTCGGGAAACCAAATGTCTCAAAATGACTGTTCAGGGGTATAAGCATCTGCAAATTTTGATGACAGGTGGTCTATGAGGGGGCAAATTTTGTGGAACCGGTCATAAGCAGGGTGGCCTCTTAGATGACAGGTTGTATTGGGCCTGATCTGATGGATAGGAGTGCTAGGGGGGTGACAGGAGGTGATTGATGGGTGTCTCAGGGGGTGGTTAGAGGGGAAAATAGATACAATCAATGCACTGGGGAGGTGATCGGAAGGGGGTCTGAGGGTTTGGCCGAGTGATCAAGAGCCCACATGGGGCAAATTAGGGCCTGATCTGATGGGTAGGTGTGCTAGGGGGTGACAGGCGGTGACAGGAGGTGATTGATGGGTGTCTCAATGTGTGATTAGAGGGGGGAAATAGATGCAAGCAATGCACTGGCGAGGTGATCAGGGCTGGGGTCTAAGGGCGTTCTGAGGGTGTGGGCGGGTGATTGGGTGCCCTAGGGGCAGATTAGGGTCTAATCTGATGGGTATCAGTGACAGGGGCTGATTGATGGGTGATCAGTGGGTGATTAGATGGCAGAACAGATGTAAACAATGCACTTTGGAGGTGATCTGAGGGTAGGTCTGGGGCAATCTGATGGTGTGGGTGGGTGATCAGATTGCCCGCAAGGGGCAGGTTAGGGGCTGATTGATGGGTGGCTGTGACGGGGTGATTGATGGGTGGCAGTGACAGGGGGTGATTGATAGGTGATTGACAGGTGATCAGTGGGTTATTACAGGGAAGAACAGATGTAAATATTGCACTGGCGAATTGATAAGGGGGGGTCGGAGGGCAATCTGAGCGTGTAGGCGGGTGATTGGGTGCCCGCAAGGGGCAGATTAGGGTCTGATCTGTTGGGTAACAGTGACAGGTGGTGATAGGGGGTGATTGATGGGTGATTGATGGGTAATTAGTGGGTGTTTAGAGTAGAGAACAGATGTAAACACTGCACTTGGGAGGTGATCTGATGTCGGATCTGCGGGCGATATATTGGTGTGGGTGGGTAATCAGATTGCCCGCAAGGTTAGGGGCTGATTGATGGGTGGCAGTGACAGGGGGTGATTGATGGGTGATTGACAGGTGATCGGCAGGTGATCAGGGGGGATAGATGCATACAGTACACAGGTGGGGGGGGGGGGGGGGGATCTGGGGAGAATCTGAGGGGTGGAGGGGTGATCAGGAGGGAGCAGGGGGCAGTTTAGGGTTAAAAAAAAATAGCATTGACAGAAAGTGACAGGGAGTGATTGATGGGTGATTAGGGGGGTGATTGGGTGCAAACAGGGGTCTGGGGGGTGGGCAGGGGGGGTCTGAGGGGTGCTGTGGGCGATCAGAGGGAAGGGGGGGAGCAGGATCAGTGTGCTTGGTGCAGACTAGGGTGGCTGCAGCCTGCCCTGGTGGTCCCTTGGACACTGGGACCACCAGGGCAGGAGGCAGCCAGCATAATAGGCTTTGTATATATTAGACATTATTACATTGTCACGAATGACGCGATCGCCGCATAACCACGCCCGCAGCCGCCCCCGCCGATGGGCGTATTGCGGTCGTTTAGGCCCGGACTTTGCCGCCGCCCATCGGCTGGGGGCGGTCCTTAAGTGGTTAAAGGAAACCTGAGACGGTATATACTGCTGAATTAATTCTTACCTGTGGCTTCCTCCAGCCCCATGTGGTCTGTGGGCTGCCTCGCTGTCCTCCCTGGCCACTCCATTGTCCCGTGGTAGCCTCTGGTATCTTCTTCAGTTGGGTTCTTCCGCACGTGCACAGCCCAGCCAGGTGCAGGGGCGTGCATGCCACGGTGCTGCACATGTGCAGAACACCTCAACTGGCCCTCACTGCACGAGGCTACTATGGGACAACAGAGTAGTCAGGAATGGTGGCGAGGGAGCCCACGGACCACATGGAAGGAAATTCTAAAGGAGGGGTGAGGCACATGAGAAATCTTGTATATGTGAAGAGGTGATGCTAGAAGAGAACAGAAGGAGGTCACGTGCAGATCTGAAATTGCGGTTGGGCTGGTATGTGGAAACTAGTGAGAAGATGTACTATGAACAGATTGTATAGGTAAGCTCTCATACTTGTATATGTACAGCAAAAGTTAGATGTTTTGAATCTAACATACAGTCCCAAATAACTAAGCTTAATCTATATATTTTGTTCATCATGTTACAATTGTAACTGTAATTGCTGTCGACCAATTTTGTATAGTGTACCCGTGTCTGTATTTTGTATATACCACTGTCTGTATTGCTATGTACCTCATGGTTTGTTCCAACCCTGTACAATGCCATAGAATGTATTGGTGCTTTATAAATCAATAATAATAATAGTATTCAAAATCTGTTGGCCCGCATACTACATGAAGGTGGTGGAAATGGCCAATCATAGGCCAGTCAAAATTGAAGGTGTGTACCGGGCTTTAGATTGGAGCAATGGAAGCATTCAGCACAGTCTGTAAAAGCACATTGGCCTCCATTCATAAAGCATTACCACATGCGTTAATGCAGAAAACAGCTGACTTTACCGAGCACTTAGCAAAATGTCAAATCATAAAAGCAGTTACCGCAGGAAAAGCTGAAATTCCAGAGCAGCGCAGTAAATTACTGACTTGTGCGGTAAACACCTCCAACACGTCAGTAAATGGCAATTCATAAAGATTAGAGCAGGCGGTAATGGCATGAAGAATACCGACTGCTTTGAAGAGGTGATAAGCGCAAAGTCAATGGAGAAGCAATGATCTTCCCAGGCAGCAGCAGTGAGAACGGAACAAACAAGGCTTCCTGTGAATACCTTAGGCTGTGCGTTTAAACTCTTATGCTCCTGCTTTTAAGATGTGTATTTCACATCAGAAGGCCTGGCATGTGTAAAGTTCCTTGAAGTTCTTCTAAGCTGTGGCAATTAAATAAATGGTTAAGAAAGACTAATAGATTCAGGGCAAACAGAGGCAGTATAGCAAAAGATGTACATCTAAAGGGAAGTTGGGGATGCCTCTTAATGCTTTCTCTGCACAGAGAACAAGACTGTAACAAAACTTTTCTCATTACCGACAGTTTACTTTGGTAACACACTGCACTTCTATCGCAGTTGTGAAAATTTGTATGAATTTGCACATAGGTTCTTAACGTGTGGTTCGCATACTCCAGGGGGTACTCAGGCTTGATATACGGCAGCCAGAATTATCCACTCCTCCCATCGCTCCACCGCAGTGGCTCCCCTCTGTGAATCCCTCCACTGGCTTCCTATCCAGTCCAGAATGAGATTCAAGATGCTGTGCCTGACTTACAAATCTGTCCAACATACATTTCCGATCTTATGCCAGGCATACACTGCTCGTTTTTTTTTATCATTCGAGCCGCTGATGGCTCGATTGATAATTTCCGACAGGTCCTCTCACCACGCAGATCGATTTCCCCGCTCGATGCCCACGGGCGGACAATGGCAAAAAAAAAAAAGATGAGAAGCGCCCGCGGGGACGAGCGGGAATCGATCCGGGCGGCCCCGGGGACGCGCTGACTCGATTCCGGCACAAAAATGAGCCGTGTATGCCCGGCTTTACTCAGAGGTACACACCTAGCCGCTCCTCGATTGAACTTCGCCTGACCACCCCCCACATCATGCAGTCCCATGCACACCTCCAGGACTTCTCAAGAGCTGCTCCAACACTATGGAACTCCCTACCTCCACCCATTAGGGCAGCCCCCTCCAACATCTTCAAGAAGGCCCTCAAAACTCACTTTTCACTCTGGCCTACCACCCCTCACAAGTGCTCTAAACCCGTAGCTGAACTCTGGTCCCCTACCTTTCGAGTCCCTACCTCTCCCTCTAGATTGTAAGCCTTTGGGCAGGGTCCTCCTCCTTTTGTGTCCTACCTGATCATGCACCTTCATTACTGTGCACCCATGGTGGGCATTTTGAGTGAACCTAACTTGCATAATCTCCATGCTCCCATCCAGTGACTAAGCATTACCTTGTACTCATACTGTGCTGCGTGATCTGGTTTTTCTTGTATTCAGGTATTGTCATATTGCTGTATGTCACCCCTAAATATTGTCTGTAACCTAAACAAAATGTCCAGTGCTGCGTAATATGTTGGCGCTTTATAAATACAACAAATAAATACATAAATAATAAATTTAGAGCTTTAGAAAATGATAAATCTTATTTAAACACCAAATTAGTGTTTTAGCTAATTAAAAGCAATAGTAAATGCTTGGAAATGGTTTAGAACCAATTATGTACTAAGATTAAATATATATTTATCAAGGGGTACTTAAGATAATGTTGAATACTGTATCCATTAAAGTGGGCAAAAATCAACAGTGCAGTATGTCAGCATTACTAATCAGGTCATGATTTTAGGGCATTCTGCGACTAACCTCTTGCCGACCGCATCACGCCAATGGGCGTGGCCGCGGCAGCAGCCCCAGGACCGCCTAAGGCCGATTGGCGTAAAGTCCTGGGGCCAGCTAATGCAGGAGATCACGCACAAGCTGCACGCGCATCTCCTACTGGGGGGGGGGGGGGGGGGTGGAGCTCCGCCCCGCCTTCAGTCTCCGAGCGGCTATTGCCGCTCGGGAGACTGTTAGACGGCGTGATCGCTGTCTATTTACGTGTACAGCGATGCGATCGGCTGCAGCGCTGTCTCCCTGGGACACTGGAGAGCGATCCCCATAATTGGCTGGCTGTGGGGGGGAAGGGAATATATTTAAAGGAACACTTTTTTTTTTTTTTTTTTTAAATAAAAACAGGAACAAAAATATTTGTTAAAAAGAAAAAAAAAAACAATCTGGGGGCGATCAGACCCCACCAACAGAGAGCTCTGTTGGTGGTGAGAAGGGGGGGAAATCACTTGTGTGCTGTGTTGCCCTGCAGCTTAGCCTTAAAGCTGCAGTGGCACATTTTACTAAAAATGGCCTGGTCACTAGGGGGGTTTAGCACTGCACTCCTCAAGAGGTTAACACGGAGGCTGGATACACACCTGTATTGTCATGTAAAAACAGGATGCCCCGTACTCGATGCCCCGTTCATTTCCGAGCATTTCCGATCGCGTTTCGATGATTGTTAGGTCGATTCTAATGTAAAGTATGCCAAATCGACCTAACGATCCATCAAACCGCGAATTGGACATGTCGGAAATAATAGAGCGGCCGGGAATCGAGCGAGGGAACGCACCCGTGTGTACCCAGCATAAGAGTAAATCTGTCTTAACAACCTGAATTTAGATTTCCAAGTGTGCTCAGTTTCTTTACAACTATGACTAAGGGCAGACTGTGATACGCATCAGTTGTTTTGTAGATGTATATGTGTGACCTTGCAAGTTTATCAATAGTTACATACATGGACCTGTGGATCACCTTTCTTCTACTCGTGTGTGGCCTGCCAGATCCAGCACCAGTAAGCACTAAGATTTTTTTCACTCACCCCCAAAGTTTGTGTATAGGAATGTCAAGAGCTTAAAGAGAACCCGAGGTGGGTTTGAAGATTATTATCTGCATACAGAGGCTGGATCTGCCTATACAGTCCAGCCTCTGTTGCTATCCCAAACCCCCCTAAGGTCCCCCTGCACTCTGCAATCCCTCAAATCACAGCCACGCTGCTGACAAACAGCTTGTCAGAGCTGGCTGTGTTTATCTCTATAGTGTCAGTCTGCTACTCTCCCCGCCTCCTGAAGAACTCCAGTCCCCGCCTGCATCCCTTCCCTCCCTGCTGATTGGAGGGAAGGGATGGGGGCAGGGACCGGAGCTATGCAGGAGGCGGGGGGAGCAGCTGAGACTGACACTACAGATGTAAACACAGCCTCACAGCATGGCTGTGATTTATGAGGGATTGCAGAGTGCAGGGGGACCTTAGTGGGGTTTGGGATAGCAACAGAGGCTGGGCTGTATAGGCAGATCCAGCCTCTGTATGCAGCCCATCTTCTTCCAGTCCTCTAAGGTTCTCGATCCTTCGGGTGAGATTCCAGTTTGCCACATAGTCAGCCATCTCACTAAAGAGGTAGCATGCCACCCAGTGGACAGAAAGAATTGCAGCGCTGGAAACCAGGGTGGTAATGTGCAGGGGGGTGCTGCAGACACTGTGGTGTGATTTTTTCTCTCTCCTGCTTTTGGAGTCTAAATGCACATGGAAAAATCGTGCTACTTTTAGACCCTAAAAACAGGAAAGAATCATACGCCCAGGAAGGTTAAGATGGTGTGTTGGAAAAAGTTACTTCTGTAGATGAAATGGATGGTCCTATTGCCCTCCCAAGAACAGAAAGTTGTTGGATGGACAAGTTGAGTACTTCAGTTCCTAAGACTTAAAGCGGACCCAAACCAAACTTTTTTAATTCAAAATATTTAGTTGCATCACTCTGACACATACAAAGCCTATGAGCATTTCAGTGCATGCTTTTCACCCTTCTCTTTTCATAACTAGGGTTATACAGGTGGCAGCCATTAGCAATTCCTCCTGTGCCGGACACCTCCTACTCCTACTCCACCAGTCTGCTGGATTCTGTCCCAGGAATATGAAAGGAAGGGAGGGGTTCCTCCAATAAATGTAAAATATTTTATATTTGTCATCATGCAGCTGAAAAAAGGCTGCTATTTATTATTATAATTTAGAAAATAAGATTTCTTGAAATCTTGTATTTTTAATTTGGATCCACTTTAAGAGTCAACCAAAAAACACTCCCCTCCAATTACCCTGGGCTTCCTCCAACCCCTTGCAGCCAACATGTTCCTCGCAGCATCTACGGTCGCAGCCACCAACACGGGGTCCCCGCCAGTGCAGAGGTCTTCCTACCACCCCTGTGTGAGTGCAGCTGACAATCGAGTCCACGTTGTCCGCAGTGTGCTGTGCAGGTGCATAACTACTGTGCCTGTGCAGTACACTACAAAAACATGGACCTGAATGATAGTGGCACAGGTGCAGTAGAAGGTCGGCCTCTGCATCGGCAGGGACTCCAAAGGTCTGGAGGAAGCGCCAGGTAAGTAAAGCTTTGGAGCTTGGGGGAAGGGCGCTTTGGTTTGGTTGATAACACCTTTAATGAAGATTTTGGGGAGTGTCCTGAATATATCTGTTCACGTGATTCATATGTTCGCACTTGACAAAAGCCACTGACCAGCTGAAACTATTCAGTGGCTATGATACCACAATAAACTATAAATGTATAAATCCAAGTGCAGACCTGGTCATTTCTTCCTTTGGATAGCCACAGTTACTTTCCAATCCAAGACTTGCAGACATAAGTTTACATTCTGTGGTCAGCTATGGGTCACTCCAGATCAGCCTTTCTCAACCTTTTTACCTTGGAGGAACCCTGTAAATAACTATTGGATCTCAAAGAACCCCTGCAAAAAGTTTTTTTGTTCTCGAGAAACCCCTACATTTATTTTTCAGGAGGCATGGTCTTTAAATGGGTTAGGCTGCTAATTTCACTATCTCCTATTACACTGCCACTCATTATACTGTCTCCTGACATCCCAATTTAGTGCTTCTTGTTACAGTACCACTTATTATAGTGTGCTCTATTATACTTCCCCCACGATGGGGGAAAATGCCAAGGAACTCCTGCAGAGTCCTCAAGGAACCCTGGGGTTCCAGGGAACCCTGGTTGAGAAAGCCTGCTCCAGATGTACAGTAGATATGGCATTTCACCTCAGCAGGAAGCTAAGGTTCAGCACTGGGGCAAAGAATCTGGAGGCAGGTAATGCTGGTGTACCTTTTATTCCACCAACCAGACTGTTCATTTTCTTTTGTAGTCAGGTCTAAAACAGTACATTTTATGAGGTCTTGGCTTTCACCATCTTAGTCTAGTGGCCCCTTGCAGATGAATACCTTTATTCATTCACTCCTCTTCAGTCTTTTTCAGAAGGTGGCATTAATCAAACTCCTCCTTCCAACAGAATTGACTTACTTTTCACCAAACCTTATCTGGTGGTCCTTGATGTGGGTTTAAACCTCCCATACAAATAATAAAATCAAAGTAGTGCACTTAAAAATATATTGTAGCAATTTTTTTCAGTACATAAAAGCATCTGGTCAACATTAGTCAATCCTCTACCTGCATATGTTCCGAAGTAGGAGGAAGTCCACTTCACAGTGTATTCTAGGTCCCCCTTTTTCTCCCCCGAAGTCCAGAGAGGTGCGGAAGTCTCACTAGACTTACTAAATCAGCATTTTCTAGAGTTGACAAAGGAAGTCCCGCAAGACCTTAGCACCTCTAAACTTTGGGGAAGAAAAAAAAAAAGTGGGGACTCAGAATGCACGGCAAAGGAGACTTTCTCCTCATTGGCTTTGGAACATAAGCAGCTAGAGGATCGACCAGGTGAATAAAACACTGACCAGATGCTTTATTTGCTGAAAAGGAAATGTTGATACATATCATTAAGTGCACTTCTTTGATATTATTAGTATGGAAGGTTTAAACCCACTTTAAAGCTTTGCACCTTCTTTCCCTAGCTAGTCTTGGACAAGGAAGGAACACTGTGTCCCAGGTTAGAGAAACCAAGATGGCACTGCTACTTGGTGGGGAGAGTATAGCCTGGGGGCTAAACTTTCTAAGCATCCAATCTGCAATACACAAGGTTATACCCACTAGACAAAGTTATTGAGTGAGGGAGATATAATTTAAAGTTTGTATTTTCATGAAGACTATGGCCACAATCAGAGTAAGTTGTAAGTGCAGTCTACATGAATGTAGACTTGTCATGTGACTTCTGTTTAACAAGTTTTAAAATTAAGCAACTGCATCGAATAAAAATATTTATTTTGGGGCTGGTAAGGAACATTCACAATTTAAAGTTTTGCAGAAATGAGAGCACTGAAGTCAGTTAGAATGATGAAGTAGTGCTTGGAACATACCCCCTCTCAGGCCAATAGAAAAATATGCCAGATGGGTAAATCAGCAACAGTTTTTTTTCCTCTTAAAATCTATGCATAAAATGTACTTAGGATTTCCTCTGCTAAAAACAAAGCAGCCAGTAAAACCGCACCAGAGAAAGCACAGCAGCCACCTCTTCACAAGGATGAGTTTATTAAATTAGTTGTCTTATAAAACAAACATTGCAGTCTCATTGTTAATATAACAATTCTCCCATGGAAGGACCTGCTTGCAAAGCATCATCCATTAAGTGAGCAGAATTGAAGTTTGAAAGAAAGGGTCAGACTGTGCACCTCTCAGCAAGAGTTAGAAAGCATCTAACCAACCTTGGAACCACGCCAACACTCGACTCCTAAATAAATATCAAGCCACCCAAAAGGAAAAAACAAAAACACGTGATCTCTCGGCATGGGCAGCACACATGATACTCAGAATTAATGTCGGCAGTTCAAGTCTCTGTCCAAAGATTGAAAAACGAACCCATAGTCTGAGGCATCTGTGGCAGCTGCTGCTTTTCTCCTGGGTGTTCATGGTTGCACAGTCAAAGTTAATCCCGTCTGGATTTAAGTCTTTTATGTTAAACACATGAAGAAGCTCTGTACTGTGGGAAGGAAGTCTCAGCACAAGCCAGAGCTCATAGTAAGGCTCAGTAACTGGCAAGTAAAACCTAAAGAGGCCAGAAAAGAAAGCAGTGTCCTATGAGCAGGGGCTGGAGAAAAGAACGCTGCTCCCTCATAGGTGGGCACAGCAGAGGGTCAGAAGCAAAGGCCACTCTGTTTGCAACATGGCAGATCTACACATGCATGCCACAAGCAGAGCAAGAAAGATCACAGGCCAGGAGACACAGTGCATGAGCTAGTATGCAGGGTGTGAGGTGGGCCTTATTAACCCTGTAGTATCCAGATACACCTGCCCCAATCTTTCAGGCTGAGTGAGGGGCTGAATTCTTTAACTGTAGCATTTGGCAGAATCTTGAATTAGGGAGAGGTTGCTCTAAGTCAGAGCTGTAAGCATGAAGCAAGTGTCACATGAAGTCCTCAAACTCTCGTCCATATCCCTCATCTATGCCTCCATAATCCAACAGATCGTCCTTCATGTTAGCCTTGAGGCCTCCTCCGGGAACCACACCTTTCTTCTTCTTTTTGGCTTTATTTTGCTAAAGGAAAAAAAGACAGACAGTTATTTCTGTTTTAATTTTATAACAGGGCTGGACAAGTCACAGAGGCCAGAGCTCCAAATAAATTACAGCTAGCACCTAACTTTTCCGTTTTTCTTCAATTGTTCTCCGCAGAGATGGTGCCTAAAACTGCGGGATCCTGGATTGGATGACATGGCCAATAAATATTTTCCCATCTGATTTTACCATATATGGTGTGCATGGTGACACCTAACTGTATGCCAGGCTGCAAGGTTAACCCACATAATATGACTTGTCCACATGGGAGAAGCAATCTTTTGTACTTAAAGCATTTTTGTTGTTACTTTTTCTAAAGCTCAGCTTGTGCTGTCACATGCTGGTCTGTGGTGTCATCCCCCCCCATAAACCCTGCAATGCTCCCCGATCAGTTAAATGCTGATTAAACAGGAAGAGGCGAAGCCAATATCCATAGCTCTGCCTATAGTCTCTGGATAGCGTACCGGTTAAGGGCTCTGCCTGACAGGAGACCTGGGTTCGAATCTCAGGTCTGCCTGTTCAGTAAGCCAGTAGCTAGTCAGCAAGGAGACCTTGGGAAAGACTCCCTAACACGTCTGTTGCAATTGAGTGCACCCTAGTAGCTACAGCTCTGGCGCTTTTGAGTCTGTCAGGAGACAATCCTGATATAAATGTTCTGGGTCTTGTCTCATCGCCGCCCATCTCCAATCCCTTCTTACTGCACCTCCTATCTCCCAAGGATGGATGACTGACAAAGTAGCAGAGAGCGCGGTAACGAGATGAATATGATCTCTGTTGTAACAGCTACCCACCTAGGTATTATTTAAAAAAGACCAAAATTACTTGCAGTAATGTCTTTTCCAGTAGTCAGGAGGACAGCACCCCTGAATGAGACAAGTCTCATTCAGGGGTGCTGTCCGAGTGACGTCCTGGGAAAAATATCACTTCAGAGTTGCTTTAAAGGCCTTCACTATAAAGCAGTGATAAAACTGCTTTACACAAGACACTGCAACCCTCTCACTTTGACAGACAACAAGACAAAAACTATGAGCGCATCTGGAGTAGAATTTGCCGAACAGAAATGCATTTAGATTCTATAAATTTTTCATTGCATCAACTTGTTCAATAAAAAATATTAACTGGTCGATCAAAAATAATTCAATCGCAGTACCAGGTGCAACAAATAGATATACGGTCAACTCTACAGATATTTTATTGGAGAAAAATTCTATAATGAAAAACTATACATGTGCATACTTAAAATTGGTCAAACGGGAAGTGATTAAAAGCTCTCAAAAACAAACCAAATAGATACATGCAGAGTTGAACATTCCAACCCGATTGTGGCTCTTAATTCAACATTATTATCAATTTAGATCAAATTCAGAAATTGGACCTAATAGAGAGCCAAATCTCCGCATTCACACAAGTGTGAGGATGCTACCTAGCTATTCATTTCCCTCATAGTAAAAACATATGAATACCGGTTTTCCTTACAAGATTAGTATATTTCACGTTAAAGCAGATCCGAGATGAATAACTAACTATAACAAGTAACTTGTCTATATATCTTATCTAAAGTTTAGATAATTTACACAACAAATCTGGCTGCAAACAGCTTCAACAGTTTTGAGGATTTTTTTCTGTGACACAATGAGGGCAGCCATGTTCTGTTTGTCATTACACGGGGGTAATCTGCAACTGCATCTCCAACCCTCAGCAGCCTATGAAAAATTCACCCCCCCCCCCCCCCCAGAAATCTCTGGCTAGTAACCTCCTCCCCATACGGAGCTCCCATAAGCCCTTGCTACATGGGTCTGAGTGCCTTGTCGTTTTGGAGAAGCTGTGGGCGAGGCTTGTTTAGTTTATAGGGAATTAAGTATTAAAACAAAAAAAAAAGTATTTGGCTTGAGGAATGCCCTATAAACTATGTAAGGAACACAATTATGCAATGAATAGAAGTTCATTTCTAATCCACTTTAAGCTCATTACACGGTTAAGACGATTTTGGTGAGCACCCGGCTGCTGTCAGCTCCCCTCCTCATCCTCCTATGCTGTAGGCAGCCTTGCCCCGACCCTGCACTTCCCCGTTGCGCCCCACCCAGGTACTTTTTCATGCCACCCGGCTGGGAAAAATTTCTGGGGAGAACGTTGCTATGACTAGTGTTTTATTGATCAGCCCATTCTGGTGGTCTATGAAGATAGGAGGGGAGGACAAGCGGGATGTACTGATCCAGCTAATAGAGTAGCAATAGGCCAAACTGGAGCTACCGCAGCACATCTTTGAAGGCAAGGCCTTCAGCGGAAGGGGCCCTGTATATTAGATATTCACCTAAAACAGTCAATTATTTGGGACAGAAACAATATCCTTTGAACAGGGCTGTGGAGCTGGTACAAAAATCTTCCAACGCCAACTCCTCAGTTTATGAAACGACAACTGCGACTCCGGGTAACCAAAATGGTCCCGACTCAGACTCCTCGACTCCTTAGTCTAATATTTAACAGGGCTGTGGATTTTGTACACAAATCACCCAACTCCAACTCCTCAGTTTATGAAACCACGACTCCGACTCCAACTCCGGGTGCCCAAAATTGTCCCGACTCCTCGACTCAGACTCCACAGCCCTGCCTTTGAAAGAGTTTGTTGAAATCCTATTCCTGGAATTATTGTTTTGTTGTGACGATAATGTCCAACTACTACCAGCAAGCCTCACCTTTTCTTGTTTCTGCTTCTCGCTGCATAAAACTGTCAGAGAATTTGATATTTTCTTCAAGTCGTCTACTTCCACTGTAAGACACAAGCCGTCCAGTTACATTTTAAGTAATATATCTACACATGCAGTTATTAACGTAGTATGAAACTCAGCATCTCTTTCCTCTGAAAGATTCTTTACAGTGTAAATACTACTGCTAGGAAAAAAAAAAAAAAGCGGAACAGCATTCAAACAGTTATGCTGGGTACACCTGATTCAATTTCCCATCTGATTGATAGGAATTGGGACGATTATTTATAGATCGTAAGCAGTTTGGGCATGTACACACAATACAACTTGCCTGCAAGATTAGCAGTCAATCAGACAGACAGAATGTAATCGTGTGTACCCAGCATTATCCCTGGTACACCATCTGATTTCCAATTGTTTTTCTGAACAATTTTCCAATTGCTTCTATACAAAATTGTACCGAAAAACGATCAGAAATCAGATTGGAACGGTCCAAAATAATTGATTCAACCCTATCTCATGGAAAATTGCACAGTGTGTACTGGACATTAAATAGCGCTTTCTTCTTCAGTGGGAAGCTTAGCTCTGCCATTATTGGTAAACATTGTTGCCAGTGCTTTAGCTAAACACAAAGTGTACACAGAAGATTAATTCTCAGTGGGTACATTATAATATATAAATACAGCCGCTATGCAAAACATTACAAAGTGCATCTTTCAGAGCAGATAAACTGTACTTTGGGAATTTGTAAACGGACGATTATACTTGTGCACAAGAACAAATATAATAACTGTATGGGAAATAAAAGGTAGGAAAACACGTTTTTTGTGAATACTATGTAAAGTTGAATTCCTGCTTTAGAGTAGTAGGGAAAAAAAACTAAAAATAAGCTTCACCTGGAGCTTTCTCCAGCCCCTTGCAGCCGACTGTCCCCCGCTGTCACCTCCGCTCCCCCCGCTCGGTATTCAGGCCAACCGCGGGGTCGGCCTTACTGTAGTTCTGCTCCTGCGCAGTTCGCCGCGGCCATGATTAACAGCGGCGCTTCGCGCAGCCGCAGTGAGGTCGGCCTGAATACCGAGCGATGAGAGCGGAGGTGACAGCATGGGACAGTCGGCTGCAAGGGGCTGAAGAAAGCACCAGGTGAGTAAAGCTTATTTTTAGTTTTTTCCCTGATAACTCCTTTAAGCTTCATAAGATAAGCTCACAGTGTGGTGCTTAGCAAATTACTTACATGATATACAGACTTCTCTCAATAGTGTTTCTAGAAAGGTCGGGTAATACACGGATTTTTCATACTGTGTTATCTTTTCCTTCAATAGCTTCCCAAATTCTGTAAAGTCATCTCGTGAGGACGGATTCATGGCATCTAATCCTGTAACATTGCTCACACCTTTATAAAGAAAAAAAAAAAAAAAAAACGAACATCACTGGAGTTGATATCCACCGTTTAGACCGAGAAAGAATCGTCATTGCAGATCAGAATAACTTATGACATGGGCTGCCTCTTTTCTCTGGTGGGTACAACAGGTGAAAAAGGCAACAAATCCCGTATAACAATCAGTTCATTAAATTCCTGCCAAACACCTCCAACGACGTATTCAGTCACCTAAGCTGGCCAAATACTTTTCAAATATGGATTTTGTTTTCGGTCAATATTAAAAGCTAAGATTTACAAGTTTGTTTTTCAGTCATAAAATAACCATGATATCGAATGTAGCTTAGATCGTAATATCAATCGAAAAAAGTAAAATAAAATTGACTGATATTTGAATAGTATATGGCCAGCTGAACTCCAATCTACTCAAAAAAAATGCACTGAAGGCAAGTGTAACTCAGTACTTTCTACCCATTCAGCAGAATGAGGAACATTAGCATTTACTAGTCTTGGTGAATATGTCTATGATCAACACTGACGTTTTTACAGCATTTGGCATAATAAACAAAGAATTCCAAAGACATGCCAGCAAGAGCTTTCAGCTAATAAGGTTACATACTGCACAAACTACTCTCAAAATTTAGAGTTCATAAATTGTACACCAAATATTGAGGTGGTTAAAAGGGAACCTGGAGTGAGAGGTATATGGAGGCTGCCATATTTACTTCCTGTTAATACCAGTTGCCTGGCATTCTGCTAAGCTCTGGCAACAGTAGTGTCTGAATCACACACCTGAAACAAACATATAGGCATTGTGAGATTTTTGCCTGAAGCATGCTTGTTTAGGGTCTACGGAAACGTAAGCTCAGGCTGCACTTCTTTACAACTATTGGAACAGTACTCTAGAGTACAGGCTGTCCACAAACTCTCACTAGACAGAGCCGGAGCCACTGTTACTCATTTTTATCACCTGGACAAATCCCAACTGGCAAACACTGAGACTCCACTCAGTTACCAGTCTGCATTCTACACTCACATAAAAACAAGATGAAATAAGAGGTCATTAGTCCTTGTAACAAACTGATTTAGACTAAATGGACTACATTTTTCCCCAACACTTTAAAAGTGGATTTTTCCGACAGATTAACTTGGGACAAAACAGATCAACTTGGGACCAGCGTAGGAGGCTGCCCTTTAACCATCCTGGCATTCTATTGATTGCGCCAGGGTGGCGGCGCAGCTGGTTTTTTTTGTTAAATCATGTAGCTAGCCTAGCGTGTTACTCTTTGGGTAGTGGCGGCGACGATCGTATATAGCACGCAGCTAGCGGTTAAAAAATAAATAAATTACGAAAATCGGCCCAGTAGGGCCTGAGAAATCCACCGCGGCGGTAATGGACGAGCTGAGCTCGTCATTACCGCCAAGGTGGTTAATTGGATGGACAATACTTTTGTAATGACCTCCTGGTTGTCCTTTCATGTACTGATAACCCATCTCTTGGATCACCATTCCAATCCACTATGCAAATAAATCACTAGTGCTAAAATTGCTCTTGCAGTGCAAACCAGCCCTAAATGAGGAAGCGCCCCAGTGGCTTGCACTTGCATTTTTATCAAAGGACATACACAGCATGTTTTGCGGTGTACCCTTCTTCAGGTGTAGAATCCATATCAGAATACAGCACCATTAAAGAGGATCTATATTGAAAACCCCCTCTGGGATACTCCTCTCGGTAGTGGGAAGCCTCTGGATCCTAATGAGGCTTCCCCTGTCCTCCATCCCTTTTGTTCCCCCCCCCCCCCGAATCACAGCGAGGTAAATATTTACCTACCGCAATCCAGCTCAGGCGCACTAGCCGCTCTTCATTCAGGTTAAGGCGGAAATAGCCGAACCCGATCGATTCACTTTACTGCGCAGGCACGATCGGGCTCGGCAATTTACGCCTTAACCCGAACGAAGAGCCGCTACTGCGCTGGATCCCAGAGAGGTAAATAAATCCTCTCTTGTCAAGCTTGTCAGGGGAGGATATGGGGGAGCCAGCGCTGCATTCCCTGCAGCTACAAGGGAGGGGGAAGCCTCATTGTTAAGTACCCAAGAGTGCTTTTTTTGACAGTACAAAGTCTATTTAAATACCTTAACCAGTTGCAACTAGAAATGGTCAAATACAGGGATCTACCCATAACCACCTGGAAACATCATTGTTCTTTATCCATACACATTGTAATTTTGCATCATTCAAAAATATTTTTATCGTACTATTCTCCCTGGGGACTCCAAGCGGTCAGACCCCACATTCTGCAGTATAAAAGGTTCGGGAGAAGGGGTGAGTTTTTAGCTATCCATAAAAAGGGCCTCTCGCACTGATTGTGGAAGTGAGCTCCATAGAGTATGGGCTGCATAAAAACATGCAATTTGTGCAACTTTAGCATACAACACATTTCATCCTAATGGATGGTCATTATAAACAGTACATTACCACCAACGTTATCACAAGCATCGATATCTGAAAGACACAAATTACAAACAACATTAAAGCCTCCCCAATCAGTCCTCTAGGCCTAATACAATTCATATAGTCTATTCACCTTTCTTTGTCTCCAGCTTTAGTCAGTGGAGTAATGTCACCCACCACCATCAGCCTATTGCCAGGTACATACCATGCCATGTCCCATGAGATAGATGGGTCGAAAGAAGATTTCCAACAGATCCGATTTCTGATCGTTTTTCTGATCACTTCTATGCAAATCAATCAGATAAACATTTGGATATCAGATCGGACCCGTCAGAAATTATCTATTCGACCCATTTGACGGGAAATTTCATGGTGTGTACCAGGCTTTAGCTGTGAAACAGAATACCCTGCCTCTAGAAAATGTCTGGTAACTGATGTCTCATGTATCTATGTGCTGGGATCATAGGCCATCACTGAGTACACATGTTCCTGTAGTTCTGTTCCTCAGTCTCCCATTCCTAATAGATTTGCCTATATAGAGGAGGCCACATGAACACTTCAATGCACACACAATGCAAGTGTTACAAAAAAAAAAAAAAAAAAAAAAAAAAAAAAAAAAAAAAAGGCCGATTGTATAGAATACTTTTTCTGAACATAGGGATGCGTTAAGGGATCACCTTCATAAACACGTTACAGCAATTACACAAGCATGGGTATGAACCTTATTTCTTCCCATTAAAGGGAAGGTTCAGGGTGGCTCTTAAAAAAATAAAAATGCCCATTCACTTACCTGGGGCTTCCTCCAGCCGTGGGCAGCCAGGACGTGCCCTCGGCGCCGCTCCGCAGGCTCCCGGTCCCCTCCGGTGGCCGACCCGACCTGGCCAGGCCGGCTGCCAGGTCGGGCTCTTCTGCGTTTCAAAATGCGCCTCACGGGGGCGCGCTGACGTCATCAGACGTCCTCCGGGCTGTACTGCGCAGGTAAGACACGCAGCTAGCAAAGTGCTAGCTGCATGTTTAAAAAAAAAAAAATTATCCAAATCGGCCCACCAGGGCCCGAGCAATCCACCGCGGCGTTACTGGACGAGCTGAGCTCGTCCGTAACACCCAGGTGGTTAAAATCCAACACTTTGGAACAGCCCTGATAACCATTTTTATCATGAAAGCAGTCTAGCCTTTACTCCTTGGTGGGTATTGTATACAGGTCTGCGACCAAGGCACCAACCCTTTTCAAAATCCACACATTCAAATACTGCATGGAGTTCAACAAGCTCTCCAAAGGGAATGATTGTTGGATGTGTGGAACTGGCAGCCATCACCAACCATCTGTAATAACTCCCTGGACAAAGAATTATAAAATGTCATCCATTAACCCAAAATAATGCAGTATGTATAGGCTCATTCTTGACCCCTGCAAGCATGTTCGTTTCCAACAAAAACTCAATGCATCGCATCCATTCCTGATACGGGATGGAAGTGTCATGAATCTTAGATCTGCCCGGCATAAGCAGCCAGTCTCTGCTATAAATCTGTTATATCTTTAGAGACAGGGAAAAAAACATTCGGCGGGGGGAGTTTTCACGGATGATGGGCGGACTTACTTCAGGAGGGGAAGCTTCTGAATTTTAACAAAGCATTTCCCATCCTTCCCACGGTGGCAGCAGTATTTACCTTCCCCAGCTGAAGAGCAGGCACAATAGCGGCTTGCCGATGGGCTGAGGCGGGAATAGCCAAATCCAATCAGGTCCACTCTACTACGCAGGCAGCTCGCGCCTGCGCAGTACAGCGCACCCAATCAGGCTCAGATATTTCCACCTGAGCGGAGCGCCGCTGTAGCAAGACAAGGCAAATATTCACAGCCTTCTAGCACTGCCACTGCGGGATGGAGAAGGACGGGGGAAGCCTCGTTAGGATCCAGATATAAGTACCCCCAGGGGATGTTTCTAAGTTTACCAATTCTCTTTAAGGCATGGAAGGATTTTTCTAACGAAGTCCTGTAAATCTTATTTTGTTACTCTACTATATCCAGACACTATGGGATGGTCTGGTAGATTATTCAAGTTTTTGTGGATTTTGGGGAGCAAATACAAAAGTGTTATCTTTAGATGATCCACTTTCGAGTACAGTAAAACCTTGGATTGAGTGTAAGTTGGTTTAAGAGCGCTTTGCAATACAAGCAACATTTTATGTAAATTAATTAGTTCTGCCTTTGGAGCTGCAGGATTGTACTTCATCTGAGTGTAGAGACTGTACAAAGTCACATTTCCATGAAATACTCAAAAGTAGGTGAAAGCAACGGTCATTGGGTAAGTTCCTTGTTAAAGGACTTCTGAGGTGAGGGGGGCTTACACAGATTTTACTCACCTGGAGGTTCTTCCAGCCCCCAGCAGCTGTCTCAGTCCCTCGCTGCAGCCCTGATCCTCCCCGTTGTCCCACTGACTGCCCATGAAGATCACAACCCCCGCCGGCAGGTAGGCACTTCTGTGCAGCAGCCTGGGTCCTCCATGTTGTCCCAATCGTGTATTCGCTGACATTCGTCTAAGAGCCGACTTGCCAGCGGGGTCATGATCTTCAGGGGTGCCCAGCGGGACAACGTGGAGGACCGGGGCTGTGGCAAAGGACTGATACAGCTTCTAGGGGCTGGAAGAAGCCCTAGGTGAGTAAAATCTTTATGCCCCCCTGCCTCGGAAGTCCTATAAAGGTTGGGGTGAGCAAACAGATAGCAATGGTTCTGTTACTTATAAAAACTTGTTTACAATTGCATTCTTGCACTATTTTACTGTAACGGTTTTTGGATTGTAGAATAACCTTTACCATTACCTGGGTTTCCATTTATTCTTATGGATAAATTTGCTTTGATATGAGTGCTTTGGATTACAAGCATGTTTCCAGAACGAATTATGCTTGAAAACCAAGGTTCTACTGTACTCCTTCAACCCTTTGACTATCGTACCCATAACAAATGCCTCGTCCACCACGCTAGCCACCTTGCTCTTTATCAACCAAGTTGTATCTGAATTACATTGTAAAGGTCTGGGGTGATTAAATGTTACAATGAAACGTGTTCAATGCGAAGTAGTGCAAGCTTCCGTAAATTATTTAATAATGCAAAATTGAAATGTATATGGATAAAGTACGATGATGTTTCCAGGTGCAGTTATGCCAGCGGGGTCTACATATGAGTGTGTACCACACTCATATGTAATTCCCTATGCTTGCATGCAAGGAGTTGATGTATTGGATCACCCAAATGTGTGGTGTCTTCAGGTTATGGTGCACTTGGTGAAGGTATTTAATGCTGTTATATTTTGATAGTCTATGAAGAAGGGGAACCCCTCAAAGACATGGTGTATGTTTTTTGATTGATAAACAAGTTCAACCCAATGGCGTGTCTTTTTTCTTTATTTGCATTTAGTTGGATGGACTTATCAATGTTTTTTTCTATTTTTTTTTCTCTCTATTAAACGCAACAGGAGGCTTGATATCGTTTAGCGCGAGTGCTGGAGAGGCGGCCACAGTACTAAGTCACATCTGAGTATGGCCGCTGCCGTGCTAACATGCCACATGTCAGATATGCCCCAGTATTAGGTAGCCCCCCTGCCCAGTATAGTCCTAATTCCTCCAGCAGTAGGCAGCCCTCTCATCAATATAGATCGCCAGATATGCCCCCAGTATTAGGTAGCCCCCTCCCCAGTATAGCTAGATGTGCCCCATTAGGTGGCCCCATTCCAAAGCATTTAGTCAGATGTGCTCCCAGTATTAGGTACCCCCCCCCCCCCCCCCCCAAACCCAGGCACCTATAGCCAAAAGACATGCCCTCCAGTATTACCCCCCCTCCTCCAATATAGGTTCCCTGGTGGTGTTAGTGGCCCCATTCCTCTCCAATATAGCTATCCTTATGGTGTTAGCGCCCCCCTTCCTAATATAGCTTCCCTAGTGGTGTTAGTGGGCCCCCTACCCTCATATAGCTTCCCTGGTGGTGTTCGCACCCTGCACCTCCCCCATATAACTTCCCTGGTGGTGTCGGAGGCCACCTCCCCAATATAACTTCCCTGGTGGTGTCAGTGCCTCCTCCCCCAATATAACTTCCTTGGTAGTGTTAGTGGCCCCCAATATAGCTTCCCTGGTGGCGTTAGTGGCCCCCGTTCTGTGCTCCCCAGATATATTGCATAGCATTGGGCAGCGGCAGCAGCAATTCTCTTAACGCCTCCTGGCACCTCCAGCGATTTAGGACCTCCTGCCTCTCCCTCACTGTTAGCTCCAGTGATCGGCATCTCACTCTCTACAAGTCCAATGTAATTACGCTACGCAGGAGGAGCAGGCACTAGAGTGAGCAGTGAAGGAGAGAGAGGCAGTCGCTCATCACTGGAGATGCCTGAAGGAGGAGAGAGAAGCGATGCTTCTGCTGTCCGATATTTCAGTATACTGGGGTGGGGGGAGCACAGGCTGTTAGTAGAGATGGCTAAATACATGCCAATAATTCTAACTTGCATGCAAATTTTAAGCAGACCTGATTTCAAAACTTCCTCTCTGCTCTATAAGATAAGCAACATCATAATAACCTTTAAAAAAACAAAACTTGTTACAGTGGATACAAATCCTGCAATAAACCTGCACTGTCTACTTCTTGCTTTCATGGAGGCAAACATAGGATTAACATCCTGTGTGTGCAAATTAGTCACAGATGAGGGAGAATTAGGCAGGCTAAACTCTCTAAATACATACAAACTCTCTAGGTTTTCCTTCTGTCCTGTGCAAGAGTTCAGGTCCACTTTAGGCCTCTTTCACAGTAGGACCTTGCAGTTTGATGCGACATTAAAGTCGCAACGCAAATTGCAACGCCCCAAAAAAGTCGCAACGCAACTTAATGCCCCGTTATCGTCGCATACAGTAGAGCAGCCTTTCTCAACCTTTTTACCCTGGAGGAACCCTGTAAATAACTTTTGGATCTCAAGGAACCCCTGCAAACAATTTTTTGATCTTGAGGAACCCCTACATTTATTTTGCAGGAGGCATGGTCTTTAAAAGTATGTGTGGCTGTTTATTTCACTCCCCCATTACATTGCCACTCCTTATACTGTCTCCTGAGCCACCAATTTAGTGCTTCTTGTTTCAGTACCACCTATTATTATGTGCTCTATTATACTTCCACCACGATGGGGAAAAATGCCAAGGAACCCCTGCAGAGTACTCAAGGAACCCTGGTTGAGGAAGCCTGCAGTAGAGCATACAGGCAATGAAAAGTATGTTTCCAAGTCATTACTGAGCATGTGCAAACAGTTCAACGCAGTTAACGTGTATAACGCACTGCATGCAGTACTTTCACTTAACGTGCAGCCTTAGTCACCAACGCAACGTGTGCACTGATGTGAATGGGGAATTGATGTTTCATTGCAGTGAGTTATTCTGCGTTAAATGTTGTTTTAACGTGCGACTTTAACGTTGCACTGTGAAAGAGGCCTTAATGCAAATAGTATGCAGGATGGAAGAGGGTCAATCAAATGCATTTCCCGTGGATTTTCACTGTCCCAATCCCAAGTTGCAGATGGATTGCAATAAATTTGCATGCATACTGATATTAGTAGAATCTCATTGATCATCTCTACTAATCAGAGAAGTGCTTTGATATTTCTGATTCAATGCTTTACCAAAAGCTTCCTTAGCCAACTCCAGGTCAGAGTCTTCCTGTAACTTCTTTAGTCGTAGTTTCTCTGCAAGCTGCTCCTCTGGTGACAGTTCTACAGGTTCAGGCTCTTCTAACTGGAAACAAAAAAGGACGCATATAAACACCTCCAGATCCAATCAGTAAAATAAAGTTTCCCCACCCGTGGGTATATTGTATAGCTTACCCTTTTCTTAATCTCCTCTCGCTTCTTTAGTTGGTTCTTTTCTTTTTCTTTAATTTTTTCATTCAATTTCTTCTTTTCCGAAACTTTGGGTTCTACTAGGAAACGATAAGAGGCAACAGGGATTTAACCACATAAGGACAACAGGCTTACACCCCCTAGTGAACAGGTTATTTTTTACAATTCAGTGCTCTGCAGCTTTAAAAGCTCGCTGCAGAGCCATAACACTGAGCACACAAATGACTCCGCCCCCTCCCCCTTTTCTGCCCACCAACAGAGCCCCCCCCCCCCAGGGGGCGATCAGATGTTTTCCCCTCCTCTCATGGGCATCAGCCTATGAGAGGGAAAGCTCGGAGAGACAGTTAATTGTCCCCTGTACAGCGCTGCTGTACAAAAGGTAAATTTTTTTAAACTTTTTTTTACATTTAACAGCCTGCAAGCCGCGATTGCATCTCGGCAGGGTGATCACGGAGCTCCACTCTATCACTCAGCTGGGATGAGCGCGCATGATCCCTTGTTAAACCCTGCCCCAGGACTTGAGGCCTTTCGGCATTAGGCAATTAGGTTAAAACTGAGAAGATTGTATTTTCATGCTTCCCTGTAGCGGGCACAAACCCCATTCTCCTCTTCCTAAAGTGCTGCTACATCCATCCACTAACCTCTTACTGAACAAAGGAGAAATATGGCCATCCCCTCCTCCTTACTTCCTAAAATGCCACTACATTCATCCACTAACCTTTTTGAACAATGAAGAAATATTGCCATCCCCTCCTTATTTGCTAAAATGCTGCTACATCCATCCACCAATCTAACTGAACAATGGGGGAAATATGGCCATCCCCTATTCCTTACTTCCTCACCCACTCTATTCCTACTTCCTGTAATCCTTCTGCTCACAGCTCATAAAGAGATTCACCAGCTCTGTGCCCAAGGAAGGCCCATGAGGATTTTGTAGATACTACTTGCAAGAAAGTTTGACAATGCATATTCTCTGCTGTCTCTCACCCCAACAATACAGCATCTCACACTCCTTTACAGCCCACTGTTCCAGTTTCCAGTCCCTGTAAACCTATTTGACAAAAGCTTGTCAGAAAGGTGTTTTGTGTCTACGCTCCCAGCCATGCTCGAGGATGGAGGGAGCTTTGTTCTACTTGGCATGCGCGAACCTTACTTACCCATCCCTAGCACGGATGCACTCATTCACAGCAGGGACCGCAGCCAGAAGATGAAGGTCGTCCTGGTACTGGAATGGTGGAGTGTAGGAGGATCCAGGAAGCTCCAACTACTGAGGAAAGTAACTTTTACCTCCCTCTTGATTACAGTTTTGCTCTAATACTGAGACCCAGACCAGAACCACAAAGGCCTCTGTGAGGGGTGACCATAGTCCTCTAAAAGAAACTTGGCATTCGACTGCTGTGGACGGCAGTCATAGTGAACTGAGCACCTCCTATAGTAAAATATTTAAAAACTAACCTACCCCTTAGGGAGGTTCGATAATGATGTGTGCTTTGTGTGTGTGTGTGTGGGGGGGGGGGGGGGGGGGGGGCAGGCTGCCCTGTAGCCCATCTATAAAAAGGTCATCAGGGGCAAAACCAGGATTTTTTAAAAAAAAGGCTAAAAACTCACCTCTTTTCCCTAGCCTTTGAGACTGCATAATGCAGGGTCACAGCGCTTTGAGTCCCCAGGGAGAAAAGCGCTATATAAATATTATTGTTATTGTTATTTTCAGGGGGGGGGGGGGGGGGGGGGGGAATCC
Organism: Hyperolius riggenbachi; assembly: GCF_040937935.1. NCBI lineage: Eukaryota > Metazoa > Chordata > Amphibia > Anura > Hyperoliidae > Hyperolius > Hyperolius riggenbachi. The sequence goes on from NC_090648.1 coordinate 146,741,832, forward strand.
TGAAAGGTCTCTTTTGGCAAGCCACGCACTACCGCGCATGCGTTTGCCCACAAAATACACACAATGGGCAGTGTTTCCCTACAAAATACACACGATGCAGTAATGTTTCGCATATATATATATATATATATATATATATATATATATATATATATATATATATATATATATATATATATATATATATATATATATATATATATATATATATATAATGTGGCAGTGATTAAATAGCCAGATAACCCCCCTTTCTTATGGATAACAAAATTACCAAGTTAGGATAGGCAACCACATGATCCCCATTTATCATATATAGCCAGATGACTCCCCGTTCAGTACATATATCCAGATTCCCCCTTGTATATGATCAGATCCCCCGTATATATAGCCAGATCCCCCCCCCCCCCTGTATATATAGCCAGACCCCACCCTGTATATATAGCCATATCCCCCCCCTGTATATATAGCCAGATCCCCCCGTATATATAGCCAGTGTATATAGTCAGATCCCCCCCCGTATATATAGCCAGTGTATATAGTCAGATCCCCCCCCTGTATATATAGCCAATATAGTCAGATCCCTCCCCTGTATATATAGCCAGGGTATATAGTCAGATCTAATATATCTATCTGTCGATCGATCGCCACCCAACATGGGTGGGTGCCACTCTGGGGGGGGGGGGGGGGGGTGAAGTAGAATGATGAAGCTGCGCGTTCTCTGCAAGGGGACTTGGGAGGAGGCACTGATGGAGGAGTGATGTCGGCCTCCCTCCCTGCATTACACTTCGGTGGCTGGTGCTGCTATAGGGGGAGAGCAGCAGGGGGGGGGGATTCGGGGCATCGGTAACGCCCCCCCTGCGTGCGCCAGTGGTCATTCATCTTCCTACTGTCAATGCCGAGAAGGTTTGAAGGTGGCTGCAATGCTGAGTCCCTCCCTGGCCGCTGGAAAGCATGCCGGTACATGTAGTGTCTCAAACTTTTTGGATGGTATGAGAAGTGTCTCAAAGCGCCTACGTCTACTAATGCCTTACCAGTTTTCTGGGCCTCTGCTGCCTTGTTTTCCTGATCTTCCTCATCATCCCAGTTATCCTAAGAAAAAAAAAAAGAAAAAATCCTATGCTGTAAGCAGAGTTGCGCACAGAAGCACTGGCCCTGCATTCTCTCATCTCGTCCCACCCGGCAATTTTTTCATGCCACCCAGGTACTTTTCATACCACCCGTCTGGAAAAAAAATTCTGGGGAGAATATATACAATGCCGCAGCATGTTCTACCATGCACTCTGCATCCACCAGCAGGGATGGGCTCACGACTAGAATTCGTAATTAAAATGAGCCTTATTTGCTGCAGCTGTGTGATAAGGGGTTATTTACCCACAAATTCCACCGTCCTGCCTGCGCTCCAAATAGCTTGCAAAAAGCTTCACTACGCACACTTTCTTCTTCAAGCCAATAGGACGCATGCAGGCAGGACGGCAGAATTGTGGGTAAATAACCCCTCATCACCCAGCCGCGGCAATTAAAGCTCATTTTAATTACGAAATAGTCGCTAGCCCATCCCTGTCCACCTGCATGTTCCAATGTGCGCTCAGCAAGGGGGGGGGGGGCATTCGGTATTTAGTGGATCAACCATGATTTGCAGTTTTCAAGGATTTTGGTATGCTCGCCACCAGTTTTTCACATTGTTGGGTAAGCTCAAAAATAAAATAATCAAACCGCTGTTTTGCTTGAGTATTATAACCATTCATCTTGATGTCATTCCACAGGTTTTTGATTTAGTGAGCCTGGTAGAGTTGCGTGGAGTGCTGTCCAGCTGATAACCCACAGATCATTACGGACTCTCCTTCATATTTTAGTTGTGCCAGACCCCCAGCGTTGTAGGTTTGTCAAGGTTTCCTTCTCACCATAACACGATCAGGCGTTGGACAAAGATACAAATTGGACTCAAAAGATGACCTTAATCCAATCCTCTACAGTTCAGTACATGTGGCCATTAGCAAAGGCCTAAGGGCTGGGGCCCATTACAATTCTGGAAGCCCTTCCAATCACTTGTCGTAGGTCATGTCAACATTCACAGCATAAGAATATAGTGTAGAAATCAAGGCCCAAAGGGCCCTGGGTTCTAAATATCCCAATCAGTAGAAATTCTGAAATGCACAGTCAATGCCCTAAAACTGTGTATTCAAGGCATGTCTCAATTGTAGATACCTATAGAAAGCGTATCAGGGAACATTCAACTGGGCCTGAAGGTGTTGTAATAAATGTATTTAAAGGACTTACGAGGCCAAGAATAGAGAAAAAAAATAAAAAAAGTTAGCTACCTGCGTCAGCTTGTAAGGCACGGAGGACGCCGTCCGCGCCCTCTGTGCCGTTCCGCCGGGTCCCCGCCGCTCTAATAGCCCCCCGAACGGTCCCTGACCGTGCGGCCGGGGCTCTCCAGCCTGTACAAAGATGGCGGCCGGAACTGGCCGCGGCTGCGCAGTCCGCATACCCGCGAGTGCGGCTGCGCAGCTCTAAGACCAACCCACGATCCACGCTACAGGAAACAGCCTGTTACGTGGATCGGGGGGTTGGCCTTAGAGCTGCGCAGTCGCACTTGCGGCTATGTGTACTGCACAGCCGCGGCCAGCTCCGGCCGCCATCTTTGTACAGGCTGGAGAGCCCGACCTGGGCCGCGCGGTCGGGGACCGTTCGGGGGGCTATTGAGCGGCGGGGACACGTGGAACGGCACGGAGGGTGCGGACGGTGTCCTCCGTGCCTTACAAGCTGACGCAGGTAGCTAACTTAAATAAAAAATTCTCAATTCTTGGCCTCGTAAGTCTTTTAAGTGTGATACTCAGATTAGACCATTAGCTCACCTCCTGAGAGCCAAACAGCTCCTTAAGAGTGTGAATGCACCATAATATAAATAGGAGTCAGGTAAAGCAAAACCTCCACATGTTTTGGGCCTTCAAAAAGGGCGATATTAAAAGTTTTCAAAATAAAAAGTCCTGTTTCCCAAAAAGTCTCAAAAAAAAAGTGATTTATAGGTCACATTATAGAGAAACTCACTAAAAACAGCATTTACATGAAACATAACTGACACCCACAAAGCAAACTTAAGAAAACCAAAATTCTGCAAAGCAATTGTTACATTTATATGCTTACCTTTACTTCCTCCTCTTCATCTTCTCCTTCCCAGCGGTCAGTTGCCGTTACGGCACCAGCCTTTCTAAGGGGTTCTTCTGGCTCAAAGTCCTCCGCCTCTGCGAAAACAAGTTATTGACAATTCAGTGAAGAATCAGGACCCAGAAAAGGAAGAAGCCAGTTTGAAAACAGGAAAAATTCAAAAGTTAAGACATTAGCCGGCTCTTGAGATTTATACCACCCCAGGAGACAGTATCTCCCAAAACTATCTGGCCAGTTGGTGTAAAAACTGGATAAAACAAATGGAGTTGCATATAATCCAAAAAGGAGAAAGGGTGGACTGGCACTCAAAGTTGCCTGTGAGCAGCGTGACCTGGATTGCTCAGCCGCAAACGTGCCTCCAGCTTGCTGATTCCAGTAAGTAAATAGAGAAGAAAGCGCTGTGCACCAGAGCAATATGCTTGCAAAATGTAATCAGTCATACAGACAGCAAAGTTACAGGGGGTAACTGATGCCCTAAGAGCAGTTTTGTGGGAAAAGCAGCCCGCTTCCTCAGAGACCCAGGTCTCTGAGGAAGCAGGCCGCTTATCCCACGAAATGACTGGCAGGCCATCAGTTACCCCCTGTAACTTTGTGCCTGATTAATTAAATGTTGCAAGCATATCGCTCTGGTGCACAGCGCTTTCTTCTCTATTTACTTATATAAAACAAAAAGATGTTCATGGTAAAAGATGCATCTGTGCCATTAAAACACTTGCCCGCTGCATGCTACAAAAGTGGGTTCATTTGCATGGATCCACTACAGTACAACTACACGAGCTGCTATGTCGATGCGCCAGCTTCAGGGCTCCTGGGACAGTCACCTTGCAACATAAACATGCATGCTCCCAGTCACGTCAGCGGGAGCACGGACAAAGCCGCGCAGGGGGGTTGCGACTTTAAAGTCGCAAATTCCGGAAGTGAACCGGCGGCAGGTGCCGCCGCCGGAGCATCGGTGACTGGTTGCGCAAGGAACAGGAAGTCTGCAGGGGACCATTAGAAGCCCAGGTAAGTTCAACTTTTCCCCCCTAGCCTCCTACATTACTTTTTTAACCACTTAATGACATGCTGACTTATAAAAATGTCCTGCTAGAGCCTCTTAATGGCCCCAGGACGTTTTTATAAGTCTGACAATGCTGCTGCCGCCGTGCACGCGTGCGCTCCCGCGGGTGCATGTGCATCCCCGTGCACATGAAAACAGTGAAAAAAAAAATACACCTTTATTTCCAAATGACGTATTGTCACCATACTTTGCACTAGGGACATAATTAAAATCTTGTGATAACCAGGACAAATAGGCAGGTAAAATGTGTGGGTGTTATGTACAGTAGCAGTGTTTATATTCCAACTATAGGGGATGAAATTGGAGAAATAGTGCATTTTTTCCTTGTATTTCCCTTTAAAATGCATAGAAAATAGAGTAATTACTGAAAACAAATATCAACCCCCCCAAAAAAGCCCAATTGTTGATTGGAAAAAAAAAAAAAAGATATAGATCATTTCATTGTGATTAGTAGTGATTAAGCTATTGAAAAATGAACGGGATGAGCACTAAAAGGAGAAAATTGCTCTTGTCAGTTAGGGTAAAAACCACCTTGGGGTGAAGTGGTTAAATAAGAGCACAAGCAATTTACACTGCTTTTGTCCTGATGCCTGCAAATTATTCAGAGAGCTAGAGAAACAGACCACTTCACTGACAAACCCAAAGGAAACAGTCACTTTGAAGAGAAACAGAATCTGTCACATAGAACTTGCTTATCTTTGTTAGCAGTGTGTAGGAACGCCCATCATCTGGCATCGCATTCCAACTGAAGCAAAAACTCACTACAGGATATTTTAAAAATATCCAATAGATTCCTAGACATTGAATCTAACGAATTATGTTAAATCTAGAAATCAAACATTGAGCAGGAAATGTCCTTTTTTCAGATTGACGCAGGGGTTGAGCACTGTACAATCAATGCTGCCAATTGAAAACTAATTGCATTTTGTTGTTTATCTATTGTCCGCTGTACAACAAAGCAACGGGCATAGTGTGAAAGGAGCCAAAATTTGAGAGGGGAGGATCTACTCTTTCCCTAATGGCCCATACTCACGGGCAACTTTTTGTGCCTGTCGCCAGCACACGTGAGCATGTGGGCGACAGGCCGGCGACAGCTCCTCGCCAGGTCGCTCCGCGTACACACGCGGAAGAGGGACCAGCGGCGCGATGGAAGCTGTCGCCGACGTTCCTCCCCCCCCCCCCCCCCCCCCGCCGGAAGCTCCGTATAACTCAATGGAGGTTGCTGTCGCTAGTCCGCGTACTCACGGAGTTGCGGCGGCGACTGTCGCCAGGCGATTGACCGCGCCAATCGCCTGGCGACATCAGCGACGGGCGACAGTTCGGGGTGCGCGCCCATGCGACGGCGCATACTCACGGGCGACCTGTTGCGGCGACAATTGTAGCCCGTGAGTAAAGCCAGGATGCTGAATAAAAGAGCCAAATGACAGTTTTGCAACTGCTGCTTCACATGGATACTGAGCCCCCTTATAGGGGTTGTGAAATATAAATATATATATATATATATATATATATATATATATATATATATTGCCCCAAATAATAATGTAGACCCCTATATTTTTTTTAACCTGGTCTGCGTGTCTTTGCTGAACTGTGCCAATCTGTGCAATGTCAACAGGATTGTGGGACGTTATGTTTATTTAAATAAAACCTATAGCAACAAGGTTATAGCTAAATGCACACGCAGCGCATATATGCCAGCAACCACATGGGACGTGTGTATGGACGGAGGACAGACACTGACAGTTAAAGTATACTGTATGGGGCACATTTTACACTAGTGGACAGCACCAGGGATTCCGTCAATCATCCGGATATTGGACACTGTTACCGCAGCATACCTGATCAAGCAGGTTGGCCCTACATCTTGCAGCATGTCCAATCAATACAAGCGAACAACTGCAGCCCGAAACTGCCTGCATTGTCTAGGCCTGAAAGATAAATTGAATTTAAACCGAAATCGTGATAACCAAGATCACAATTTCGGAATCGTCAAAATGGCAATTATCGCAATCACGTCATTTTCACATGGGGAAGTTTGAAGAAGTAGCTTTAAACATCCCCAAAGTCCCGGCGCGTGCGGCCCGCAGCGTTGGACATACCTTGGACATACCTTCCGCATGAGTCCAATGCTGTCCGTTCTCTATCACCGTCTGCTGCCTCTTGTGTTTGGCAAAACTCCGGGTTCCTGTATGTCACATGACACACAGGAAGTATTCCATGCATTAGAGCCTGCAGGAGGCGAAGTGGATAGACGGCCATCGCTGGACTCGTGCTTGAAGCTATGTCCAGAACTGATGCAGCTTGGGGGACAGAGGAGGCACAGAGACACAGGGGGAATGAGAGAGACCCAGAGGAGGCATAAAGAGGCAAAGTGGGCACAAAGAGAGACCGGGGACAGAGGGGAAACAAAGCTTGATTTGAAGGAAATCGTGAATCAAATTGAAATCGCAATTTCAGACAGAAATCGCTCAATTCAATTTTTAAAATCATTCAGGCCTAGCATTGTCTATCGGGCATGCTCCTGGCAGCACAAATTTTCATCTGATTATAATAATCGGATGGTCAATCGCCAGCCAAGTCACCTGATGTATATTATGTACTTTAAAGTTCTATACTGATAAGAAGAGGTGAGGGATAAAACTGAGAAAGTACAAAAGCTTGCAGGATAAATGGACACACTCCACTTTTTTTTTAATTTTATTTCTGGGTATACATACGTCAATCATGTTCTTAATGTTCATTGTACCAAAAAAAAAACCTACACACATTGCAGGGTGTGGTACAGCAGTAGTCACTGCACAGCACCCTGCTGCAAAGACAGCACCCATCAGCTGACTAAAGAGCAGATCTACTCCCATTTACTTATATTAGGATGTGTGCATATCCCAACATAAGTGAACAGCCAGACTGTGACCAAGCTGAGCAAAAGCAGCTGGCATGTACAGAAGACTATGCTGTGAACATGCCTTTACTGTGGCCAATTCACCATAAAGTTTTGTTTTAAGAACATAAAACAAAAATAAATTGGGAGAAAAAGAATCCTACCCCATAAACTGAAATATCTTATTTAAAAGAGAGAAAACCATACATTTCTCTAACTCTGGTGGTTTATCACCCACATCACATGACATACAGGCAGAAGACAGCATATGGATTTTCAACTTTATTATCTACAAAAAAAATAAGCAGTTAGACTAGAGGCATATGGTGGTAAGAAAAGTGAGCCACATGTCATGAAGACAAAGTAAGATGGGGGAGATGAGAAGTCATAATTCGGGTAGAGAGCAGCCAGACTCAGACACAGCAGCTGGGACTGCACGAGCACATGGCCCGGCGTCAGGACACCGGCAGCTGAAGGGTCATTAGCCAGAGAGGCCGATACCGGGCAGCACGAGGGGAGGAGACGGACGGGGGTGCCGCTGAGCTCAGCCAGGCTCGTGTGAGGGGGCCTCGTGTCCCAGCAGGCGGGGCACACATGCAGAGGGCAGTGACCGGGAAAAACTACACATATCACAGGCAGCAGCTATCCGGCATTTTCTCACCCCAGCTGTCGGTCTCCGCCATTTTTCTTCCCGCTGCCGCTCCGTCTGACTCACCGCGTCCAGGTGCGCGCGCAGCGCAGTGACAACTAGAAGGGCCCCTCACCGGAAATGCGATACTACTCCCAGGATTACATTCGCCCTGTCAGCGCCATGTTGCTACACCCTGTCACTGCAGGGACGCTTCAGGCTAATTCAATTCGAAGAGAACGAGAGTCCTCCAATCGGCTTGTAGTCACGTTACTTCCTGTTGACCGAGCAAGGCCGGGGGAATACACACGGAGATAAATAAAGTACGGTGCTGTGCCATGCCGCCATTTTGACAATACCACGTGAGAAGCACGTGTGTCACCCATGGGCACTTTGCGAGCCACACGTAGCCAGAACAGACTGAGCATGTGTATCAGCTGGAGCAACGGCTTCAGAAAGTTCTGGTGCAATTTACATGAAACTAATCAGGTCCTCCTAGGGCCATGTCCTTAATGAAAATATGTCTAGGCCATAATTTTTTTTTGTACTTAGGTATTATACAGTCTGAAGAGTTTGGCAGTTTGTTGTTTAAGTTCTGTTTGTTCTACTGCCAAGATCTAACCCTTTTTGAAAAACGGAAACTCCTGGCTTTCCATTACACCAAGTCGGTGTCAGTGTAATGCTCTGTTGCCAAGTGTAAGGGCATACCTCCCAACTTTTTGAGATGAGAAAGAGAGACACTTAAGCCGCACCCCTGACCACGCCCCTGTCACTCCCCTAGTCGCGCATACCATAAAGATTTCATAAGAAAAATATGTTGTAGAATTCAAACCACACTGGTCCTTTATATTACTTCATATTAACATTTAAAAAATAGTAATATATAAATTTAAAGGATGGGAATAAAGTTTAGAGTCAATCAAACACATTTTTTAGTAGCTATATATATATATATATATATATATATATATATATATATATATATATATATAGCAAGAGTGACAAAGTCCTGAAAGAGGGACAGATGAGGAGGAGAGAGGGACATGGCTCCCAAAGAGGGACTGTCCCTCCAAAAGAGACAGTTGGGTGCTATGAAAGGGTTTTGAAGGAAAGGCAGGGCAGCCATCAGGGGAGTACAAGAGGGACAGTAGTATGGGGCCCAGGAATAGTCTGGGGCCCAAACATTGGCAGTGCCACTCAAGCCTCTGCTGGCAATTATTCTACCATTGCATAACAGGAGTTGTGTGGTCATCTCCCTCTTCCCTGCTGCGTGATTGGTGAACACGCAACAATGCAGGGGGGGAGGGAGTTATGGGCGACAGGCAAGTTGCTTTGACTCTACCCCACATACCGTGGCTCTGCCCCCACATAATCTACCTATCAGATTGTTATTAGGCGTGAGAGGGGCCCTGTAGGTTTGCCAAGTATGGGGCCCAGATAATTCTGATGGCGGCCCTGAGGAGAGGTGTCCCCTGCATTTTGAGAGGTGAAGAGTTTGTATAGCTGGGCTGCTCCTTCCTCTTAATAGAGTCTCCAGGCTCAGCCATTAACACACAGACAGAGGTCAGGAGGGTGTATAGCTTGTCTGCTCCTTCATCTTCTGTAATGAGACCCCTTGCGACAAAAGATGACCTCCCAGGTTGCTGCTGATTATCAATGTCGGGTTTGTCCAGTGCTTTTGCAATCACGCTTTGTGCAGCCAGGATGCAGGGGACACCCTTCCTTCAAAACCCTTTAACTTGGCAATGGAGCATTACACTGACACAGGACGGGTGTAATGGAAAGCTAGGACTTCCAGCTTTTCAAAAAGGGTTAAATCATGGTAGTGAAGCAAACAAAACGTAAACAAGCAACTGCCAAACTCTTCCGACGGTATAATACATATATATTTTTTTACTTGTAATGAGTGCCTGCATTTTCCAATGAACTGCACTCCAGGTTTTCTAATCCATTTTCAGCTGGGAGAAAGTTTTGGGAAAAAAATCAGATCTTGGGAACCCCTTCATAAAATTGCTTCTATACCTAATATTACACCAGTGGAGTAGCAATAGGGATTGCAGAGGTCTCGACCACACTGGGGCCCTTTGGCCAGAGGGACCCCTTATGGCCTTCCTCAACCACAGTATTAGCTCTTCATTGGTCCTGTGTTTGCAATGATCACTCTCTTGAAACGCTTTGAATTAAACTATTCCCCATCCCCTTCTTGCATCTTTGACACTGTTGTCCATGGCAGGTTTAGGTGCAGCCTATCAATTGTTATGTATAGAGTGCTGGGGGGGGGGGCATGTGAAACTCGCACCAGGGCCCATACGTACCTACGCCACTGTATTCCACCATTTTTCTATACACATACACTATACTGAATATACATATATTGCAGTGACCAATTTCCCTTAAGTGACAAGTTTAGCATCATGAGACCTCATGTGACAAATACAGGCATAGTAAGTCCCCAGATTACAGTGATTATGAGCTCCTAGATGACAAGTGCACTGTCCATGAGCTCTAGGTGACAAATGCTTGTGACCAGGAACACCCAGATGACAAATGCAACAGCCTCGAGTCACGGATGACAAATGCAGTGATCATTATTATTTAGTATTTGTATAGTGCTGACATCTTCTGCAACACGTTTAAGAGTACACATAGTCTTGTCACTAATTGTCCTTCAGAGAGGCTCACAATCTAATCCCTACCCTATTCATATGTTCAACATGGTCTAGGGCCAATTTTAGGAGGAAGGCAATTAACATCAGTATGTTTGGGGATATGGGAGGAAACAGGAGTGCCTGGAGGAACCCCACACAGACACAGGGAGAACATACAAACTCAGAGCTGATAGTGCCCCGGCTGGGATTTAAAATATAAGCCCCTAGTTGACAGATACAGCAACCATGAGCTGTTAAATGAGAAACGTAGCAATCATTATCTAAAAAGTGTGCTCATTATAACAAATGTACCCTTATGCCTCCCCGATTATGATAATTAGTATTCTTTTTTTTTTGTAACAATTTTTATTTCAAAAAAGATTAAATACATACAAAAGTACATAGAAACTTTAAATCAGTATCAGACCTTCATAGGTATAAAAGGTACACCAAAATTGGCAACAGTACACATATATCACTGTGAAATTGCAACATCCATATGAAAAAAGTAGTAGCAGTAATTGAATAACAGCATCTCCATGACTTTACATTCTTTGCTCTTACGGTGTTGTGTAAGTCAGGTATAGGAAAAAGTTCAAGAGGACAGGGTAAGTAATCAGAAACTCTGCTACTAGGTCAAGATGAATCTCTGCTAAAAATGATAAAATAACATTGTTACCAATAGGAGGGTGTACAATACCATATTATAGGTGTCTATAAAGACCCTAAAAATGGATAAATCCAGACTGGGTGTTTAGGTGTCTAGGGTGGTGACTTAGGGTGGGCTAGGTAATTCTGAGACTGGATCAACAGGATCCTACTCATGTGGACATATTGGCATACCTTAGGTCAAGGAAAATGACAAAAATGCATGTCCGTGGAACAAGGAAGCAAATCATTATTGAATAAGAGACTTGTATTCACTGGAGTCCTTGAACTCAAACCACGGCGCCCAATTTACTACAAATTGTAATGATCCGCTCAGCTGCCTGCGCAGGCAGGCAGCTTTTTGACCACTGTTCAGGTCGGCATTCTGCAGGTCTCTGGAAGAGAGACCTTTTGTCAGTTTTGCAGCTTGCTGCTGCTGAGGAATTTGCATACGTTTGTCATGCAAATTGCCTAGCCACATCCTTTGTAGACTTGCTCTATATATACCATGTGATTCCACAGTACGTCGCTGGTCATAAGGGTTTGTCCTGTGAAACACTCCTGGAGTGTCAGCCATGCTTATTGTTTGAAGATTAGCTTAGAGTAATTCCTGGGACTGCGCTAGGCACCCTTTCTAGAGCAGTCAGGATTGTATTATTTGTATTGCCTGTTCTGTCTCTCTTGCTATACTTGGATCGCACTTGCTCTGGCGGAAAGAGCAGGGGATCCTGCAAGCTCTGTTGCCTTACTTGGATCGCACTCGCTCTGGCAGAAAGAGCAGTGGATCGTATCTCTCACTTATTCCTGTTTTCGTGTATCTGTCTTGTCTGATACGAACGCTTGCTGGAGGCTCGGTGAGGTAACCGTTAAGCATGCGCTCGCGTCCTATGTTTCATGTTTGTCTGTCGGTGGTTAGTTAGGCGTGCTTGTCTCTGTTGTGCTTAACACGCGGGGACCGCACAGTAAACGTGTTCGCTGTTGCGAATGAGTGCGGTGTTCACGTTTAGTAAGCGTTTGTTATTTTCCTTATCTTCTCATTGTATGATTACTGTGCCTTTGCTACTCTCATGCCCTGTCTTGCTTAAGCCTTGTGTCACCTCTGGCAATCGCCGCTCTCACGATTGCGTTCCTACTTCGTTTCTGCTGTTGTGTGTGCACCGTCGCGGGTTGGCGACTAGATTGGGGCACATACATACATTCTGTCCCTGTGCTCATTCTCTTTCGCAATCGCTCCTCTTGCGATTGCGTTCTCACTTGGTTTCCTTTGTTGTGCAGTGTTCTCCCCAGAAATTTTTTCCAGCCGGGTGGCATGAAAAAGTAGCCGGGTGGGGCACAACCGGGGGAATGCAGGGCTGACGCAACTCTGCTCACAGCATAGGAGGAGGAAACAAGGTGATGTCAGCCGGGTGCTCACCAAAATTAGATGGGTGGAGAATGTGGCCAAAAGAGCCTGGGGAGAACACTGAGCCTCCATATGGCTCTCATTTCAGGCGTGCTTTAAGAAATACACCATCTGTATTAAAGGGACTCAGCTGAAAACAGTAAAAATATTTTGGGGAGGAAGCCCCATGTATGTATAAAGCCCCATCTACCCAATACGATTCTTTGTACAATTCGATTACGATTCTATTTATGATCCAATTAAATCCGACATGTCCGATCGGGATTCGATTTGAATCCCGATCGGACATGTCGAATTTAATCGGATCGTAAATAGAATCGTAATCGAATCGCACAAAGAATCTTATAGTGTAGATTGGGCTTAAATCTTTTTACTATTTTCAGCTCTGGTACACTTTAAAGTGAACCGTGCTTTTTGTTATATTTGCAGCTACAGAAATCCATCTGACAGTGCAGGTGAAACAGACATCATATAGATAACACATGTCCAGAGCTATACAGCTATATGTATTGGGCATCGTTAATGGTACCGATCGAACACAATTATTCAGTCAATGGTTTTGGGGTTAATTCCTCTACCAATCATCTGATTGATAAAGTTTTCCTTGTTGTTTGTGGACCCCATCGATTGTTTCCGGCTGAATGCATTTATTCGATCAGGAATCGTGTCCCATGTCCATGTTCTACAGATTACTCTGAGAAGCTACAAATTCACACAGATAAGAACTGTGTTTTTTGTGTGTGTGAAAATGCAAAGTGCAGCATGGTCTGAAAGGACATGCTGGCCCTTGTGATTTCACAGGTTTATTATTGTATCCTTAGAAAAAGGGGGGGGGGGGGGAGGAGGGGAGAATAAACGTCAGGACAGATTTTTTTTTTGTGTGCAAACTGACTGAGGTCACAGCTGGGCTGCCAGCTACATGCGTTTTGCCTGTATCTGTTCTGATCAGGTTTATTCTCTAAGTGCTGATGTCAGTGAGTTCCATTCTCCAGGCAGCCAAAACATCCCCTCTCTATGCAACTAGTCCGCAGCTGCCCCGTACGTCTTGTGACAGCCGGGGGAGAAGGCGAGTGATTGCCTGCACTCCCCACTCCTCTCTAGTCTTCTAAACACAAGTGCCGTATATTTCACAGAGACGGGCAAGTAATTAGGGATACACATTCAGAGGGGAGGGAGGGAGAGAGACAACTGACCTAATGACGCAGCTGTGAGGAGGAAAGGAGGCTCCGAATTACAAAGCCAAACGGCCGTAGTTGCCCTGCCTTTATAGCTACACAGACACCAGAGTCCCTTCTCTGTGACTGACTGCTTGTATGCGCATCGTTCCTGGAAGAGCACGCTGCAGTGAGATGGTCCCGCCTACCGCCGAGCTGAGCCAATACCTGCACGAGCCTGTTGGAAAGCACTTGTACAAAGGAGAGTGCCCAGCGTGTGACGCAGCCGGGCGGGCGGCTTACCTCACCCGGGCGGCGCGCCCACCTAATTGATCCTGGGGAGAACACTGTTGTGTGTCCACCGTCGCAGGTTGGCGGCTAGATTGGGAGACATACATACATTCCTCATCTGTGCTTATTCGGTCTTGTGTCGCTGTTAGCAATCGCCATCTCTGGCGATTGTCTTCTCACCTGGTCTTCATGGTTGTGTGTTCATCGTCGCAGGGTGGCGACTAGATTGGTGGACACACATACCCTCTGTCGCTTTGATCTCTCTCTTTCAGGACTATCTTTCCCTGCGTTTCTTCCCTTCGTACAATTCCTGTCTGGCGTCTGTGGCAGGGCAGAGGAGCTGTTCCTCTGCACTCCACAGCTCCACCTGCCGACAGGAATTTCCCTCTACAGGTGCGTTGCACCTTTTGCTGGGTTCCCTCAAATTATACGCTTGTGGAGGATTTCCGCAGTGTCAGCGCACGTCCTGTGCGCTGATCACAGAGAGAATTCCACAATCGTTACAGTATGACCAGCCAAACCGAAATTCCCAGTGTAGAGGGAATTTCCAATTTGTACGATTTGGTCGAATATGGGTCCTGTATCTTTAAGAGGTTTAAGATACTGGACTCTGAAACCAGAGATGAGTTCATATCAGAATGTTCCAGATTCTTGGCAAATCCTGAATTTCAGGCCACCAATATTTCCAGGTATTGCCGGGTATTTGGACTACTTTACCAACTACATTACTAACAGCACCTATCAGTGATCATTTTTTGCATCAAGGTATACAGACCTATGGACGTTTTGTGACCAGCTGCCGCTGGCTGCCCCCTCCTTGATCTCCAACTGACCTCTCTGAGCTCTCCGCCTTGTGGTCTGTTCCTGCTTGCGAAGTGAGGTGGTGGGGGATGGAACCGAGAGCTTTGCGAAGCCGCACCGTTCCACTGCCAGAGATGCCTGTTCGTCCAGTTAATCCTCCGCAGAGTGATGTCTCTGATCAGGCTACAGCAAAATGGCCGCCGCTAGAGACCGCAGCAACTATGAGTCGGTCCACAATAAAATGGCCGCCGTCAGACACCACGAGGAACGCCAACCTTACTTCCGTCCTCCAACAGGAGCTAAACGGAAGTGGCATGACGTCACGGCGTTCGATGGAGATGCAGTCGCCGACGCCAGCACAGTCTGGATTAGCATCCTTTGCCATACAACCAGCAGGCCCGATGCGGCGCTTCTCCCTGGGGGACCCACAGACGTCCAAACTGAGCACCACCTCTTCCCATGGAGCTGCAATTTCTGCATTGGTGGACGAATTGAGACTTGCCCAGAGTCATGGGTTACCACCTCCATCCTCAAAAGTAAGTGATAACGCTTCCCTGCATCAACACCCACAGAGTAACATACATGACTGGGTGAAATCGGGGGCGATACCAAAGAACTTGCCCGTTTCGGTGCATGTAAAAGATTTGATTAAGGGTTTTTCTGCCATCATTGAACATGAGACAAAAGACATTGCTGCAACTAATATTTCTCCCAAAGGAAAGAACATTGCACTAATACAATCACAAACTGTTAGCAGTGATGTTGAGTCTAATGATGTTGATGTCTCCAGGGATTTGGGGGATATCTGTGGAAACAATGGACAGGACTCATCTGTATCAAATGGTACTAATGCTCAATTTACTGCACCTGTTGATCATGATGCACAGGATTTGGAGCACTTGAATGCAGAGTATACCATGGACATTATAGGTGAATTACTGTCTAACCCAGATAGGATGAACAGGTACATTTCTGTCTTTGCCACACAATCTGGCTTCCAAGGTTCAGATCCCACCCTTAACATGCAATCCTCATTAACCAGTTTAGAATGTCTGTTGTAGAAAGAGGTGCGCTTGTGGTGGGATACCACAACTTTAAAGCATTATGTCTCAGATGGCATGATTCCGAGGGGTTTGCGCATTAAAAAAGTGCCCACCACTCTTTACTCTGACCAGTTCATACTAGAATGGAATCAAGTCTTGTCCGACTGTTCCATTCGACTTATGAAACTGATCATAACCTATGAAGAGAGAAAGCTTGCAGACATCAGGGTTCGGATCACGGAAGCTAAAAAGTATCTTGAGAGGTTTTCGTCATTCGAACTTTTTGATGAGCGAAACAATAAAATGAAAGAGAACATCAATAAATTGGAGAGTTTGGTCACTAATACCAAACGAGTCAAGTTTCTCAGGGACTTAGGGGACTATAATAACAACGTTGTTTATGAGTGGGGTAGGTGGAAGACCATGCACAGATCACCCCGGCCAATATTGCGTAAACCTAAACATGCCAAAAAAGTCAGCTTTAGTTCTGCGGATAGCTCAGGTTCATTTTCTGATGCATCAGATGGGAAAGAGGAGTTGGTTCAGTTGGTCTTTGCTGGCACCCCAAAAAAGGGGGGGGGGACAAGCACGGGCAGACACAAACCATCACACCAACCTCTTACTACCAAAATCCCAAGAAGAAACGTGGGAAACACAGGTACAGAAAAAGAGGGGGTGCAGGAGGAGGGCGGGGCGAAAACATAAGAAACTAAAACGCCATAATGATCACTCCAATGTCATAAATATTTCCAGTGTACAACTGTCTGATACCCAGCTTTCCCTGCTTTCCAGAGGTCTTTCTTTCTCACCATCCTGTCATTTTGATGTCTTTGGCACTATGCTAGACATCAATAAATTTATTAGGAATCTCATGGTTAAGAAACATTTCTTGGAACTAGGCGAAGCGGAGGTCGGAGAGGAGGGCTTGGGGACGGTCACGGGGCCCCCACCTGCTGCCCCGGCGCCTGGGGAGGTCCCCCCATTCCGGGAGGCCTCGACCGCCCTCGCTCTGGAACAAGTGTCCAGTGTGAGTGGCGGCCCAGTCGCCGGGGCGACCTTGGGCCCCGTGCCCGTCTCCAATCCTTTTTTCTATCCCATACAGGCCAGATCAGCGGTGGTTGACACTTTTCAAGATCTAGTTGAGGGTGAATTGGTCCGATTACAAAGGACATCTAGAGCTAGGTCGGACCTTACTAAATCCAAACGGGAAGCACTTCTATCCCTCCAGAATGATGACTCTATTGTCATCCGCAATGCAGACAAAGGGGGGGCAGTGGTGGTCCTGGATTCTGATAAGTATAGAGCCGAAGCTCTACGTGAACTGGGGGATAGTGAAACTTACCAGGTTCTCAAAGGGGACCCCACGGGTCGGTTCAAGGCTGAACTCAAGAAATTGTTGAACCTGGGGCTCTCCTTGGGAGTATTCACGGAAAAAGAGAGGGATTATCTTATGGTGGAAACACCAGTGATCCCGATTTTCCATCATCTCCCCAAGGTGCACAAACCGGACGTTCCCCCACGGGGCCGACCCATTGTTGCGGGTATCGGCTCCTTGGGGGAGCGTCTGGGCCAGTGGGTGGACGGTTGCCTTCAGCCGCTGGTTCAGCGGCTGCCGGGTTACATTCGGGATACCACCCATTTGTTGAATAGCCTGGAACCTATACAGTGGTCAGAACAATACACATGGGTCACGATGGATGTGACTGCTTTGTATTCCTAGATCCCCCATGCTCTAGCCCTTAGGGCTTTGGATTATCACTTTCGTAAATACGGTTCCTTTACCACCGAAGTCAGGGACCTCCTCATGTTGGCGGTGGATCATCTGTTAACCCACAATTATTTTATGTTTGATGGGGTTTTTTATCTCCAGAGGTGCGGAGCTTTTATGGGAGCCAAATTCTCCCCATTCCTGGCAAATTTGTTTATGGGGTGGTGGGAGGAGCTCCGCATCTTTGGGGAACGGAACACCTTTTCTGAGTTCATTTTTTGGTATGGGAGATATATAGATGATCTGCTGCTAATATGGGGAGGTCCCCCGGACGTTCTGCCTGATTTCCTGTCATACTGCAACGACAACACCTTTAACCTGATGTTCACTATGTGTCATGACTCCACTAATATTGATTACCTTGATCTTACGTTATGTGGGTCTCGGACACTGGGTAGGGTTGTCACCAAGACCTTCAGGAAAGCATGTGCAGGTAACTCACTCTTGCTGGCCTCCAGTTGCCACCCTGGCCACACTCTCAGAGCTGTTCCTTATGGAGAGATGGTAAGGGTGGCTCGTAATTGTTCTGACCCCAATTTGCTTGGGCATGAGCTGGATCTGGTGGGAGAGAGGCTCCGGGAGCGGGGATACGATAGCCAGCTGATCAATAGGGCAAGGCAGCAAGCGCTGCAGAGGAATCGTCGGGATTTGCTGGGCGCGGGTGCTGGACGCAGGACTAGGCAAAAAAGAAATGTCACCTTCACAACTCCATACAGTCTGGAGTACAATAAGGTTGTTAATATTATTAAAAAATATTTGCCTGTCCTCCATTCAGACCCTAAGCTCCGCACAATCCTGAATGAAGGATGCGCCTTTTCAGCACGTCGCGCCCCTACATTGGGGACTCGCCTCTCCCCGAGCTTTTTCTCCACCTCGTCCAGACCCAGACCCACCTGGTTGTCCTGCAAGGGCTCATTTAAGTGTGGTTATAGCACCTGCAGGTACTGTTGTGTCCACAATCAGACGCGGGAGATCTTTTCTATCTCCAAAAATGAAAGGTTTGATATGAAACAATATATTAACTGTAATACCAGTAACGTTGTTTATCTTATTACCTGTACTGCCTGTGGCCTACAGTACGTGGGGTGCACCACCCGTCCTCTGAGACAGCGTATCTCTGAACACTACAATGGACCTGGGAGGTGTCTTAGGAATGAAACGTACATCACACAGGTTTCCAGTGTATCAAAACATTTTTTAAAGGAACACCAGGGTGTCATGACAAGCTTCACCTTCCAAGGTATAGAAAGAGTGGCCCTTTCACCTAGAGGGGGCGATTTACATAGGCTGTTGCTAAAACGGGAGGCCTTTTGGATATGGAAGTTGGGCACACGTTTGCCTTTAGGACTGAATTCAAAAATGGATATTAGTCTAACATATGATGTGAGAGTATAACCTCCCCTATGTCATTCATGTCCATGTGGTCTGATACTTGCACCCAGGGCCGGATTTACCATAAGGCACATTAGGCACGTGCCTATAGGCGCCTGATTGTGCAAGGGCGGGTTTGAAATAGTCCCCTTCTTAGTTAAAAACCTAAAAATGTGTTCCCCATGACAGCGCCGCTCGCCCCGCCCACTTACGTCACGTTCCGGCGGCTGCAACTACAGTGACAGCCAGGCTGAGGGCGGCTAGTCACTCACTTACAGTCTGTCCCTTTCTTCCCGCCCCCCGCCGTATTCATGCCTGCACGCAGCGCTGCAACTTGCTAGTGAGCAGCAGCTGCGTGCATAGGCACTCATGGGGAGCGGGCAGTGTGCTTGTCAGCCTCTCCTGCCGCTATCTGCTCGGCTGGGACTTGGAGAAACTGTGGGTGGCCAGGGCTGAGCTGGCTTCCCTTACCTCCTGTGAAATCAGCCTGCCTGTGTTACAGTTAGTGACCACTCGAACGGAGGTAAGCAAAAATCTCCGCTCTGCCCCCCTCTTCTGTTCACAACAGCCAGCCAGTCAGCCCGCATGTGTAATTCGAGTGACACTGAGACAGGCAGGGAGGGGGGCAGACGAAGCAGCCCTGTCAGATAGCCTTGTACTGTATAGGCTGCAGCTCCACCCCCTGTGTGTATGCTGTTGTTGGGACTTGAGGGCCACGCTGATCTGATCTTTCCCCTATGATCTGTGATAGGAGAGGGAAGGGGTCAGGCAGGGAGGTGCAGATGCATAGCCTTCTCCTCAGATTAATTCCTGCTGCTTGGCTCCAGCCTGACAAAGAGTGTCACCTGGCTGCTGCATTTGAATGGTACTTTTCCTCCTGTTAGCTAGATGATTTAATGGGGGAGTGAAGGTTTCGTTTTGTGTGTGCATGAGAAATGGTATGGGGGAGTATGTTTTCAGCGACTGTGATGATCTGTGTGTGTGAGAGTGATCTGTGTGTGTGTGTGTGTGTGTGTGTGTGTGTGTATGTGTGATCTCTGTGTGTGTGTGGGATCTCTCTGTGTGTGTGTGTGTGTGGGATCTCTGTGTGTGTGTGTGTGGGATCTCTGTGTGTGTGTGATCTCTGTGTGTGTGTGTGTGGGATCTCTGTGTGTGTGTGATCTCTGTGTGTGTGTGGGATCTCTGTGTGTGTGTGGGATCTCTGTGTGTGTGTGTGTGTGGGATCTCTGTGTGTGTGTGATCTCTGTGTGTGTGTGGGATCTCTGTGTGTGTGTGTGTGTGTGTGTGTGTGTGTGTGTGGGATCTCTGTGTGTGTGTGTGGGATCTCTGTGTGTGTGTGTGTGGGATCTCTGTGTGTGTGTGGGATCTGTGTGTGTGTGGGATCTCTGTGTGTGTGTGTGTGTGGGATCTGTGTGTGTTTGTGTGTGTGTGGGATCTCTGTGTGTTTGTGTGTGTGTGTGTGATCTCTGTGTGTTTGTGTGTGCGTGTGATCTCTGTGTGTTTGTGTGTGCGTGTGATCTCTGTGTGTTTGTGTGCGTGTGATCTCTGTGTGTTTGTGTGCGTGTGATCTCTGTGTGTTTGTGTGCGTGTGATCTCTGTATGTTTGTGTGCGTGTGATCTCTGTATGTTTGTGTGTGTGTGAGCTCTGTATGTTTGTGTGTGTGTGTGAGCTCTGTATGTTTGTGTGTGTGTGAGCTCTGTATGTTTGTGTGTGTGTGAGCTCTGTATGTTTGTGTGTGTGTGTGAGCTCTGTATGTTTGTGTGTGTGTGAGCTCTGTATGTTTGTGTGTGTGTGTGAGCTCTGTATGTTTGTGTGTGTGTGAGCTCTGTATGTTTGTGTGTGTGTGAGCTCTGTATGTTTGTGTGTGAGCTCTGTATGTTTGTGAGCTCTGTATGTTAGTGTGTGTGTGAGCTCTGTATGTTAGTGAGTGTGTGTGAGCTCTGTATGTTAGTGAGCGTGTGTGAGCTCTGTAGGTTTGAGCGTGTGATCTCTGTGTGCTAGTGAGCGTGTGTGATCTCTGTGCGTTTGTGTGTGTGATCACATGTGTTAGTGAGTGTGTGTGATCTGTTTGAAAGTGTGTGTAGTGCACATAATCAAAGGGCACCTAAAAATGTGGGTGCCCTGGCAAGCTGATAGTAAAATATGGGTAAATTTACCAATATTTTACTATTAAAGTGTAAAGAAGGATTGTAAAATATTGGTATTAAATACCAATATTTTACTATAGCTCCACCTACCCCTACTGTCACACAACCTCCCCGAGACGCCTAACCATCGCACACTGCACAGACACCTTACTGACACATAATACTAACCACCCATTCCGCACAAACACCATACCTGATGCCTAACTTCCCCCCCCACACACACACACACACACACACCCACACACAAACACCCTACCTGACACCTAACCTTCACCGCGCCCACGCCACCAATCGCCACAGAAAAAGAAAATAACGTAATTTTTCGGGCACCACCATAGGCCCATTGAAATAGTGTCATTGAGGAGTAAATAGATCACCCAATAAATATTGGGTACTGGACTGCTAGGATGCTTTTTAACGGGCACCGAGGGCGCCCAAATTTCCACTCTGCCGCTATTTCAATGTCTTGCATAGTTTTATTTTTTAACAAAAGGGGGTGTGGCTTAAGGTGTGGCCTGTGCTGAGGGGGCGGAGTTTAGGGCGCCAGATCTTCTGTGCCTATAGGCTCCACAGCTCTAAATCCGGCCCTGCTTGCACCATGTCATACTAACTTTCACGAAACTGGAGAATGCAGTGTATGTTGTGCTTATATATTCTTGATGCTTAACCATGTCATCTTTGGTTTTTTAACCCATTGCATTTTATGTACTGATATGTGCTACTATTTTATATGCAATATTTATGTATGTCTCTTTAAGAATGATGGCCACGCCCCTAGTGGGCGGGCTATTGACTACTTAAACCTGTGATATGTTTGTGTAAGCTGGCTATGATTAAGGAGCCTCTTAGAGCTCCGATACGCGTCAGGCTTTACATGTTCTACCGATGTGCTAATAAAGTTGAAGAAAAGTTTTATACCCAGCCTTGGTATAGCGGAATGCCTTTTTCCTGCATGTTCTGAGACCCGTGATTCCTGCTCCTTTGGCTAGTGCACCGGTGGTGTGAGCGTTTCCTCATCTTTGCTACCAATATTTCCACTTGGAGTGGTCAGATTGATTACAGTCTTTTCCAAGGGGATCTGTTTGTGTGGACTGATGAGTATGCCAGACACAAGAATCTGAGACATAACCCTCGCAGGTTTCTGGCTCATGTCTTTTCTCGTAAGTGTAAGGAAACGCAGAAAATCAGCCGCCTCCACTCAGCGTGAGGCGGCTGTTTCCATGGAGAGCATGGCGGAACGCGGAAAAACCGCCGCGTCTGACGCGGCGGTTAGCACGCATGGCTCTGTTGCTGACACTTTGACCCAGCGTGGGGAGGCAGCCGCCGATGCAGATAGCGGGGCGACCAACCCCGCGCATGGGTCAGCTGAGACATTGCAAAGCAGTACTGGTGTGGCTGGGACTGATAGTCCACCTAGGTTCAGAATGACACGCGTGCGCGCATAGAGGCAGAACCTTTATGGTAGTCAGATAAAGGTCAGCTGACCAGGCCGGTCAGCTGACAATCACAGCAACTTTCATTGGTCCAGCACTTGAGGGAGGTGCTGGAGAGCACAGGTGTATATATACTGGGTGCTGGTCATTCTCTGGTTGTCTGTCGTTGCGATCACTACGTGGTAGCACTCAGGCCTTGTCTGTATCTGTGCTCTAGCATAGTTTCCAAAGGTGTTGACGATCATGGACCTCACACCTTAGCGTTAGGAATATTGAACTGTATTATTTGTTATGACCTTCTGCCTGCCTGACTATCCTGCTGAACTCTGATTCTGTACCTTGCTATCTCTGATATCCTGTTGCCAAACTCTGCTCGTTCCTGGACTCTGTATTTGCCGCTCGATTCTGTACCCCGCTATTCTGATACTCCGTTGCCAAACCCTGCCTGTTTATTGGATTCTGTATCTGTCTCCTGAATCTGTACCGTATCTGTCTGTGTGTTAACGACCTGGATTGCCCGACCTCGAGAACTGGCCTTACTGTTAGAGGCAGTTCCCAGACCTGTTAGTGACACCCTCTCTCTGGTGTCACTCACGTTCTGTCCTTCCTATCCTCAGCCTAGCTCCTCCCCCGGGAGAGTCTAGGCATACGGAAGGAACATACTTCTGTGCAGTACTCCTTACTGCTTCTGGACCTTCTCCTAAGGTGCAATACTCAAAGTATTACTGTTACACCAAAACACTCTTATTCCTCAGGTGTCCAGAGGTTAGAATATATATCTGATTATCGGTGATACTGCAGATCACCAATAATCGGGTATATTCTGTATTCTCGGTTATACTGCAGTTCACCGGTAATCAGACCCTCTCTGTTACACCGATCGTTACAGTAAGCTTAGAATTTCCCTGCCAGGCTGTTTCTATGAGTTTTTTCCTGCTGTGCAAAATGCTGATCAGATTAGGTTATACAACATTTCTCTGTCATTACCATATGTTAATGAGTTGGTGTTTGCAGGCCAATCTGCTGATTCGGCTTGTCAGCCAAAAGATTCGTTGCCCATAGCAACCACAAATAAAGAGGTTATTTCTGTCAAGTCTGAAATGTGCAAAACCATTCAGTATGATAATCAGTTTAATGTTTCTCTTCACTTCAGCTTCCAAGCAGGTGCAAGAGAACTGCCTGGATACGCTTCTTGCATTTAGACAGCAGACATGCAAAGTTGCTGAAAAGGGAAAAACTAAAAATCGCAAGCTTCTGAATAAAACACTCCCTATTGATGTTGCTCAGTCTCCGGGTTTTTTGCCCCAATCCAAAGCTTATGTGGATCCTATTATAGGTAGGATCGCACACTATATTAAAGCAGTTAAAAAATCTGTTCTTGTTCCTGATCTCCACCCATATGGAGATTATCTTGATACTGGCTTGTTTGAACCTCCATTTGCCTCATGGAAAATTGGGGCCTTGATGGAAGAATTTGATTTTGATTGGAAAGCCTTTTGCGATTTTTACATCGCAAAAAGCGAAGATGTCTTGAATGATTGTCTCGATTCTATGTACTTTTTGATTGATTCCGCCGAATGTGACGAGGGTGATGTGGATCTGGTGATTTATGTATGGCAGACGATTTTGGATGAGTTGCACATACACCAATCAATTGATTACAATAAAGAGACATCGTTGTCGGATGATTGTTCCTGCCTTTCTGGGGTAAAGCATGTGAGTCTTGACATTGTGCGATCTGAAATGAATGGGTGTACCACTGTGGTTGATTCCTGTGCGAATCCTGAAAGATTCTCTCCTGACTGTGTGCAGTTTGAATCTATGCGATCTAATGCCTGTTTCTCGGATGTTCCTGCAGATTGTGATCAGCATGAATGTGCCAGTTTTCTCAAGGATGTGTGGGACCCCTTGTCATTTAGAGACAGATCTTTAAGATCTTCCATCGGTGATCCTGCTATGGGGAAAATTCCTAAATTATGCAGCATCAAAAGTAAAATTAATATGTCTAATAAAGTTTTTCCTGATGTTGTCGCTATTTCTACTGCAAATGAGTCTTTGTCTCACCCTGTTCACACCTGTAAGGGCCCGTTGCCTGGTGACAGTTGCTCCAGTGTTTCTGTCCTGAACGGCTTACAGTTTGCTCTGCAGATCGCGGATGTTTGCGCTATGAAAGCGTCAGTTTCACAACCAAAAGCGATTTTTGATTCGCAAGTTTTGCGTTCTGACTCCTCGGATTTGACATTGTTAGCCGAATCTAAGAGTGAGACAGTGCTTCGGTTTTGCGAATCTGATGCTGAAGCTTCTTTGCTTTGCCCAGAAAAGCTTTCTCTGAACCTGCCCTGTACCATGAATGAAAACATGATCTCCACTCGCACTGACATTTCTGAGTCTTTTTCTTGTTCTGAGGAAAATGCTTATTCTGCACCCTGTACTCTGGATGAGTTAATATGGCCTTGTTTAGAATCTCCTGCAGTGTCCCTAGAGGCTCGTTTAGGTATTGCTACTATACTCCCCTGTTTTTTTGCAGTTTTGGAGTTGCAAGCTAGTTTGACTGCTACGCAGAATCCTGGGTGCAGTGAGATTGAAGTTAGGGAGTCAGTGTGTGTCCCAGTAAACATTCCTTTACATCCCACTCATGATGATGAAATCCAGTCTCAGCTTATGGTGGAACCATTCCTGGGACATCTGCCCTGCCTACAGGAGGTATTTAATGTATAGCCCTGTAACATGGATAGTTCAGAACCCTTCATAGAAAACTTGAAAGATGACATTTCAGAGGTCTTCGTTGATGTTTTGGAGGTTTCCAAGTCCCTCCTAAAGGGTGCAGAACTTCTAGGAGATACCTCCTGCCCCCCAGATCCGTCTGAGGTTTTGCCCACTTCAGTGGGCATTGCTGTTGTGCTAACTACTGTTGCAGCTCTGGAGGAGTTTCAGTCTTGTGCAGTCAATGATGAACATAGGATAGATACCAGTACAGTCACAGAGATTTCTAGGTTTGAGTCCAAGCCTTCTTTTGAAAGTCCAGTGCTTGTGACCACTGCTCGTGATGATTATCTGCCCGGTTCTGGTTTTGGTCTTGTCGTGACGGACTCTGAGGTTGGCAGTTCCTCGACGTGTCCTGAGGTTCCCCTTGGGCTAGTGTACCCCGATGTGTTCTGTGACCCAGAAAGCCCAAATGTGTCTCGGTTGCCAGCCTGCTCAGATGCTTCCTCGGTGGAAACCTGTTCTGATGTTGCCTGCCTGCCTGCATGCCCAGAGGTGGTCCCTGAAGGCCCTGGTCTTGATGCTTGTCCTGGTAATTCTGAATCCAGAATTGTCATTGGTTCCATAGGGGTTCTTGATAGTTCTCCGTGTGAGCCTGGTGATCGTTCTGCCCTCCTGGGGTCTCTGCGGAGCTTCAAAGTGTTCTGGGAGATCCTGGGAGAAATATTTCCTGGTACCTTGGATGAGATCAGCAGTGGGTGCTTTGTGGAAAGGGACACTTCGAATGGGTATTGTGGCAGGTTTGGTATTTTTGAACGGTCCCTGGAAGGTGGTGGGCATGACTCGGTGGGTGTCGATGGCTTCTTCTCTGGCATTCACAGTCCTGATGGGTGTTACACTGAGACTTGTGGTACTGATGGGCATGTTTCGGTGGCTTCTCCTTCCGATGAGGTCGGTTTCAGGTGGGCTGACTCTGGAATTGGGCCTTGTCGGGCTGTCCCGACCTTCATGAGTCTTCAGTTAGAGTCTTTTGCAAATATCAGGTTAGAGGCTCGTCTGGAATCCGACCCTAAAGGGGGGGGAGGGGGGTACTGTAATGATCCGCTCAGCTTTTTGACCACTGTTCAGGTCGGCATTCTGCAGGTCTCTGGAAGAGAGACCTTTTGTCAGTTTTGCAGCTTGCTGCTGTTGAGGAATTTGCATATGTTTGTCATGCAAATTGCCTAGCCACATCCTTTGTAGGCTTGCTCTATATATACCATGTGATTCCACAGTACGTCGCTGGTCATAAGGGTTTGTCCTGTGAAACACTCCTGGAGTGTCAGCCATGCTTATTGTTTGAAGATTAGCTTAGAGTAATTCCTGGGACTGTGCTAGGCATCCTTGCTAGAGCAGTCAGGATTGTATTATTTGTATTGCCTGTTCTGTCTCTCTTGCTATACTTGGATCGCACTTGCTCTGGGGAAAGAGCAGGGGATCCTGCAAGCTCTGTTGCCTTACTTGGATCGCACTCGCTCTGGCGGAAAGAGCAGTGGATCGTATCTCTCACTTAATCCTGTTTTCGTGTATCTGTCTTGTCTGATACGAACGCTTGCTGGAGGCTCGGTGAGGTAACCGTTAAGCAAGCGCTCGCGTCCTATGTTTCATGTTTGTCTGTCGGTGGTTAGTTAGGCGTGCTTGTCTCTGTTGTGCTTAAAGAATAACTGTTAGCCCCCAAAGTGAAATTTAAATCTCTACAGCAATGTTTTATTTAGTATTAAAGTGATCCAAAAAGCCAATGCAGAACTTAAAAATCAATATAATTTTGTTACTATGTAGCCTTTTGCCCAAGCTAATGACGCAAAGCCGCATATCTGATACTGATGAGCATGCAGAGCATGCCTATGTCTGCTCGACCCCCCTCTCCCCCCTCTCCCCCCCAGGACCAGGTGCCGATCTATTCGCACCACAAACAGCTGACCGCTCTGACAGGGAGAGAGAGCGGCAGCACTTCCAGCGCAGCCACGCAGAGCAGCCGCCGCCGAGTCACATGTGAGACATGTGAGAGAGATGCACGGCGGCGGCTGCTCTGCCGTGGCGGCGCTGGAAGTGCTCCCGCTCTCTCTCCCTGTCAGAGCGGTCAGCTGTTTGTGGTGCGAATAGATCGGCACCTGGTCCTGGGGGGGAGAGGGGGGTCGGGCAGACATAGGCATGCTCTGCATGCTCATCAGTATCAGATATGCGGCTTTGCGTCATTAGCTTGGGCAAAAGGCTACATAGTAACAAAATTATATTGATTTTTAAGTTCTGCATTGGCTTTTTGGATCACTTTAATACTAAATAAAACATTGCTGTAGAGATTTAAATTTCACTTTGGGGGCTAACAGTTACTCTTTAACACGCGAGGACCGCGCAGTAAACGTGTTCGCTGTTGCGAATGAGTGCGGTGTTCTCGCTTAGTTAGCGTTTGTTATTTTCCTTATCTTCTCATTGTATGATTACTGTGCCTTTGCTACTCTCATGCCCTGTCTTGCTTAAGCCTTGTGTCACCTCTGGCAATCGCCGCTCTCACGATTGCGTTCCTACTTCATTTCTGCTGTTGTGTGTGCACCGTCGCGGGTTGGCGACTAGATTGGGGCACATACATACATTCTGTCCCTGTGCTCATTCTCTTTCACAATCGCTCCTCTTGCGATTGCGTTCTCACTTGGTTTCCTTTGTTGTGTGTCCACCGTCACAGGTTGGCGGCTAGATTGGTGGACATACATACATTCCTCATCTGTGCTTATTCGGCCTTGTGTCGCTGTTAGCAATCGCCATCTCTGGCGATTGTCTTCTCACCTGGTCTTCATGGTTGTGTGTTCATCGTCGCAGGGTGGCGACTATATTGGTGGACACACATACCCTCTGTCGCTTTGATCTCTCTCTTTCAGGGCTATCTTGCCCTGCGTTTCTTCCCTTCGTACAATTCCTGTCTGGCGTCTGTGGCAGGGCAGAGGAGCTGTTCCTCTGCACTCCACAGCTCCACCTGCCGACAGGAATTTCCCTCTACAGGTGCGTTGCACCTTTTGCTGGGTTCCCTCAAATTATACGCTTGTGGAGGATTTCTGCAGTGTCAGCGCACGTCCTGTGCGCTGATCACGGAGAGAATTCCACAATCGTTACACAAACTTGTGAGAAGATTCTGCCTTGTTGTGAATGAGGTCCTCTATATCTGCAATGGCTTGGACACGGTCTAACCACATTTTGACTGTTGGAGATATCTGGAATCGCCACAGAGAGGGAATATAGGCCCTGGCCGCATTCAAAAGATGACAGGGAAGGGATTTCCCATATCTTTTGCCCGTGTGAGCCATTCTATGGAATAAGAAGACTTCTGGTTCCCAAGGAACATCACAATCTGTGATCTGTTTAATTAGAGATTGTATTTTTTTCCAGAAATCTGTGAGATTCGGACATCTCCACCATATATGTAATAAATCTCCGGGGCTCTCCCCGCATCTCCAACATTCATCAGGGATATTAGCATCAAATTTATGAATGAGTGAAGGGGTTCTGAACCAGAAAGAAAACACTTTATAGTTGCATTCCTGTGTGGTCACATTCAGGGAGCTTTTATGTATTAATTCACATACCCTAGACCAGAGTTTCTCAACATTCTATTGGTATGTACCCCTTTTAAATCCCTGTACTCACCAAGTACCCCCTAGCATAGTAAACCTTATCACAAGTACCCCTTGATAAATGTATATTTACTCGTAGTACATGATAATTGGTTGTAAACAATTTCAAAGCATTTACTATTGTTTATAATTAGCTAAAATACTAATTTAGGGTTGTTTAAGATTTATCATTTTCTAAAACTCTAAATTTGTTAAGTATTGTTGGTTAAGTATATGAAGCCTGAGTACCCCCTGGAACCATCAGAAGTACCCCCTGGGGTACGCGTACCACACGTTGAGAACCTAGGCCCTAGACCAATCTTGACTGGAGAATTCCTTGCAAAGGGTGTGTTCCCACTGGGCCTTAAATAGGTAGTGTGGGGTATGAGTGAGAGTGTAACGATCGGTGTAACGCAGAGAGGGTCTGATTATTGGTGATCTGCAGTATCACCAAAAATACAGATATATACCTGATTATTGATGATCTGCAGTATCACCGATAATCAGATATATTACTAACCTCTGGACACCTGAGTGATATGAGTGTTTGGTGCAACAGTAATACTTTGAGGAGAATATCTGGAGGACAGGTACAAAAGGCAGTAAGGAATACTGCACAAGAGAGCGAGTACCTTCCAGCAGCCTGAGAAACTCCCACAGGGTGGAGTCAGGCTGGGAGAAGGAAGGACCAGAGCGTGAGCGACACCAATAGGAGGATGTCACTGACAGATCTGTGAACTATCTCCTAAACTGGGGAGATAGTTCTCAAGGTCGGGCAAGCCAGGTCGGCAACACACGGACATACAAGGTACAAAGACAGTAGGCTGATTCGGTAATCCTAAGGCAAGCAGGGTTTGGCAACAGAGTATCAGATATAGCGAAGTACCGAATCAGTGAACAGAAGAGTGGTCAGAAAAGCAGTAAGTCATAACAGATAATAAACAATGCCTAGTCTTGGGTGTGAGCTCCGTGATCATCAACACCCTGGAACTAGTCTGAAGTATAACAGAATGGTAACACAAGTCCCTAATCTTAGGTGTGAGGTCCGTGATCATCAACACCCTGGAACTAGTCTGAAGTATAACAAAATGGTAACACAGATTCTGACAAAAGGTCTGAGTGCTTCCACGTAGTGATCGCAATGGCAGACAACCAGCGAATGACCAGCACCCGGTATATATAGCACAGCTCTCTCCAGCGCCTCCCCTAAGTGCTGGACCAATGGGAACTGGTAGAAACGTCAGCTGACCGGCTTGGTCAGCTGACTCCCTTCCGGCTGTCATAAACGTTCTGCCTCTCAGCGCGCACGCGCGTCCTTCTGAACCTGTGTGGGCTATCAGTCCCAGCCACACCAGACATGTGTTGTGTACCACCAGCCGCGCTGGACGCGGAACCAGCCGCACCGCTATCAGGGCATGCGGCGGTTTCTCCGCGTTCAGCCATACTAGTAGATGTAGGCCTACGCGTGAAAACCGCCGCGTCAGATGCGGAACCAGCCGCCCTGTTCTGAGCACATGCGGCGGCTTTTCCGCGTTTTCTCACAGAGAGTTAGAAGGTTCTTGTAGATACGTGACAGAACATGTCTTTGAGGAATTTTTTGTAGGCATATTTGTTCCAATAAGGTAATTGGACGTGATGAAAAGGTAAGGTCCTTTAAAGTCGAGATAAAGCTTCTAATTTGAAGATAAGACCAGAAAGGAATTGGTGAATCTACCTCTGAATTAAGATCGGATAAAGGTTTAGTAACCAGCGGATCATTCTTAGTAATAAGATTCATCAAAAGTAGGTCTGGGTATTTAGAGTAATTTTTAAGAAAGGAGACATCATCTCCCGGAGGGAAGGATTCACAAAATCTCAACGACGTTAAAGGACCAGGAACAGAGGATATATTCATTTCAAGACATAACTGTTTAAAGCCCTTCACACAATGACCAATTAGAGGGTGTCTGTGTAATTCATGTAGGTGAGTATTTCCCCTTTTAGGCATGAGAGACCAAGGTGACCACTTCAGGTATGGACCATAGATTTCTTCCTCTAGAATGACCCAGTCTTTATTGTTTCTATTGCAGTGCCAATCTATGATTCTCGATAAGCGAGCTGCTTGGTAGTATCTGAGTAGATCCGGAAGGCCCAGGCCACCCCTTTCCTTTGGGTACACAAGTTTTGAATTTCTTATTCTAGTGGGCTTATCTTTCCATATAAATTCTGTGAAAACCTTCTGAAGCTCATTGATCCAAGCCTTCTTGAGAAAGATGGGAACTGTTTGAAAGATATATAAAATCCTAGGGAGGACATACATTTTTAAGCTAGCCACTCTGCCGAACCAGGAGAGTGTCCCCTCTCTCCACCGATTCACATCTCGTCGTATATTTGAAATAAGGGGTAAGAAATTATAATTGAAAAGATTCTTTAAATTCCTTGGAATCTGTATGCCCAAGTATGTAAACTTTTCCTCAGCTCATTGAAAAGGAAAATTAGCTTTGCAAGTATTAATGTCAGGGAGAGATATGGCCATAGCCGTGGATTTGCCATAGTTTATCTTAAGATTGGATAATTCCCCAAAGGTCTCAAAAGCCCTCAAAAGGTTTGGTATAGAGATCAAGGGTTGGGTTAAATAAAAGATCAAATCATCTGCAAATGCAGCTACTTTACATTGCTTAGAACCAATAGTGACCCCCTGGATTGAATCCAGCCTTTTTACAAAGTTGAGAAAGGGTTCAAGGGATAGAATAAATATCAGTGGAGAGAGGGGACACCCCTGTCTGGTACCATTATGCGGAGGGAAGCTATCAGAAAGGGTGCAATTGACCTTAACGTGGGCCGTTTGATTACTATACAGTAGAGAAATCCAATTCATCATGGCCTGGCCCAGGCCCATTCCCCTCAGAGTAGCATCGAGATAATCCCAGGCAACTCGATCAAAGGCCTTCTTGGCGTCAGTGGAGAGAAAAAAAACCTCCACCGACCGCCAAGAAAGCCAATGTTGAATATCCAGTGATTTGATGGTATTGTCCCGAGCTTCTCGGCCCGGGACAAACCCCACCTGGTCGGTAGAGATAAGCTGTGGAATAAACTTAATCAGCCTGTTTGCAATAATTTTTGCAAATAATTTTAAGTCATTGTTTAAGAGGGAAATGGGCCTGTATCCAGTACACGAACATCTGTCTTTCCCCTCCTTATACAACACAGTGATATGTGCCTCCAGGAGTTCTTTGGAATGTGATTGGTCAAGAATTACTGCATTAAAAGCTTTCAGAAAGTATAGTGATAAGGTGGACTGAAACAGTTTGTAGTAATAAAGTGTAAGGCCATCTGGGCCCGGGCTTTTCCCAGATTTTGATTGTTTTAAGGCATCAGAAAGCTCACTCGCCGTGATTTCAGTTTCAAGTTCTAGGAGATCAGTATCACTCAGTCTGGAAAGACCATTTTCCTGCAAGAAGGCCTGGATCTTCTGAGCTCTAGCTTCGATACCCCGCGAAGGTGTCAGGTTATATAACTTTTGATAGAACAATTTAAATTGTTCAGCAATCTCTTTAGTTTTGTGTACCAATGTATCATTGCTTTTGAGAATTGCAGCTACCTGAAGTTCCATCCTTCTTTGTCTCAAGGCTTTAGCCAGCATTTTTCCAGGTTTGTTCCCTTCTTGATAAAACAGTTATTTCCTGTAAAGGAAGGACCTTTGGGCTTTGCGATTCAGCAACGCCAATAATGCTGTCCTGGCATCTTTTAGTTTCTGAATATCAACAAGGGAAGGGGAACTCTTGTGTTCCATTTCCAGAGCTCGAATAATTTTGATTTGATTATCAATCAGGGTCTCACTCTCTCTCTTTGCCCGCGCTCCCATTCTGACAAAGGTACCTCTAATATAAGCCTTATGGGCCTCCCAAAGAAGCATAGGTTTCACTTCATCAATGTTATTTAATCTGAAATATTCGAGTAAGTCTTTTTTGACCTCATGGCATTTAGCCTCATCTGAGAGTAAAGAAGGATTTAGTCTTCACATCCCCTGTTTATCTAATTTAGTGCCTGCCCTAAGAGAGGCTGAGACTGGCGCGTGATCTGAAATAGAGCTAATACCTATATCAGTATTGGATAGTCTGTGGAGATCTCGTTGCATAATAAAAATAAAATCTATTCTTGAGTATTTTGAATGAAGGGGCGAATAAAATGAGAAATCTTTACCTGAAGGATTTAACATTCGCCATGTGTCTATCAATTGCATTGAGCCCAATAGCTGTTTCATTTCCTTCAGAGTCTGGTAAGGAAGGGAAGATTTGCCATCTTAAGTATCTAGGGATGGTTCTAGGGGTACATTTAAATCTCCACCTATCACCAAAAAGCCTTCACAAAATTCTTTAAGTTTCCATAAAGAAATTGAAGTTGTTTGGTATTTGGGGCATAAAGCGAGGCAATGGTAACCAGTTCACCCAAAATTTCCCCCTTAACAAAGATAAACCTTCCCTCCGTATCTTGCATTAAGTCTATCAGTTCAAACTCCAGTCTTTTGTGTATAATTATTGAGACTCCTTTTGATTTATTAACCTCAGATGTAGCATGATACATATGAGAGTAGTATTTGTTTTTCCAGGTGGGAATTGAGTCACGTCTAAAATGGGATTCCTGGATAAGACCCACATTGGAGCCCATCTTATGGAATTCTCTGAGAATAGAATGCCTTTTGTTAGGATTGTTCAGACCTTTGGCATTGTATGAGGTAATACGCAGCCAGTCCATTCTCAGAAAACTCAACCAAACTAAGCAAAGCACGAGAGAGAGAGAGAGGCCCTGCTAGGGGGCATTTTTTTTGTTAGCCCCAGTAAGTACAAAGTCACCACCCTAAGACACCCTAAGGTCTGTGAGAGACACCAAATGATAGGTCTGTTATGAGCAACGTATGTAGAACAAGGCTCTGGCCGACAGCAACCCACTTCCTCCAAGGAGAGACAGGAAACCAGTCCCCTCTCCTAAAGGACAAAGCAAGTGCCTCAGACAAATGAGCCGTTGAATTTTAGTACCCCTGGGTGTCTACTCAAATATAGTAGACACCCCAATAACATGGGTTTGAGGTGGAGCAAGTGATGAATAAGTAGGCAAAAGCCTAAATAAACATAAATCACCTGTGCCCCTGGTGGAAGAAATTAGTCAACCAACAAACAAGAGAAAGCAAGATAGTTAACAGATTAATAGGTGTGAATTGAAAAATAGATAAAAACCAGAAGAAGCAACCTGACTCCTCGAGTCCCAGAAATTTAGAAGGGGGAAGTCAGGGGAGGTATAAGGATTGAGAAAAAGCATGGCAGGTCAGGGGACAGCAAACCCCAACCTCACAATTATTGCATACGTATACATCATACACATGTAGTAGTAGTAGACGACTTCCATAGGGTTATTAGTCACTAGTAATATGCAAGATGATCGAAGAGAACATGTGAGAGAAAACATTTTCCTTCAGTACAGCAGACTATATATTATTGGCAAAATGGGGAGAGGGAATGGGAAATAAATAAGCTCAATTCAGCATGAAAAAACACTATAGGCCCATATTTAGAATGAGGCATTTCCTAAAGGGGAATAAGAGCAAAAGACCTCTAGTTATCATGGCGTATTTTCAGTTGTGTCCAAAGGGCCTGGGGAAGAGTTAATATCCTCCCTGCTAGAAGATCTGTCGCGATCGGAAGAAATTCTTCTGCGGTCTGTTCCACGTTTTCGAGAGGGAAAGCTTCTGCCTCTCTTTCGAGAAGTAGTAACGGGAAACTGTTCTCCCACCGGACAAATGGCCCCCTCTGAGTACATATGCCCCATGATTTCTGGAAGGCGAAACGCACTATACCATTCAGGCAGGTCAACCAGTGGAATGTGCAGAGTGTCACAGAAACGTTCCAGTTCATCCGGAACACGAAGAGTGGCTGATAAAGATCCTTTTGTTGCAGAGATACCAAAGGGGAATTTCCATTTGTATGAGATATCGTGATTTCTAAGAACTGTTTGTAGGGGCTTCAAAGCCCATCTATTCTTCAGAGTAATCACCGATAAATCCTGGAAAAGTTTGACTTCGGAGGTGTTAAAATATATAGTATCCTGTGTTCTGGCCCTGGACATGATGTCCTCTTTAAGTGAGAAATCCACTAAACAGCATTTAATATCACGGGGAAAATCTCCTTCCTTTCCCTTTGGTTTCAGAGCGCGGTGCGCTCGTTCAAACAGAATGGTGCTTTCTTTAGGCCTTTCCAAGAGGCCGTTAAAGATGGTCGAAAGAGCTGACTGTATATCTTCACTAGACACCGATTCTGAAACTCCTTTGACTCGGATATTATGGCGTCTGCCTCTGTTATCCATGTCCTCTAAATGGCGATTCATGTTTATAAGATGTATATTATGTGTCACAGGCACAGCAGCCTGCTGGAGCTCTTCAATGGCGGCATCTCGTCTGTCCCCAGCCCTCTCAGCCTCCTCAGCCCCGTATAGCAATCCCTGTATGTCCTCTTTGAGACCCTGCACCGCTCCCATAAGACTGTTCTTAATGTCTAATGCGAATGACTGCATATATTCCATGGTGGGTAATTGCTTCATGTAGTTAAACATAGCAGAGGTGCTTACCGGATCTTCAGCCTGTGTCGCATTTTGGTCCGCCGCCATGTTCTGGGAGGAGGCCAGCGCCATATTGATTTGTGCAGGGCCTGTCTTGTCGGCTGGTTTAGAGCGAAAGATCGCCGGGATATGTTTGTTTTGGAGGTTCCCGCTGTCTCCTTGGGTTGTCTGGGTGGGATGCGCCTTGGAGTTTTTCCCCGACATCGCGGAAGGTAGCTGTTATCTGGGCAACACGAGGAGTCTGGAGCGGAGCTCTGTCTTTATGCGTCCATCTTGCTCTCTGGGTAACCACGCCTCCCCTATAATTAGTATTCTTTTTTATATGTTTACTTTTTATAAATTTGGCCCCCTTTTAAATTAATGCAGTTTTCTTGCCCCCACTTTAAAATAGAGCCCCCATACACATAGGTGTTCTGTGGTGCTAAAAATTATGTATCCTCTATCGCCCCTCCCCACTCCTCTTATAACAGTGTCCTATGAGAACTGGTGTTCAGTGGTGCTGAAAATGAATATAGTGTCCCTTGGTACCATTTAAAATGGTGCCTCCATATACATTGGCATTTATCGGTGATTAAAGCGGAATATAACCCTGCATTTCAACTTTGCTCTAAAATATTATTTACAGCATATTATATGCAAAAAGCATTTTTTTTTTACTAGACCAGCATTGGAAGGGTTAAACACAGAGGTTTAAAGGTCCTGGAGAGATATGCAGAAGTTCAGATAGATACATTCTATTTAGTTACATGTATCTATTGATAAACAGTTACACACTCTTTTGTTGTCGTCCAAGCTCCTTCTCAGTGAGAGAGATGAGTCATATTCAACACTTAGATACATTATGTAAACAAAATGTATCTATTTCAGCTTCGGATGCGTCTGCAGAAATCTAAAGGAACTTTAAAGCCCTGTGTAACCCTTCCAATGCTGGTCTAGTAAAAAAAAAAAATGCTGGTTGCATATAATATACTGTAAATAATGTTTTAGAGCAAAGTTGAAATGCAGGTTTATATTCCGCTTTAAAAAAAAAGCATGCTGCTGCCGCTACTAGGTTTGTAGCCACTATACGCGCTGCTAACTGAAACCGCTAATTTGGTCTGTGCAACATAATTATACAGCTTGTGCCGCCATGTAATGATTCTCTATGAGGCATCAAAATTACTAGGCATAAGTGTGTGCCAGAATTACTGGTCTACCCCTAAAAGGTTCATCATACACAGACAATATTAAATACTAACCTGAATAGTACAGGATATCTGTTAGTGTACATGTAACATGAGAACAGTAAGGGCTTATTTCAACTAAGAGCCAAGGTGTTTCCGATTCAGCCGTGGCTCCCGTTCTGCTGAAAAGACACAGCTTGAATCGCTAAGCACGGCTTTAGGGATTCGGAGGCATGCTGCAGCATGCTGTCCAGATTTGCACTGCTGTGCGATCTGGAAGTCAAGCCATTGAAGAAATAGGCAGCATTTCCCCTACTCGCATATGAGGAAACTGTAAATCTGCATATAGTGGAAACAGATCATACAAGGTTTCACCTACCAAGGAAGCTCGACTCTGGAACATTTTATTATATTGTAGACTAGGCTTTTTTTTTTTTTAGAATAGCCAAGAATATTCTATTATATTCTGGAAAATTATTTTCTATTCTGGAATGGCCTAGAATATTCTATTGCATTACCTAATATGGAAGGATGCCTTTGGAATTCAACAAGCAGATTATGCCTAACTTTACAATGATAGTATATGACCTGATACTGTCAATCTGACAGGACCGCCGCACTAAATCCAAATGAGCATTACACCACATAAGCAGTGACGCCACTCTAGGGTACACGTATCAAAAGGCAGTTTTATTGATTCAACAGTCAAATACTAGGACTGTGTAAAAACAGCATTAAAATCAATGGCCTAACTGCGAAGTGCTCCCATACATACGCATATCAACACAGCTAGGTACTCCTTCATATTCACTCTGGTATCGGTACAAAACATTTTTTGGCATCTTCAGAAAGTGAGGGGAGGAGGTCAGC
This sequence comes from Hyperolius riggenbachi, assembly GCF_040937935.1. Lineage (NCBI taxonomy): Eukaryota > Metazoa > Chordata > Amphibia > Anura > Hyperoliidae > Hyperolius > Hyperolius riggenbachi. The sequence goes on from NC_090648.1 coordinate 146,779,241, forward strand.
CAGCAATACAATTGGGTCTTTACAACCCCACATTGGGCTTGATTCACTAAGCTGCGCTGCTAATGAGAGCAGAGAATGTTATAATCAGGGCCGGTTTAAGCAACAATGGGGCCCTAGGGCAAAATAAACCTGGGGGGCCCCCCCCCCAACATATACCCCGGAACAAAAATCGGCATTAGGGGACCTTTTTTGCAGCTGGTATAGTCAGAGTGTGAAGTCCCAAACGGTCGGAGCTTCACATTCTGGCTATCCCAGCCTGCATGGGGGACAAGGGGTTAAAAAGTTTCAGGAGGGGGGACCCCACATAATTTTTTTTTTTTTTTTAATTCCCACACTCTAAATATAAAAAAAAAAAAATTGGGACAATAGGAAAAAATGCCAGGGATCTTCATACAGCCATATTGCGGCTGTATAGCGATCCCTGGCTGCGTATAGACCCCCTGGAAACCCCGTCAGGAAATTTATTGCGCTTTCGTTTGATGCTTGTAAAATTACTCTACCGTTAGGTAAAAGTGACATTTACCGCATTTAAAAGTATACTTTTTTCCTTCGAAACTTTAAAATCGGTTTTCTCAAAAACTATAAAGTCTTTTTGAAAAAATGTTTTTTCCTCTTATTCCTAATGATCTCCTTAACATATCCTGCAAATTTAGGGCTTCTAGCATTTAAGGTGGATTTGCTATTAACCATTAAAGTCGGCAGGTTTTTAAATGTGTATTTTTTTTTCCTTTGAAACTTTAAAATCGATTTTCTCAAAAACTATAAGGCCGATTTGAATTTTTTTTCCCTCTTATAGCCACCGGGGGCCCCTACAAGCTCTGGGGCCCTGGGGCAGCTGCCTCCTTTGCCTCTATGATAGCGCCGGCCCTGGTTATAATGCCCTGCACACACTATGGAGCATGCGCAGTGAAATTACGCTGCGCTCCACTGAACCCGCCCGGAGACCGGCAGGTCCAGTAGCTTCATAGTACAAGATTCCTGCACTTTGATTGGCCCTGTAGGCTGCCTGTCACTTAATTATTTTTTTCTAGCCACATTAAGTTTCTTATGTAATAAAACTGATATTTCCACTGTTAACCACTGGTGTGTATTTCAAGAGAGGTAAGCCAAAAAACCTATCAAAAAAGCTCTGATCTGTTGAGGGATGGACTCCATAAGACCTCTAAAGGTGTCCACACACTATACAATTTACATGCAATCGGAATGTACCATTCTAAAGGTGGCCATACACTGGTCGATTTGCCATCAGATCGACCAACAGATAGATCCCTATCTGATCGAATCTGATCAGAGAGGGATCGTATGGCTGCCTTTACTGCAAACAGATTGTGAATCGATTTCAGTATGAAACCGTTCACAATCTGTGAAGCTCCCGCCAGCTATACATTACCTGCTCCGCCGGCGCGTATCCCCGGTCTCCACTGTCTTCTTCTCTGGGCTCCGAGTCCGGCTGGCTTCACTGAACTTCCTGCTGGGGAAGTTTAAACAGTAGAGGGCGCTCTACTGTTTAAACTTCCTTCCGGGACAGCAATAGGGGGTGCAGAGGTAGCGACAGTAATCTGGTGCCACAATTTATACACTGACAGAGTGGGGAGTATTCCTCTTGTTCTTTCATACATCAGCTATGAATTGCTGCTGTAAATTATTTCTTTGTAGCAGTATATGATCCAGAAACATGGTCATCTTGATAGTAATCTGGTGTCAATTTATAGGATGAAAAGGTGATAGGTCTCCAATTTTTTCATAAAACTGCAATGAATTTCTGCTATGAATTATTGTAGAGCAATATTCGTATATGGATCTGGAAAATGGTCACACTTGATAGTAATCTGGAGTCACAATTTAAAACCTAAGAGGGGCGGGGAGAGGCGGAGATCCGCCGCTGATAGATGCGCATGGGGCAGAGCTACAGCTCATAGCTCTGCCTCCATGAGCAGCAAAGTCTACAACCAAGTTGGTCGTGGATTTTGCAGGGGGGGATTTGGGGGGTAAAGGACCCCCGTTCTGCCACGGGATATCGGCAAACATGCCCCTGCTGAATATAAGGGGAAAAGCAAGTTTTATTCTCGCTTCAGAGTCACTTTAAGGGCTCTGCCTTTGACATGGGAGACCAGGGTTTGAATCCTGGCTAGGGTCAGTACCTATTCAGTAAGAAGTACTTGGGCAAGACTTCCTAACACTACAGGGTGGCCCCTTGAGTGCACCCTTAGTAGCTGCAGCTCTTGAACACTTTGAGTGCAACAGGAGAAAAGCGCTACAGAAATTTTAGGATTATTATTATTAATAAATTAAGTGCAAGTTCACAGCTCAATTCACTTAAATGGTTGCTGGGAAGCACATTATTATTATTATTATTATTATTATTGATTTATAAAGCGACAACATATTCCATAGCACTGTACAAAGTAAGAAACAAACATGGAGTACAAAATAATACACACAATGGTTTATACCAATATACAAAATAGAGTTGGTACATGTCACAGGAGCCCTAATGGTCAGACCGCAAATTGTCTTCCAATCGGTTTCAGCACACAGACCATCCAAGCTTTGGTCGCGATCTTTGCGCAGAAACAGACAGAAATGTGGGCAGCAGCCCGACCAGAAGGGAGCCTGTGAGGTATGGTAATTACAACTTTACACACTAATTCAGGGTATAACTGCCACCACCTCTGTTTCCTGAGACAGAGGAACTCACTAACTGGCTATTCCTCGACCTGCAAATAAAAACGGTTAAACACACTCTATTCTGTCTGGCTAGTAACAACAGTAGCGTCTCTTCAGAAGTCTGAGTTCAGTTTTTGTGTATGCTGAATAATAGGGTAGCGGAACAGTGAATGACTTTGATAAAGTCTTTTATTCACGGGCAATATAAATAATTAATATATACAGACAATCATTAAAATCAACAATTATTGAGACATTAATAGCGCAGTATGAAAAGAAAAGGAAAAAAATACTTAGTTTCATGGAAAGATGTCCTTTTGTGGGAAGAATCATAAAGTCCAAGCAAAATGGTTTCAAGTTCCGCAAAGTTCTTTGTTTCAGAGCAAAATTCAAAGTTCAGCAAGATGGCCGCCAACCATGTGTCCTCTGGCTGGCAGCAGACCAGTCTCGTATAGATGGAATTTGGAGGACTGAGGGAAGAGCCCCTCGCAGATTATTTTGATGAAGCTGGTTTGGGGGTGTGGCAGTGCCGGCCCCCTCTGAATTACCAACTAATGACAGTTCATTTCCTCTGAGAGATTTTAGGTTTTAAACTTATAAACTGCCGTAACTCACAAATGATACAAGTCATATTTAGGGGGATAACAGATTCATACTTGTCGGAAAATACAGATTAATATGACATCAGACATGGCTAGTGCAGCGGACCCAGTTCTTGAGAAGGGTCATACCTCAATAACCGGACGGGCTATCGCAATGAATTTCATATCAGTCTGATGGCCAGATTTTACCGATAAGACTATATGAATTTCATAGCTGTGCGATGTACGGTTGCCATATAATCGACAAGAAACCATACATCATATGTATTCAGATGGCCCGTGGTCGGTGCCGGATAGTCTGGAGTGAAAGCAGGTTTTGAATAGCCCCCTGCTGGGATTAGCTTCCTTGGCTCTGAAAAGACTCCTGGTTTGTTAATTAACATCTTAGTGTTACACCTCTGTCTTAATTAGCAAGTCACAGGGCCAGGTTTCCTGCCAGCTGGTAAAGGGGGGGGGGGGGGGGGACTGCCTTTTTAAAAACCAGGAATGTCAGTCTCTGATTGCTTGCCCGACTACAATAAATGGCAATCGGCGCAATAAACCGATTGCGTTCTCGTTTCTCACGGCTGTTCTGTAACAGTACAAAATACAGAATCATTAAAAAGTACAGAATTGGTAATAATAAGAGTGACAGAATTAATATGAATAAATGTGTAACAAATTCCAAGACACATTGAGGAGAGAGAGCCCTGCCCTTTCATGTTAACAATCTAAAGCAGGGTCCCCAAACTTTTTCGGTCAAGGGCCGGGTCAACATACTTCAAACTAATGGGGGGCCGGAATATACTTAATATGATGTAGAAAACATTACATTGAACCTAGGTAGTGTAAACTATTACCTGTTAACACACGCAGCCCTTTTCCCATTTAACCAAAGCAGATATTATGCCCCAATACAGCATGTGCAGATAGTAAAAAAAACTCTTTTTCGCCAGACAATGAAGCATACTCAGGGAGCAACCTGTTGTCCAATTGGACAGCGTTGTCACCTGATGCGGAATTGGATTGGTATTTCCACAGTATGTGGAAGGGTGGTGTCAGTACTGCCATTCAATATGTGAGACACCAATATTTAAAGCTAATGGGAACCGACCTAAAAATATTTAAAAAAGTCAGATACTCACCTAAGGAGAAGGAAGGCTCTGTCCTAATGAGACTTCCCTCTCCTCTCCCGGAGCCCAGTCCCGCTCACGATCCCCCGTAGCAGTATTCGACCGTTTGGGTCAAATACTGCCACTTCCGCCGCCAAAGAGAGGTTTCGGAAGTCTTCAGGAGCACTTTTGCTCCCGAAGACGGGCCGTTGCATACTGCGCATGCCCTTTATGTCGCACTCGCGCGTGTCTATGACGCACTCGAGTGTGCGCAGTATGGAGCTGCTGGTCTTCGGGAGCCCGAGTGCTCCCGAAGACTTCCAAAGTCCTCGCGGCGGCGGAATTGAACGAAGGATCCACCGGGCACCGGGAGAGCAGAGGATAGGCTCATTAGGACTCAGAGCCATCCCTCTCCTTAGGTGAATATCTAACTTTTTTTATTTTAGGCGGGGTTACATTAGCTTTAAAGATGCAGTGGACCGCATCTATAAGTAATACATTTTGTTAGTGGGGGGCCGGTGAAAAAGCCTCAAGGGGCCGCATTTGGCCTGCGGGGTTTAGTTTGAGGACCACTGATCCAAAGGAATGGGGAAGGAATAAGAGGTGGGGTAGTATACAATATTCCTACCTAGAAGCAGTGTGTTTTAGGCTATCTGGTAGTAAGTACAACTTGGCCAGAGGTCAAAAGGTGAACTGGCGTATGCTTGACGGAAAACATGAGTTTTGAGGGCACGTTTAAAGATATCAACGGTTGGGGAGTGACAGATCTGTTGTGGTAGAGAATTCCAGAAGAGTGGTGACGTACATGCAAAATTTTGTGTACGAAAATGTGAGGAGGTGATTCTAGAGGAGGACAATAGAATGGCATGTGCAGATCTAAGATTGAGGTTGGGTTGGTATCTGGAAACTAGTGAGGAGATGTACGTAGGAGAGAGATTGTGGAGAGCTTTGTAAATTAGAGTTAAGAGTTTGAACTGGATCCCTCTGGTTAATTGGTAGCCAATGAAATGCTTGACAGAGAGATGCAGCAGAGGAAGAGCAGGAAGAAAGATGAATGAGATGAGCAGCCGAGTTCAGTACAGATTGGAGCGTTGCCAGTCTGTTAGTTGGTAGTCCACAAAGTAGTATGTTACAATGGTCTAGACCAATAGTGTCCTGAGTGAGAAAAAGGTTGGATGCGAAATATGTTTTTGAGTTGGAGATGACAGAAATTGGTTAGGGAGCGAATGTGAAGAATAAATGAGGGAGAGAGAGGAGTCATTAAGACAGTAGGAAAAAACTGTAGTCATGCAGCCAAGACCTGAAAAATATTCACACTTGATAGTTATCCGGTGTCAAATCATACAGTATGTTGAAATGGTAGGGTTGTCTCCATTTTTTTTTCATAAAACCACAATGAATTGCTGCTATGAATTATTGTAAAGCAATAATCATACATGGACCTGAAAAACGGTCACACTTGATAGTAATCTGGTGTCACAACTAGAGTTGGGCCGAACCTCCGATTTTAGGTTCGCGAACCGGGTTCGCGAACTTTCGCGGAAGGTTCGGTTCGCGTTAAAGTTCGCGAACCGCAATAGACTTCAATGGGGATGCGAACTTTGAAAAAAAAAAAAAATTATGCTGGCCACAAAAGTGATGGAAAAGATGTTTCAAGGGGTCTAACACCTGGAGGGGGGCATGGCGGAGTGGGATAGATGCCAAAAGTCCCCGGGAAAAATCTGGATTTGACGCAAAGCAGCGTTTTAAGGGCAGAAATCACATTGAATGCTAAATGACAGGCCTAAAGTGCTTTAAAACATCTTGCATGTGTATACATCAATCAGGTAGTGTAATTAAGGTACTGCTTCACACTGACACACCAAACTGTTCACTGAACAGAACAGGTATGCAGTGGCGGGTTCACTGAACAGGTATGCAGTGGCAGGATCAATGAACAGGTATGCACTGGCAGGATCACTGAACAGGTATGCAGTGGCAGGATCAATGAACAGGTATGCACTGGCAGGATCACTGAACAGGTATGCAGTGGCAGGATCAATGAACAGGTATGCACTGGCAGGATCACTGAACAGGTATGCAGTGGCAGGATCAATGAACAGGTATGCACTGGCAGGATCACTGAACAGGTATGCAGTGGCAGGATCAATGAACAGGTATGCACTGGCAGGATCACTGAACAGGTATGCAGTGGCAGGATCAATGAACAGGTATGCACTGGCAGGATCACTGAACAGGTATGCAGTGGCAGGATCAATGAACAGGTATGCACTGGCAGGATCACTGAACAGGTATGCAGTGGCAGGATCAATGAACAGGTATGCACTGGCAGGATCACTGAACAGGTATGCAGTGGCAGGATCAATGAACAGGTATGCACTGGCAGGATCACTGAACAGGTATGCAGTGGCAGGATCAATGAACAGGTATGCACTGGCAGGATCACTGAACAGGTATGCAGTGGCAGGATCAATGAACAGGTATGCACTGGCAGGATCACTGAACAGGTATGCAGTGGCAGGATCAATGAACAGGTATGCACTGGCAGGATCACTGAACAGGTATGCACTGGCAGGATCAATGAACAGGTATGCACTGGCAGGATCACTGAACAGGTATGCAGTGGCAGGATCAATGAACAGGTATGCAGTGGCAGGATCACAGTACAGGTATGCAGTGGGCTGAGGGCTCACTGAACAGAACAGGTATGCAGCCAGGAAGAAGTTAAGCCTAACTAATCTTTCCCTATGAGAGACTGCAGCAGCTCGCCCTACTCTCACTAATGCAGGCACACGAGTGGCCATAACGGCCGCCGCTGCCTGCCTTATATAAGGGGGGGTGGGGCTCCAGGGGCTAGTGTAGCCTAATTGGCTACACTGGGCCTGCTGACTGTGATGTAGAGGGTCAAAGTTGACCCTCAGGTGCATTATGGGGCGAACCGTTCGCGCGAACCACGTTCGCCGGCGAACCGTTCGGCCCAACTCTAGTCACAACTAATAGGATGACAGAGTGGGGATGATTCTCCAGTTCTTGCATACATCAGCTATGAATTGCTGCTGTGAATTATTTCTCTGTAGCAGTATATGGTCCTGAAACATGGTTACACTTGATAGAAATCTGGTGTCAACTTATAGGATAAAGGGGTGGGCATAATTCTCTGTTTTTAAAAAATCATCATCATGAATTGCTGTCATAAAATATTGTAGAACAATACTCGTATATGGACTAGAAAAATGGTCACACTTGATAGTAAGCTGGTGTCGCAACTTATTTAATGACAAAGTGGAGATAGTTCTCCAGTTCTTTCATTCATCAGCTTTGACGTTTTGCTATGAATTATTGCTCTGTACCAGTATATGGTCCTAAAACATGGTCAAACTTGATAGTATTCTCTTGGTTTTTTTTTTCTCTCTCTTGTGCTCTCTTTTTTTTCCCATAGAAAACTAGCCTCACCTTGTCATCGTGTAAATTGAAAAAAGAATACTATCAAGTGTGACCATGTTTCAGGACCATATACTGGTATAGAGCAATAATTCACAGCAACAATTCATAGCTGATGTATGAAAGAACTGGAGAGCGCCTGTCCCTTCGGTGGGTAGTGGGGGGCTATGACCATTTTTCCGCAGTTTAGGGGGGCACAAAAACTTGGAGCCACAAAAACCTTAACCGCCCCTGTCCTGTATTGGCAGCAGCATGTCAACTTCCTATACTGACTAAGGCAGACTGTAACATGGCCGACAGGAGCTGAACTTTTATGCAGGGTCAGGTGTGGCCCAGGTGGTGGTCAGGTCAATTGGCTGTTCTGCCCCCCCCCCTGACTTCAGGATGAAGGGTCAAAAAAATTACCTTATGAGAAAGAATAGGGCAGGTGCCAGCGGCACATAATGTTCACCGGTTAGGCAAGCTGGTGAACGGCTGATGTCCGCCGGGAACCTTTTGCCAGGTGAGCGGTTCTGCCATCACTATCAGACAAGTCTGGATTTATAGTATAGTTGTATAAACATTGTGTTTGGTTGTTTTCAATATGCTTTAAACAACTCATAACTAGGGATGCTCATTCGGATTCCACGGAAATGCAATTTCCGAAATTCCGATCGGAAATTGCATTTCCGCATCGGAATGCGAAACTCGGTAATGCAAGTGCGTTAGGCGGATTTCCGCCGGAAATCGCGGAAATTTCCGCCGGAAATCACGGAAATTCCGCCCGACTTTAACATTGATTTTCTCAAAAACTATAAGGTCTTTTTGAAAACTTTTTTTGCATCTTGTTCACAAGATTCAGTTTAATAACCCCTGAAAATTTGGTGTTTCTAGGACTTAAAGGGGCTTTGCTATTAACCGCTAAAGTTGGCGGATTTTTACTGTAATGTAAAATACAGAAAATCTGCTTCTGCCTATTTTCTGCATTTACATTACAGGAAAAATCTGCCGACTTTAACGGTTAATAGCAAAGCCCCCGTACAGCCTAGAAACACCAATTTTTTAGGGTTTATTAAATAGAATCTTCTGAACAAGATGAAAAAAAAAGTTTTCAAAAAGACCTTATAGTTTTTGAGAAAATCGATGTTAAAGTCGGGCGGAATTTCCACGATTTCCGGCGGAAATTCCGCATTGGAATGCGGAAATTGGTAGCGGAAAGCGGGATCGGTATTTGGCAATGGCGGAATGCGGAATTACCGCGGAATTGGAAATTGACAGTTCATACAATACTGTAACATGCAATAGCAAACATAAATAATTACAAAAACAGTACAGTACATTCTGTACATGAGGATAACAATGTATGTATGAGACCTTTGTAATACAAGTTTGTAAGTGGGAGACTATCCATATATCACTTCTGTAAATCTATATAGTGCACAGTTTACCTTTGGTACTAATGTCTCTGTTAAAGTGACCCAGAGTTAAAATAATCTAATGAGATAAACAATTATATTTATCCTCCTACTCCTAACATTGACTTTTTTAAGTATTCTATGGTTTTATATTTAAACATTTCCAAAGTAAGTTGAATGTTTTACTGTCTCTAATTAGTGGCAACTTATTAAGAGTCCTTGAGTTAGAAAAAGGTCAATAGTTCATGTATTTTATCTCTCCCTGCCCTCAGAAGTTGTATTTTGCCAGGAAAACTTTTATGGCTGTAATTTGCTCATCAATGATGTGTACTATATTCCTGACAAGGTACAGACATGACAGATGCTGTCATTTCCATGCCTAGAAATTAACTCTTTCAAGCAGCAAAATAAAACTATTAAAACAGCCTGGTTATTAAGATGTTTTGTACTCTATAGACACATATTTATATCATCATGTCACATATCGCCTCGGGTACATTTTAAGGTACAGCGTTTACTGCTCCCTTTAAAGGCTTCTCTGTGTCTCTTGAAGAAACATTCAATTTACTGAAATTCGGGCTATAGTAGTGCTAAATATCACGAGGAAACAAAACCACAGTTGTGTGATGTTGAGCTGATCAGGTACCATAATCCATCCTGAAAGTACCGGTAACTATTATTAGACTGGATTCACAGTGGTCCGCTGCATACTGCATGCATTATAATATGTGTGAATAGCAATGGAGACTTGACAAAGAACAATAAGTCAAAGCCTGCATGAAGTGAGTTAGAATTACATGATCCGTTACAACGCAGAGATGTGAACATCCCCATAGAATTGGATGGTCAGTGGCAGAGGGCAAAGTACCCTTCTGCCTTAAAAAATCCCCAATGATCTCAGTCCCCAAAAAGCCAGGGACTAGTGAGCTTAACAACTACAGGCTTGTTGCCTTTACTCCCACCATCATGAAGATCCTTGAAAGACTGGTTCTCTCCCATCTGAAGCACTCCACCTACTCCTTCCTAGACCCACTTCAGTTTGCATACAGGGCAAACAGATCCATCAACCAGGATGTTCTCAACATCACTCTGGTGCATGTCACAGAACAACCTTACACCTTTGCCAGGATCCTCTTCCTAGACTTCAGTTCTGCCTTCAATACTATCTGCCTAAACATCCTACATGACAACCTTGCACAACTCGGTCTCGACCTCAATCTGTGCACTTGGATTAAAAACTTCCTCACCAATAGGTCTCAACTAGTCAAGCTTGGCAGCTGCTCCTCCCAGGCGTGAGAACCGAGTCTTAGTGTATTTGGCTAGTAACAGATTCACTATATTTTTCATTTTAGCTACTGAAATGTTACCGTATTTCAATTATTCAGTATAAGTTAGAATGTACTGCCACTAGATGTCACCATCCTCTTCTTTTACTGCAAAATAAGTGTCTTTTCAGATGTCTGCAAGTGTATGCAGTCTAAGCTTAATGTATACTGTAGATACATTGTGCTATACATTAGCATATTTATGTGCATTTTTGTTTGTATGTGATGTTGCGCATTTTATTTTTGTTTCCTTTCTCTATGGAAAAGTGCGTTGACATTTTCTTGGATTGCTATTTGTAAAAGCACAGAAATGATGTCTTTGCATGTATTACTATTCATTCTTACAGTTATGAAGCATGATAAATGATCATGTTCACATGGTCTGTACGGTCTACACAGTAGTATGAACATATGTGACTCATATGTCACAACACCACAAATAAAAAAACATTAAACATATGTAATTTAAAGACGAGTTCAGGAGCACCTTAAAAGGGAAGAGATATGGCAGCCTCCATATTCCTCTCAGTTCAGGTGTCCTTTAACACCTTACAATAAAGCTCAATACATAAATGGCTGGCATAAGGCAATCTAAGTGAATTCAATAATAGCCTACACCCATCTGCCCACAGTTGCCTTCTTAGGCCACTGGACCAGTTAGTTGCCATCTGCTGGGGGGATGCACTAAATTGTGTAGTCTATCTCCCTTGATGACAGTGTATGAAATAGAACTAGACAGTTAACCTTCTTTTCCTATGTAACAGTTAATCCTTCCTGTCAGAAAACGGCATGAGCGCAACTACTTAAATACTTCATTATAGTACTGGAATAGTAGTAGTACCGTGCAGTCCACACACCAGTATCTCTGAAGACCCAAGGGCTTTTATTACATTAAATCTTTAACATCTAAAAGAACCAACAATTGTTTCAAGGTCATGACAGGTCAAGTTTACAATGAATAGGACAGGGACTTAAGAGCCCTGTACGATGGCCTATAAAATTTTGGTCAGACTAGGAGCTGGGAGCCTAATTTGAGGGCTCTTGTGCTTGCTGGTTGCCTGGCCAGTTGGTAGGGTTACTGGACAGATTTCTTTACTGATTAAGCTTAGATGAAGGGTGATGGATGAAATGACAGGCTTTGGATGGCTGGGCAGTCTTTTAATGTGGAATGTTATACCCTCCTTCATACAGCAAGCTGTGTACCCTTATGCCAATGCCAGACTATCCTTGAGAGAAATACTTTATCCAGTTTTCAACAAGACTGTCAAAATACCCGGAGTAGTCCAAAACGATGAACATTTACTTTTACTTTTCACTTGTTCCATCATATGAATTTGAAAGTGTCCATGGCAGTGGACTACAGTGCAGGGATGGTCGTAGTCAGCCAACTTCGCTACGCTGGATCTACGCGCATTTTTACGCAATTACGCTTCGCCAAACTACGGCTTCGAAATCAAATATTCGCTTCGTATGCATTTCGTAGACTATGCGATAAAATACGCAATTACGCGTAGTGCGAAGCGTAGTGTATGCGGATGCTTATGCCCGTATGCAGAACATTTTATGCATTAATTCTTCATTAACTGTTTATACCGGTAACTCTTCTATGCGTACATTCCCCTTTCCAATGCGTAAATTTGTAAGCATGCAACCGCACGCGGAAAATTAGACACGAGTAATGCATTCGTAGTTCACTACGCATTACACATGTTAACTACGCATAGTGGGCGTAAGCTACGCGTAGCGGTACTTAGCTATGCGCAAATACGTAAGCGTACTTTTGAAACTTCACCTACGAACTACGATGCGTAGATGCGAACTACGATGCGTAAATTCGCACTGGCGTAGTTTCTGCTTATCACTGCTACAGTGGCCATATTTCAAGCAGCTGGGACTCCTCCCGCTATCAACATGCCATCTGGGGGATCCTTAGACCCCTTTGTATCTCCAATCTAGCAGCCAGATCTTTCGAATATAAATCTCAATATTAGAGCTCAGCAACTCTGCAGAGATGTGACTTGTGAAGCAATCTTTTGGATAAAATCAGAGCTGTTAATGTCTTCCACTTTCATTTTATCATACAATATGCTCAACTCCCTTTTTCTTTATTTATAAAAGTCTGTGTAAAATATAATATTACACCTCGTGGCCTATTTGACTTGATATAAAGCCTTTATCTGCATTGGTGTAGCAATAGGGGATGCAGAGGTTGGGACCTCAGAGGCACCCTGGATCAGAGGAACCCACTAGTGCCCCTCCTTCAGATGCGGTATGAGTTCTTCACTGGCACTGTGCTGACACCTATACTGACCAGTACTAGTTATTGCTCCCGTTATTGCCCGATGAAGCGGGTTTAATCCTGGGAAATGCATTGCATTGTGGAGTGTATAAATACATTTCATTGTTGACTATTAAATCAACAAATTTGGTGCCTACTTACTGGAGAGGTAAGTCCACCACTACCTCCTCTTTTAAATGTTTTTCAATGGTTTTATCCTGTTATTGGAGCCTCTGTTCCATTCTTGCTTCTTACCCCTGCTCGCGCCTCTTGGCAGGTTTTAAAATGCTTGAGGGGGCCCAATGTATAATTTGCACTGGGGCCCATACCTCCTCAACTACCCCACTGTTCATCTGTGTATGTTTTCTAACAGCACACTGAGGGAGGTTTGAGAATAATTGTTATAATTAATTATGAAGCATTAGAAGTGAAAATCTGAGGCTTTCTGTGACAGTCAGATGACAGCAGGGGCGTAACAACAGCCTCTGCGACCAAAAAGGGCGCCTGGAGGCCGGGGGGAGGGAACTCTTGTACTTAAAGTTTTACTCACCTGGGGCTTCCCTCAGCCCCCTGCAGCCGATCGGTGCCCCACTCGCAGCCCCGCTCTGACGCTCCAGGACCCGCCGGCGAACACTTCCGGTTTGGGCGTCACTGGCCGACAGGCATGGGAACGCGAGTGATTCTTCGAGTTCCCAGCCTGTATATCGCCCCCTATGCTGCTATTGCGGCCAGGAGGCCTGGTTCCTGCTAACTCACCTGGAGTATCAGCCTTTGCTATTGTTTGCTAAGATTATCTTAGAGTAATTCCTTGGGACTGAACTAGGCATCCCTTCTAGCGTAGTCAGGTTGTATTATCTGTTTTGCCTTGTAACTGTCTAACTGTTGCGATTGTCTTGTCGCCGGCGGCGGTCGACAGGAAATCGTTCTGTCTGTAGGGGTGCAAGCCAGAGCAGCGGTTGCTACTGGTTGCTTCATCTGTTTGTCTGTCTGGATCGCATCCGCTCTAGCGGTAGTGGCGGTGGTTCCTTCTGTGCTCTGTCTGGGAGTGTAGGCCAGAGCTGCGGTTGCTGCTGGCTGCTCCTTCTGTCTGTCTTGTCTGGTACGAACGCTTGCTGTAGGCTCTGTGAGGTAACCGTTTACCAGGTGTTCGCGTTCTCTATTTCGTGTTTGTGTTACATTGGTTAGTTAGGGTGGCACGCTTATCACTGGGCGCCTAACGCGCGGTGATCGTGTCTTTAACGCGTTCGCTGTTGCGAATGAGTGCGGAGTTCGCGTTTACCTAGCGTTTGTTATTTTCTTTGACGTTCTGATCATTGTTATTTGCTATGTTTTTCTTGCTACACTTGTGCTCTGTCTGATTCGGTCTTGTGTCACTATTGGCAATCGCCACTCTTGCGATTGCATTCCCACTCCGTTTCCACTGTTGTGTGTTCACCGTCGCTGGGTGGCGACTAGATTGGTGGACACACATACATTGGCAATCGCCACTCTTGCGATTGCATTCCCACTTCGTTTCCGCTGTTGTGTGTTCACCGTCGCTGGGTGGCGACTAGATTGGTGGACACACATACATTCTGTCTCTGTGCTCTCTCTCTCTAAGGGCTATTTTGCCCTGCATTGCTTCAACTCGTACAATTCCCATCTGGCATCTGTGGCTGTGCAGAGGCTGTGTTTCTCTGCACTCCACAGCTCCATCTGCCGGTGAGAGTTTCCCTCTACAGGTGCGTAGCACCATAGCTGGGTTCTGTTAAATTACACGCTTGTGGAGGATTTCTGCAGTGTCAGCGCGCATCTTGTGCGCTGACCATGGGAATAATTCCGCAATCGTTACATACCCGCTGTAACTCAGAACCTGACAAAATGGGCCTCATTTCAAATAAAGATAAACATCGATTTCTAAAATCACGAAAATCTGACTTGCAAACAGAAAATTTCTCAGGGAGGGCCATCTTGGGCTCACGAACAGGTGAGGGAGGCAATGATGATACAACTCTCAGAGGCCTGTTTACAGTCTCAGACAAGAGATTTATCTGAGCCTGCTGAGATGCCACGGTGGCAGTTAACTGTTCAACAGCTGCAGTTAACGCCTGGACCTGCGCCTCCATGATTTTTTGTGGTCTGCTGTTATGTAATGATCTGTAACAGCTCTTAAAGAGAAACTCCAACCTAGAATTGAACTTTATCCCAATCAGTAGCTGATACCCCCTTTTACATGAGAAATATAATGCTTTTCACAAACAGACCATCAGGGGGCGCTGTATGACTGATTTTGTGCTGAAACCCCTCCCACAAGAAGCTCTGGGACCGCGGTACTTTTGGCAGTTTGTTACAATGTAACAAGGTTCACAGACAGGAAATAGCTGTTTACAGCTGTCTCTAACAGCCAAAACAGCTAGGAGCAGCTACATAACCTGCCCACAGTAAAAATGTCACCATGTAATAAATGTCAGAATGTAAATCGGGGAGAGGAAAGATTTTACAATGAGCAAACACTGACTAAATCATTTATACATAATTATGGTAAAAATGAAGCACTTTTTTTACTACATTATTTTCACTGGAGTTCCTCTTTAACAGCACGATAGTCAGTACTTTATTCAGAGTGTGATCACACGTGTTTTTAGTGCACAGTAACACAGGAGTACTCCTATGTGATAGCCCTTGGCTGTTGGAACTATCACTAGGTAGAGTGGTCGTACAGGCAATATCGGTAACAGAGAGGTCAGGAGGCAGTACAAAGGCGTCAGGCAAAAGCGTAGTGATAAAACAGGCAAAGGTCGGTAACAGATCAGATGAGCGAAGGTACAGAATCAGGAGGCAATATCAGAGTCGGGGTCGGCAACAATCAGATAGGCAGAGTACAGAATCGAGAGTCAGAGGGCAGAGTCAAGGGTTCAGGCAAGAGTCATACACAGATAATCAATACAATAATAATGATAATTACTTTACAAGTATCAATAATATTCCTAGCTATGTGTGAATCCGTGGGGTCCTACTGGATCAAACACACTAGGAACTGACTAAGGTCTGAGAGCTTAACCGCAAAGTATCAGCAACAGCAGACAATGAGCTACTGACAGCTCGGGTCTTAAATACAGACAGGTAATCCCGCAGTTCCGCCCAGAGCACTTCAACCAATCAGGAGCAGTGATCGGTCCTGCCATGTCAGCTGACCGGCCGGTCAGCTGACCCGCCTCCTTAAAGCAGGGCCGTGCAGAGGGTCCTTAAGTGGGGGGTGCTCAAATTTAAAAAAGGGGCCTGGCAATGCCTTCCCCTGCATGCCCCCCCCCCCCACCTCGTTTCTGGCTAGGGGGGTATTGATTGACATGCTGCTGAATGCAGATGATGGTTGCCATGTGGGTTATGGGTGTAAGTACTGAGTGTCATGTGGGTTCTGGCTATGGTTGGGTATCGAGTGTCATGCGGGTGTTGATTGCAAGAACTTAGTGCCATGTAAGATCTGGGTGCATGTACTGAATGTCATGTGGGTGCTGGGTGCAGGTACCGGGTGTGACATGGGTGCGAATACTTGGTGCCATGCCTGTACTGGGTGCTGGCTATGGGTGTGCTTTGGGCATCACATGGGTTTTGAATGCAGGTACTTTGGGTGCGGGTACGGGTTAAGTGGATACTTGGTGCAGATAGTGGGTGCCATGTGGAAGCTGTGTGCAGGTGTGAGTACTGGGTGCAATTTTAGGCCTGGGTGCAGATACTTGGTGTCATGTGAGTGTGAGATCTGGGTGCCAGCTATGAGGGGAAGGGGTGGCTGATGGGAAAAGTAGAGGTTAGTGTGGGTGCTGCAGGAAGGGGCAGGGCCATGCAGAGGATCCTCAAGGGTGTGGTGCTCAAATTTGAAATCGTAAATCGTGCAAAATTGTGTATGTAATACCCCCTCTCCAGAAAGCATAAGGCAGTCTTAACCCCCCCCCCCCCAAACACACACACACACACACACCTTTGTAGCAGTATCAGGCAGACTTTGTGTCTCCTTCCAACTCTTTTGGTGCTACCACCCTCAAATCAGCAGTGATAGGCGCCCACTGTTAGTGGGTTAGAGTGGGCACAGTGGAGCCCACTGTGGAGGCACAGACTCACCTTTCATTACTGGGACCTCTGTCCCTCTTGATCTGCACCCAAACCTCTTTTCAGGCAAAGAAGTGGTTACCAATATGCAGTGGTTGCTAAGCATTAGTAGATGCAAAACTGCAGTAAGTGCCAAAGTGCAGTGGGTGCCCAGATGCAGTAATGGTAAGACGCAAAGGTTCACTTTGTGGTAAGTTGCAGTGGGTGCCGAGATGCCAAAGTAAAGTCTGTGTCAAGCTGCTTTGAGTACCAAGGTCCAGTTTGTATTGGGTGTTTATTTGCAATGGGTGCTATGCAGTATTGGGTGCTGAATGAGTAGCAGATCGTAACAATAGTGGGTGCCATGTGAGTGCTAATTGGTACAGGGAGCCATGTGAGTGTTGGACATGAGTGAGTAGGGAGTGCCATGTGTGGTCTGGATGTGTGCCATGGGAGAGTACTGTGTCTCATATGGGTTCGGACCAAGGATGGGTACTGGGTGCTATTTGGGTGCTGGCCATGGACAGGTACTAGGTGCATATAATGGCTTTGGAACTTGGTGACGTGTGAGTACTGTGCCATGTGGTTGTTGATTATAGGGGTATGTGGGTCTTAGGTGCAAATACTGAGTGCCAAGTGGGTACTGGGAGTGAGTACATGGCGACATATGGGTGATGGGTGCTGGCTAGTGGGGTATTTGTTGTCTTGTGGGTGCTAAAGGCAGATGCTGGGTGCCATGTGGGTTCTGGGTGCTGGCACAGGGTGTCATGTGGAGTCTGGCTGTATGGGTGTGTATCAACCATCATGTAGGTGTTGATTGCTGGTACTCAGTCCCTTTTGAGTTCTGGGTACACAAGTACTGGATGTCATATGTGAGTGCTTGCTGTGGGTGCTGGGCACCAAGTGGAGGCTTAGTGCAACTGGAACTACTGCAGATGAAACATGTGGGTGTTGGGTGCAGGTACTGGGTATCACATAGGTGCAAATACTTGGTGCCATGCCTGCACTGGGTGCTAGCTCTGGGTGGGTGTTGTGTGTAACGTGGGTTCTGAGTGCAGGTACTTTGGGTGCTAGTACTGGTTATGTGAGTGGGTGCCATGTGGAGGCTGTGTGCAGGTGTGAGTAGTGAGTGACATGTCAGAGCTGGGTGCAAGTACTGTGCCATGTAGGTGTGAGTACTGGGTGCCAGCTATAGGGTGAAGGGGTGCAGGTATTGGGTGTCATGTGGCTGTTTGATGCAAGTACTAAGTGCCGTATTGAGGCCGGATGTGAGTATTGGGTCCTGCTTGGTGCAAGTACTGGGTGCTTGCTATAGTGGGGGTTACTGGTTGAGTGTAATGTGGGTGCTGAATATTGGTGGGATTGCTGTGGGTGCAGGGGGTGGGAGATCACTTTGGGTACTGCTATGAATGGCATAGTTGCTGCTAGGGGAGGTCGAGGTCAGTGTGGTTGATGGGGGAAGGGTAGGTCACTGTGGGTGCTGGGAGGAGAAGTAACTGTGGGTGCTGTGGAAAGTAGAGGTCAGTATGGGTGCTGGAGGAAAGGGAGGTCACTGTGGGTCCTTTGGGGGAGATCACTGTGGGTCTCGGCAGGTAGAGGTCATTGTGGGTGCAGGGGGTGGGAGGTCACTATGGGTGCTGCTATGAATGACATAGTTGCTGCTAAGGGAGGTAGAGATCAGTGTGGGAGCTGGGGGAAGGGTAGGCCACTGTGGGTGCTGGGAGAAGTCAGTGTGGTTACTGGAGGAGGGAATGGATGCTGGGTGTTGGGAGAAGCCACTATGGGCGTTGGCAATGGGAGAGGTCACTGTAGGTGCTGCTTTTGGGATGGGAGGTCCCTGTGGATGCTGCAGGGGACAGGAGGGTAGCCACTGGGAGAGGGAAAAATCACTGTGGGTGCTGGGGGAGGGATAGGTCAGTGTGGGTGCTGGGGTAGGCAGGATCACTGCTAGAGCAGGGGAGGGAGAGGTCACTGTGGGTGCTGGGGGAGGGAGAGGTCACTATGGGTCCTAGGTGGAGGGAGAGATCACTGTGAGCGCTAGGTGGAGGGAGAGTTCACTGTGGGTGCTGGGGGAGGGAGAGGTCACTGTGGGTGCTGGGGGAGGGAGAGGTCACTGTGGGTGCCGGGGAGGGAGAGGTCACTATGGGTCCCAGGTGGAAGGAGAGGTCACTGTGGGTGCTAGGTGGAGGGAGAGGTCACTGTGGGTGCTAGGTGGAGGGAGAGGTCACTGTGGGTGCTAGGCGGAGGGAGAGGTCACTGTGGGTGCTGGGGGAGGGAGAGGTCAATGTGGGTGCTAGGTGGAGGGAGAGATCACTGTGGGTGCTAGGTGGAGGGAGAGGTCACTGTGGGTGCTGGGTAAGAGAGAGGTCACTGTGGGTGCTAGGTGGAGGGAGAGGTCACTGTGGGTGCTGGGGGAGGGAGAGGTCAATGTGGGTCCCAGGTGCAGGGAGAGGTCACTGTGGGTGCTAGGTGGAGGGAGAGGTCACTGTGGGTGCTAGGTGAAGGGAGATGTCACTGTGGGTACTGGGTAGGGAGAGGTCAGTATAGGTCCTAGGTAGAGGTCACTGTGAGTGCTAGGGGAGGGAGTGGTCACTGGGTACTAGGTGGAGAGAGAGGTCACTATGGGTGCTAGGGAAGGTAGAGGTCAGTATGGGTCCTAGGTGGAGGGAGAGGTCAGTATAGGATTCTTGTCTGGGCCTCTTCACTTGAAAGTGTCCCAGGCGGGGGCGGAGCTTCCCGCGGGTGGGCGGAGCTTAGCACGGCCAGGGGCGGGGCTTATTTTGCGCGGCGAGAGGGGCTTTTTTTGAAGATTTTAAAAAGGGGGGTGCCTGGGCACCCAGAGCACCCCCCTGTGCACATGCCTGCCTTAAAGCATAAAGGTCCTTTCTCCTAGCGCGCGCGTGCGCTGCTCTACTGAGATGTATCCTGGAGAGACGTGTCCTGCCTGACGGAAATGACTGAGAAGACGCGGCAAGATCCGTGGTCGCATCAGACGCGGAAGCGGCGGCCTCACCGCTCACTTCTGCGGAGGTAACTACCAAACTCCTAACATTACCCCCCCTCAAGGCTGACTGAGCTTTATATCGGGGGACACAGCAGAGGAATGGAGGGGCCCAGGAGAACGGTGATGTAGGCAACAGCCGGCATAGAGCTGGAGAAAGCCCCGGGTTAGTATAAAAGCTGCTTATTTCATCATCTTTGGTCTCCTTTAAGCTTTACTTACCTGAGGCCTCTTCCATCTCTTGGGAGTCTGTGGTACCTTGCTACAGTTCCGCTTCTTTCTGGTGCGCCGCTAGCGCTTCAGACAGATCACCAACCACACCTGTGGTCGTGGCCTTTTTCACATTCAGGGGCCTGCCCGTGCACCTCCCTCAAAGCCTTTAAACTGCGCAAGTGCAGAACACTCCTGGCCATGAGGGCGTAATCAAGAGAGGCGCGCTGATGTGCTTGCACATGCGCAGAAGCTAATAAGTGAACCTATCAAACAATAATTACATATTAAACCGTCTATACACTTTTAATAAACTGTGTGGAATGCAAGCAAATATGTGTAAAAAAAAAAACAATTCCGTTAGACCTTTTATTAGTCAGTTTTGTGTTTTCATACTCTTAGTTATGTCGAAAGGCTTTGAAGGAAGTTGATCGTTGTTCTCTTTAAGCAGAAGCAACTCCTGAAAGTTACCATACATACTTATGTGTGTCCTGCACTGGAATTTACATGATTTCTTGCTACAGCTGATTTCAGTATTAAAAATCAACCAACCACCATAGTGAAGTTCCTTGTTTCCTTCTTTCTAAATGATATTTCTGCTTTTTACTAAATACTGGAGTGGGTGTACCTAAGGGGTAGATTCACTAAACAATATCTGTGTTATAGGAGCATCACATGTGTTGTGTACATAACACGAGTTGTGCTACATGCGCAATGCACATTATGGTGCTTGCGTAGACATTGGTCAAACTGATGTGCCTAGGAACCTAAATAACAAAATACACTGGGGCACATGAAAAGCAGGGGCCCCGGGCTCTGCCACAAAACCAGGACCCCCACTCCACATGCAACACCAAAAGGGCAGAGCAGGGGGACCCCAGTGCTCCCACCAACTGGGGGAACCAAATACAGCTGCCACAGAAGCGAAATGCACACAGGAAATAAATGCACACTCCAAGACAGCACTTGCCTTTTAAATGGGTCCACAGACAGCCTGTCAGCTAATAAAAATATGCAAATACATGCACCTGTGTCTGCAGTACCAGATCCAGCAAGAGCTGAAACGTGCGGCCATAGGCAGGAGAGAGACTTCAGTTACACACAATGATAGATCGTGTGACCAGCAGGGGGCAGGTATCCCTATCCGGGGTCCCCACTCCCTACACTGACCTGTCCCTAGCAGCTGCATAAGTAAGAGTTTAACCACTTAATGGTTTTAGTACAGTATACCTACTCCCCTAAAAACTTCATCTAAGCCTCAGGGAAGTAAATATACGTCCTCTGTCGAAATCGCTGTTTTGCGCTCTCCTGTTTGCCCGTGCTTGCGATCCTGTGGTTGTTATCACCGCCACCCGTTAGCCTGGAAAGCAATGAATGGGAAAACAGTTCCCATTCATTGTTTTAGCTCCCCGTGTCAAGGATCGCAGCATCAATGTGATGCCTGCGGTCATTTGTAAACCCTGTAATTACCCTTACACTCATTGCTTCCTGTTTTGCTTACTAAAAGCATGCACAGTAAGCTAATGATTGATGACATTTTGTGGCCAAATAGTAAAATTACACCTACACCCAGTTAGTTTAATAAGGAGACCTACACATAATTTATAATTAACCCCTTACCTTACCCACACTCTCGCATAAATACCCACATGAAACTTTTGCATTAAAAAAAATACAAGTTAAAAAAACAAACAAACCAACCATAAATATTTACCTTAGGGGCTGAACTTTTTTAATATGTATGTCAAGAGGGTATATTACTATTATTTTTTAAATTATGGGCTTGTAAATAGTGATGGACGCAAAACTGAAAAAATGTACCTTTATTTACAAATAAAATATTTGCGCCATACATTGTGATAGGGACATAATTTAAATAGTGTAATAACCGGGACAAATGGGCAAATAAAATATGTGGGTTTTAATTATGGTAGCATATATTATTTTTAAACTATAATGGCCAAAAACTGATAAATAATATTTTTTTTCTTAATATTCCCATTAAAATGCATTTCATAAAAAATAATTCTTAGCATAATTCTTAGCATAATGTACCACCCAAAGAAAGCCTAATTGGTGGGGGGAAAAAACAAGATATAGATCATTCCATTGTGATAGGTAGGGATAAAGTTATTGGTTAATGAATGGAAGGAGTGCTAAAATGTGAAAATTGCTCGGATGCATAAGGTGAAAATACACTGAAGGCTGAAGTGGTTAAATAACAAATACACTGGGGCACATGAAAAGCAGTGACAAGTGGTTTTGGCACTGTGAGCAGGTGCCAGGTCGTGCTGGAAAATGAAATCTTTATCTCCATAAAGCTTTTCAGCAGATGGAAGCATGAAGTGCTCCAAAATCTCCTGATAGCTAGCTGCATTGACTCTGCCCTTGATAAAACACAGTGGACCAACACCAGCAGCTGACATGGCACCCCAGGCCATCACTGACTGTGGGTACTTGACACTGGACTTTAGGCATTTTGGCATTTCCCTCTCCCCAGTCGTCCTCCAGACTCTGGCACCTTGATTTCTGAATGACATGTAAAAGTTGCTTTCATCCGAAAAAAAAGTACTTTGAACCACTGAGCAACAGTCCAGTGCTGCTTCTCTGTAGACCAGGTCAGGCGCTTCTGCCACTGTTTCTGGTTCAAAAGTGGGTTCATGCTTCCATCTGCTGAAAAGCTTTATGGAGATGAAGATTTCATTTTTCAGCATGACCTGGCACCTGCTCACAGTGCCAAAACCACTGGTAAATGGTTTACTGACCATGATATTACTGTGCTCAATTGGCCTGCCAACTCTCCTGACCTGAACCCCATAGAGAATCTGTGGGATATTGTAAAGAGAGAGTTGAGAGACGCAAGACCCAACACTCTGGATGAGCTTAAGGCCGCTATCGAAGCATCCTGGGCCTCCATAACACCTGAGCAGTGCCACAGGCTGATTGCCTCCATGCCACGCCGCATTGAAGCAGTGATTTCTGCAAAAGGATTCCCGACCAAGTATTGAGTGCATAACTGAACATAATTATTGGAAGGTTGACTTTTTATGTTTTAAAAACACTTTTCTTTTATTGGTCGGATGAAATATGCTAATTTTTTGAGATAGGAAATTTGGGTTTTCATGAGCTGTATGCCAAAATCATCAATAAGAAAAACAATAAAAGGCTTGAACTACTTCAGTTGTGTGTATTTGAATCTAAAATATATGAAAGTCTAATGTTTATCAGTACATTACAGAAAATAATTAACTTTATCACAATATGCTAATTTTTGAGAAGATCCTATACTAGAATTCAAAGCAATTAAGGTTCAAAACTGCTAGCTGATTAATGTTTGAGGCACTAGTATAGCACATAACATGAAAAGAAAAGGAGGGATCGAGTTTCTTGATGGGATCAGCTTCAGCAATACCAGAACCCAAATAGCTAAAAGCTCTGCATCTCACCATTCCTCCTAATAGCAAGATCTCACTCCCTTATGCTTGCATTTGTCGTACAGCTAAAGTCATGCGGAATACAAAAGGCAACATGGAGCATGGCTGTTTGTGGTCTCTTCCCTCCCCTGGGGAAATAAAGGAGATGCAGGAAAGGTTAGAATTATTGGCTGAACCTTTATTTATATATAAAAAACAAATTGAGCTTAAAGTGTACCTGAACCGAGTAACATTATTTAAAATAAACACATGCTGTACACGCAAATGAATATTACATACTTACCGTATCTTACTGTCAGTTCTTCTAAGAAGCGCAGCATTTTCTTCTTACAAAAATTCCTTCCAGTTCTGACAGGATTTTTTCAGAACTGAAATAAATCAGTTGCTGTCAGTTACAGTATATATCAGCAGCTGTCAGTTATAACTCAAAGGACAACTGATGAGCAAGGTAATGCCCATGTTTCCCTATGGCTCAAGTGGGCGATATTACAGTTTAACAGTGTGCTGACCAGGAAGCTGTTATAAGGTAATGGCTACTTTTAAAATGGAGGATGGAGAATTCCATTGATCACAGTGGACAAAGAGGACATGGGAGAGGAAAAAGAGATTGATGAGTAGATTAGGTAAATATGATCTGTGTATGTTTATTTTGACTTTTAATTTTCAGTTCAGGTTTGCTTTAAAGAGGAACTTTAACCGAGGATTGAACTTCATCCCATTCAGTAGCTGATACCCCCTTTCCCACAAGAAATCTTTACCTTTTCTCAAATACATCATCAGAGGGGTCCATATGGCTGATATTGTGGTGGAACCCCTCTCTTAGTGTGGTGTCAGGACCATGGTCCTGACAATTTGCTCAATGCGAACCTCATTGCATTGTGGGAAATAATGGCTTTTTCCAACTGCCAAGCAAGTACGATCTCCCTCTGTGCATCGAACTCTCAGTGATGAACATTTCATAGAGATCATCTCGCAGAACTAAAGTTGTCACCACCAGTGATACATTTCAGAATGTAAATCAGGAAGAGGAAAGATTCTACAATGGACAAAACCAGACTAAATAATCTATAAATAAAATATCCCTATGTGTTTACTCTCTTTAGATGCCCAGAAGGCGTTGAACAGAGTCCATTGGAATTTTCTTAAAGGCTCTGTACAGCAGATAGGCATTACGGGAAATCTTCTCCATAAAATGATGTCGCTATATGTAACTCCCTCTGCTAGGATTGCAGTGAATGGAACCCTGTCAGACACCTTCCAGATACGCAATGGAACAAGACAGGGCTGTCCCCTTTCCCCACTTCTGTACATCATCACAATGGAACACTTTGCTAATGCCATTCGAAACAATAACTCAATCAAGGGAATAGAAATCTCCCATCATGCCTATAAAACCTCGTTATATGCAGACGATGTCCTGCTCTACACAACTCACCCTTTGACCACACTCCCAATAAACAGATTTAGCAAATTAAGCAATTTTAAGGTGAATAATACCAAATCAGAAATTCTTCCAGTGACAATTACTAACGCCCAGATCGAGACACTTAAACAATCCTTCCCATTCATCATTAAAACATCCCATGTCAAATACCTAGGAGTGAACATACCAGACAACCTCAGTGAGCTTTACCAATTAAACTATCCTCCCCTTGTAAATAATATACTAAAAGACATAGAAATATGGCATAATCTATTCATATCCTGGCTGGTAGACTTAACATGATAAAAATGAATGTACTCCCTCACCTCCTCTACAGCTTCCAAATCACCCCACTTAAAATTCCAAATAATCTCTTCAAACAACTAAAATCTAAAATTATTCGATTTTTGTGGGCTAATAGAGCTCCTAGAATTAAATATGCCCTACTATGTGCTACTAAAGAAGTTGGAGAAATGGGTCTCCCAGACTTAGCTCGCTACCACAAGGCAGCGTTATTTACTCAAATAATAAATTGGTTTCAAAATAGAACAAACAAACAGTGGGTAGTTCTAGGACCAACATGTAAGTGGACTAGATCCCCGCGCATACCCTTGGATATCTAAACACTCCAGGCCACACCCAGACAAACTCACTTGGTGGACAAATATAGTTCTTCATTATTGGGACAAGTACATAGACAGATATAATCTCTCCACACTGCCAAGCCCCTTAATTGCCTTACTAGACAATCCAGCATTCCCAATGGGCATCCATGGTACACACATACTACATGTCCCAAGAGATTTTTGGCCCCAAGTTAGGCACATAATCTCCTCGGGCAACATCTCTGTTCCTCCTGAAGCAGACCCACAGTCTAAACCCCCAAAATTCACCTGGATCTTCCAGCACCAGTTAAATAGCTTTTACAACTCTTTATCCCCAAAAGAGAAAATATGTAGACAGCTTTCATCCTTTGAACTACTATGTACTCGAAAAGAACCACTGGATTATACTTTGTCCCAAGTCTACAAAAGTGTCCTTCTCGCCCTCACTAAAGGAGCTGCCACATCTCTTATATCTAAATGGGATAAAGATCTCAACACAACATTTACTCCTGAAGAATGGGATAAAATATGCACACTCACACACAAAACTTCTCTTGCCTCCCTCGCCCAATAAAGAAATTATACAATTTTTACGAGATGGTATAGATACCCTCCGTTGCTTCATAAATTTGAATCCTCTATTTCTAACACGTGTTGGAGTTGCCTCAAAACCAAAGGAACCTATTTCCACACGTGGTGGGAATGTAAACCCAACAAAACATTCTGGCATTTAACATTTAAACTCTACTCTAAAGTCGTAGGTGACCCAAAATCTCCAACTCCAAAAATTCGCTTTACTGTCTTGCTTACCAGGCTCTATAGCTATAGTTAAAAAATCCTTTCTCACACACATTCTGGTAGCTGCCAGCAAATCATAGCGAGACACTGGGAATCAACGATTACTCCACAATTACCTGAACTTATTAACGCAATTAATCACATAATGCAAATGGAAAAATTAGTCCACTCCTCCCAAAATAGATTTGATAAATACGTCTCGACTTGGGCCTGCTGGATGGATATACGAAATTCACTTACTGATCAAACTACTTTGAATGAATTGTCTTTAGCAACTCAGGAGTCATAAAACTTAACCCACTGCCACGTTTTATTTGCTAAATTTGGTTGACTGTGCCCATTTGATATGATCCTCTTGAAGGACACGAGTCCGAGGTCTGGGTCCCCTATATTCCCCCCCTCTATCCCCTCTTCCCCTCTCTCTTTTCCTCTCTCTTTCCAACCTACTTAATATAAATAACTCTATAAAATGAGTCTACCTGTTAACAGAATTGTTACATAACTGTTACTCTGTTACAACAACATAAGTATATGCACTGTTTGACAATCTATGCAATGTAACCATACACTGTGATTGTTAATGTTTTTTTTTGTTTTTTTTGGTTGACTCAATAAACATTGACTTTCAAAAAAAAATCTATAAATAAATACAGTAAAAAATAAGCAATTGTATTCATTATGTTATTTTCAGTACAGTTCTTCTTTAACCACTTAAGGACCACAGTCTTTTCGCCCCTTAACCCTCTGGGCGATACAATTATATCGCCCAGGAGGTGGCGCAGCACTATTTTTTAAATTTTTTTATTTTTTAAATCATGTAGCGAGCCCAGGGCTCGCTACATGATAGCCGCAGCGCAGCGGCATCCCCCCACCCACTCCGATCGCCTTCGGCGATCAGAGTAAGCAGGAAATCCCGTTCAGAACGGGATTTCCTGCTGGGCTTCCCTGGTCGCCATGGCGACGGGGCGGGATGACGTCACCGACGTCATGGACGTCGTGACGTCGTAGGGAGTTCCGATCCACCCCTCAGCGCTGCCTGGCACTGATTGGCCAGGCTGCGCAAGGGGTTGGGGAGGGGGGGGGCTGCGCGGAACGGCGGGTAGCGGCGGATCGGCGGCGAGCGGCGGCGATCGGAAGTTACACGCAGCTAGCAAAGTGCTAGCTGCGTGTAACAAAAAAAAAATTATGCAAATCGGCCCAGCGGGGCCTGAGAAATCCTCCTGCGCGACATACCCCGAGCTCAGCTCGGGATTATCGCTCAGGAGGTTAAGGACCAGAGCCTTTTTCTCCATTCAGACCACTGCAGCTTTCACGGTTTATTGCTCGGTCATACAACCTACCACCTAAAGGAATTTTACCTCCTTTTCTTGTCACTAATACAGCTTTCTTTTGCTGCTATTTGATTGCTGCTGCGAGTTTTAGTTTTTATTATATTCATCAAAAAAGACATGAATTTTGGCAAAAAAATGACTTTTTTAACTTGCTGTGCTGACATTTTTCAAATAAAGTAAAATTTCCTATACATTTGAGCGTGAAAGTTATTCTGCTACATGTCTTTGATAAAAAAAAACAACCATTCAGTGTATATTTATTGGATTGGGTAAAAGTTATAGCGTTTACAAACTATGGTGCCAAAAGTGAATTTTCCCATTTTCAAGCATCTCTGACTTTTCTGCGCACCTGTCAGGTTTCATGAGGGGCTAAAATTCCAGGATAGTACAAATACCCCCCAAATGACCTCATTTTGGAAAGAAGACATCCCAAAGTATTCAGTGAGAGGCATGGTGAGTTCATAGAAGATTTTATTTTTTGTCACAAGTTCGCGAAAAATGACACTTTGTGACGACAACAACAAAAAAAAAGTTTCCATTTCTTCTAACTTGCGACAAAAAAAAATTAAATCTGCCACGGACTCACTATGCTCCTCTCTGAATACCTTGAAGTGTCTACTTTCCAAAATGGGGTCATTTGTGGGGTGTGTTCACTGTCCTGGCATTTTGGGGGGTGCCTAATTGTAAGCACCCCTGTAAAGCCTAAAGATGCTCATTGGACTTTGGGCCCCTTAGCGCAGTTAGGCTGCAAAAAAGTGCCACACATGTGGTATTGCCGTACTCAGGAGAAGTAGTATAATGTGTTTTGGAGTGTATTTTTACACATACCCATGCTGGGTGGGAGAAATATCTCCGTAAATGACAATTGTTTTATTTTTTTTACACACAATTGTCTATTTATAGAGATATTTCTACCACTCAGCATGGGTATGTGGAAAAATACACCCCAAAACACATTATACTACTTCTCCTGAGTACGGCGATACCACGTGTGGCACTTTTTTGCACCCTAACTGCGCTAAGGGGCCCAAAGTTCAATGAGTACCTTTAGGATTTCACAGGTCATTTTGAGAAATTTCGTTTCAAAACTACTCCTCACGGTTTAGGGCCCCTATAATGCCAGGACAGTATAGGAACCCCACAAATTACCCCATTTTAGAAAGAAGACACCCCAAGGTATTCCGTTAGGAGGATGGTTGTCACAGGAGCCCTCAGTGGCTGACCGCACTTAGCCTTCTAAACGGTGCCAGCGCACAGATCGTGCGAACTCTGGTCGCAGTCAATGCGCAGGAACCGTTAAGAATTAGCCGCAGACAACTCCGAAGGGAGCCTGTGAGACACGGGTAATTACAACGTCACCTACTGGTTCAGAGTAAACTGCCACCACCGCGGTTACTATGGGACCGTGGGGCCCACTAACTGACTGACTAATCCTGCGAATAAAACGGTTAAACACACGATATTCTGTTTAGCCAACAACAAACAAACAGTAGCGTATCTTCAGAGACCCGGGATCATTTCTGTGTGTGCTGATAAGCAGGGTAGCGAAACAGTGAATGACTTGGGGAAAGTCGTTTATTCACGCAATATAAATAATTAATATATACAGACAATTATGAAAATCAACAATTATTAAAACAGTAATAGCCAGTATGAAAAATAAAAGAAGGGAGAAAAATACTTAGTTCCTGGAAAGATGTCCTTATTGTGGGAAGAATCATAAAGTTCTTGGTTTCAAAGTCCAGAGTTCAGAGTTCAGACCAGGTGGATGCCAGCATATCCTCAAGCTGGCATCTGATGAGTGCAAGATGGTTCAGTGTGGAGGACACTGAGTTTGGGTCCTCAGCCATTCTTATGCCCCTGCTTCAGTAGGAGGGAGTGAGGGCGGGGAGCCATACACCCCCTTAGAAGATGAGATGAGCCCTCCCCTTGTACTGGGGCTAGAAATCATATCTACCCATATATGGGCTCTAACTGACAGAACCGTACAGGTCAGGGCAGATTTATTAACATTTTCAGGTCTGTCTCGATTTACCCAGCGCCCTGATACCAGACATGAGGGGTGGGACCCCTGTGGTATCATCAGGGCACTTTGAAACTGCCTAGCTGGCAGTCCTTACCTCCGAAGGTTCTGAAACTTCCTCAGAACCAGCACCGGGGCTCATGCTACACTTCCCCCACGTTTGGTGAAGCTGCCATCTCAGGAACCCCAGAAATATTACAGATCTGGGAAGTTATGGATTATGCCAGGATGAGACTCAGGTTTATTCAGGATGTTCTAGCTGCTAACAGCTGACTTTCCTTTGATCTTTAGCAGAGAACAGAGTGTCAAGACCTCCCGTGGATTCGTAGCCTGCTTGGCTGCACCTAGGCATCCTTTGGTTAATTAACATCTCCATGAGATCAGCTAAGTGTCACCTGGTTCCCAGAGCCAAAAGGGAAATTGGGCCTTCCACAGGGAATATGTCCAAGCTAATTAACACCTCCCCCCAGGCTTTCACTCAGCTAAGACAGATTCCCCAGCTGTTTTAAGCAGAGGGATACTACACGTCAAATCTTGGTTCTATTGATCTGAGGCGCACTTGATGCAGGAATCGAGTGCGATCGTTCTTTTCTTCACGGGCGTCCAGGACGCGCCTGCGTCCCCGCAATCGTCCGTGACAGCCCTCCCCCTTGTCCGTGGCTTAGCCACTCATCCGCAAGATGTGTGGCGGCGCCGCTAACCTGGCTGACGGGCCTCGAGTTGCCGGTACGGCGGGAAAACCTATTGGAGCCTGTGGCTCGGTTCCCCTGGACCGGTCGCGGTCTGCTACCCTCAGGGTTGACCCAACATGGACCGTTCTGGACAGGGCGTTTGCGCCACTGCAGTCGGACGTGGTGTCTGCCGGGACTGCTGACAACGGGCAGTGGGTTGGTTAGGTCAACAGCCAGCCCACGCAGGGTTCCCCTGCTGAGTGGCTGTGGACCTAAGGGAACCCCGCGGGAATCCCTGGACCTTCCCAGCTCCTGACAGACGGCACATGCCCTGCAGTAGTTTGCTACATCCCTGTTCATCCGGGGCCAATAAAACTGGTTCCGAATACCGGCGAGTGTCTTGCGGACACCCGAGTGCCCTGTCAGAGGATTACCATGTGCGGATTTCAGCACATGTCCCCTGAACGCACTCGGGACCACAAGCCACTTGGTATCCGCGTGGGATCTACCTGTAGGGGGCTGTACAGACTCACTGTACAGTCTCCCACCTTCCCAGTACACCTTGAAAGCGGCCCCATCTGCGAGGGGCTCAGCGGCTTGCTGCCTGAGCACCTCCAGGCTTGGGTCACTTTGTAGTGCGGCTGAGAATATGGCGTTGTCAGTTTCAGCCAACTGGCTCATGTCACACGAGGCCAGCGGCTGAAAGGTCTCATCCCTGCGGTCAGAGGAGGGGGAGGAGGCCGGAACCCCCTCCACCTGTTCTGAGCTCGGGTTCTGAGCAGCGCAGCTGCGCGGTACTGCTAGCACAGGTACACTGTCAGAATGGCACAGACGGGCATTACTCAAATCATCATTGCATGCAGTAATGACATTGACAGGTATAGACATTTTTTCATTACAGACAGGTTGTACAAGAAACTCAGGTACAGTTACAGCATCATCACAACAGACAGCCTGTACATCAAACTCAGGTGCCTTTGAAGCAGGCACTATTGAACCTGGTACCCTTGAACTGGGCACATTCAACCCACCTCCCCCTGGTGCTCCCCCAAGTGTATAAAGTACCTGGTGGTGGGTGGAGAGTCCGTCTCCTTCCGTGAGCGACAAGGCGGTCGTGGCAGGTTCATAGTAGGACACAAGCTTGCCCAAATCAGTCCCCAGCAACCCCGGGACTGGGAGATCCTTCATAACCCCAACAACCCTTTCGTGGACCCCTCCCACTCCCCAATCCAGCTTCACTCTTGCGTGGGCTATGTGGAAAAGGGTGCCCTCTACTCCAGTAAGGGCAAGGGATCGGCTGGAGCTGATGCTCTCCTTTGGCACAAGATGTGAGTGAACTAACGTGATGTCAGCTCCGGTGTCTCGAAATCCGGTGACAACTTTGCCGTTCACTCTAACAAGTTGCTGCTGGTCGGTTCGGTCGCGGATTTCCTGTCCGCGTGCAAACAGGACAAAATCTGATGATCCAGGCTGTGGTTCGCTGGCGGTTTGCCTCTGCTGTGGGTGAGGTGCAGGTGATGCAGATGATCCAGGTGCTGGTGGTGTCTGTCTCCGCTCCGGACAGTCGAATTTCATGTGTCCGGGCTGGCGGCAGTAGTGACAGGTGACCTCTCCAGGCGCTGCAGGCCTGGGTGCAGCAGCTGCGCTGGGTGGCCTCTGTGGCGGACGGCTCACAGGGGCAGGAGGGTCTGCCGAGGTATTGGGCTGACCTCCTCTCCAGCTGGATGGGACAGTTCTGCGGGTATCAGCCACCCGGGTAGTTGCAAAAGTCTCAGCAAGGTCTGCAGCGACAGTGGCTGAAGCCGGCCTGCGTTCTAACACAAACTGTCGTACATCAGCAGGGCAAATGTTCAGAAATTGTTCGAGGACTATCAAGTCCTCCAGGACACCATAAGACCCTTTGGTGAGGCCTAGCGTCCACTGGCGGAGTGTGGTGAGCAAGCTGCTGGCCACATCTCGGTACGAATCAGAAGACTTTTTCTGCCAGGCCCTAAACTTTTTCCGATAGGCTTCTGGCGTCAGCTGGTACTTAGTAATGATAGCGTCTTTTATAGCAGCATAATCATTATCCTTCTCCGCAGGCAATTCTGCGAAGGCATCAAGCGCTTTGTAGCGCAGCAAAGGTGTCAGATGTCTGGCCCACTGGTCTTGGGACAGACGATACTGACGGCATGCTTTTTCAAAAGACCGCAAAAACAAGTCAATGTCTGTGTCTTTTTCAATATTAGCAAATTTAAATTTTGCACTTACGGGTGGTGCAGCTCCTTCAGCAGGGAGGCTGGGCGGTGAACTCCGGCTGGCCTGTTGCACTTTTGCCATGTTTAGCTCATGCTGTCGTTGGCGTTCCCGCTCAGCGGCATCCCTCTCTGCGTGGCGTTCTGCGGCTTGCCGCTCCCGTTCCTCCCGCATTTGGCGCTCCGCACGCATGTACTGCAGGTACTTGTCCAGGTCAGTGTCCATCAGCTTTTGTAATGCCTGCTGCATTAGCGGATCAGTACAAACGGACAGTCCAGTACTGGCCGGTTCCAGGCGAGTACTTACAGAAACTCTGGGATTGGGGTCCACACTGACATTCTCCGGCGTAACTGTTGATGCAGGGCCTTCAGGATGCACAACCTCTGTACGGTCAGGAGTCTCAGTCTCTGGGTCCCCTCGATTGTCAGATGGGCTGGTATCCACTTCAGCGGACACTCCCGGCTCCCGCAGTTGCTGGGTATCCCATTGAAACAATTCCGTTACCAGGTCCTGTTGTTTCTTGCGGCCGACATCAATGCCTCTCTCTTGGCAAAGATTTTGCAGGTCCGCCAGGCCCATTTTCTTGTAGTTCCCGGACATTTCCATGCCAAATAAAATAAAACTTTTGGGGAGGGGTACTGGCTACACAGTCTCTCTGTATATATAAAAAATATATTGCCTTCCAGCTACACCAACTAATTAGTTCGTTTCTCGATAGCGCTATCGTAGATACTTTCAGCACAACACAGGTCCCACCGCTGCCACCACTGTCACAGGAGCCCTCAGTGGCTGACCGCACTTAGCCTTCTAAACGGTGCCAGCGCACAGATCGTGCGAACTCTGGTCGCAGTCAATGCGCAGGAACCGTTAAGAATTAGCCGCAGACAACTCCGAAGGGAGCCTGTGAGACACGGGTAATTACAACGTCACCTACTGGTTCAGAGTAAACTGCCACCACCGCGGTTACTATGGGACCGTGGGGCCCACTAACTGACTGACTAATCCTGCGAATAAAACGGTTAAACACACGATATTCTGTCTAGCCAACAACAAACAAACAGTAGCGTATCTTCAGAGACCCGGGATCATTTCTGTGTGTGCTGATAAGCAGGGTAGCGAAACAGTGAATGACTTGGGGAAAGTCGTTTATTCACGCAATATAAATAATTAATATATACAGACAATTATGAAAATCAACAATTATTAAAACAGTAATAGCCAGTATGAAAAATAAAAGAAGGGAGAAAAATACTTAGTTCCTGGAAAGATGTCCTTATTGTGGGAAGAATCATAAAGTTCTTGGTTTCAAAGTCCAGAGTTCAGAGTTCAGACCAGGTGGATGCCAGCATATCCTCAAGCTGGCATCTGATGAGTGCAAGATGGTTCAGTGTGGAGGACACTGAGTTTGGGTCCTCAGCCATTCTTATGCCCCTGCTTCAGTAGGAGAGAGTGAGAGCGGGGAGCCATACACCCCCTTAGAAGATGAGATGAGCCCTCCCCTTGTACTGGGGCTAGAAATCATATCTACCCATATATGGGCTCTAACTCACAGAACCGTACAGGTCAGGGCAGATTTATTAACATTTTCAGGTCTGTCTCGATTTACCCAGCGCCCTGATACCAGACATGAGGGGTGGGACCCCTGTGGTATCATCAGGGCACTTTGAAACTGCCTAGCTGGCAGTCCTTACCTCCGAAGGTTCTGAAACTTCCTCAGAACCAGCACCGGGGCTCATGCTACACTTCCCCCACGTTTGGTGAAGCTGCCATCTCAGGAACCCCAGAAATATTACAGATCTGGGAAGTTATGGATTATGCCAGGATGAGACTCAGGTTTATTCAGGATGTTCTAGCTGCTAACAGCTGACTTTCCTTTGATCTTTAGCAGAGAACAGAGTGTCAAGACCTCCCGTGGATTCGTAGCCTGCTTGGCTGCACCTAGGCATCCTTTGGTTAATTAACATCTCCATGAGATCAGCTAAGTGTCACCTGGTTCCCAGAGCCAAAAGGGAAATTGGGCCTTCCACAGGGAATATGTCCAAGCTAATTAACACCTCCCCCCCAGGCTTTCACTCAGCTAAGACAGATTCCCCAGCTGTTTTAAGCAGAGGGATACTACACGTCAAATCTTGGTTCTATTGATCTGAGGCGCACTTGATGCAGGAATCGAGTGCGATCGTTCTTTTCTTCACGGGCGTCCAGGACGCGCCTGCGTCCCCGCAATCGTCCGTGACAATGGTGAGTTCATAGAAGATTTTTTTTTTGTCACAAGTTAGCGGAAAATGACACTTTGTGAAAAAAAAACCAATACATATCAATTTCTGCTAACTTGTGACAAAAAATAAAATCTTCTATGAACTCATCATACACCTAACAGAATACCTTGGGGTGTCTTCTTTCTAAAATGGGGTCACTTGTGGGGTTCCTATACTGCCCTGGCATTTTAGGGGCCCTAAACCGTGAGGAGTAGTCTTGAACCCAAATGTCTCAAAATGACCTGTGAAATCCTAAAGGTACTCATTGGACTTTGGGCCCCTTAGCACAGTTAGGCTGCAAAAAAGTGTCACACATGTGGTATCGCCGTACTCAGAAGAAGTAGTATAATGTGTTTTGTGGTGTATTTTTACATATAACCATGCTGGGTGGGAGAAATATCTCTGTAAATGACACATTTTTGATTTTTTTTACACACAATTGTCCATTTACAGAGAGATTTCTCCCACCCAGCATGGGTATGTGTAAAAATACACCACAAAACACATTATACTACTTCTCCTGAGTATGGCGATACCACATGTGTGACACTTTTTTGCAGCCTAGGTGCGCTAAGGGGCCCAACGTCCTATTCACAGGTCATTTTGAGGCATTTGTTTTCTAGACTACTCCTCACGGTTTAGGGCCCCTAAAATGCCAGGGCAGTATAGAAACCCCACAAGTGACTCCATTTTAGAAAGAAGACACCCCAAGGTATTCCGTTAGGGGTATGGTGAGTTCATGGAAGATTTTATTTTTTGTCACAAGTTAGTGAAAAATGACACTTTGTGAAAAAAACAATAAAAATCCAATTTCCGCTAACTTTTGACAAAAAATAAAATCTTCTATGAACTCATCATACACCTAACAGAATACCTTGGGGTGTCTTCTTTCTAAAATGGGGTCACTTGTGGGGTTCCTATACTGCCCTGGCATTTTACGGGCCCAAAACTGTGAGTAGTCTGGAAACCAAATTTCTCAAAATGACTGTTCAGGGGTATAAGCATCTGCAAATTTTGATGACAGGTGGTCTATGAGGGGGCAAATTTTGTGGAACCGGTCATAAGCAGGGTGGCCTCTTAGATGACAGGATGTTTTGGGCCTGATCTGATGGATAGGAGTGCTAGGGGGGTGACAGGAGGTGATTGATGGGTGTCTCAGGGGGCGGTTAGAGGGGAAAATAGATGCAATCAATGCACTGGGGAGGTGATCGGAAGGGGGTCTGAGGGGGATCTGAGGGTTTGGCCGAGTGATCAGGAGCCCACACGGGGCAAATTAGGGCCTGATCTGATGGGTAGGTGTGCTAGGGGGTGACAGGAGGTGATTGATGGGTGTCTCAAGGTGTGATTAGAGGGGGGAAAAAGATGCAAGCAATGCACTAGCGAGGTGATCAGGGCTGGGGTCTGAGGGCGTTCTGAGGTGTGGGCGGGTGATTGGGTGCCCGCAAGGGGCAGATTAGGGTCTAATCTGATGGGTAACAGTGACAGGTGGTGATAGGGGGTGATTGATGGGTAATTAGTGGGTGTTTAGAGGAGAGAAGAGATGTAAACACTGCACTTGGGAGGTGATCGGATGTCGGATCTGCGGGTGATCTATTGGTGTGGGTGGGTGATCAGATTGCCCGCAAGAGGCAGGTTAGGGGCTGATTGATGGGTGGCAGTGACAGGGGGTGATTGATGGGTGGCAGTGACAGGGGGTGATTGATAGGTGATTGACAGGTGATCAGTGGGTTATTACAGGGAATAACAGATGTAAATATTGCACTGGAGAATTGATAAGGGGGAGTCTGAGGGCAATCTGAGCATGTGGGCGGGTGATTGGGTGCCCGCAAGGGGCAGATTAGGGTCTAATCTGATGGGTAACAGTGACAGGTGGTGATAGGGGGTGATTGATGGGTGATTGATGGGTAATTAGTGGGTGTTTAGAGGAGAGAAGAGATGTAAACACTGCACTTGGGAGGTGATCTGATGTCGGATCTGCGGGCAGGGCCGGGCCGAGGCATAGGCTGGAGAGGCTCCAGCCTCAGGGCGCAGTGTAGGAGGGGGCGCACAATTCATTCAGTTGTCATTCCTAATTGTGTATGAAGCAGAAAGAAATAACAAAAGGGGATACATAACAGTGACTGCAAGCCAGATAACTAGATATTAAGGTGTTGGGGAGGTTGTGGGCCCTGTGGCCCTCTTAGTCTAATAGCAATCAGTGTGTGACGGCTGGGGTGGGAGGGATGGAGGGGCGCACTTTGTTGTCTCAGCCTTGGGTGCTGGGGGACCTTGTCCCGGCTCTGTCTGCGGGCGATCTATTGGTGTGGGTGGGTGATCAGATTGCCCGCAAGGGGCAGGTTAGGGGCTGATTGATGGGTAGCAGTGACAGGGGGTGATTGACGGGTGATTGACGGGTGATTGACAGGTGATCAGGGGGGATAGATGCATACAGTACACGGGGGGGGGGGGTCTGGGGAGAATCTGAGGGGTGGGGGGGGTGATCAGGAGGGAGTAGGGGGCAGATTAGAGACTAAAAAAAAAAATAGCGTTGACAGATAGTGACAGGGAGTGATTGATGGGTGATTAGGGGGGTGACTGGGTGCAAACAGTGGTCTGGGGGGTGGGCAGGGGGGGGTCTGAGGGGTGCTGTGGGCGATCAGGGGGCAGGGGGGGGGAAATCAGTGTGCTTGGGTGCAGACTAGGGTGGCTGCAGCCTGCCCTGGTGGTCCCTCGGACACTGGGACCACCAGGGCAGGAGGCAGCCAGTATAATAGGCTTTGTATACATTACAAAGCCTATTATACATGCGTGTAGCAGCGATCCGGGTGCTAGTAGCCCGCCGGCGCTTCCGAACGGCCAGCGGGTTACAGCGAACGGTGGGCGGAGCCAGTCCCCGGCGGCTGATCGCGTCACGAATGACGCGATCGCCGCATAGCCACTCCCGCAGCCGCCCCCGCCGATGGGCATATTGCGGTCGTTTGGGCCCGGACTTTGCCGCCGCCCATCGGCTGGGGGCGGTCCTCAAGTGGTTAAATCCTCATGTGTTTTTTTCAGGTTATACATAAATGATATCTTATTATAAGTATATAAATCGCTTTTCTCCTGTTAGACTCGAGCTGCAGCCACTAGGACGTGCTCAAGAGGCCACCCTGCAGTGTTAGGGAATCTTCCCTTGTACTCCTTACTGAATAGGTACTGACCCTAGCCAGGATTCAAACCCTGGTCCTCTATGTCAAAGGCGGTGCCAATAACCAGTACCCTATCCTATCCATCTCTGATGAAATTTGTTTTCGTCCTGCTTACTTGGTATTTTCTTCCTCCGCACATGTCAAGGAAATGTGAAAAACCAAACTAAAACCTTGACTTGCTAACCACTTCCTGCCAATGCTGCCTTCATAACCTACGGGGTCCGGGACACCTTCACACACAAGCTCACACAATAAACATTTCTTGTCAAGTTTGAGACATGCAGAATTTACAAATGTATAACTATGCTGTATGCTTGTAGCAATAACCTCACAGTTTATGAAAGAACAGAAATACGCAGATAAATCAGTAGCAACTACATTAAGCACTGTACTACCACATACAGATGTCACACTTGCAGATGAGGTTATTGCCTCACCTCTCTGCGGCTTATTTACCAAGACAGAATCCTTGTCACACTTAAACCAACCCCTGAACTGACTGAAATATCCACCCCACTTCTGACGGTTGCATTATATACTTTCTGAATAAGTGACAGTCAACATACTTCCTAAATATAATTCTTCCGTCTTAAAGAAAAAAGTATTTGTAATAGTTCATTTTTTAAGTGATCAATTGTGGTTTCCAATGATGCAGCACTCTCAAGTACGCAAATCATCTCTTTATGCCCATGAAAGCCAGGCACACTTCCAGAACCGCTGGTGTATAGTGAACCTATGCATTTAGCTTATGCATTTCCAATCCAACATACATACAGCCTGTTTTGGACTTTCTGGTTCTCATCAGTGCAGGCATGGATTGATATGGCTCTGTTTTTAAGACGGCAAAATTATATATTTTTACTTTTAGCCTGTTATACTTCTCTAGTGGTCCTCCTGGGTCACCATGAGCTTGCTGGGTATTCTGTAATACTTCCTAACTGTCCCTCTTTTGAAAACAAACCCACCTCTTTCCAAATTGCTTCCTCTGTTGTCCCTCTTAAATCTTATGTTGAGATATTGGCAAATAAATGTGCTATTTAAAAGGCATTTTATTGATAAGGTGTGAAATATCACCTAGGAGAAAACTTAGGAGAAAAGATGAATTGCATATGGGCTCTGGTGTGCTGATGAATCCCAATTCTGTCACTCAGTTGTTGACCTCTGTACCCTGTTATCTCAAGCCAAAGACCACCTGCTGTTTCTACAATCAAGTCATCACATTTCCTCTAACTAAATATGAGTAAAACTGAATTTGTTATCCATCCACCATCTCTTTCTACTCCCCTACCTGCAGTTACCAGCCAATAAGCAGAAGACTAGTGTAATCTTCATCAGTATAACAGGAAACAAAACATTCATTTCTACAAAGAAAGCAATGAAATAATTTACATGCTGCACTTAAAGCTTTTCAACTTGTGGTTATTACGGTAACTCATTTGGGATGGGATGGCTCTAGCCCCTTAACAACCCGAGACCTTTTTATTATTTTTTCCGTTGTGATCACTGTGATTGGCTCACAGTAACCACAGGGTCAGGAGGGTACGAAGCTCAGCTGTCATGTCGGGGATACACAATTGTGTCTCATGTGAAGGGAGCCTAAACAGCCAACAACTGCAGCATGGAGGTTATTTACCTTTAAATAACAGAGCAATTTTCACATTTCACGCTCCTCCCATTCATTTGGCAATACATTTATCACTACTTATCACACAGATTAGGCTTTCTTTGGGTGATACTTTTCGCTAAGAATTATTTTATTTTATGTGCATTTTAAAGGGAATAACAAGAAAAAAAAAAGTATTATTTCTTAGTTATCAGCTATTATCAGGGCTGGATTTACCATAAGGCACTGATGATGGAAAGGCAGCTCATTCCCTCCACAGTGCCTCCCTCCCTCCTTCCCTATATAGAGTCCTGAGCAGAGCGCAAATGAGAGGTCACTCACCCAGCTCTCTGCATTCCACTGATTAGATCTCCCTTCAGTCGGGGGCACCTCTAGCTACTTAATACTGAGGGTACCGCTGGCTTCCTAATGCTAAGGGGCACCTGTAGCTACTGTACTTATTATTGAGGGTACTTCTGGCTACCTAATTTTAAGGGCCACCTGTTGCTACCTATGACGGGCAAGGGAAGTAAGGGAGAAGTGACAGGTGGGACAGCCAGCACACTTGTGGTGCAGTTCGGCGGAGGTTCATAGGCTCATGGAGGGCAAAGTCTGGGGTGCCAGGACATCTGTGCCTATAGGTTCCATAGATGTAAATCTGGCCCTGGCTATTTATAATTTTAAAATAAAATGTGCTACTATAGAATAAACCCACACATTTTATTTGCCCATTTGTCCCTTTTATTACAATGTTTAATTGTGTCCCCAGTACAATGTTTGGCGATGATATTTTTCTCCAGGGTTTGAAATTCCCTGGGGAATATCAGCCTGCATGGGGACTAGAGGTTACCAATGCTTCAGAGAGGGGACCCTATGCTGTCTGTTTTTTTTTCCATTGTTAAAGAAAATGTGTACTGTTAACTTAAAGAGACTCAGAGACAAAATAATATAATAGATTTATACATACCTGGGGCTTCCTCTAGCCCCATCCACATGGATCGCTCCCACACTGCCGTCCTCAGCCTTCTCTGTCGCCGATACCAGGTCCCGTAACTTTGACCAGTCAGGGCTACTTGACGCAAGTGCAGTGTGCTATCTCCGTACCAAGGCAGGCAACGGAGAGATGGAGGTAGTCACTGCGCATGCGTAAAACTGGCAGCGACTGGCCGAAGTTACGTGACGGCAGTGTGGGAGCGATCCATGTGGATGGGGCTGGAGGAAGCCCCAGGTTTGTATAAATCTATTATATTATTTCATCTCTGAGTCTCTTTAAATCTTAAAAGTTGCACCAATTGACTCAGGAAAATATCTTTCATAGACTAAGGATGGGGAACCTAATGGGCCCAAAATCAAAGCAAACTGACTCTGCATGGGGTATAAGAATTTTAACATCAATTTTTTTCAAAAACTA
Source organism: Hyperolius riggenbachi (assembly GCF_040937935.1). Classification (NCBI taxonomy): domain Eukaryota; kingdom Metazoa; phylum Chordata; class Amphibia; order Anura; family Hyperoliidae; genus Hyperolius; species Hyperolius riggenbachi. Next base: position 146,820,268 of record NC_090648.1, read on the forward strand.
CATGGTCTTTTTGAAAAAAATGTAAAAATGAAACATGCTGCCACTAGTGAACCTCACATATGCTACAGATTTGGCAATGACAGTCTGGTGGTTTTGTAATTAACTGTGATAGTCAGCACCACAGACTTCAATGTAAGATTTGCCATAGGCAAAAAAGTATTATTTGCGAAAATACATTTCGTAAACTTTGAAAGACAACTGAAGTGAGAGGGATATGGAGGCTGCCATATTTATTTCCTTTTAAACAATACCAGTTGCCTGGCAGCCCTGCTGGTCTATTTGGCTGCAGTAGTGTCTGAATAACACAAGAAACAAGCATCCGGTTAATCTTGTCAGATCTGACAATAATATCAAACACCTGATCTGCTGCATGCTAGAGTCAGAGAATCAGTAGTATAGCCAGGCAACTGGTATTGGTTAAAAGGAAATAAATATGGCAGCCTCCATATCCCTCTCACTACAGATGTCCTTTAACCTGTTACAGATGCCGGTAATTGAAATCTACACTCTGCTTAGAGCCTCTTAAGGTGCCCTTAAACAATAAAACAATCTTGATTATATAATCTTAGCACTTTTATGTAAAATGAGGAACCACCTAAAGTATCCATTTAACCACCCTGGCGTTCTATTAAGATCGCCAGGGCGGCGTCGGGAGGGTTTTTTTTAAATAAAAAAAAAACTATTTCATGCAGCCAACTGAAAGTTGGCTGCATGAAAGCCCACTAGATGGCGCTCCGGAGGCGTTCTTCCGATCGCCTCCGGCAGCCAGAAGTAACACGGAAGGCCGCAATGAGCAGCCTTCCGTGTTTGGCTTCTCCTGTCGCCATGGCGACGAGCAGAGTGACGTCATGGACGTCAGCCGACGTCCTGACGTCAGACGCCTCCGATCCAGCCCTTAGCGCTGGCCGGAACTATTTGTTCCGGCTGCGCAGGGCTCAGGCGGCTGGGGGGACCCTCTTTCGCCGCTGCTCGCGGCGGCGATCGGGCAGCACACGCGGGTGGCAAAGTGCCGGCTGCGTGTGCTGCTCTTTATTTCAGCAAAATCGGCCCAGCAGGGCCTGAGCGGCAGCCATCGGCGGTGATGGACGAGCTGAGCTCGTCCATACCGCTAAGATGGTTAAAGTATAATAATTTAGATTACTCTTCTTATACATAGATTTGGAAAGATTGTACAACCAAGATTGTATCAATAGTGGGCCCCCTTATTCCTGCCAGGGTGTAGATTGCAATGTCCTGTCACGATCGGAAGAACGCCTCCGGAGCGCCATTTCATGCTTTCCTGTTACTATCGCTGTTGCTGCACTCTTTTCAGAGCCGATTTTATACTTTCATCAGCCTGAGGCAAACTTATGAGGATGCCCCCCCCCCCCCCCCCCCATATGTAATGATCGCACAGCACCCGACAATTTGCACCGCACGTTCTAGATGCAGTACAATAAAAAAACACCCTCAGTGTAGGTAGGTGGCAAGGTATAGGTGCCCCCAGTATAGGTAACCAGGTGTAAGTGCCCACAGTATAGGTAGCCAGTACAGTTGCCCCCAGTATAGGTAGCCAGTATAGGTAGTCTGGTATAATTGCCTCCAGTATAGATAGCCAGTATAGTTGCCCCCAGTATTAGTAGCCTTGTATAGTTGCCCTCAGTATAGGTAGCCAGTATAGTTGCCCGCAGTATAGGTAGCTAGTATATTTGCCCCCAGTGTAGGTAGCCTGGTATACTGTAGTTGTCCTCAGTATAGGTAGCCAGTATAGTTGCCCCCAGTATAAGTAGCCTGGTATAGTTGCCCCCTGTATAGGTTAGCCAGGTAGGTGCCCCTAGCATAGGTAGCCAGGTATAGTTGCCCCCAGTATAGGTAGCCAGTATAGTTGCCCCCAGTATAGGCTAGCCAGGTAGGTGCCCCTGGTAGGTAGCCAGCCTTTCAACCCCCCCAGCCGTCGCTCATTTACCTTCTGAGTGGCAGCCGCCTCCTCCAGGGCAGTCCCGGTACCCCTCGCCACTACTACATTAGACCTCAGATCAGTGGCAACCCCCATTGCCGCACTGGAGCGAGGAGAGCGTTTCCTGTTGCGGCGCATTACAGAAAGTACTTACTTACTGCATATGCGCCGTTACCAGGGAAACTACTCTCTTGCCCTTACACCTGTAATGCACCGCTACAGTAGCTGCTCTCCTCCCACGCTGCGGGGCACAGCTGATGTGAGGTGTATTGTAGTTGTAACAAGGCAGCCCAGGACTGTACTGGAGGAGGAGGCAGGTACTCAGAAGGTAAATGAGCCACATCCACGGAGGGAGCGGGTAGGATGCCGCCAGATGCATGACGCCGCCGAATGCACGTCATTCAGGTAGAGTAATGAATGTACCGGGCTTGACTCTGTTCACTCAGCTGTCTAATGATATCTAAGCTCTGTGGGCCAGTCAGGAGACAATTTCATTGGCTACTGACCCTGTGATCACCGTGAGTCAGTCAATCCATACAAATCCCATAAGGAACTTAACCCTTGCGGATTCTTATCCAACGATTTCCATTTATTGGAGTGTTACAAAAGTATGCACAGCATATCACAACCAGCACAACGTTTCGGGCGAGGTGTCCTTTCTCAAGTGCTCTTGAGAAAGGGCACCTCGCCCGAAAAGTTGTGCTGGTTGTGATATGCTGTGTATACTTTTGTAACACTCCAATAAATGGAAATCGTTGGATAAGATTCCGCTGAGGGTTGAGTTCCTTATGGGATTTGTATGGATTGACTGGAATTATTGGAGGACTGGTGACCCTTCCTACCATAGGAACTCCCCACGATATACTTATTGCCTGAAGCCCGCAGACACCGATTTTGCACGTTGTGGATCACCGTGAGTCAATCAGAGTGATCACACAGCCAAAAAGAGGAAAAAAGGCTCTGGCTGGGGACAGAGCCTTTCAGTAAGTAAAGGGTTAAATAAGCTAAAATGATCTACATTCACTTATGAAATTAGTGTCACCATCCTGCACAGAGCATCACATCAGCACAGTACAATCACCTTCTAGGACAGCACTACTCAGTAGTGTGACCAAGTTTCTAAGAGGAATTCACTGTCTAGCCAAGCTCTGTGGTGTGAATTCAGTGTCCTTGCTGTGAGTATAAAGCCGTATTGTTGCAGGCTCACCATCTCCTGGCAGTGGACACACTGCACTGCTGTTTATCATATTGTTGTTGGCAATGCTGCAGGCTGGGATGGGAGGGGGGATTCCATCGCTGGGTTGTGCCAATTACAGCCAGGAAGAGGGATGGATGGACTTTCCTGTCACAAATCACAGATCACCATAGTTCAGAGTCACAACAATTCCACCATCTCATAGAGTGGTGGCAAAAATAGTTTATTGACTCAAATCAGAAATTTCTATCTCTATATATACTACATGTACTGTATGTAGGTAGGCAGTACAAAATAAACAGAATAATATCATTATAGGTAAATAATTACATTGCTAATTTCCTTGTATTATGGATGTAGGATACTGGTGATCCACAGAAGACTCAAGTAGCTCATGGTGACCCAGAACCACTAGGAAAGCACAAGGGGCTTTTTGCTTTTAAAAGACCACTACAGCAGAAAAAAGTACGCAGCTTTGGACTAGTTCATCTCCTTAAAGGGACTCTGAGCAGCGGCAAAAAAAGCAAATCTGGATTTACCTGGGGCTTCCTCCAGCCCCCCATAGCCCCCGAGGTCCCTCCATGTGTCCTCCATGGTCCCACCGGCAGCTCCGGTAGGTGCGCGATTTCGGCCAAAGCATGTGCAGCCCATCCAAGCACCCGCATGCACGGTACTGAAAAGACTGAACCAGCCGAAGTGGGAAGGTTTACAGAGCCGCCAGCGGGACCACAGAGGGGACCCAGAGGACACCGGGGGACCTTGCTGGCTACTGCTGATCAGGGTCCCTTTAAGGGGGATTCTCAGGGTTTTCTTTGTGCACCAAAGCATTTCCTTAATGGCAGTCTAAGTCTAACTGCCAAAATAGTGTGCAAGCAACTAGGGAGGCGGACTGGTATCTTACTAGTTAAACTTAGCAACTGACATTCAGGAATTGCTTTTGAAAACAAAGAATACCCTGAGAATCCCTCATGAGTAGATGGACTAGTCCAAAACCTGTCGGTTCAGTCAGATTTTAATTGCTTACTTTTTTTCACTATAGTGTCCTTTAAAAGCAATGCTCAGTGTAATTGGCCTTCTTAAAACAGAACATATTTGCGATAATTCAGCTTTAAGTGAGCAACTGTGGTTTCCCATGAAGCACCACTCATGAATATGCAAATTATCTCTTTTTGCACCTGAAGCCAAACTTGCACCCAGAACCGCTGGTGTATTGCAAACCTATAGCTTATACATTTTACCGAGCTACACTAACCCAACATGCAGATAGCCTGTTTCGGACTTTTGAACCTCATCATTGCATGGCAAGGATTAATATGACTCTATAGAGTAGGACTTGGACCAGTACAGCATATTCAGGAGTGATGCATCATGGGAAACAACAGTTGCTCACTTAACCACTTATATACATTTCAACAGTATATCTACGACCCAAGGAAGGACTGTTCCCACTCCAAGGGCGTAGATATACGTACCTCGCCACATCACCATTTTGGGCGCTCTTGCACAATTCTCACTGCCACCCACTAGTAGAGAGATCAGTGAATGGTTACACAGTTCCCATTCACTGATCTAAGTGCCTGTGATCAATAATCATCGGCATCAATGAGATGCCGGCTAGTCATTGACAAAAGTGAAAATAAAGCATAAACGGATTACTTCCTGTAACGCGTGTATGCAGTACACAGCAAAAACTAGGAATAAAGTGGGGGGACATCTAGTGGCCAAAAAGTAAAATTACAACTACATACACTACTATTATTATCCTATTATGTAAAAATACATAAAATACTCTGTTAATTAACCCCTTACCTCCCCTCCCATAGTTACCAAAATAAAACACTTTTATAAAAAAAAAAAGTGACAAATAAAAAAATACATAAATAGTTTAGTGAATAATATGCATGTCATGAGGGTATATTACTGTTATTTTTGCAAATAAGGGCTTGTAATTAGTAGCGGACGCAAAACTGAAAAGATGCACTTTTATTTCCAAATATAATAGTGTACCCAGCTGATACAAATCCTGAAATAAATATATACTGTTTCTACTTCCTGCTTTCATGGAAGCAGACATATTGTTAACATCCTGTGCTTTCAAATGAGCTTATTTGTCGTCGCAGGTCAGGTGACACAGGGAAGAGATCAAATTACAACTTGTGATTAGACACAAATGAGGGGGAATTAGACAGGCTAAACTCTCTAAATACATACAGGGTCTATTTCTTTATGTTTTCCTTCTGACCTGTGCAAGTATCTAATAAATGTTACTGTGAATCATAGTAAAGTTTCACAGTCTGTTTTTTCCACGAGGGAGGTAAGTCCACCAAAACTTCCCCCTTTTAAACTATTTTAAGATCCTTTATGCACCTCTGTTCACCTATTTGAAAGTGAAAATGACTCTGTCCATAAGGGTAAAAACTCCTTAGTGGTGCACTAATTAAGGCTGAAGTATTGCAAATACCTTCTGTTGCAAGAAGGCAAATTACACTGGCCATACAAAGAGTGATTTTTCCACTTGATCATTTAACTGAATCCAGGCTAAATTCTTGTATTCGATCAACCAAAATTGATTGATATTAAGTGTAGAATTGAAAGAATCCCTATAAGGAATCTGTCCATACCTGGTGGGGGTTCCGCCGAGATCCAGGCGGAATCTGTTATTTCCAGGTCTCTGTGTTTGTTCCCCGCGGATGACTGGTTCACAGGCTGCACATTCTGATAGTCGGACGGCGCGTTCCAAGTTTGCCCTCCGCAAAGGTAAACAATAGTCAGCTGACTCCGCTCTTTACAGCTGACACCTAGGCAGGGTCTTGCTGTGTGATTGGATGTGCGGAGTGTGGCCGGCCACTGATTGCATGATGTATTGTATTTAAATCTGCAGAGTGCTCCCAGTCATTGCCTGTGATAAGCATAGCTTTGGCTAGTTGCTGGGTGCGCATTCACCTGTTGATACGCTGGATATTGACCTTGGCTTGTATTTGACCATCCTTGTCTATTGTGATTAACCTCTGCTTGATTCCTGGAAATCCTTGTCTGCTGCCTGAACCGACCTTGCCTGTTATTAGACACTTTTGCTTGCCGCCTGGACCGACCTCTGCTAGTTACTGGATACCTCTTGCTTGCTGCCTGGACCGATCTTTGCCTGTTACTGGATACTTCTTGCATGCTCCCTGGAATGGACGATAAGTATAATTCTACTATCCTTGTCAGTCATCTGAACAACTTGCATACAGTCTCATATAAACTCTATTACATACTACCTGGAGCATCTGTTACCTGTTGAATAACTTTGCATGCAGACTAATAGGAACTGTGTCATAACTTGCATCATCTATTACCTGTTGCATAACACTGCATGCAGACTTGCATGAACTCATAACCTGGACCATCTATTACTTGTTGAATAACTTTGCATGAAGACTTGCCTGAACTGTCTCATACCTGGTTTACTCATTGCCTGACCCTTGCTTGTGGATTGCTTGATTCCTCTCCTGATACTGGAGAATCTGCACTTGCTATCTCTGCTATTACTGATAAACGACGGTGATTGCCTAATCCTTCTGAACCATGGTAATAACCTTTTGTGATACTGCTGAACTGTTGAACTGTGTTACTAGCCTGTTACTGTTCTAGCAGGTTATTCCTCTCTACTGAGTGAGGACATAACCTGTCAAGCCTTACAATCCCACTTCGGCTGGAGCATTTTCTTCAATCATACAAACATGTAATAATGTTTGAGATCTCTCTATCAGTTCTTCTTCGATCAAGCAGGCACATATACTGAACGCTGATCTTTACTGCATTATTCTCTAGTTATTACTACAGAATAAACCACATATCAACTTTTATATGTGGTGCTGGCATCCTGCAGGTGGTTCATTTTCTATCACTGGTTGGTGATTTTATCAGACAAATTAGTCCAATTGAATGTTGCTTAAAAGGAACTAGCTTAAAGTGAACCAGAGACGAAGCACCCTTGTGTATTTTACCATAGAAATCAGTGGGAACATTAGAGAAAACATTTACCCTGCTCTCTGTTCCATCCTCACTGCTAAAAGTGTCTGTTATCTAGCTGAGATAAGAATCCCGGACTGAGCATTGATTCTGGCTTTGCTATAATGACTCAGCTATAATGATTCCTGAGCAAAGCCAGCAGGGGGCAGGCTTGGACTTGAAGACAGCAAAGAACACAGTCTCAGCTATAATTATTCTGTAGCAAAGCCAGACCGACTGCTTAGTCGGGATTCTTATCTTAGAGGTGATAACAGGCAAATTAAACAGAGAACAATGTAACAAAGAGCAGATTAGGTGTTTACTGTCATGTTCCCACTGATTTATAAGGTAAAATACATGAGGTTGCTTCATCTCTGGTTCTCTTTAACACCTTAAAGAGGAACTTTAGCCTAAACAAACATACTGCCATTGAGTTACATTATTTATGTTAATTAAAATAGATAGGTAATATAATCTCTTACCCACCCTGTTTTAAAAGAACAGGCAAAGGTTTGTGATTTCATAAGGGCAGCCATCTTTTTGGTTGAAAGAAGGTGACAGGTAGCATGAGACACAGTTCCAACTGTCCTGTGTGCTGATCACCCCTCCCAGTTGCTAGGCAACGTGAATAAAAACATAGGAAATCCCATCATGCTTTGCGCAGCATCACTTGGAAAAAGCCCGGGCAGTTTTATTTGATGGGGCGGAGCTTAGCTAAAAATGTAGCTAAAAATGAGACTTCTATAAGAAAAACAAAGGTCTGATGCTGTGAAACTGTTAAAGAAACATCAAGCCTTTTCAGTGCTGCTGAGTAGATTTTTAGTATGGAGGTTCACTTTAATGACAAGCTGACTTTTAAAAACGTCCTGCTAGAGCCTCTTAATGGCTCCAGGACGTTTTTATAAGTCAGACAGTGCTGCTGCCGCTGTGAACATGCGCGGGTGCACGTGCATTCCCGTGCATGTGCACGTGAAAATAGTGGGGAAAAAAAGCCAAAGAAAAAATACACCTTTATTTCCAAATACTATATTGTCACCATACTTTGTACTAGGGACATAATTAAAATGTTGTGATAACCAGGACAAATAGGCAGATAAAATGTGTGGGTTGTATGCACAGTAGCAGTGTTTATATTAAACCCATATGGGATGAAATTGGAGAAATAGTGTATTTTTTCATTTTTTCCTTGTTTTTCCCTGTAAAATGCATAGAAAATAAAGGAATTACTGAAAACAAATATCAACCCCAAAAAGCCCAATTGGTGGTGAAAAAAACAAGATATGGATCATTTTATTGTGATTAGTATTGATTAAGCTATTGTCAAATGAAAGGGATGAGCACTGAACGGTGAAAATCGTTCTTGTCCGTTAGGGTAAAAACGCCTTTGGGGTGAAGTGGTTAACTGTGTATGAAATTTTTTGCAAAGATACATCTAAATCAAAAATGGTTTGGCTGTTCTAAAAAAACAATCAGGGTTGCAGAAGGAAAATGATGTTCCAAATTAGATAATGGATCTCCAGAAATAACTTTAACATCCTTAGTTAAGGTAAGGGGCAGAACTAGAGCCAGACTGAGACAGGCAAGAGAGGCACTAGCCTTGGGTGCATGGGTGAGCGTTGGGTGCACTCTTGAATCATTGTGGTTGATGCACAAAAGCCAGTCATTTTGCTGTGTGCAGACAGAGCATGGCTGTCACCCCTGTCATAACCACCTATATCTCTTTTGCTTTAGCAAATGTCATGGAATGTAAGTAAGTTATATTAATTGTATCTTCTTGCAATTCAATGGACTCTGAGAAGTCTTCTGCAGCACCACAATTTCGAAGACGTTGACTCTTCGGCGTTCAGAATTTCTTATGGCTATGACTATACAAACCTTGATAGCAAGGTGACAGCTCTGCTTTTTTTTTTTTTTTTTAAGCAAAAATGTCAGCCCTTTCATATCCCCCTCTAACTCTTTTGCTTTGGCAATCATGGAATGTAAGTAAATTGTTACAAGAAGCTCATTTTGAATATGGATATGAATTTGAATATAAGAGAGAAAAGAAATTGTGTGTGTGACAGACAGAAAGAAAGAAATATTCAATTCACTTTTTTCTCCTAGGTGATATTTTTACACCTTATTCAAAAATGCCTTTTAAGCCACCAGTAATCAAGAAAACACTCTGAATATTTTGATAGTACGTTTTCACCTACTTTTGGTACTTTTACCATTGCAAAGTGCTGAAGAGTATTTTTTAAACAGAAGATGAAAAATTATTTAAAAAAGTAAACTGAACAGGGCATGGCCCTTATTCAATTCATTTTTTCTCGTTTTCTTTTTTTTTAGCACTCTGCTTGGGGGGCCCCATTGTAAAACTTGCATCAGGGCCCACAGCTCCTTAGCTACTCCACTGCTGAGGTGGCTGATATTGACCACCACAGGTGACAATCAGATGTGTGTATGGTAGCCCCTGACCCCCGACCTCCAACCCGCATCATATCTACTCACACCGAGTGATGACGATCCCATTGTTTGCGCCACTCCGCAGCCCACCACGTGATATCGCGCACGTGCCGCTCGTTCTCCCTTCGTCACAGTCCCGCCCTAACCACCCTTCACCCGCATAGCTACACAGCTGACACGGGTGTGTGCAGCGTGGCCCAGCAATGCTACTCAAGGGGATGAGGTCCTGATCCCTGATGGGCGACATCCATCACAGGTGTGTACGCTCCTTAACACTTTAATAGAAAGGGAAAGAAATAGTGTGTGTGCAGAGAGGGAAAGAGGAAGGAAGAGAGAGATAAGTGGTGAGTGACAAAGAGAGAACAGTGGTGCTCAAATACCCCTTTTTAAAATTCGAGTTTGGTCGAATTCGAATAGTAAATTATTCGAGGTCAGTCGAATATTCGAGTCGAATAATTTTTACTATTCGATTCGACCTCAGACTTCGAGCTCACTATTCGAGTCGGTATTCGAGCTCATTATTCGAGCTGACTATTCGAATTGGCCTTAAATAGCTTCCAACACTTGTTTTGAGGGTGAATGATGCAAGAAACATCTTTTTTTCCAAGTAACAACAGCAAGTGATTATGTGGGGATGTTCCTTTAAAAAAAAAAAAAGGTGAAAAGAGAAGTTGTGTCCAGAATTTTGTTCAGTACTGTATATACTTCTTCTTCTTCTTCTTCTTCTTCTTCTTTATCTTCTATCTTCTTCTTCTTCTATATCTTCTTCTTCTATATCTTCTTCTTCTATATCTTCTTCTATATCTTCTTCTTCTTCTTCTTCTATATTGTCTTCTTCTTCTTCTTCTTCTTCATCTTCTTCTTCTTCATCTTCTTCATCTTCTTCATCATCATCTTCTTCATCTTCTTCATCATCATCATCATCTTCTTCTTCTTCATCTTCTTCTTCTGCATCTTCTTCATCTTCTTCATCTTCTTCTTCTTCATCTTCTTCATCTTCTTCTTCTTCTTCTTCTTCATCTTCTCCATCTTCTCCTTCTTCTTCATCTTCTTCTTCTTCTCCTTCTTCTTCTTCTTCATCTTCTTCTTCTTCATCTTCTTCTTCTTCATCTTCTTCATCTTCTTCTATATCGTCTTCTTCTTCACTTATTTCTCTTTTCAATTTTTTTTTTACAGAAATGCAGCTATTTTTGAGCGTAACAAATAGCTGGTGGCGCACGCATGTTGGAAGCGCCATTGTATGTGCTCCCTGGCAGTGGAAACACACAGACAGCAGGAGGTAAATTCAGCAGCAGGAGGAGGATGATGAGTGTGTGGCAGCAGGCAGTCAATGAGGCAGGCAGCGTGACATAATAGCCCTGGTACCTAGCGGTGATACCAGGGCTGTAAATAAACACAACAGGAGGTCCCAGACAGCGGTCATGCAGCCCACATCGTGTCCAATACACAACTGGGACAACACAGTTTTCAACCCGGGCACCTCAGAAAAATTAAACCTTTTTTTTTTTTTTAATGGTTTTTTGGTTTTGTTTGTACAACCAATTACACAGATATATAGCTATTGTTTGACGTAATAGCTGGTGGCAGAGTGGCAGCAGAATGTAATTCTGTGTACCCTGGCAGTGGGAAACACAGACCGACAGCAGCAGCAGCAGGAGGAATGGAGGAGTAGTGTGAGTGTGGCAGCAGGCAGGCAGGCAGCGTGACATAATAGCCCTGGTACCTAGCGGTGATACCAGGGCTGTAAATAAACACAACAGGAGGTCCCAGACAGCGGTCGTGCAGCCCACATCGTGTCCAATACACAACTGGGACAACACAGTTTTCAACCCGGGCACCTCAGAAAAATTAAACCTTTTTTTTTTTTTTTTAATGGTTTGTTGGTTTTGTTTGTACAACCAATTACACAGATATATAGCTATTGTTTGACGTAATAGCTGGTGGCAGAGTGGCAGCAGAATGTAATTCTGTGTACCCTGGCAGTGGGAAACACAGACAGACAGCAGAAGGGCAGTACACAGCAGCCCACTGTAGGTGTAAAATGTGTGGCTGCAGGCGACGTAATAGTCAAACTGAACCAGGCTGGCTTAGTGAGCAGGAGCCAGGAGGTGGTAAAGGGTGGTAAGGCACATTAACGATGGTTCTTAGCCAGTTCATGTCCCCCTCTCGCCGACAACAGGGGCCAGGAACTCGCCTTCCACCCACGCCTGGTTCATCTTGAGAAACGTCAGTCTGTCCACAGACTTGTGAGACAGACGTGAGCGTTTCTCGGTGACCACGCCACCAGCTGCACTGAAGCAGCGCTCGGACAGCACGCTGGAAGGGGGGCAGGACAGCACTTCCAGGGCGTACTGCGCCAGCTCGCTCCAGATCTCCAGGCGCTTGACCCAATACTCCATGGGATCAACAGGGGCATCGCTGTCAAGCCCGCTGTAGGACCCCATGTAGTCAGCCACCATGCGGGTCAGGCGCTGGCTGTGACCGGAGGAGGATGCTGCTGCATCATGCACCTCCTCTCTAGTCACTGCTGCCGGAGCCTCTACAGTCCTGTAGAGCTCGTGGCTGAGAGACAGCAGGTCTGTGGGGCGCTTGCTGCTGGATGCAGGCACCTGCTGCTGCCTCTGTGCTGGCTGCTGGACAGTGGGGGTGGAAGGCTGGGGGAAGGCTTCCTCCAAGCGCTCAACAAGGGCCTGCTGCAAGCTCCTTATTTGTTGCGCTGGGTCTCCTCCTGCAGGCGGCAGGAACTAGCTCAACTTCCCCTTGAGGCGTGGGTCCAACATCATGCTGATCCAGATGTCCTCCCTCTGCTTCATCTGGATCACCCTGGGGTCCTTGCGCAGGCACGCCAGCATGTGCGCTGCCATTGGGAAGAGGCGGGCCACGTGTGCTGGCACATCGACGGCAGTGCTGTCCTCCTCATCCTCCTCCTCTGCCGCCTCATCCTCTCTCCACCCCCGCACCAACTCAGCTGCGCTGTGCTGATCCCCCTCATCAGCAGCAAGGTCAGGGACCTCCACCAAGTCCTCCTCCTCCTCCCCCTCAGAGGTGGACTGTGCAGCTGCTTGCCGCTCCTGCTGGTCCAAGGCTGCCGCTCCCTGTTCCAGCAAAGCATCGAGGGCCCTGTTCAGCAGACAAACCAGGGGCACCCACTCGCAGACCATAGCATGGTCCCTGCTCACCATGTTAGTGGCCTGCAGAAAGGGAGCCAGCACTTGCTGGTCTTGTCCCTTCTCCGAGCGGCGGAAACAGTGGCCAGGGCAAGGTACTGGTTGACAGCGTGCTTCTGTTCAACCAGACGCTCCAACATCGCCAGGGTGGAGTTCCAGCGAGTCGGAACGTCAAGGATCAGCCGATGGCGTGGCAGCTCCAGCTCCTTTTGCACGTCTTCCAGGCTCGCACAGGCTGCAGCCGAGCGCCGGAAGTGACGCACAACGTTCCTTGCCGTTTCCAGCAGTTCGCCCATCCCCTGGTAGGTGCGCAAGAACTTTTGCACCACCAGGTTCAGCACGTGGGCAAGACAGGGGATGTGGGTCAGGTTTCCCCTGTCTATTGCGGCAACCAGATTGGCCCCACCTCTCCGACTCTGAGGCCTCTGGGGGTCAGCCAAATCCTCTCCTGCTCCTGGAGTTTGGCCAACACATGGGTTGCCGTCAGCTTGGTCTTCCCAAGGCTGACCAAGTTTAGCAGCGCTTGGCAGTGGCGGGCCTTCACGCTGCTGCTGAGGCGGGGGGTTTGGCCAGGTGTGCCGGAGGATGGCAGAGGATCGGAGGAACCTGCTGCAGTTCCCCTGACCCTGCGGGGGGGGCACCACCCACTGTGTTGCTGCTGCTGTGCCCGCTGCTGCTCTCCCATCCTCACCCCCTTCCACCAAGCTGACCCAGTGGACAGTGAAAGACAGGTAGCGGCCTGTCCCGAAGCGGCTGCTCCAGGAGTCCATGGTGACGTGGACCCTTTCACCAACCGCGTGCTCCAGCCCTCGCTCCACATTGGCCATCACAAAGCGGTGCAGTGCAGGAATGGCCTTGCGGGCGAAGAAGTGTCTGCTGGGGAGCTGCCAGTCTCGGGCTGCGCAAGCAAGCAGCGCACGCATGTCGCTCCCCTTCTGCACAAGCGTGTACGGCAGGAGTTGGGAGCACATGGCCTGTGCCAGCAAGCCGTTCAGCTGCCGCACGCGACGGCTGCTGGGAGGCAGAGCCCTAACCACCCCCTGGAAGGACTCGCTCAAAAGGCTCTGGCGTGGCCTTTTGCTGGCACGGGAATCAGCAGACACAGCAGAGGAGGCCACTGAGGACTGGCTGCCAGAACAGGCCTCAGTGTTGGCGGCAGGAGTTGCAGAGGGGGGAGGAGCAGTGCGTTTCCGCACTCCTGCTGGTGCTGCTGGAGGAGCAGGAGGGCGGGTGGCTGCTGTTGCTGCTGCTGCTGCTGAAGGCTGTGCAGTGATGGGTGTGGTGCCACTGCCAGCACCAGATGCCTTAAGCCTCTGGAACTCCTCATGCTGGTGGAAATGTTTCGCAGCAAGGTGGTTGATGAGCGAGCTGGTGCTGAACTTTAAGGGGTCTGCACCTCTGCTCAACTTCCGCTGACAGTGGTTGCAAGTGGCGTACTTGCTGTACACTGTGGGCATGGTGAAAAAACGCCAGATTGGTGACAAAAACGACCCCCTATGGCATGGAACCGCTGCTGCCTGTCTCCCTGTGGTGGTTGGGGGGGGGGGGCTTGGGTGCGGCTGGTGGTGGTACTGGCAGATGCTGCTGCTGCTGCTGCTGAGCCTGAGACACCAGCAGGCTGTGGGACCTGCCTACTGCTGCCAATGCTTGCAATGATGCGCCTCCTTGCAAGGCCCACAAGCGCATCCTCCTCCTCCTCCTCAGAGCTGCTGAGGACGACATCCCCTGGAGGTGGTGGCACCCAGTCTCTGTCTGTCACCGTGTCATCATCAGCCTCCCCCTCCTGAAACATGTCCTGCTGGGATGATGACCCCCCAAACTCCTCTCCTGATGCATGGATGGGCTGCTTGACTGTCGCCACAGTCTTGCTGTCCAATCCCTCATCCCCCAAAGTGCCCATCAGCATATCCTCCTCCAAATCGCCAACAACAGCAGACAATTGACGCATCATGCCTGGGCTCAAAAGAGTGCTGAGTGACAGGTCGGCGACTGACGGTGAACTGGCCTCCTCCCCAGGCCCTGCTGGGCGGCTGCTGCGAACAGGGGTGGTGGTGGTGGTGGTGAGGGTGGAGGCCTCGGATGCAGAGCTGATGGCGGGCTGCTCATCCTCCGTCATCAGTTGCACCACAGTGTCTGCATCCTTTTCCTCAATGGGACGTTTCCGACCCGGCTGGAGGAAAATCGGAGCAGGTGCTACACGCTGCTGCTGCTGCTGTGTCTCTGCAGCGTGAGTTGCAGATGCTCCTGCTGGGCGGCGCCCAAGGCGTCCACGGCCAGTGGCTATGGGAGGAATGTTAGCCACTGACGCTGCTGCTGCTGCGGAACTGTGCATGGTGGCGCGGCCACGCCCGCGGCTTGCCACAATGCTGCTCCCTCTCCTCCTGATTCCCTTGCTGCCCTTCCCCTTGCCCAAACCGCGCTGGCTGCCACTTCCAGACATCTTCGATGTTTTGGGCGTAAACACAAAAGTTTTTGAAAAGGGCGGGTGAAAAGTGGGGTACTTTAATGGAGTGGGTTGGTGGGTGAGGTGACTGAGTGAGTGTCCCGACTCCCTAGTACAGTAAGTAAGTAGTAACAGTCAGGAAGTACAACTAGCAGTTACAATAATCAGTAGTAATCACAAGGAAATAGAGTGTGTGTACACTACAGACAGTGAGTGCACGCACGCGCAAACACGCGCAGGAGCTGGCCTATGAACAGAGAGTGAGTGAGTGTCCCTAGTACAGTAAGTAAGTAGTAACAGTCAGGAAGTACAACTAGAAGTTACAATAATCAGTAGTAATCACAAGGAAATAGTGTGTGTGTACACTACAGACAGTGAGTGCATGCACGCGCACACACGTGCAGGAGCTAGCCTATGAACAGTGACTGAGTGAGTGTCCCTACTACAGTAAGTAAGTAGTAACTGTCAGGAAGTAGAATTTACAATAATCAATCAGTAATCAGAAGGAAATAGAGTGTGTGTACAGTACACAGACAGTGAGTGCACACACACACGCAGGAGCTAGTAGCCTATGAACAGTGACAGTGAGTGTCCTAGTACAGTTACAGTATATAACTATTCAGAAGGAAATAGAGTGTGTGTACACAGACAGTGAGTGCAAGCACAGGCAGGAGCTAGCCTATGAACAGTGACAGTCAGTGAGTGTCCTAGTACAGTTACAGTATATAACTATTCAGAAGGAAATAGAGTGTGTGTACAGTACACAGACAGTGAGTGCACACACACACGCAGGAGCTAGTAGCCTATGAACAGTGACAGTGAGTGTCCTAGTACAGTTACAGTATATAACTATTCAGAAGGAAATAGAGTGTGTGTACACAGACAGTGAGTGCAAGCACAGGCAGGAGCTAGCCTATGAACAGTGACAGTCAGTGAGTGTCCTAGTACCGTTACAGTATATAACTATTCAGAAGGAAATAGAGTGTGTGTACAGTACACAGACAGTGAGTGCACACACACACGCAGGAGCTAGTAGCCTATGAACAGTGACAGTGAGTGTCCTAGTACAGTTACAGTATATAACTATTCAGAAGGAAATAGAGTGTGTGTACACAGACAGTGAGTGCAAGCACACGCAGGAGCTAGCCTATGAACAGTGACAGTCAGTGAGTGTCCTAGTACCGTTACAGTATATAACTATTCAGAAGGAAATAGAGTGTGTGTACAGTACACAGACAGTGAGTGCACACACACACGCAGGAGCTAGTAGCCTATGAACAGTGACAGTGAGTGTCCTAGTACAGTTACAGTATATAACTATTCAGAAGGAAATAGAGTGTGTGTACACAGACAGTGAGTGCAAGCACACGCAGGAGCTAGCCTATGAACAGTGACAGTCAGTGAGTGTCCTAGTACAGTTACAGTATATAACTATTCAGAAGGAAATAGAGTGTGTGTACAGTACACAGACAGTGAGTGCACACACACACACGCAGGAGCTAGTAGCCTATGAACAGTGACAGTGAGTGTCCTAGTACAGTTACAGTATATAACTATTCAGAAGGAAATAGAGTGTGTGTACACAGACAGTGAGTGCAAGCACACGCAGGAGCTAGCCTATGAACAGTGACAGTCAGTGAGTGTCCTAGTACAGTTACAGTATATAACTATTCAGAAGGAAATAGAGTGTGTGTACAGTACACAGACAGTGAGTGCACACACACACGCAGGAGCTAGTAGCCTATGAACAGTGACAGTGAGTGTCCTAGTACAGTTACAGTATATAACTATTCAGAA
Organism: Hyperolius riggenbachi; assembly: GCF_040937935.1. Taxonomy (NCBI): domain Eukaryota; kingdom Metazoa; phylum Chordata; class Amphibia; order Anura; family Hyperoliidae; genus Hyperolius; species Hyperolius riggenbachi. Next base: position 146,837,244 of record NC_090648.1, read on the forward strand.
GGAAATAGAGTGTGTGTACACAGACAGTGAGTGCAAGCACACGCAGGAGCTAGCCTATGAACAGTGACAGTCAGTGAGTGTCCTAGTACAGTTACAGTATATAACTATTCAGAAGGAAATAGAGTGTGTGTACAGTACACAGACAGTGAGTGCACACACACACGCAGGAGCTAGTAGCCTATGAACAGTGACAGTGAGTGTCCTAGTACAGTTACAGTATATAACTATTCAGAAGGAAATAGAGTGTGTGTACACAGACAGTGAGTGCAAGCACACGCAGGAGCTAGCCTATGAACAGTGACAGTCAGTGAGTGTCCTAGTACCGTTACAGTATATAACTATTCAGAAGGAAATAGAGTGTGTGTACAGTACACAGACAGTGAGTGCACACACACACACGCAGGAGCTAGTAGCCTATGAACAGTGACAGTGAGTGTCCTAGTACAGTTACAGTATATAACTATTCAGAAGGAAATAGAGTGTGTGTACACAGACAGTGAGTGCAAGCACACGCAGGAGCTAGCCTATGAACAGTGACAGTCAGTGAGTGTCCTAGTACAGTTACAGTATATAACTATTCAGAAGGAAATAGAGTGTGTGTACAGTACACAGACAGTGAGTGCACACACACACACGCAGGAGCTAGTAGCCTATGAACAGTGACAGTGAGTGTCCTAGTACAGTTACAGTATATAACTATTCAGAAGGAAATAGAGTGTGTGTACACAGACAGTGAGTGCAAGCACACGCAGGAGCTAGCCTATGAACAGTGACAGTCAGTGAGTGTCCTAGTACAGTTACAGTATATAACTATTCAGAAGGAAATAGAGTGTGTGTACAGTACACAGACAGTGAGTGCACACACACACACGCAGGAGCTAGTAGCCTATGAACAGTGACAGTGAGTGTCCTAGTACAGTTACAGTATATAACTATTCAGAAGGAAATAGAGTGTGTGTACACAGACAGTGAGTGCAAGCACACGCAGGAGCTAGCCTATGAACAGTGACAGTCAGTGAGTGTCCTAGTACAGTTACAGTAAATAACTATTCAGAAGGAAATAGAGTGTGTGTACAGTACACAGACAGTGAGTGCACACACACACACGCAGGAGCTAGTAGCCTATGAACAGTGACAGTGAGTGTCCTAGTACAGTTACAGTATATAACTATTCAGAAGGAAATAGAGTGTGTGTACACAGACAGTGAGTGCAAGCACACGCAGGAGCTAGCCTATGAACAGTGACAGTCAGTGAGTGTCCTAGTACAGTTACAGTATATAACTATTCAGAAGGAAATAGAGTGTGTGTACAGTACACAGACAGTAAGTGCACACACACACGCAGGAGCTAGTAGCCTATGAACAGTGACAGTGAGTGTCCTAGTACAGTTACAGTATATAACTATTCAGAAGGAAATAGAGTGTGTGTACACAGACAGTGAGTGCAAGCACACGCAGGAGCTAGCCTATGAACAGTGACAGTCAGTGAGTGTCCTAGTACAGTTACAGTATATAACTATTCAGAAGGAAATAGAGTGTGTGTACAGTACACAGACAGTGAGTGCACACACACACATGCAGGAGCTAGTTACAGTATATAACTATTCAGAAGGAAATAGAGTGTGTGTACACAGACAGTGAGTGCAAGCACACGCAGGAGCTAGCCTATGAACAGTGACAGTCAGTGAGTGTCCTAGTACAGTTACAGTATATAACTATTCAGAAGGAAATAGAGTGTGTGTACACAGACAGTGAGTGCAAGCACACGCAGGAGCTAGCCTATGAACAGTGACAGTCAGTGAGTGTCCTAGTACAGTTACAGTATATAACTACAATACAAAATACAATCACTAAGTAGTAAAGGACAGCAGAAATACTGTCTAATACTATCTAATACTGTCTAATACTGTCTAAATACTAATGAGAAATAAACTAACAGAGGACAGGAGGACAGCTGTCCACACAGGCAAGGCCCTGAGGCCTAAAGCTGTAAGCCTGCAGCAGCTGTCTGAGTCTCTCTCTATGTAACACAAAAGCTACTAACTAAAATACAATGTCTATCTAACTAACAACAATATAGGTGTGTATAGGAGGTGTATGTGAGCAAAAACGCTAGGTAAATGACCACAATAGAGCTCTTGCTAAGCCAAAGCACAAAGGAGCAACTCTCTCTCTATGCAAGTCTCAGGCAAGGACGGAGAAACTGAACATGGTGGCCACTATTTATAGAGTAGGGGCTGGCCAGGGTCCCCCTCTGTGATTGGCTGCCGTCAGAGGGCCTGGGAGCCCTCTGATTGGCTCTAAGGACATCAATCTGGGCTATGACGCTATTCGAGCTCGGTATTCGAGCTCGAATAGCGCCGTTTGCTCGAATAGCTCGAATAGTGAATGGGCTATTCGCGTTTACTCGAATAGCCCATTCGAATAGCTGCAGCTATTCGGAGCTCGAATACCGAGCTCAAATAGCTGGAAAAGAGCTCGAATATTCGAGCTACTCGAATATTCGAGCTCTGCTGAGCACCACTGAGAGAGAATACATAAAAGAGAGAGAGAAATGTTTTGTGATAGGGATAAATACAGAGACAGCAGGGCCCATATGCAATTAACTTTTTCTCCTGAGTTTTATCCTACGAGATAATTTTTCAGCTTCTCTTTAAAATAACATTCCAGAACTTTACAATTCAAACATGAAAAAGTACTATCAACATTAAGGTTTGAAAATATCACCTAGGAGAAAACTCAGAAGAAAACATAATTGCATATGGGTCCAGGACATAAAGAGGCTTTGTAGCTTCTGGCCCCAATGGAATACTTTGTAAGAATAGTCGCAGCAGTGGGATGCTTTTCATATTAATGGTTATCCAGTTCCAATCATAAAATAAAAATGATATGAGATCTTATGTCTTTAATTTGATCTGTAGCCAGGAGATGCTTTGGACAGGAACCACAAGGTTATTGCCAGACCGTCCAGTCAATGACAATCAAACAAAACAAAACCAACTAGAATGTTTGCAAGGCCAACAGAGTCATAGCAGTCAATACCTGGAAGTACTCTTGTCTTTGCCGCTCAAGTGATAATCTTGTAGCACTGTTAAGGAAAATGATTGCAAAGTTCACGCTAATGTGAATCCAATAATTGTTCACCTCTATTCAATCGTTAGGCTCCAAATAAATCTCTTCTAAGAATAGCCTCTTGCGTTGTACTCTATTGCAATGGATTTGCTTGCATTTAATCCTAAAGCTGGAAAGTAAAACCCAATGTTACAGTGTTATTATAGAATCTAGATTTTTGTGCCATAATTGCTGACTTATAAACAGGAAGATCCCAGAAGCGTTTTTCAAGCGCAAGACTTTGTAGTTCTGTATCTACTTCAAATCCAAACAAAGCCTCATTTATCAGAGTGGCTGAGAATGGAATCGTAAAAAACAAAGTCTCCTTTTTTTTCAGGAATGCAGAAAGACATGGAAAATATCATTGGGTATTTTAATGCAACATAAAAAACACAATACAAATCTGAGCCACAAACTTTTTTAGGAATAAGGCACAATAGCCAATAATGCAGGAAGCCCACACGAATGTTTCCCTGCATTTTCTCTTAATGGTGTGTTGCCTGGCTGTTCTGCTGAACACCTGCCTCTAATACTTTTAGTCATAGACCCTTAACAAGCATGCAGCAGATCAGGGGCTCTGACTGAAGTCTGACTGGATTAGCTGCATGCTTGTTCCAGGTGTGTGATCCAGACATTACTGCAGCCAAAGAGATCAGCAGGGCAGTCAGGCAACTGGTATTGTTTAAAAGGTAATAAATAAATGTGGCAGCCATCATATACCTCTCAATTTAGGTTCCCTTTAAAAGACATCGTTCTTTGCCCTATAAACTGAACTTGTATAGGTGATAATGTAGTAGCAATATTGCTACTACTATAGGTGAAAATGAGTAACTCACTGATCTTTAATCTTGCAAGAAAACCGGGCAAGCAAAATGGAATTTCATTACCATAATTCGTTCTGAGAGAGAAGCTTCACTACTAATTCTATGGATACTGACCGGTGTTTTGGTTTGTTTTCGAAGGAGCTGATTTATGAAGCTGCAGTGCTATAGCAGCACGAGCTCCATGGCAGCACCGTTCAAGGCTACACACTATACTCGGTTTTGCGGCGTAGCCTTCCTTAGTTACGTGCGCTGCTTACATAGCAATGCCTGCTCCTCTAAATGCCGGCCGCTACTATGTTAATTGACATAGTTACTATGTTAATTACATAGCATGTCAATTAACATAGTTGCCACCGCTCTAGTGAAGTATCGCGGGCATGATACTTCACAGCAACGTCCGGTATTTAAAGGAGCGCATGTTACTATGGAAGCAGCACGCGCCACTAAGGAAGGCACACTACGCTGCAAGACCAAGCGTAGCGTGCAGCCTTGAATTTAGCTTGCAGTGCTGTCATGGAGCTCGCACTGCTATAGCAGCGCAGCTTCGTGAATCAGCCCCAATGACACTTAAAGGCAGTCAAGGGTGAAATATACATTACAATTAATTAAATCCTCATACCTGAAGACAAAATCATCATTTGAATGGGTAAATAACTCACCCATTCAGTGGGAATGGACATTTTTCTTAAAGCCCCCTCCCCAGCAGCTTGTGTTACCCAAAAGAGTCTACAGATTGCTTTGCAATAAGTCCTGAACTGGCACACTGCTCAATTCCTGATCATGCAGTATGTCCTGCTTTTTGGAGAGGGGAAGGGAAGGATGCTAAAGCATTGCTGCTATGGGAATATCAAAGGAAACTTCTGCATCAACAAAAGTTCTTGGTAGTGGAACATGGACTTTATCCCTTTCTGCCCTCATCAGCATTTAATACACTTATAAATACTTGTCATCACCAATAAGCTATACAAATCCGAGTCCTCACTCACTGTGTTATTGTGTCAGCATATTACAAGCAGCAGAGTGTTGTACCCTGTTAGCCATCAGTAAAAGCAAGAAATTTTGAATCAGGATGATACCATTTATTGGCTAAATTAGAGGAATATACTAGTGTCCTGGGCCTAATGTGCTTGTAACTGCACTACACCTCGATTCCTGACATCACTGGATTCAGCTGATGTGTGGTAAAATCAGGTGTTACCATATGACACAGAAAATAGGAAGTACAATAAATGCCAGACTACATTTTCATGCATTCTTGCATTACAATAGAAACCATGAAGTTAATTCCCAAAACAAGGGTAAAACTGATGCATTCAGTCAGAGCATGGAAATTTCATTGGTATTTACGCAAGTAACGTGCACTGTGCAAACTGTGTCATGTACACAATGCTTGCATTGCTTCTATAACGTGCATTGCGCTGTTTGCATAATACATAACATGAGTTGTACTAAGTGCACAACACACATTACATTGCTTGTGTAACTACTGGTAAAATTGCAACACACATTTAGTGAATCAATCCTCATGTGCCTGCATGAGCAGACATGGCGTTGTAGCCTACAGGAAGTAAGTGGTGAGCATTTGTAAGATTTCAATACTGCTAGAAGGAAATGGGGATAAGATCTTAAAAAACGAATGCAGGTAACCTTACATAATGACCTTCTACCCAAGGCTGGATTTATACTTTGTGTGTCCCTAGGCCTAGTATGTTTTGGCTCCCCTTTCTTGTGCAGCAGCTCTTGCCCCATTCCATGTGCAGCCCCCTCTTCCATGTATATCATCCATGTATGCCAGGGGAGGACTGGGACCTTTTGGCCTGGGGGGAAAACACAAACTAGAGGCCCGTTTTCACGGCAGCCCCAGCCCAAATGACATCACACACGTGCCCCACGTGCTATGTGCCGGTAGTCACGTGGGAAATACAGCAAGGACACTCGAGGGACAGCGTGACAGATGAAGTATTAATGCACTGGCACCGGGGAGGCACATAATACATTTTGAGTTACAACAGTCAGGGTTTCTATCTCTTACACAAGTCCTGCAAGCAGCCCTTCTGGAGTCTAGGGACTGTCTGCAAGCAGCCCTTCCGGAGTCTAGGGACTGTCGAAAACTTTTCAACCTAGACAATATCTTATGTAGCTGTGCACATGCAGTTAACAATGGTGAGAGACCAGACAGATTTTTTCCCACGGACCCTGCAGGCAAGCCTCTGCTCTGTCTTATGCTGTGTATATTTACTATCTTGCCCGCCCTGCAATTGCTCTGTAATTGGGCGTTTATTTCCCTCATTCAGCCTAGTGTTTCACATTGCCTTATACAAAAACCTGAATTCACCAGGCACAGTGCCAGCCCTAAATCATTAAATGAGAGGCAGCCTGGGGGGAAATCTCCCCCCTTCCCCCCTGGCCAGTCCTCCCCTGATGTATGCAGCCCCTCTCATGAACAGCTTCCTGGAGCATCTTTTTCCCTTTTTCATGTGTTGCACCCCACTTTCAGCATCCTCTTTCATATGTTGCAGCCCCTCTCATGTTCATCCACCACTTGGGCTGCAACTGCCCAAGACCCAAGCCTTTGTTGCCTTTGCAGAAATCCGGCCCTGCTTCTACCATCCATCCCAATATATATAGCCTAATATTTTTCAGTAATTGTTTGTTAACCACTTAAGTAGCAATAGTCTCTGCCCCCTTAAGGACCAGAGACCGCTGGTGCAAGAAACGGCGGCATAACGACGAATCGCCGCCCACGCCACACACCGGGAAGCTCAGCCACCCACTCTGCTGTCTCTATGACGGCAGAGTTCCTGTGAGCCGGTCAGGAGCCGCTTTCATTGTCTCCTGACCCTGCCTATCATTGTAAGCCAATGGGAGCTGTTTACTTTGATAGACAGGGTCAGGAGCCAATAAAATCGACTCCTGACCCGCTCACAGGGCTCTGCCGATATAGAGACGGCAGAGCGAGCGAGCTGCAGCGGGGAGCCAGCGGCGAGATTGTCGGGAGCGACAAAAGCGGCGAGAATGCGCAGCGTCAGTGTATAGCCATCAAAACAGGGCATAGATTTCAATTAGCGCAGTCCTTATCTAGTTAATCAGGACTTTACATTGCTGTTTACATAAAAATGACATCTTTATTGCTAATGGGCTTATATAACAAGGCAAACCAATGAGCAATGTGCAGATTACAGTAACACAAAGGAACCAATAAGGAACCAATTCAACTTTTCTAACCAGATATGTATAACTGGGAATAAATAAGCCTGAAGGTGAATCTATATGAATACTTCTTTCAAGATTTAATTGTTAGAATGGTCTTCTGTGGTAAAGTCCTGTAATGTGTTCAAAACTTTTCATTGTACATTTCAAAATATATTATTCATTACTGCACAGATATTGCATTGACAGGAACATGTGCCAACTGGCCCTCAAGCGGAAAATTAAAATGTAAGGGTAAAGTGCTAAAGCAATTTGTATTGTATATTATCTTCAGCTATTTACAGTTTGTAAACATTTACTAAAATGGAACGCTTCTCCTTTGCATGGCCAAGAGTTCCTTCTGCTTCTGCTTTTCAGTCTTTGCCTCTGGCGTGCTTGTACCACTCCTGGGCTCCTTTATCACCTGGAGAACATCTGAAGCTTCTTGAAGTTGAGTCATTAACTCATTAAGAATTTGTTCTGCATTAGAGTCTATTCCATTATCCTCAGCAGTCTTTCCAAACTGGCCCATCAAAACCTGGTTTAAAAGAGCCTTTGTTTTCTCCTTTCCGTGTGCCAGTTTCATCTCTACCCGTTCTAAATGGTCTTCTTGCGTTAGATGTGATATAGCACCGTCCTTGTCCCTTGCATTTTCATTGACCAGGCTAGTTGGAGATAAAAGGTCTCCCATGGAGGAGGACTTTGCTTTCATATCAGTTTGATGCATTTGTTTTTTTATGTGGACATTTTTCTTTTTATATTTTACGCATGGGGCCACCTTCTCATGACTCGTGGGTATGACTGTTTTTTCAGGGAGTTCATCTTGAACACTGTTTGTCAATGAGTCATCCAACTCATGGTGTGCTTCATCCTCAATATTTTTGCAGACACTTTCAGATCGCTCTTGAAGGTCTTCTTTACTTGAAGCCTTTTCATTCAGATTTTCTGATGACCTCCTGCTGCCATCTTGTAGGCTACTCAAGCTGTTGTTTGTCTCTTTTGTTCTTAAGTCTCCTGATAATACTCCCAGAGGTGAACTTGATGGAGCTTCAAGCTCATCTGATTCAAAATGTATCAGGTTCTCTTTGCTTCCTCTCTCATGTGATGTAATGTTCTCTTTCTCGTCCAGATCTGAGGCTGAACCAACCCATTTAATTTTCATTTTGTCTGACAGGATTTTCGGGGGAGGTTTGGGAGGAGAATTCACCACATCACTTAGATTTTCCTTGCTCTCGCTTTTGATTGCTTTGAGTACTGACTTCTCATCCGTGTTTGTCTGTTCACTTTCAGACAAAAGCTTCTCTCGAGCATAAAGACTTTCTTTAAGGCTTTTTGAAGGAGGAGATGGTGCTTCAGGTACCTGGGCTTCACCATCTTTTGTATCAGGAATAGGAGTCTCCAGAGTTTGAGGATTGTTTGGCTTTATGGGTGGCATAGGTATCTTTACAGGTTCCTTCTGAGGTTCTGGTTCTGCAGCCTTAGGTTTTGGCATTGGAGAGACTACTGTTAATATCCCAGTGTCTAAAGACTCCAGGCCCAATCTTAACGAGTCATCAGCAGCTGCATCTGCCACCTGAAGGAGACAGTTAAGAAAATAACATAATGAAAATCAAAAGAATAGCACCTGATTTTATTCATTAAAGTGAAGCTGAGTTGAGAATGTAGGCCAACATCTTTATTTGCTTTAAAAATACTTTAATTGCCTGGCTGACCTGCTCACAGCTGGAATAAGCATGCAGTCTTTGGAGTCAGACTTGAGTCAGGTCACATGTTCTTACACTTAGAGTTATGGATTGCCAACAAGGTAATGGTTAACCAGAACTCCTAGAAGTGTGTAAGGGGATGAAAGGGATAAAAAATCCTCCTTACTAAAATGCTATACAAAACAGAATTTTGCCTTCTTAAATCAAAAGATATTCACTCTGTAATTTTAACAAGCTGACCCATCAATGCAATCCAGTGGTTCTAGGGGTGTGTTTAGCTATCAGGGCAACAAAGGGATGATTTGCATATTAAGCAGGGATGCATTGTGGGAGACATCATATGCTCACTCCAACCTGAATAATCACAAATACTGTACCTTTTGTTTTAAGAAGGTACAATTATGTTATACTGAGACACATGGATAGACACAGGGACAGACACATGGATAGACACAGGGACAGGCACATGGGTAGACACAGGGGCAGGCACATGGGTATACACAGGAGTAAGCACAGGGGAGACACCGGGGTGGACACAGAGGTAAGCACAGGGTAGACACAGGGGCAGGCACATGGGTAGACACATGAATAGACACGGGGCAGACACAGGGGTAGACACAGGGGCAGGCACATAGGTAGACACAGGGGTAAGCACAGGGCAGACACAGGGGTAGACACAGGGGCAGAAACATGGGTAGACACAGGTGCAGGCACATGGGTAGAAACAGGGGCAGGCACATGGGTAGATAATAATAATGGCAGTATTTGTATAGCGCCTTTCTCCTGTCGGACTCAAAGCGCTTGCGAGGCAGCCACTAGAGCGCACTCAGTAGGCAGTAGCAGTGTTAGGGAGTCTTGCCCAATGAACTCCTTACTGAATTACTGGCTTACTGAACAGGCAGAGCCGAGATTCGAACCCAGGTCTCCTGTGTCAGAGGCAGAGCCCTTAACCAGTACACCATCCAGCCACTGCTAGATACAGGGGTAAGGACAGGGCAGACACAGGGGTAGACACAGGGGCAGACACAGGGGTAGACACAGGTGCAGGCACATGGGTAGACACAGGTGCAGGCACATGGGTAGACACAGGGGCAGGCACATGGGTAGACACAGGGGCAGGCACATGGGTAGATACAGGGGCAGGCACATGGGTAGACACAGGGGTAAGCCCAGGGCAGACACAGGGGTAGACACAGGGGCAAGCACATGGGTAAATACAGGGGCAGGCACATGGGTAGACACAGGGGTAAGCCCAGGGCAGACACAGGGGTAGACACAGGGACAGGCACATGGGTAGACACAGGGGCGGGCACATGGGTAGATACAGGGGCAGGCACATGGGTAGACACAGGGGTAGACACAGGAACAGGCACATGGGTAGACACAGGGGTAGACACAGGGACAGGCACATGGGTAGACACAGGGACAGGCACATGGGTAGACACAGGAACAGGCACATGGGTAGACACAGGGGTAGACACAGGGACAGGCACATGGGTAGACACAGGGGCAGGCACATGGGTAGACACAGAGGTAGATACAGGGGCAGGCACATGGGCAGACACAGGGGTAGACATAGGGGCAGGCACATGGGTAGACACAGGGGCAGACACAGGGGTAGACACAGAGGCAGGCACATGGGTAGACACAGAGGTAGATACAGGGGCAGGCACATGGGCAGACACAGGGGTAGACATAGGGGCAGGCACATGGGTAGACACAGGGGCAGACACAGGGGTAGACACAGAGGCAGGCACATGGGTAGACACAGGGGTAGACACAGGGGCAGGCACATGGGAAGACACAGGGGTAGACACAGGGACAGGCACATGGGTAGACACAGGGGCAGACACAGGGGTAGACACAGAGGTAGATACAGGGGCAGGCACATGGGCAGACACAGGGGTAGACATAGGGGCAGGCACATGGGTAGACACAGGGGCAGACACAGGGGTAGACACAGAGGCAGGCACATGGGTAGACACAGAGGTAGATACAGGGGCAGGCACATGGGCAGACACAGGGGTAGACATAGGGGCAGGCACATGGGTAGACACAGGGGCAGACACAGGGGTAGACACAGAGGCAGGCACATGGGTAGACACAGAGGTAGATACAGGGGCAGGCACATGGGCAGACACAGGGGTAGACATAGGGGCAGGCACATGGGTAGACACAGGGGCAGACACAGGGGTAGACACAGAGGCAGGCACATGGGTAGACACAGGGGTAGACACAGGGGCAGGCACATGGGAAGACACATGGGTAGACACAGGGACAGGCACATGGGTAGACACACGGGCAGGCACATGGGTAGTCACATGGGTAGACACAGAGGCAGGCACATAGGTAGACACAGGTGTAGATACAGGGGCAGGCACATGGGAAGACACAGGGGTAGACACAGGGACAGGCACAGGGGTAGACACACGGGCAGGCACATGGGTAGTCACATGGGTAGACACAGAGGCAGGCACATAGGTAGACACAGGGTAGACACAGAGGCAGACACAGGGGTAGACACAGGGGTAAGCACATGGGTAGACACTTGGGTAAACACGGGGCAGACACATGGGTTGACACAGGGGCAGGCACATGGGTAGTCACAGGGTAGACACAGGATAGACATAGGGGCAGACACATAAGTAAATACAGGGGAGACACAGGACCAGGCACTTGGGTAAACACGGGGTTGAACACAGAAGCAATGATTAAAGCGGATCCAAGATGAAAAACTAACTATAACAAGTAACTTGTCTATATATCTTATCTAAAGTTTAGATAGTTTACACAGCAAATCTAGCTGCAAACAGCTTCAACAGTTTATGATTATTTCTTCCTGTGATACAATGAGAGCAGCCATGTTCTGCTTATCTTCATAACACACAAGCAAACTGATCTGTATCTCCAGCCCTCAGCCTGTGAAAAATTCACTCCCCTCTCCTCCTCACTCCTCCCCTCTACCTCTGAAATCTCTGGCTAGTAACACCTCCTCCTCCTCCTCATACTGAGCTCCCATAAGCCCTTGCTACATGGGTCTCTAAGTGCCAAAGCACTGGAGAAGCTGTGTGTGAGGCTTGTTTAGTTTATAGGGAATTAAGGTGGGTACACACATCAGATAAAAGTCTTTGGAAAATGAAAGATCACAGACCAATTTTACCCCATTCCATCTAGTATGAGAGACATACCTACACAGTCTAATCTATTGAGCTGACCCATCAGATAAAAATCTTTGCAAGATGCTGAACACAAAGATGCTGTACACAATCAAGAGATCAGTATCTGCAAAAGATCTGTTCCTGCAAAAGATCCATTCCTGCAAAATGCATTCATAGTCTATGAGATCTGCAGATCATCATACACACCTTGTTTAACCACTTGCCGACCGCACGCTTATACCGTGCGTCGGCAAAGTGGCAGCTGCAGGACCAGCGACGCAGTATTGCGTCGCCAGCTGCAGGCTGATTAATCAGGAAGCAGCCGCTCGTGCGAGCGGCTGCTTCCTGTCAATTCCCGGCGGGGGGCTCCGTGATTAGCCTGCGGGCCGCCGATGGCGGCTCGCAGGCTAAATGTAAACACAAGCGGAAATAATCCGCTTTGTTTACATTGTACGGCGCTGCTGCGCAGCAGCGCCGTAAGGCAGATCGGCGATCCCCGGCCAATCAGCGGCCGGGGATCGCCGCCATGTGACAGGAGACAGCCTGTCACTGGCTGCACAGGACGGATAGCGTCCTGTGCAGCCCGGCTTACCAGGGGGGGCCAGGTAGGAGAGGGAGGGGGAGGATTTTGCCGCGGAGGGGGGCTTTGAGGTGCCCCCCCCGCAACACCCGGCAGGCAGGAGCGATCAGACCCCCCCAGCACATCATCCCCCTAGTGGGGAAAAAGGGGGGCGATCTGGTCGCTCTGCCTGCACGCTGATCTGTGCTGGGGGCTGCAGAGCCCACCCAGCACAGATCAGCTAAAACAGCGCTGGTCCTTAAGGGGGGGTAAAGGGTGGGTCCTCAAGTGGTTAACGGACAATCATCTGCAGATCAGATCCTCCAGGATGGATCTTTGGATCTGCAGATGATTGTCTGATCTGCAGATGAATGTCTGTACCACCCTGACGTTCTATTAACCACTTGCCGACCGCGCACTCATAACGCGCGTCGGCAAAGTGGCAGCTGCAGGAACAGCGACGCAGTACTGCGTCGCCAGCTGCAGGCTGATTAATCAGGAAGCAGCCGCTCGTGCGAGCGGCTGCTTCCTGTCAATTCCCGGCGGGGGGCTCCGTGAATAGCCTGCGGGCCGCCGATGGCAGCTCGCAGGCTAAATGTAAACACAAGCGGAAATAATCCGCTTTGTTTACATTTGTACGGCGCTGCTGCGCAGCAGCGTCGTAAGGCAGATCGGCGATCCCCGGCCAATCAGCGGCTGGGAAACGCCGCCATGTGACAGGGGACGTCCCGTCACTGGCTGCACAGGACGGATAGCGTCCTGTGCAGCCCGGATCTCCAGGGGGGGCCAGGTAGGAGAGGGAGGGGGAGGATTTCGCCGCGGAGGGGGGCTTTGAGTTGCCCCCCCCCGCAACACCCGGCAGGCAGGAGCGATCAGACCCCCCCAGCACATCATCCCCCTAGTGGGGAAAAAAGGGGGGCGATCTGGTCGCTCTGCCTGCACGCTGATCTGTGCTGGGGGCTGCAGAGCCCACCCAGCACAGATCAGCTACAACAGCGCTGGTCCTTAAGGGGGGGTAAAGGGTGGGTCCTCAAGTGGTTAAATGCGCCAGGGTGGCGGCGCAGCACTATTTTTTTGTGTTTTTTATTTTTTTATATCATGTAGCTAGCCTAGCGCTAGCTACATGATTTCCCCCTCCCTGCGGCGTCCCTACCACCCTTCCAATCGCCGCCGCGTCTTCCCATTTTAGGGCTTCCCCATCGCCATGGCGACGATCGTGATGACGTCATCGACGTCATGACGTCATCGGGAGTCCCGATCCACCCCTCAGCGCTGCCTGGCACTGATTGGTCAGGCTGCGCATGGGGTCTCGGGGGGGGGGGGGCACCCTATAACGCAGCGGGTAGCGGGTAGCGGCGGCAATCGATGTAAACACGCAGCAAGCAAAGTGCTTTCTGCGTGTTTTAAAAAAAAATTGTCAAGAGCGGCGCCCTCTGGCAGTAATGGACGAGCTGAGCTCGTCATTACCGACAAGGAGGTTAAACAAGGTGTGTATGAGATCTGCAGATATCATAGACTATGAATGCATTTTGCAGGAACGGATCTTTTGCAGGAACTGATCTTTTGCAGATACTGATCTGTTGCATGTGTACAGCATCTTTGTATACAGCATCTTGCAAAGATTTTTATTTGATGTGGAGTTCAGCTCAATTGAATAGACTGTGCAGGTATGCTCTCATACTACATGAAAGGGGTAAAATTGGTCTGTGATCTTTCATTTTCCAAAGACTTTTATCTGATGTCTGTACCCACCTTTAGAGTATTAAAACATAAAAAAAAAGTATTTGGCTTGAGGAATGCCCTATAAACTATATGAAAGGAACACAAATATGCAATGAGTAAAAGTTTATCTCGGATCCACTTTAAGGAAAGTAAAAGTTGTATCTCTTTTTCGTGCTCACCAGTGTTACAAGCCTCATAGAAAAAGCAGCAGTGTTTACCTCTTAAATATCGAATAGTGAAATATATAACAAGTGTGCTATTATACTTAAAATTAATTTATCATAAAACTAGCCAAATAATGTTAACCAGGACATCTCTATGGCAACACATGTTAGAATATTACTACATAAATATAAAACAATAAAGAACACAGGTACTGGCATGCATAAGAAAAATATGTGAAGATGAAACAAGTGGTTAATGGTGGAAATACAACCAATTAAAGCAGCAGAAACATGCTGGGGACTAAGCAAATTCTCTGCCTCTGGAACTCTGTGGAGCAGTTATTTTACACATAATCCTTTGCCCACTCCACTAGGCATTGTGAGTTCTATCAGTGTGAGATTCTTTCTGCTTGTAATATTGGACTGTTTTTTTGTTTGGGTTTTTTTGCTTGCATTTCCACTATCATTTTTGTGCTCGTTAGGTATTGTTCTTTTTTTTTTTTTATCCCTGCATTGTTCACGTGTAATACTATATAGTGCTTTTATTGTGTATACCAGTACCAATGTACTTACCATAATTATTTTATGTTTAGTGTGGTAATATTCTAGCATGCAATGGCATTAAGGTGTAATTGTTACAAAAATGTGCCTAGTTGTTTAACTCTTAGGGCTGGTGCACACCAAAAACCGCTAGCAGATCCGCAAAATGCTAGCAGATTTTGAAACGCTTTTTTTATTTTTCTATGGCGTTTTGCTAGCGTTTTGCGGATTGCTGCTGCGGTTTTCAGTATAGTAGATTTCATATATTGTTACAGTAAAGCTGTTACTGAACAGCTTCTGTAACAAAAACGCCTGCAAAACCGCTCTGAACAGGCGTTTTTCAGAGCGGTTTGCGTTTTTCCTATACTTAACATTGAGGCAGAAACGCATCCGAAATCCAAAAAATGCCTCACCCAGGCATTTTTCGTTTCTGCAAAACGCCGCCTGCTCCGGTGTGCACCACCCCATTGAGTAACATTGACCAAGCGGATCCGCAGCCGCAAGCGGATCTGAAAACGCCCAAAAAGCCGCTCGGTGTGCACCAGCCCTTACCGGTAGAACAATTGTTACACACAAGTCTTATTCACCCTTTTGTCAATGTTTTGCTTGTATCTCCCTAATTTATATAACAGAAAAGCAAACTAGTACCACTGACTTCTGATTGGCCACTAGTTCTAGCCCATCAGCAGTGAACAGTCTAAAGGTGGCCACACACAATACAATTTTTTAAATATCTGTTCAATTTAAGAATTGCAATCAATTTTTCTGACTGATTGTAACATTTAAAACACCTATGTTCTATTTTTTACCAATTATGATAAAAATGATTGGAAACTCTGAGAAAATTGCTAGGGTGTGTATATGAATAAATTGACAGTCATACAACATACAATCTTTAGAAAAATTTCCAGCATTCCGGATCGATAAAAATCTAAAGAAACGGAAAACCCGATCGCATTTCTCAGTCGAATGAAAGAAAAAGCTTTCGTTTTTTTCGAGAGATCCGATCATAGTTATCGAATTGCCGTAAAATCGGATCATTTTAGTGTATCGTGTGTGGCCACCTTACTACTTAGTGCTGATTGGACAGAACTACTAGCGCTGACTAAAGGTGGCCACACAAACGATACAATAAAATGATCCGATTTTACGGCAATTCGATAAAAACGATCGGATCTCCCGAAAAAATCTAAAGCTTTTTTTTCATTCGAATGAAAAATCTGATCGGATTTCCTGTTTTCTTCGATTTTAATCGATCTGGAATGCCAGATATTTTTCTTCAATCTTTCTAAAGATTGTATGGTGTGTGTTGGATTGTCAATTTATTAATATACACACCCTAGCAATTTTGTCAGAGTTTCCAATCATTTTTATCATAATTGGGGAAAAATTGAACATACGTGTGGTACATTGGTCATATTTTTGAAATGTTACAATCAGTCAGAAAAATGTATCACAATTCTTAAATTGAACAGATATTTAAAAAATTGTATGGTGTGTGGCCACCTTAAGCATGACTGCAAAGGCCTTTGCATGAATGCAATTGCTGGGAGGAAGGAGTGAGTTGTTTTGGGGGGATACAGGGGTGCGTTACAAGATTAAAAATAGATCATATAATAACTACTATAGTGAAGGTGAGGGGCGCCAATTATTTTATGAAGCTAGCATGTGACAGTGTGACAGCAGGGGTGCATTAGTGACAGCTTGGCCTCAGAATTTTATCACAAACCTCTTTGAGGTGGATCCTTGTAGGTGGTCTTCTCTTTGCTGCCGCCACTTTAACTCTATCGCGGGTCACATGTTCCAAAGAGCAGCTGGTGTCTATCTGCACCTACACAAAAGAGTAAAAGGCCCTCAGTGAATAATGAGTAAATCATAGTGTGCAGCATCTGTATAGGCTGAGAAATTACTTGAAGAATATTTTGTAGTCATTTTCTGATAGTTACAGTGTAAAGTTACCCCTACATTGGAGACAGAGCAGAAGGGGAGCTGCTGTATAGCCTTTCTGTGGTGCACCTTAACCTTAGTGGCTGATCTATGCTTTTGGAAAACAACCTTGGTTACCAAGGGTATTCTTAAAGGACATCCGAGGTGAAAATAAAGTGATGAGAAAAACAATTGTATCTATCCTCCTTCTCCTAAAAATGACTTTTTAGATATCTAAACAGTGACAACATGCATACATGGCATGTCAGCTGACTTGCTGACACGCTGCATCTGGATTGATTGTTTTGGATTCCTCTTTGTGTTGATTGGTTAGTCCTTGTATAAAACTAAAGTGAGTGCCCTCAGTTTTCACCTGTGATAGCCTATGCTGGGCTTGTTGCTGAGACTGCACTCACAGCAGGGTTACCTGTATCTCGCCTGTCTCTTGACTAGCTTTGTTCCAGATTGGATTACCCGTTGCCTACTCCTGCCTGTTCCTGAACACCTTTCTCTATTGGATTACCTGTTGCCGACTCTGCTTGTACCTGGATTACCCTGATTGCCGCCTGCCTCGACCACTGCTGGTTTAACAGACTCCCATGAACTCTGCCTGGACTGACACCGGCTAAGGATTTGACCATGCAATTGCTTAGTGATTGAACTGCATCTACTCAGCCTGCTATCTTGGCTTTCATCTGGACTGCCTCAGCTTTTAGGCCTCAGGTGAATATTAGGTATATTGTGTTTGCATTAATTGTGGTGTTTGGTGATTGCTGTCTGCCAGATTGTATGCTACATCTACCTGTGGGGTTTTGTAGTTGTGTGTTAGGTAGGAGTTTTGGTGCAGGTGTTAGGGCTGGGTTATAAGGTCAGTCATATGAGCATACAGTCTGACTAATAGCAGGATCCAGACGAGCCTGACATGTTCATTTTGAACGACCGCCATGACAGATCCCGTTGTGGATAGTGGTCCCGATCCCCATTGACCCCTGCTGTAATTACCGCGATAGTTCTAAGTCGCGTTCGCGCCTGTCATTTGCTCCTGTGGTATGATATTGCAGAAGATGCATCGGGGAACAATCGTTCTTTGCATTGTTTGTTGCCATGTTTTCCCCAATCCATCTGCTGTCTCGGTGGTGGTGGTGGGTATTAAGCGTTAACAGGAGGCATTGAATATAAGTGTTGGTTGTATAGTGATCCAACATGGAGGACTGATAAATAATATTGTGAGACACCTGCACTGACCTGTAGAGTCTTGCCTGACACACTCATCAAAGATCTCTAACATCTTGCGTAAGCTGAGCTTAAAGGTAAAAGTTAATCTTTACTTTCCTAGGGCTTCTTCCAGCCTTTAGCAGTCTATGTGGTCCCTCCAGTTCTGCTGCCCTCCAGTGCACCGCTAGCTGATTCGTAAGATCGGTGACCACAGTTGTGGTTGCAGGCCTCTGCGCATGCATGGGCACATTCACACACCTCTTTTAATCACACTCCCGGGGCTGGGAAGGTTCTGCGCTTGCCAGGGCCGGATTTGTACTCTTTACCGCCCAAAGCCACTGTCACCAGCCACCCCCTTCAGTATAGGTAGCGAGATGAACCATCCCCCTTCCCTCTGGTATAGGTAGCCTGATGACACCCCACCCCCCAGCTCGCCTTCACACCTCAGCACCTATCGGCTTGTCTCCAGTGCAGAAGCTTCCTTTTCCTTTCCATCTCCAAATCCATAGCCACCAGCAACAATGCAAACGTACACAGAGAGCAAGGTGGCTGCTGCACAGGCGGCCAGCAGCAGAGTACCGCAGTCAGGCGCTCGCTCCCTGCATTGCAGCATTTGCAAGCTTGCAAATGCTACACCAGTTTAGCCTGCTGCTTTGGTGCCCTTGCTCCTGTGGTGCTCTAGGCCATGGCCTAAATCCGGCTCTGGTGCTTGCACAGTTCACAGAGATTTAAACTGAGTATCAGCAGTCCTTTGCATTTCATTCTTGTTTTCCGCAAAATACAACTGACTACAGTTTAGCGCACACGCACCTTGAAGATGTTCTCCAGCCTGCACAGAGGAAGTACAGCACGTGAAGCAGACCCTTCTCCTTTCATAAGTCATGTGGTTCAGTGTGAGACAATTGTATTTGTCAGCCATTTATTTATAGACCACATGTTCTCATTATGCAGTATGCACGCCTCATGGGGTACTCCAGGTGGGTTTATGAGGTACTTGTCACAGTCAATACAATCTAGCAATACTGCCTTTTCCAAATTGATAATTCATATATGTACAGGTTTTAGTTAAAAGTATATTACAGTATTAGGAAAACACTTATACCTCATTATGATGCACTTTGATGAATTCACCATGCCAAGGGGTACATGAGGTTATATTGCCTGTAGTAACGGGCATATGGTAAATATTGTCATTCAAAAGGGGATGCATCATTTAGAAATACAAAGAAACGACGAAGTAGTAAAATGATCTGAATTGTAAACTGCTTGTTTGGATCCACAGTAATCATATTTTTTTGTTATCATTATCCATTTATCATTTTCCAGGCTTGCCTTGAACCTCATTGGTTGGCACAAAATAGCACAAAGAGAATACATATTTCAAACATGCTGAAAAATTGGTAGGCCAAGATTAGGAACCTTTTCTCTGAATGTACTCAACTGCACAATAATGATTAAGAGACTGATAAAATTGAAGAGAGAGAGAGAGAGAGAGAAAGGAAAAAAAAATGGGCTGAAACCAGGCCTTCATTTTCCTTTCAGTGTAGTGTAAATCCATAAATCCATACCTCATCAAGGACTTTGTTTTTGCCCCGGTTAATCCCCTCATTCAAGGCCTGGATCCACGCGTCTCGCTCCTCTATATTCCTGGCTTGAAATTTAACATCTTGCACCTGTAACATCAATGCCATTATCTACTATATAAGCACAAGAGAAAGAGAAATGAGAACCAGTGGGAAGAATTTATCATAAGCATTGTCATGCTGCATTTTCCAAAATCAGCAATGTTTATGTTTGCACTCTATTGGCCTTTTTCTGCTCTGCTATTGGCAACAGGCCTGATTGTGCAGGCTTAATGGTGTCATTATCAGTCAGGTGAGATAATCTGTTAAATGTTTGTACTTACAGGAACATTAGCCATTCAAGTGAAGATAAATAATTATACAAATCATTTATAGGGATTCCTTGCACTGATTAAAACGAAATGTTATCTTTTCAAACCCCAAAAGTCATCAAAGCATGCGGTATACAAAGAGAAAACCAGGTAGGTGAGCCTGAACTGCTATTTAATACAGATTGGGGCAATCACTGGTAATCAAAACAGTGTGTAAGGCCTGTTCATACAAATGCATGGGTGGCTGTGTGTTATGCTCTAATGCTCCACTGCGAATGCTAAACTGTATAGCACCCCTGCGTGCGCTATGCTGTAATGCACCACTGTGCACACTATACAGTAATGCAACCCTGCGCACTCTATACTGTAATGCATCACTGCACATGCTATACTTTAATGCACCCCTGCACATGCTATATTGTAATGCACCACTGTGCACGCTATACTGTAATGCACCACTGTGCACGCTATACTGTAATGCACCACTGTGCATGCTATAAAGTAATGCACCACTGCACACACTATACTGTAATGCACCACTGTGCATGATATACTGTAATGCACCACTGTGCATGCTATACTGTAATGCACCACTGCGCATGCTATACTGTAATGCACCACTGCGCACGCTATAAAGTAATGCACCACTGCACACACTATACTGTAATGCACATGCTATACTGTAAAGCACCACTGTGCACACTATACTGTAATGCACCATTGCGCACGCTATAAAGTAATGCACCACTGTGCATGCTATACTGTAATGCACCACTGTGCATGCTATACTGTAATGCACCACTGCGCATGCTATACTGTAATGCAACACTGCACATGCTATACTGTACAGCACCATTTTGCACTGTATACTGTAATGCACCACTGCACATGCTATACTGTAAAAAACCATTTCGCACGCTATACTGTAATGCACCACTGCGCATGCTATACTGTAATTCACCACTGCACATGCTATACTGTAATGCACCACTGCGCATGTTATATGTAAAGCACCATTTCGCATGCTATACTGTAATGCACCACTGCGCATGCTATACTGTAATGCACCACTGCGCATGCTATACTGTAAAGCAGTTGGCTGATGGTGTAATGGTTAAGGGCTCTGCCTCTGACACAGGAGACCAGGGTTCGAATCTCGGCTCTGCCTGTTCAGTAAGCCAGCACTAATTCAGTAGGAGACCTTTGGCAAGTCTCCCTTACACTGCTACTGCCAATAGAGCGCGCCCTAGTGGCTGCTGCTCTGCTCTGGCGCTTTGAGTCCGCAAGGAGAAAAGCGCAATATAAATGTTATTTGTCTTGTCTTGTCTAAAGCACCATTTCGCACGGCATACTGTAATGCATCACTGCGCACACTATACTGTAATGCAACCCTGTGCACGCTATACTGTAATGCACCACTGCGCACACCATACTGTAATGCAACTCTGCGCACACTATACTGTAATGCACCAGTGCGCACGCTATACTGTAAAGCACTACTGCGCACGCTATACCGTAATGCACCACTGCGCACGCTATACAGTAATGCCCCACTGTGCACGCTATACAGTAATGCCCCACTGTGCACACTATACTATAATGCAACCCTGTGCACACTATACTGTAATGCACCACCGCGCACGCTATAAAGTAATGCCCTACTGAGCACGCTATACTGTAATGCACCACTGTGCGCGTTATACTGTAATACACCACTACACATGCTATACTGTAATGCAACCCTGCGCACACTATACTGTAATGCACCACTGCGCACGCTATACAGTAATGCCCCACTGCGCACGCTATACAGTAATGCCCCACTGCGCACGCTATACAGTAATGCACCACTGTGCACGCTGTACTGTACTGCACCACTGCGCACACTATACTGTAATACACCACTGCGCACGCCATACTGTAATGCCCCACTGCGCACGCTATACATTAATGCCCCACTGCGCATGCTATACAGTAATGCACCACTGTGCGCACTGTACTGTAATGCACCACTGCGCACACTATACTGTAATGCCCCACTGCGCACGCTATACAGTAATGCCCCACTGCGCACGCTATACAGTAATGCACCACTGTGCGCGCTGTACTGTAATGCACCAGTGCGCATGCTATACTGTGCACCACTGCGCGTGCTATACTGTAATGCACCACTGTGCATGGCCACCATTCACACTATGGCTCATTTCCTATCCACTGTGCGCGCTGTACTGTAATGCACCACTGCGCACACTATACTGTAATACACCACTGCGCACGCCATACTGTAATGCCCCACTGCGCACGCTATACAGTAATGCCCCATTGCGCACGCTATACAGTAATGCACCACTGTGCGCGCTGTACTGTAATGCACCACTGCGCACGCTATACAGTAATGCCCCACTGCGCACGCTTTACAGTAATGCACCACTGTGCGCGCTGTACTGTAATGCACCAGTGCGCATGCTATACTGTGCACCACTGCGCGTGCTATACTGTAATGCACCACTGTGCATGGCCACCATTCACACTATGGCACATTTCCTATTAACTTTTCTCCTGAGTTTTTTGCAAGGCATTATATTCCAAATCTTACTAATAAAATTAAAGCGCCCCGTAAACCTTTAAAGCGCCCACCATGCAAGAAAATACTCAAAATAAGATTGATATTACTTTTTTTTACCCACTGTTCAGTACTTTTTCAATTGATAAGTGCTGACATTTTTTTTTCTTTTGATAAGAAGAAAAATTATCTCTTGTGAGAAAACTCAAGAGAAAAATCTGATAAGGCACTTCAAAAGACACACAATGGCCTCAATTCACTAAAGGTACATACACACGTCTGATTTTTCCAAACGACCAGTCGTTCAGACCGGTCGTTTGGACGTCAATTCAGACGTGTGTACAAACGATCGTATCGCTGATAAGACTGGTTTTGGCCTTTAGGTACATACACACGTCTGATTATTCTCGAAACGACTGGTCTTTTAGACTGGTCGTTTGGACATCAAGTCAGACGTATGTACAAATAAACGTTCAGCTAATAAGACTGGTTTTGACCGATCCGCCAAGTGGATCCTTCAAAACCAGTCATATCAGTGGAACGATCGTTTGTACACATGTCTGACTTGATGTCCTGACGACCGGTCATTTGGAAAAATCAGACGTGTGTATGTACCTTAAGCTTTATCAAACACTTTATCGAACGTTTGATAATTTATCTCATGAGTAAAATCTAATTTTGAATTCACTAAGGTGTTATAGATTTATTGAATATTTTATTGATAAAACATTCAATAAATCTATAACACCTTAGTGAATTAAGGCCTTTTAGCAATCTTGCTGTGTTGGAGCAGTCAATGTACACTGCTAGTTTCATCACCTGAAGAAGTTCTCTGCCTGAAACTAGTAGTGTACCTTGACTGCTCCAATACAGCAAGATTGCATAAAGACCTTTTGTATGATATCTCTTTCATTGGAAGTGGTTTAGTGGTGTAACGGGGTGGGGTGCCTGTGGAGACTTGGTAGCGGTCAAACTGTTACAGGAGTCCAGTGTATTGGCCAGAGGTGGGAACCAGTTTGCATTTGTAATTTGATAAGTACCTATGTGTTCTGGAAAACAGACATATGTATGGAGCTCACCATCTATTCTAAGGATTCCAAGGCTGTATAGATAGCATTCTAGCAAATTATTTAAACTTATTTAAGTGTACCGGGACCCATAAGATCCCTAATTTTATTATATTTAATTACTCCTATTTAATTTACTCACTTTCTCTCATCCATGGATCATGTTCTCACCATAGGTTATGGAGCAGAAAATAATTGGGTACAAAATACTGACAAAGTGAGCGTGACACCTAGGGATAATCCAGAAAGTTTGACCCACTGTAGCTCAGCCCAAATCTTTCAAAACCCTTTCTATGACTGGCTGGAAAATAGGGACCCTAGCTGTTTTACTGCCCCCTTAAAACACTTTTCAGACTCTTTGGCCAGCTAGCTTGCAATTGGTTATTTTATTGCTAAATGATAATGGGCAGCGATCTCAGATACTCTAAGCTACCTGGATTACTAAACTGTAAGGAAAAGGAATGTTAAGCATTTCTATTCGTAAGCATTCGAAGATTTTATTTTTTCTTTATTTATTTTTTTTGTAAATATTTATGCACTCTCTCGCTTTACTTTTTAATGATTTAAAAATAATTTAGCCATTTCTCTGTGCTCTGAAGTATAGAGAAGTAATTGAACTTTGCCTCTGTGTTATCCTGCCAGGAGCATGGCAGTAGATGTCACCGCTACTGCAGTTACACTGCTGCTCTGGTTGGTTCTTTGTTGAAAAAGGTGTGTGTGTGTGTGTGTGTGTGTGTGTGTGTGTGTGTGTGTTGTTGAGTTAGGTCTCAAAAGTCACTAGAGAGAAGGAAAATCAGTAAAGAAGAGCACTTTAAAGGTGAAATTCCAACAAGAACAATAAATATAGCACTATGCTTGGCACTCACCAAATAATGTAGCTGTCCAAGGCATGTAAAAAGCAACATATACCTAACTCCCAAGGAGAAACTGCAGTCATGTGATGCCAATAAGGTTCTTTTCCTCAGCCCTGGACTGCCAGGCAAGCTCTGACATTCTTGCAGTCAGGGGCGTGCCTCCTCCAATTGAACAAGAGAAAAAAAGCAAGAGACAAAGATGGTCAGCAGACACAGCCATGTTTGAGTGATTCAACTGGTGAATCTCTTGTGACTTTTGTCTCACGAAGCGTCGCTTAGTCTGTTGGTGTCCTGTCCTGTGTACGAAGGTCTTCTGCAGACGGCAGTGTCGCTACCATAGTACTACTACTATACATAGTCTGTGGCAGATGGCTTCAGTCGTGTCTTCACTCTTTCTGTTGTCACATGTGTACAACTGTCGTGAACTTGAATTGTCACTGTTGTCTCTTGTCTGTTTGTCGCTGCCTCACAACTACAGACAAATGTATGCTGTGTGTATGGGCCTGTAGTGGAATCATGGCAGTTGACTTTCATTAGCCTAGTGCTTTGGGAATCACCAGTTATACCATGAAAGCCCAAATCCAGGAACACTTCAGTGGGACCCGGACTGTAAGCCTGTGTTGTGCCATCTCCATCTTTCCTGTATGAGTTTGTGGCAGAAGTGGTGGACCTGCTGGGATACCACTGGCTCCAGCTCTATGTCAGTACAGTTTTTTGTGATTTTCTATGCATTTGAGATTTATATTTTTGAACAGGCTTAAAGAGAATCTGTATTGTTAAAATCGCACAAAAGTAAACATACCAGTGCGTTAGGGGACACCTCCTATTACCCTCTGTCACAATTTAGCCGCTCCTCGCCGCATTAAAAGTGGTTAAAAACAGTTTTAAAAAGTTTGTTTATAAACAAACAAAATGGCCACCAAAACAGGAAGTAGGTTGATGTACAGCATGTCCACACATAGAAAATACATCCAAACACAAGCAGGCTGTATACACCCTTCCTTTTGAATCTCAAGAGATCATTTGTGTGTTTCTTTCCCCCTGCAGCTATATTCCACTGAAGTGTCAGGCTGTTTCTTCCTGCAAAGTGCAGACAGCTCTGCCTGTATGTAATTCCTCAGTATGTGAAAGCCCAGCCAGCTCAGAGGAGGATTTATCCAGCTTGTAAAAGATAAGAGAGAAGAGAGAAGGTGCCCTAATCTAAATAATACACAGGCAGTGTGCAGAGAGGGGCCTGGAGGGAGGAGATGCATCACAGAACCACAACACTGAAGAACTTGGCAGCCTTCCAGACACAGGCTGACAAGTCTGACAAGAGAGAGATAAGTTGATTTATTACAGAGACTGTGATAGCAGAAAGTGCTGCAGTAAGCCAGAACACATTAGAATAGATTTTGGAACTTGCAGGATGATAAAAAACAGGATGCAATTTTTGTTACGGAGTCTCTTTAAGAAAAGTTAAAACTTCTATTGAGTTTTTATTGCTGTCTGGTCCCCGCTGGTAGTGCAGGAAACTCCTTCATTGAATGAACATTAGGATGATAAACACCACACAGACAATTAGACCATTCCGCACTCTGGTTTGAACTAAGAACCTTAGACTAGAGTTCCACTTTAAGACCTATTGACTTACTACATAGGCACCTGTGAAAAAATGGCAATATTGAGTCATTTATATGACGCTTACTGATTGAATACACATAGCATTTAAGTCACATGTAGGCTAATGTATCTAAAGGTCACAAGCCAGGTGAAGAAGTGTGGCTTCATCACAAGGTAAAGGTGCGTGCTGAACATTCATTACCTTGGTGCCTGGTAATGGAATCAATGTGAAATGCCTTTTACGCTTTAGCAGGGCTTTCTGGTCCTGACACTTCTCAAAGCTGCCAAGTTCCAGGGTCTCCAAACACTTCTTGTCCTGCTGTGGAGGCAAAAGAATTACATGACACATATATAGCGCGGTGGAATTTGGCACCTTAATTAGAGTTAAAAAAAAAGTAGCAGTCCACTGCATACAACTTAAAGTGAACCAGAGATGAAAATAAACTAATGTGATAAACAATTGTATCTGTCCTTCTACTCCTAAAAATCACTCTTTTAGATATATCAAGGTTTTATTTTATGTATAAACATTTACAAAGCAGATTTAATGTTTCATAGTCTCTGCTCAATTGCAGTGTCTCAAGCGTCCCAGAGTGAAAATACATGAACTATTGACCCTTTTTATGTTTTCCTCACAGTATACATTATATATACACATATACATTCTGAACATTTGTATAGCGCTTTTCTCCTGTTGGACTCAACGCGTTTAAGAGCTGCAGCCACTAGGGCGCACTCAAGAGGCTACCCTGCAGTGTTAGGGGGTCTTGCCTTGAACTCCTTACTGAATAGGTAGGTAGTGACCCTAGCCAGGATTTGAACCCTGGTCTCCCATGTCAAAGGCGGTGCCCTTAACCAGTACACTATTCAGCCAATGTATAGTAAAAAGCCCAGGTATCTGCTTAGGAAAGTGTTTTATAGCTGTAATTTGTTATCAGTGAGCCGACTGATGCTAGGGACACAAAATGCGTTTTTTGGTCGATTTTCTGTTTGTTTTTCCGCTCAATTTCCCGCTCAATTCTATTATCTTTTCTTATCAATTTCCATTCACTTCTATGAGAAATTGAGCGGTAAAATGATCGAAAGTAATATCGGACATATCGGAAATTATTTATCGAACTCATCTATCGAAAGCAAAAAACGTATGGTGTGTACCTAGCATGAGTCCTGACTGGAGAAAAACTGTTAATTCCACAGCTAATTATAAACTCTTTCAGGCAAGGAAAAAAAGAAAAGGAGCACAGCGTAAGGGTCTGTATGCTTGCCACTGTATATGCACAAGTCTATCTCACCATGTCACATGTCATCTCTGGTACACTTTATTGACCCGTATTTGTTTTCTCCAAAATTTTCGCTTAGGAGATATTTTCACAACTAACCAATACAGAGCCTTGTAAGTCACCAGCAAGCTGTAACATACTCAGAATAATTGTGACTGTACTTTTTCACCTACTTTTTCAATTGCAGAGTGGTGAAAAGTTATTTTAAACAAAAGATGAAAAATTACCTCCTAGGAGAAAATGAAGGAAGTTAAGTGAATTGATTAAGAGCCAATGGTCCATATGCAATTTATTTTTTCTCCTAAGTTTTCTCCTAGGTGATCATTTTTTCATTTTATTCTTTTAAAATAACTTTTTAGCATTTCACTATTGAAAACATACCAAACGTAGTAGAAAAAGTGCTTTCAAAATTATTTTTGATATTTGCTTGCTGGAGGTCAAACTGCATTTTATTGACAAGGGCCCATATGCAATTCACTTTTTCTCCTGAGTTTTCTCCTAAGTGATATTTCACACCTTGTTTTATAAAATACCTTTTTAAAATGACAAGCAAGCAAGAAAACACTCAAAATGATTCTGATAGTACCTTTTCACCATTTTTTAGGAACTTTTTCAATTGTAAAATGCTTAAAAGTTATTTTAAAGAGAATATGAAATTATCACCTGAGTCATCTTCTATGAGATAATTTTCATTTTCTATTTAACTAGATTTTCAGCATTTTACAATTTAAAAAGTACCCAAAAGCTGATAAAAAAATGCTATCAAATTTATTTTGAGTATTTTCTTGCTTGCTGGTGGCTTAAAGTGAACCTTAAAGAGAACCTGTACTGAGTAAAATTATTTAAAATAAACACATGAGGTAACTTCAAATGAACATTACATAGTTACCTTGCCATCAGTTCCTCTCAGAAGCTCACCATTTTCTTCTGACAATAATCCCTTCCAGTTCTGACAATATTTTGTCAGAATTGAAATATATCAGTTGCTGTCAGTTACAGCTGAGAGGAGAACTGATGTGTCCATGTTTCCCTATGGCTCAAGTGGGCGATGTTACAGTTTAACAGTGTGCTGACCAGGAAGCTGTAATGGGGTAATAGCCATTTTCAAAATGGAGGACAGCGAATTCCCTTGATCACAGTGGACAAACAGGACACAGGAGAGGAAAAATAGATTGAGGAGTAGACTACATTGGAGGTAAGTATGACTCGTGTATGTTTATTTTGACGTTTAATTTTCAGTTCAGGTTTTCTTTAAGTCAGAAAAAAAATGAGTTTTACTCACCTGGGGCTTCTATCAGCCCCCTGCAGCAGTCCTGTGCCCTCGCAGCCACTCACTAATCCTCAGGTTCCCCGCTGCCAGCTAGTTTTGTTTTTGCCGACAGCCCCGTCAGGACTGGCCATGCGTAGCTTTCTCCGCATTCCCGACTGCAATTAGCGCTATTGCGGGTCGCAACACGTACAAAAATACGCGTTGCCACATTACGAACGCATAGATATGCGGCAACGCGTATTTTTGTACGCGTTGTGGCCCGCGATAGCGCTAATTGCAGTCGGGAATGCGGAAAAAGCTACGCGTGGCCAGTCCTGACGGGCCTGTCGGCAAAAACGAAACTAGCTGGCAGCGGGGGACCAGAGGATTAGTGAGTGGCTGCGAGGGCACAGGACTGCTGCAGGGGGCTGGTAGAAGCCCCAGGTAAGTAAAAGGCATTTTATGACAAGTTGTGAAAATATCACCTCGGCGAATACAAGGGAGAAAAAGTGAATTGCATAGTGTCTATGTCTCGAGGGGCTGAATGCAATCCACCTTTTCTCCTGAGTTTTCTCCTCGGAGATATTTTCAAACTTGTCAATAAAATGACTTTCAAATCACCAGCAAGCAAGAAAATACTTAAAATAGTTTTAATAGTATTTTTCCAACTAATTTTTGGTACGTTTTCAATTGCAAAGTGGTGAAAAGTTATTCTAAATAAAAGATAAAAAAATTATCTCCTTGCAGAAAACGCAGGAGAAAATGTTTATTGCATATGGGCTAAAGTATCCAAAATGCCCAATTTACCACATCTTTCACTAGAACTTCCAATGCAGACTTTCAAGGCTGTCGCTTAATAACATTTGGGTCTTATGGTGGTTAGACACGGTTTAACTTTTCATTTTTTTTGTATTACTGATCGATTTAAATAAAACCTGCCTAATCATTCTGTCTAGCTGCTTCATACAGTAACTGTTGTCCTACCTCACACCCATAATGGTCAAATATCCTAAAACAACTGCATGCAACCTGGAACAATGTTCTATGTAAATACAGACTAGACTGGACTGGTTCTTGCTCCATAGGGGAGTAAGCAAAAGAATGGTTTAACTTTGCCCATTCTACTTTAATGAGAAATAAAGAGCTCCTTGAAGCTGCACCCCGCCACCCATCAGCACAAATATAAACTCCATCATGTTAGGTTAGTGCTACATTTCTGTCCATTTGTGCTGCAAATATTAAGATTTTTGCTGCTTTCATTTTAAAGATTTTGAAAAGTTCTCTCAGCCTTAAGGTGAGTACACACATCAGATAAAAGTATTTGGAAAATGAAAGATCACAGACCAATTTTACCCCCTTCCATGTGAGCATACTCTACACAGTGTATTCTATTGAGCTGAACTCCACATCAGATAAAAATCTTGTCTGTTAAACAAGGTGTGTATGAGATCTGCAGATATCATAGACTATGAATGCATTTTGCAGGAACGGATCTTTTGCAGGAACTGATCTTTTGCAGATACTGATCTGTTGAATGTGTACAGCATCCTTGTTCTAAGCATCTTGCAAAAATTTTTATCTAAAGAGGAGTTCAGTTCAATAGAATATACTGTGTAGAGTATGCTCATATACTACATGGAAGGGGGTAAAATTGGTCTGTGATCTTTCATTTTCCAAAGACTTTTATCTGATGTGTGTACCCACCTTTACTCAGTCAGGCTTTGCTGGGAGAACTTTTCACCTTTATAAAATCTTGAATATTTCAAGAACTATAAAACATAGAAGGAATATTTTTTGCAGCACAACCAGAGCACTATCAAACCATACAGATCTGTAGGCTGTTGTATGAGGAATGGGTGATGTTATTGTGTGGGAAAAATAACTGCTACTATCGTCAAAACAAAAGCAGCACAAATCTTATTTTTTTTTCAGTACAAATGGGCAAAAACGTAGCACTAACCAAACATGATGGAATTGTTATTTCTGCTGATTGTAGAAGGGAGAGCTTCACAGAGCTCAAATAAAGCCCCTTGATGCAAGTTCCTAGAGTTTAGTTGAACAAATCTTTTAATATGGATTTCGGCAATCTCCCCACAAGATGTTAATAAAACAAACCACCTCTACTGTATGTAGCTGAATGTACACCTGTTTCTTCATATACTGAGTGTGGGTTTATAGCAGCGAAACAGCTGCCATGTTTTTGCGGGAGTGACAAGTGCCGGTCAAATAAACGCAGCAGATCTGTCCTGAGCAGAAAGCAGATGTATTTCCAGACCAACCTTGCCAATTTTCCTTTCACACAAAAACAGCCTTCTTGGCAGAAGTAACAGGTGCCTGAGAATCCTCCATGAAGAGGAGCCCTGGCTGTGTTGCGCACCCAGAGAGCCATGATTTTCCAGACATTGCTCTCCACACCTTTCCTGTCTGAGGCTCACGCAGATAAACATTCTGGATGAAGTGGACCACACATTACTGATCTGTATCTCAGCCTATTTCAAAGTAAAATGTTGTTAGGCTTACAGCTGATGTCTTCACAATATTATTCAGAATCATGCTCATTTATTTTACAAAAAATAGCTGAAGGGTAACTCCAGTCAAAGCTTAAAGTGAAATTCCACTTTAGTATAAAAAGGGCTTTTTATAATTTACTTTGACTAAAAATGAATGTCCAGATTAGTAAGGCTGACTATAAACTTGTAATGGCTGGAGTAGTCCAGAGATTGTTATGACGCTCCCATTTGAGAGTGTAAGAACACTTTGGAATAGCTGCAGTTTGTAATATATGTTACGGGCTTACGGCCAGAACCCAAAGTTGGCCATTTCAGGATGGGGCCGGTCAGTATGCGAAGTGGACAACTGATGTGGCCAATTCAAGACGAACTCACTCATTTCGGACTTTGGCCAGCTAGAACGACACCTGACGAGAGCCGGCTGGCCAAGTTCCAAAGAAAGGCTTTCATGGAGTGCGGTGGCAGTGCATCAAATAGTATACGTTTCAGAGGCGGCATCTGCATTATCCGGTCCCCCCCCCCCCCCCGTGCCCTTTGCCCCCTGTGTCCTCTCACCTCTGTCTACAGGGAGGAGATATACAGTATAGCCCGTCTTAGCACACCTGTGTTCTCTCCGCCCCTGCTGTGTGTGCAGTGGTCTCTGGCTTTTATTGCAGCCTGTGTCACTGCTATTCACTGCCCTATGAAAACATTACCCATACGAAAGCAAATATTGGTGTCACAGGCTGCAAATAAGCCTGTGCACTCCACACGTAGCAGGGACAGAGAGAGCACAGCCATGCTGCCTAGGCTGTCCTGCTTATTCCCTCCTTGTAGAAAGAGGTGAGAGGACATGGGGGTATTGGGCAGGGGGAGGAGCTGGGGAATGCAGATGCCACCGCTGAAATTGTACCATTTGCTTTTCTTCTGGACTCGGTCACCAGGTCCTTTGATTTCGCTTTCTGGTCGGCCAAATTCCTTATAAGTAAATTTAACATAGTTTCCTTTCAAACTGGCCGCAATAGCCGGCCACTTCACATATTGACCAGCCAGATTCCGATCGATGTAGAAATGTTTTTTGTTTTTTTTTTGTTTTTTTTTTACTCATTGGATAGAGTGCGGGTAGAACAGATCCTGTCAATCTTTTAGGCAATGCTTCCAGTGACACTGCATCAAACAATATAATCGCATTGCTAACACAATTTGATTATATTGCAATGGTAGGTTCACATTGACACCTTAGAAATGCAGTGTGATGGGATCTGCTGCCATTTTACCTTAGATCCTGATTTTTCCAAGAAGGGAACGTAGATGGGAACCCTAACCCATTTAGGGGAAACCCTAACAATTTACCTTCCAGTAACACACAGCTAATGACAGAATGTTTCCACTACTACTCCTCATAGGTGATTCCTGCTGCCTTTTTTTCCTGCCTACATGTGTGCTACCATCTTTCCTGTCATGCTAACATTATGCACTGCAGCGTAATTAAATTCTGTGCATTATTTTGGTTACTATGCACAATGAGTCTACTCTGTTATCTGAAGTATTCCATCACCCCTCTTCCACCACCGGGTGTTGCTGCACCCCTGACACTATCTTCTGAGCCCTCAGCCTCGATAGCATGTAATAACATGTGATCAAAAGTCAGAAGAGGATGATGGGAGTATAGCCCCGCGGGTGGATGAAAAGGAGAAGCCGGTCCAGCATGCAGAACAGGTAACTATAAAAATGCTCCCTTCACAGCTCTGCATGACCTCAGTAGGCAGAACAAGAAATCCAGATACCATATCTATAGCTTAGGTAGGGCTCACACTTACTGTAAGTCCGTGGAAAGTGGCTGCGGTTTTCCACAGATGATTTTTCATTTGTATCATGTGTTAAAGAGACTCTGAAGTCCGAAAATGCCCCTTTTTTGCCAGTCCTGTTAAGCATTAATGGGTTAGCTGAAACGCCCCTAAAACGAGGCTTTATACACCCCCAAATACCAGGGCAAAAATCCACGACTTTCCTGGTCGTGAATTTTGCTGCCCGGGGAGGCAGAGCTTTGAGCTGCAGCTCTGCCTCCATTCACATCAATTGCCCACGGATCTCCGCCTCCTCCCCACCCCTCTCAGTAAAAGAAGACTGGGAGGGGCGGGAGGAGGCGGAGATCCGTGGGAGACGCGAATGGAGGCAGAGCTGCAGCTCAAAGCTCTGCCTCCAACAGGAAGGAGCCCCGCAATTTGCCCCGGGCATTCCGGGGTGAATAAAGCCTCATTTTGCAGCGGGATAGTGGCGTTTCAGCTAACCCATTAAAGCTTAACAGGACTGGCTAAAAAAAGGGTAATTTTCTGAGGCTTCTGTCTCTCTTTAAATGTGGACGTCACCTATAGTTGGAAGAAGGCACTTGACTGTGGGCTATGGAAATTGCATGCAGTGTGCAGCAAGTTTTTTTTCTGCATGCGGGAACTGCACCTAAATGTGAACGGGCCCATTTATTAACATGACCTGTCACATCTGCATGCAAGGAAACCATGCACAATCCCCTCAAGTGTCACATACAGATACCTTCTTCCTGGTTCATTGTTTTCAGAAGAGAGATAAGATTCTGGAATTTGAGAAGAGGACAAAACTAACATAAACAGGAAGTGGATGTATCGCCTAATCATCTCATTTCTGCCTAGGGTCTTCAGCAAAAAAACTTAGGACATCATAGTATTCAGTCTCCTTTTTTCACATTTTAAATCTACCTCTTCAGTTAACTATACAACCTATCCTAGTTACTCTTCAGACTTTGATTCCCTTCTTCCTTCATTTGTTCATGTTGTCTCGCAGTGCCACCTCAGCTGTAGTTTATAGGCCGCCAAAGGTGCCCATTCTAAATTACAGATTTACAGCTGGTAATTTAAAGGATACCCAAGGTTACATGTGACATGATGAGGTAGACATGTGTATGTACAGTGCCTAGCACACAAATAACTATGCTGTGTTCTTTTTTTCTTTCTCTGCCTGATAGAGTTAAATATCAGGTATGTAAGTGGCTGACTCAGTCCTTAACTCAGACAGTAAGTGACTACAGTGTGTCCCTCACTGATAAGAAATTCCAAATATAAAACACTTTTCCTAGCAGAGAATCGCTTCTGAGAGCAAGAAAGAGGTAAAAAGGGGAATTTCTTATCAGTGAGAGTCACACTGTAGTCACTTCCTGTCTGAGTCAGGACTGAGTCAGCCACTTACATACCTGATATTTAACTCTTTCAGGCAGAGAAAGAAAAAAAGGAACACAGCATAGTTATTTGTGTGCTAGGCACTGTACATACACATGTTTATCTCATCATGTCACATGTCACTACAGGTATCCTTTAAGCACCAGATGCGCATTAGAAGCAGTGGAGTTTCTCTACCCTATAGTGGGGAGGACAGTGGCAGGGACAACGGTGTAGTTTGGCTACTCAAGTGTACGCCTTAACTCTACCTAACGCCCCCTATTCTTTGCATTTTTTTGTACATGTTCTACCACAAGGTATCATTGTATTTGTCATTTATGTGTGTATTTATTTGTAATTATTAAGTATTTATTTTATCCACCTATGGTTATATTGTGCTTAATACAGCCCCAAAGAAGGTAACAGGCTATATGAATCAACACTTATAGTAATATACACAATAACTACACATTAAAGAAAATCTGTAATGAAAAAACTCCTCTGGGGGGTACTCACCTCGGGTGGGGGAAACCTCCGGATCCTATTGAGGCTTCCCCCGTCCTCCTCGGTCCCACGGCGGCGGCGAAAATCCTCCCGGAGCGGCGGTGATGTAAATATTTACCTCTTGGCTCCAGCGCAGGCACAGTATCCACTCTTCCCACGGAGATAGGCGAAAATAACCGATTTCCGTCGGGCCGCTCAACTGCGCAGGCGCAAGTCTTCTGCACCGACACAGTAGAGCGGACCCGACGGAGATCGTCTATTTCTGCCTATCTCCGTCAGAAGAGCCGCAACAGTGCCCCCGCTGGAGCCAGAAAAGGTAAATATTGCACAGCGAAACAAATTGTCGGCTGTGCGTTCTGGGGGCTGCAGCGAGACCGCCGTGGGACACAGGAGGACGGGGGATGCCTCGATAGGGTCCAGAAGCTTCCCCCTACTGAGGTGAGTACCCCCCAGGGGAGCTTTTTTTTCAGTACAGGTTTTCTTTAAAAACAAAAGTTTGCTTTCTTAAAAAGGAAAGAATTTTTCGATAATTCAGGTTGGAGTGAGGTCCGAGATGTCTCCCAGTGCATCACTGCTGAATATATGCAAATTAACTATTGTTGCCCTTAGAAGCTAAACACACCTCCAGATCTGCTGGAATGCAATGATGTGTCAGCTTGTTAATTTGTACAGAGCCATAATAATCCAACATGCATACAGACTGTTTCGGATTGGTTGATCCTCATCAGTGCATGACATGGATTATTTTGGCTCTACGGAGTAGGGCTTGAAACACTGAGGGGTACAGACTAACCAGCAAGCTCATGGTGACCCAGAACTCATTGGAGTGTGTGAGGGGCTACAATGGTCATCTCAAAGCTCACTCCAATCCACTGAATTATTGCAAATTCTCTCTGTTTTAGGAAAGCAGACTTGTTTTCCATAGCATTTTAGTAAGGGGGCTTTTAGGACCATTGTAGCCCCTCACACACTCCAATGAGTTCTGGTTCACCATGAGCTTGCTGGTTAGTCTGTTTTTTCGCCTATGTTTTTCTAAGCTGTTTGTTGAAAAATGTAGCAATCTGTGTGTCCTGAGAAAACATACAAAAAGTCAATTCTGTAGCTACTGACTTCCCAGAAGTCCTTGAGATGACATACCTCATTGTCACAGATGAGGAGCTGTGTCTTTTGTATCTGAATGTAGCGATCTTTCCACAGTCCCAGCAGCCCACTGCTTCTCTTCAGCCAGCCGGCCTTGTGGATCACAATAGCTTCTGGGGGGGAGACACTGCTCCCCTTTTCGCCCTGGAGCACAAATACAGAAAAAGCGTCAGAGTGAATGGGCAGAACATACACGGATTACAACTTGATCTTGCTTTTGTTTAATTTGTCCTTCAGTGGAAATGATCAGGCAAATGCAAGCATTCCAGTTTTGCAGGCAAATAGCATGCAGCCTACATCTAATCCCATTAAATATAAGCAGCTACTGCCAGTGGCGTAACTAGAAATCATTGGGCCCCCCTGCGAAACTTTGATTGGGGGCCCCCCTTGACCCTACTGAACACTGAATAGGGACTGTCTGCAAATCTGTGTCTGCAAAACTTTGTACGATTCCTCATCAGTGGCTGAGCAGATGCAGTCATTAGAAACAATGTGTAGAAAGCAGAATTTTTTTTCTCCATACCCTTAGTTGTCAGTCTCTAAGGACCGGTAAAAAAAAGAAACTCCTCCCCCACGGGGCCCCCTGCAGCTTCTGGGCCCCCTGCAGCTGCATCCCTTGCAGGGTCTATTGTTACGCCCCTGGCTACTGAATTGGTCTGGCTCATTTCCATACATGTCAAATTATTTATGCTGCTTTTCTGGCATATGTTTTGATTTGACCACCATGTGAGGCTGATAGTTGAAATTTCTGTATACGCCGACTAACGCGATTGAGCACGTTACCGGGGCTGATCGCGGCTGAACGGCAGACTGCGGGAGGACGACGAGGGACTCACATGTGCTTATGCTGCTGGAGGGAGCTGCGGGTGAGTATCAAATCTTCTTTCCCTTACAGCTCTGGTTTCCTTTAAAGCCCTTTCTATAATGTGCTTTCTGATGATGAACCCAAATGGGCACCTGAGTGTGGGCTATGGGAATCACACGCAGTGTGCTATATGATGCAGTGCACTTAAGAGCCTATTTCTACTATGCCTGAATCTGGTCTGAATCTGCAGTGTTTCCCCGAATGCCTGTATCACTAATGACTTGCCGTCCAGATCGCACTGCGGTGCGAATATAGAGCACATACTGCAGATTTCGGCAGTTTGCAGCCTAATTCCTATTCGCTTGCATGGCACAGCAAAGCAATTCGGGCTACATCCCTATACGTGAACAAGCCCATTTATTAACATGGGCTGTCACAGTTGGTGTGATTCTACATGTGGGGAAACCATGTTCAATCTCTTCAAGTGCGCCCCCTGCCTGAGTCACCTACAAATGCCTTCTTCCTGGTTCATTATTTGAAGAAGCAGTAGAGTGTTGTGCTATTATTTGAAGGAGGATAAGATTCTAGACTTTTGGGAAGAGGACAAAGGAAGTGGCTGTATCACCTAACCATCTACATCGGGATTTTGACAAGAATACTTTGACATCTTTGCATTCGGCCCTCTTTAAAGAGACTCTGTAACCAAAATTTCATCCTTTTTTCTACCATCCTACAAGTTCCTAAACCTATTCTAATGTGCTCTGGCTTACTGCAGCTCTTTCTACTATCACCGTCTCTGTAATAAATCAATGTATCTTTCCCCTGTCGGACTTGTCACCCTGTGTCTGGAAGGCTGCCAACTCTTCCGTGCTGATCTGTTATGCATGCCCTCCCCCCTCCACGCCCCTCTCTGCACACTCCAGTGTGTGTGTTATTTACATAAGCCAGCAGCGTCTCTGCTTTCTTATCAGTGAGAGAAGAGAGCTGGATAAAAAATCTCCTCTGTTATGCTGGGAATACACGGTTCGTTTTTGCCTTCGTTTAAACCTTCGTTTCGATTGTGCCTTTTGTCCTTTTCGATCCCGAAATAATCGGTCATACGGTTAATATCACCACCCACGGTTTCGTTTTTTTTTTCGATTCTGATGGTTTCGTTTTTCCAATGATCGAAGGCTGCAAAGAAACGAAACGAAAATCCCTTTTTACAGGGACGGACTAGCATAAACGAATATATAATCGATCTGAACAGCCATCAAGCCTACCAATGGCTCGATTAGATGGATAAAGAGAGATAATATCAAACATGTTCGATCACTAGTCGTTCGTTTTTGGGGTCTATTAATCGAAACTATAATGAGATTATGACTATTTTCACATACGTTTTCAACACTCGATTCGTTTACCGAACGAATCGAAGGTTTAAACGAAGGCAAAAACAAACCGTGTATTCCCAGCATTAGGCTGTAAAAGGAGCTGGCTGACACATACTGAGGAATTACAGACAGGGCAGAGCTGTCTGCAGGAAGAAACGATCAGCCTGTCACTAGTATTCAGTGTATGAGAGCTGCAGGGGGACAGAAGGTAAACACACAAATTATCTCTTGAGATTCAAAAGGAAGGCTGTATACAGCCTGCTTGTGTATGGATGTATTTTCTATGTGTGGACATACTGTACATCAACCTACTTCCGGTTTTGGTGGCTATTTTGTTTGTTTATAAACAAACTTTTTAAAACTGTTTTTGACTACTTTTAATGTGGCGGGGAGCGGCGAAATTGTGACAGAGGGTAATAGGAGATGTCCCCTAATGCACTGGTATGTTTACTTTTGTGCGATTTTAACAATACAAATTCTCTTCAAAAAATAAAAAAAGAACATCAGTTACAGTAAATATACAATCCCCAGGTAAGTAATTCTGCTATTATTTATTTCGCCTTATGTATCCTTTAAGATGGTCACACATGATACAATTTTCCTATATTTCTTTTCTGTTTGAGAATTACAGTAAATTTTTCTGATTGAGTGTAACATTTTAGAAATCTGACCAATGTACCACAGCTGTTCAATTATGAAAAAAATTGCTTGGATCTGAATTTTTCATCAGGACTAATTCACACTTCAAGAACTTTTCGGAGCATTTTGTAATTTTAAAAGCTCTTGCTATTGTAAACCTATGTGTATGTTCACACTGGAGCGACGTGATTTTGTAAAAATCCCCCATAGGATTGCATTAGCAAGAGCTTTTAAAATCTCTAGCATTTAAAAAGCTCTTGGAGGCCCAGTGCTCACCAAAAACCTCTAGCAGATCTGCAAAATGCTAGAGCAGGGGTCTCAAACTCGCGGCCCGCAGGCCATTTGCGGCCCTCGATACAATATTTTGTGGCCCTCGCCAGCAAAAGCTTCCTTATAGTTCGCTTTAGTGCTCCCTAGTAATCCGCCGCATCCCTGCCGCTAAACGAGGGCTGCAGAGCCACCAAAGCGCCCGGGGGGGCAATCCGCCGGCATTTCCTGGAAGGGGCAGAGCTTTCAGCTTCAGCTCTGCCCCTCCTGACGTCAATCGCCGCATGGATCGCCGCCTCTCCCCGCCCCTCTCTGTGAAGGAAGAGTGAGAGGGGCGGGCAGAGGCGGCGATGCGACGCGATTGTGAAATTCCTTATGCGGCCCAGCCTCATCCTGACTTTGCCTCCTGCGGCCCCCCAGGTAAATTGAGTTTGAGACCCCTGTGCTAGAGGTTTTTGAAGCAGATTTTCTAAACATGCCTAGCATTTTTTTTGCAGCATTTTTGTGTAGCAGATTACAAATATTGTTACAGTAAAGCTGTTACTGAACAGTTTCTGTAACAAAAATGCCTGGAAAACCGCTCTGATGTAGCATTTTTCAGAGCGGTTTTCCACTTTCCTATACTTTAACATTGAGGCAGAAACGCCTCAGAAATCTAAAAAATGCTGCAGCCCCTGAGTTTGCGTTTGTGGAAAAAACGAGCAGCTCTGGTGTTCACCATCCCATTCACTTTCATTAGCCAAGCGTTTTTCCCCCTGCAAGCGTTTTAAAAAACGCTTCAGAACCGCTCTGGTGTGCACCAGCCCGTAGTGTGAATCAGTCCAGATTCCTATTGATATTGTTACTGTTAGGCCGTGTTCACAGTGCCTAGTTGCGTTGCAGAATGATTCTGCATGTCATCTCACTGCCGATACAGTTCTATGGGCCTGTTCACATCTCTGCGTTGTTACTGAACGGGTTATTCTAACTCGCTACATGCAGGCTTTGTACTACAGTCTACGGCCAGTCTCCATTGCAGTTCACACTCATTATAACGTGTGCATTATGCAACTGACCACTGTGAACCTAGCCTTACAGTTATTGCTCTGTGTAGTCTCAGTTGTTTTGAATTTAGTACTGGCTGATTTTTTTTAAGCAATGTTATAGGGTCCCATATAGGGTCACTTGTTCACTAAACCCTGAGAGTATTTAAAAATAATTTTCAAAATGTGGCTATATATTCAACACTATTATCCCGGTCTGTTAAACTAGTCTTCTGCTAATAAAAATGTTTTGATGACAAGAAATTGACCATCTACCCTACGCCAATCAATTTTCAGAAAAATTGATCAGAAAAAATAATCCGCTCCCAATTGATATTCATAAAAACATGAAATCCAAATCAGAGTTCTAGCTCAAATAAAAGGAAAGGTTTTCTGTACAACCGATCGCTTTCATCAAATTGCTGTAAAATCAAATCTTTTTATAGTAATGTGTGTGGCCACCTTTCTTCCATACTACATACAATTTGCATTACATTCCTATGCAAGCCAGCAGAACTGGGACAAGGTCCTCCAGCACCCAAGGTTGAGACACCAAAGTGCACCCCTCCATCCCTCCCACCCCAGCCATCACACACTGATTGCTATTGGACTAAAGGCCCACACACAGGGCGTACAAATGTCTGTACAGACACGTGTTGAGTGACGGTTCGTGCATCAGTTCGTTCATGTGGACACGGCAAGCGACAAAGACTGTCAGCAGACTGTCTGCAGACACAGCCATGTTTGAGCGATTCAGCTGGTGAATCTCTTGTGACCTTTGTCTCATGAACCGTCGCTTAGTCTGTTGGTGCCCTGTCGTGTGTACGAAAGTCTACTACAGACAGCAGAGTAGCTACCATAGTACTACTACTATACGTAGTCTGTGTCAGACAGCTACTGTCATTTCTTCACTCTTTCTGTTGTCACGTGTGTACAACTGTTGCGAACTCAAATTGTCACTGCCATAAATATGCTGTTGTCTCTTGTCTGTTTGTCCCTGTCTCACAACTACAGACAAATGTATGCCGTGTGTATGGGCCATGAGAGGTGCCCCAGGCCCCCAACCTCCCAACACCTTAATCTTTAGTTATCTGGCTTGCAGTCACTGCCATGTATCCCCTTTTCTTATTTCTCTCATACTTAATAGGGGAATGATAGCTGAGTGAGTTGTGCGCCCCATCCTGCTCTGTGCCCTGAGGCTGAAGCCTCTCTGCCTCTGCCCTGCAAGCCAGAACTGTTAGCAAACCTGTTTTACTTATGCAAAAACTAAATTTTAAAAGTAGAGCGTTATATATGCAGTGCTCTTATGGTCTGTTTTCTCAGCTGCTGCATTGGTAACTACTGCTGTGCATGCTGTTTATTACAGCATCCAGCATCCTATGTATGTATGTGAATGATATCCAGGCCACAGGGAGATGTGCTGGGTCAGTATATGTGGACAGCTGGAATCACTATGTTGTTTATGGGAAAGTGAGAGGGAAATATGATGTGGAAATGACCAGGTAACCGGGACAAAGGGGAATCACACAGAGGAAGCTGGATAAACAATGAGATACAGCCAGAAATAGCAGAGAGGAGGGGCTGTGTGGATGGCTATAGGGAGAGGCAGAGATGGAAACTATTTCTCAGTATTTCTCATTAGACTATGATGATACCTCAGACTTGGGTTTATACTTCAGGTGTAATTGCTGTTATAAGGTTATTATTATTATTTAGTATTTATATAGCGCCGACATCTTCCGCAACACTTTACATAGTATGTTGTCTTGTCACTAACTGTCCCTTTAGAGGGGCTCACAATCTAATCCCTACCATAGTTATAGTCTATGTACAGTATGTATCCATACCTCCCAACTTTTTGAGATGAGAAAGATGGACACTTAAGCCAAGCCCCTGCCACACCTCTGGTCACACTCCCACCACGCCCATAGTCACGCATACTATAAAGATTTCATAAGAAAAATATGTTGTTTTATAATTCAAACCACACTGGTCCTTTCTATCCTGGTTAATCTTCCTTCATAGTAACATTTTAAAATGAGTTATATCAATTTAAAGGATGGGAAGATTAGAGTCAAACACATTTTTAGTATAGAAATATATATATTTACCGGTATATAGAAAGAGGGACAAAGTCCCGAAAGATGGACAAATGAGGGGAAAAGAGGGACAGAGGGACAGGGCTCCCAAAAAGGGACTGTCCCTCCAAAAGAGGGACAGTTGGGAGCTATGTGCAGTGTTGCCAACCTCTCACGTTATTTTTTACTGACAAATGCCTTAAAATTTACTGACAACATTTTTTTTACTGACAAAATCCCCTGCGCGCTGAAAAATGGGCATGGTCACACAGCAGAATGTGGGCGTGGTCATGGGTGGGGCCAAATATACATGATTTTAGTAGTGCTGTAAAAGGTCTGTCGGGGAAGTTTGAGCTCTGCCATAGTGTCCCCCTCCCCCCCTTCCCCCAAAATACATGTAATCTTACAGCATTTCACCAAAAATCCACGTAAAAATAGAGATAATATGGCAGTGGTTCCCTAAAAATAGTTGTAATCTGACAGCAGCGATTCCCACAAAATACACATAATCTGGCAGTAGTTCCCCAAAATACACTTAATCTGACAGCAGTGGTTCCCCAAAAATAGGTAGCCCCAGGTCTATAGGTGTCCACAGAATAGGTGGCCAGC
Source organism: Hyperolius riggenbachi (assembly GCF_040937935.1). Classification (NCBI taxonomy): domain Eukaryota; kingdom Metazoa; phylum Chordata; class Amphibia; order Anura; family Hyperoliidae; genus Hyperolius; species Hyperolius riggenbachi. The sequence continues at coordinate 146,879,978 of NC_090648.1, forward strand.
AGTATAGATGTCCCCAGAACAGGTAGCCAGGGGTAGAGATGTCCCCAGAACAGGTAGCCAGGAGTATATGTGCCCAGTATATGTAGCCACTAGCCAGAGGTATATGTCCCCAGTATATGTAGGCAGGAGTATATGTGCCCAGTATATGTAGGCAGGGGTATATGTGCCCAGTATATGTAGCCAGGGGTATAAGTCCCCAGTATATGTAGTCAGAGGTTTATGCCCCCATTATATGTAGGCAGGGGTATATGTCCCCAGTATATGTAGGCAGGTATATATGTGCCCAGTATATGTAGGCAGGGGTAAATGTGCCCAGTATATGTAGCCAGGGGTATATGTCCCCAGTATATGTAGTCAGAGGTATATGTCCCCAGTATATGTAGGCAGGGGTATATGTCCCCAGTATATGTAGGCAGGTGTATATGTCCCCAGTATATGTAGGCAGGGGTATATGTCCCCAGTATATGTAGTCAGGGGTATATGTGACCAGTATATGTAGGCAGGGGTATATGTGCCCAGTATATGTAGGCAGGTGTATATGTCCCCAGTATATGTAGGCAGGGGTATATGTTCCCAGTATATGTAGGCAGGTGTATATGTCCCCAGTATATGTAGGCAGGTGTATATGTCCCCAGTATATGTAGTCAGGGGTATATGTGCCCAGTATATATAGTCAGGGGTATATGTGCCCAGTACATGTAGTCAGGGGTATATGTGCCCAGTATATGTAGTCAGGGGTATATGTGCCCAGTATATATAGTCAGGGGTATATGTGCCCAGTACATGTAGTCAGGGGTATATGTGCCCAGTATATGTAGGCAGATGTATATGTCCCCAGTATATGTAGGCAGGGGTATATGTCCCCAGTATATGTAGTCAGGGGTATATGTGCCCAGTATATGTAGGCAGGGGTATATGTTCCCAGTATATGTAGGCAGGTGTATATGTCCCCAGTATATGTAGGTAGGGGTATATGTCCCCAGTATATGTAGTCAGGGGTATATGTTCCCAGTGTATGTAGGCAGGTGTATATGTCCCCAGTATATGTAGGCAGGTGTATATGTCCCCAGTATATGTAGGCAGGTGTATATGTCCCCAGAATAGGTAGCCAGGTGTCCCCCCAGCAGGAGGGGAGCAGCGCAGAGAAGAGGGAGAGCTGTAGGATCAGCGGGGAAGGGGGGCCACCCCCTCCCTTCCCTCACCTTAGCTCTCCCCCTTCCCTCGCTCGCTCTCCCCTCCAGAACGAAGTGCTCCTGCGGTGGCTGGCAGCGGGTGGAACTTACCTCCGTCTCGTTGCAGGCGCGGGATGGATTTGCCGCTAGTCTGGTCCAGACCAGAGCAGTGGCACCAGAACTTCCGGTGCTTGGAGCGAGATGGAGGTAAGTTCCGCTCACTGCCAAACGCCGCATCGCACTTCGTTCTGGAGGGGAGAGCGAGCGAGGGAGGGAGAGCCCTAAGGTGAGGGAAGGAGGGGGGAGACGTCCGCCCTTCCCCACCGCTGATCCCACAGCTCTCCCTCTTCTCTGAGCTGCTTCCCTCCTGGCTCCTGCTTACAGGCCTTATGGACGCTGCTGAATTCCTCACGGAATTCACGGGCAGCTAAAATTGTAACAAAATTTACGGAATGCCCATAAATTTATGGGCGGTTGGCAACACTGGCTATGTGTATCAGTGTATGTATCGTAGTCTAGGGCCAATTTAGGGGGAAGCCAATTAACTTATCTGTATGTTTTTGGGATATGGGAGGAAACTGGAGTACCTGGAGGAAACCCACACAGACACTGGAAGAACATACAAGACAAGAGTGCTATTCACTACACCACCATGCTGCCCAGGATATACTGAACTTCATGTTCATATGCAGTATTGTATGCTCTGAGTAAAGCCTTGTACACATGTTAGATTACTGTCACCCTGGAGGGATTGGTACACAAATCCCTGGACACCAGTTCATGGCCAAGGCTGTGCAGACATGTCGCTAGCCTATAGGCTATGTCACTATGGAGGGGGAGGAGGGGCAATGTGACCTATTGAGGTCGCTGTACACACACACTATATTATAGCCCAAGGTGCTTTTTATCGTCTGTGTCGGTGGAGTTTAATCCAAAATGCATACAAACCTTTAGGCTAGGTTACGCTATGCAACTGGCCACTGTGAACCTAGCCTAAAGCATTTCTGATGTAAATCATGAAGAGAAAAGATTTTACAATGGGCAAACACTGACTAAATAATCTATAAATGAATACTGTAAACAATATGCAATTTTATTTATTATGCTATTTTCCCTACAGTTCCTCTTTAACATGAAAGCTGTATTGTAGGATGACATCTCAGAGCTGAATGGTTGCCATGGGAAACGAAAACACTTTTTGTTAATGGCTTTCATACACAAGGCTTGCTTGGAACAGCAGACATTTCCCAGTATGCACCAGGGACTCAATGTTGGCAGTAAATTGCCACAGAAAGTTTACTCTAATTACCTCACACACAAGAGGAGACAGTCACAGAGATTTTTACAGCTAACAATGAAGAACGTTCCAGATAGCAAAGTCATTTTATTCCACAGGAAAGTGTCTCTTTTAATCATGCTGCCCCTTGGTCTGAAAATGCAGTGTGCTTTGCAATCATTTCAGAAAACAAGAACTTTGGGGGGGGGTGGAAGTATATAACTTCCAGGTCTCCTTTCCATATGCCTCTGTCAAGGTACATAAACACGTCGATTTTTCCAAATGACCCGTCGTTTGGACGTCAAATCGGGAGTGTGTACACTCGGTCATTTAGCTGATAACGCTGGTTTTGATGGATCCGCCAGATCTCTCTCCACGCAGTCCTCCTTCTCCTCTATGACCCGGCGCGTGTTTACACATAACACGTGTGTAGCCGCCGCCCGCCCGGATAGGTTGATGATTGTTGCAGCTTCACACAAGGGCCCGGGGCGCAGAGAAAAAAAGGTAATGTGATGCGGAGCGGGGTGTATCAGTCAGGGACCCCCGATTTAGTTTGCCCCAGGGCCCCGGAGCCCCTTAAACCGGCCCTACCTCTGAGGAAGTTGCATTGTGGTCGAGAAAATTGTCAGATGACAAAAGTGATTTACTATAATTAATTAAATGTACACTATTCATAGGCAAACGCAGGGCGGGGGGTGGGGGGGAATTATAGCTGCCCAGAATCCCCCCTCAGACCAGGGCCGGTGCAGTGTCAGGGGCCAGGCACAAGCTGAGACACCAGAATATCTGCAGGTATCCTGTAGCTCACAGCACTGCTCCCTTTCTTTCCTTTAGGTATGAGCACAGCCCTGTGCCCTGCTGTGTGAATGCTTCACTATCCCCTTCATTACCAATGTTGGCTGTCCTCGTTATTATCTGTATCCAAACTGCTCCTGATCAATACCGTTGTTGGTCGGACGCCGGTCAGATGGGAAATTGCATTATGTGTACCCAGCATGATGTACTACCATATTATTATACTGTATTGTGTGAGGCTGAGGGAGAACTTTCAGGAATCTTCCCCCCCCCCCCCCATTGAAAAGCCTGGATTTGCCCCTGCTATTGTACACAACTGTTAATTGAATGTATAGATGGAGTGTGTAATAGGTAAAGTTTGACTTTATATGTGTTATTATGTATTATACTTTACTGGTGTCACTGTAAGCCCTGATTTCAATATTTAGAGTTCTAGTTAGAATACTCTATTTCAATGAAACAGCTTTCAGTTCATATTACACTTCTCAAGTGCACAAATAAAGGATCACAGTAATTTGTCTAATGGCGCTTTGAAAAGGATAAAAAGAAATAGACTTGTACTACTTCACGGTGCTGAAAAAATTGACCTATTAGTGCATGAAAAATTATGGAAAGCATCGGTAGCGGTATACTAATAGTGGGATAGCACTACGGTATTTAGGATTAGGACTATAGATACAATTGTTTATCACATCAGTATATTTACTCTTACTGTACAGTAGAGCTAAACTTTGTTTTTTAAATAAAACAAATTATATTTGCTTGAGCTCTACAAGTGGCCCCATTGGTAGTTAGAAAGTTTTGGCAGTTATAATTATACTGTATTCCTTCCCTCCTGTGACTGCTCTGGCCTCCCTTTGGTACACACTCTATATTGGGCAGCACGGTGGTGTAGTGATTAGCGCTCTTGCCTTGCAGCGCTGGGTCCCCGGTTCGAATCTCAGCCAGGTCAACATCTGCAAGGAGTTTGTGTGTTCTCCCCATGTCTACGTGGGTTTTCTCTGGGCACTCTGGTCTCCTACCACATCACAAAACATACAGATAAGATAATTGGCTTCCCCCTAAAATTGCCTCTAGACTACAATACATACACTACACGATATGGACATAGGACTCTGGTAGGGATTAGATTGTGAGCTCCTTTGAGGGACAGTTAGTGACTAGATTATATACTATGTACAGCGCTGTGGAAGATGTCGGCACTATATAAATACTAAATAATATGAAATGATAGGTCTGCTTTAAAAGAGACCCGAGGTATGAGACCTACAGAAGCTGCCATATGTATTTTCTTTTAAACAATACCAGTTGCCTGGCAGTCCTGCTGATCTTTCTGGTCAATGGTGTCCGGATCGCACACCTTAAACAAGCATGCAGCTAATCTCGTCAGATTTGTCAGAAACATCTGATCTGCATGCTTGTTCAGGGTCTATGGCTTAAAGTATTAGAGGCAGAGGATCAGCAGGACAGCCAGGCAATGAGCATTATTTAAAAGGAAATAAACATGTGTCAGCCTCCATAGCTCTCTTACCCTTGGGTTCCCTTTAAAATCCAATCAGATTCCACTTTAGTCTGGTGTGATAGCACAGAGTATCTCTAGTAGTGTAGTGTATCTTCAGCTCCACTTATCATTAATATCTGTCTCTGTGTACTGCTTAGTGATTTCCTGTAGGCTGGATTGGAGTGAAGCAACTTGTGGGTAGTTATGGTGTGAGTCAGCAAACGGAACTGAGCAGTATTCATACCACAAACTAGGAGTAACATCAGTGATGCAACCCAGAGCTACGCTAATATATTATTTTGGTAAGTTGACACTGTTTACAAAGTAAAAATTTCTGTTCTGATGCATGTTATTGGATTACCCAGAACTCAAACACAAATCACAGAACATCTGTTTGCTGTTGATTTGACTCCATTAACTTTCTGTTCCTCAGAATGTCCTCCTTGTATCCTCTATGGACAAAACAGGAACTGAAGAACCTAACATCTTTCCACCTTGCAAAGCAGCGGCTCTAACTGACAGTAATTAACACTGATAACACAGCAATACCTCCCTGTCATTCTTTAGGCGCTTACACACGCCAGATTTTTTAAAACTACGGGTCACCAGACTCAGTAGATCAGTCAAAACCAGCCTTATCAGTCAGATGACAGCCTGTACTCACATGCAAACTGTCGTCAGAACGACCGCCCTTGAGCGGGTCTGGTGACCCGTAGTTTTAAAAAATCCGGCGTGTGTAAGCGCCTTTACCCATTTCTGAGATGTAACAATTGATACTGATCTCTCATTTAATCCCCATGTAAACACATTAATCACCTCTAGTCCGGGGCGTAACTAGAAATCACTGGGCCCCCCTGCAAAACCTTGGATGGGGCCCCCTGCACACTGAATAGGGACTGTCTGCAAATTTTTGTCTGCAAAACTTTGTAGGATTCGTTATTAGTGGCTGAGCAGATGCAGTGATTAGAACAAATGTGCAGAGAGCAGAACGTTTTTTCTCTCCTTGCCCTTAGTTGTCAGTCTCTCAGGACAGGGCCCCCTGTGGCTTCTGGGGCCCCATGCGGCTTCATTCCTTGCAGGGTCTATTGTTACGCCCCTGCCTCTAGTGATCTGAAGTTAAAACTCCCACCATCCATACAGAAGATACAACTAAACTACTAGTGCTTGTCTGGGCCGGCTCTACCATGAAGCAGACTGAATCATGTGATCCAGGGCAGTAGACTGTAGGAGGCAGCGTCATCTCTACACTCAGCTGATCATTTCCAGTCTTCCCCTGTTCTCTGCTGCTTCTGCCTGACTCACGGAGCACAGAGCTTCCCTGTTGTTAGCCTGTCTGTGTGGCACGCCACTTACTTAAATATGCACTGCTTTTTACTAGCCCTACCTCCTCTTCATGTGCTGATCTGCCCTCTAGTTTCCCTGCACAGCTGTTGGCACTCAGCCACCCACCTACACATCCGTACTCAGCTAAACATCTATCAGCACCCATTCGCTCGCCTATCAGCATCCAGCCTAAAACAGGTAAAAAGGGTGGTGGTGGGGGGATCGCTTCAAGCAGTAAAAAGTATGAAACCTTCCGGTTGCCACCTGTACTCATTATGTACCTGACTGCTGCGGCAGCCTCCTCTGGTCTACCTTAAAGTGGATCCGAGATAAACATTTACTCATTGCATAATTCTGTTCCTTTCATATAGTGTATAGGGCATTCCTCAAGCCAAATACTTTTTTTGTTTTGTTTTAATACTCTAATTCCCTATAAACTAAACAAGACTCACCCACAGCTCCTTTTGTGCCGTGGCACTGTAGCAAGGGCTTATGGGAGCTCAGTCTGGGCAGGAGGAGGAGGTTACAAGCCAGAGATTTCAGAGGCAGACGGGAGGAGGGAGGGGGAGAAGGGATTGCATTTACACACAGGCAAGCTGATAGCATCTCCCGCCCTCAGCTTGTGACAATGTGACAAACAGAACATGGCTGCCCTCATTGTATTACAGGAATAAATAATCATAAACTTTTGAAGCTGTTTGCTAGATATGCTGTGTAGACTATCTAAACTTCAGATAAGATATATAGACAAGTGTGAGAAAGCGCGGAAAAGCCGCCGCGAGTACTCAGAGCAAGGCGGCTGATTCCGCGTCCAACGCGGCAGGTTGCGCACGTGGGTCTGCATCCACCGGCATGACGGAGCGCGATGGAACCGCCGCATGCCTTATGAACAAGGCGGCGGATTCCGCGTCAGACGCGGATGTTGGCACGCATAGGCATAATTCTGACAGTACTGCTGAACGCGGAGGAACCGCCGCATGCTTGGACAGCGGTGCGGCTGGTTCCGCATCCAACACAGCAGAAACATTACAACACATATCTGGTGTGGCTGGGACTGATAGTCCACACAGGTTCAGGAGGACGCGCGCGCGGAGAGGCAGAGTCTTTATGACAGTCAGAAGGGTGTCAGCTGACCAAGCCGGTCAGCTGACAATTCCAGCAGTTTTCATTGGTCCAGCACTTAGGGGTGGCGCTGGAGAGCGCTGGGGTATATATACTGGGTGCTGGTCATTTCTCTGGTGTCTGGCGTTGCGATCACTACGTGGTAGCACTCAGACCTTCTGTCAGTATCTGTGTTATTATCTGAGTTATTATCTAGACCAGTTTCCAAGGTGTTGATGACCAAGGAGCTCACACCTTAGTCTAGGAATCCTGTTACCATCTGTATTATTATCTAGACCAGTTCCGGGGTGTTGATGATCTTGGAGCTCACACCCAAGTCTAGGCATTGTTGATTATTTGTTATGACCTTCTGCTTTCCTGACCACTCTTCTGATCTTTGATTAGGTACTTCGCTATATCTGATACTCTGTTGCCAAACTCTGCTAGTCTTAGGATTCCGCATCTGTCTCCTGTCTCTGTACTTTATCTGTCTGTGTGTTAACGACCTGGCCTGTCCGACCTCGAGAACTATCTTCCCTGTTGAGAGATAGTTCCCTGTCCAGTCAGTGACACTTCACCTTTGGTGTCACTCACTCTCTGATCCTTCCCACACTCAGTCTGGCTCCGCCCCTTGGGGAGCATCAGACCAGTGGAAGGAACCTGTTTTCTAAGCAGTATCTCGTACTGCCTAGCACCCTCTACATGGGTGCTCTCCTCAAAGTATACGGTTGCACCAAACACTCATATTACTCAGGTGTCCAGAGGTTAGAGATATATCTGATTATTGGTGATACTGCAGATCATCAATAATCGGGTATATATCTGCATTCTCGGTGATACTGCAGATCACCGGTAATCAGATCCTCTCTGTATTACACCGATCGTTACAGAACGCCAGACCAAAAGACAAATGGACGCACACAGCCGTCTGGGCACACTTATCACTTCGGTGGATAACATCAACCAAGTGCTGGGTAGCCACCAGACTTTAATAGACGCACTGTCTGAATCCGTACAAACCCTCCAGACGGCTGTAGATGAAGTGCGATCCCCTCCTAGCACAGACATACGTATGCCTGTACCTGAAAATTTTTCTGGTCACAGATCTGACTTCCGAAATTTTAGGAGTAGAGTGTTGTCATACTTTGAGTTGAGACCTAGATCCTCAGGAACTATGGCCCAAAGGGTCACGTTCATAAAGACTCTATTATCAGGCGATTCTCAGACCTGGGCGTACAGTCTACCCGCCGGAGATTTAGCCTTAACCTCGGTAGATGAATTTTTTAACGCTATGGCAATAATTTACGACGATCCAGACATTGCCTCGACTTCTGAGCGGAAGCTCAAATTGTTGCGTCAAGGCAAGAGTCTGGTCGAGGAGTATGCTGCAGAATTTAGGAGGTGGTCAGTTTCAGCCAGGTGGGACACCTATGCCCTTTTAGACTGTTTCTTATCAGGGTTATCAGATGAGGTTTCTCATTTAATGTTAAGTCAGCCTGAACCTAGAACTGTCGATGAGGCCATTTCATCGGCCATTAGGATTGATCGCAGGTTACGTTATCAAAGGCAGACCCGGGGTAAAAACAATGTTAAGATGGTGCCCTACGCTGCGCCTCCTGTGACCCCACCTCCTTCCGTTTCTCCTCCACCCGAGCCAATGCAGATTGGTCGGTCCAGATTGTCTCAAGTGGAGCGGAGACGCAGGATTTCTGAGCAGTTGTGTCTTTATTGTGCAGAGGGGGGTCATAGAGTGCGGAATTGCCCTAAAAAGTCGGGAAACGCTACTGCCTAGGAGTAGTTGGGGGTAATACCCTAGGCGTACGACTCTTACCCCTAGAGGATAAACGGTTACTTCTTCCTTGCACGATTACATGGGAAGAAAAATCTGAAGTCTCTGAGGCCTTCATTGATTCAGGCTCAGCGGCTAATTTTATGGATTACGAATTTGCTAAGAAATTGGGTATTCCGCTCACCCCGGTAAAACCACCCATCCAGGTTACGGCAGTGGATGATTCCCCCCTGCAACGTAACCATCCTCTGTCTCAAACACCAGAGGTGGAGGTCACTATAGGGGTGCTGTACAGAGAGAAATTGCAGTTTTTTGTGTTACATATGACAACCTCCACAGTCATCCTTGGCATGCCGTGGTTACACCTTCACTCCCCTCAGATAAATTGGGCCACTGGTCAGCTAACAAGCTGGTCAGCCCATTGTTTCCATCATTGTTTAGTGAAGGTGACCTTGTGTCAGACCAGGATTCATTTAGAGGGAGTTCCGGAACAGTATTCCGAGTTTTCAGATGTGTTCTGTCCCAAGGCTGCCGATAAATTACCCCCACATCGCCCTTTCGATTGTCCCATCGATCTCCGATCTGGTTGTATGCCCCCTAGAGGTCATCTCTACAATTTATCTGGGCCGTAAAAAGTGGCCATGCAGGAGTACATCCGTGAAAACTTAGCTAAAGGATTCATTTGCCCTTCCCGGTCACCTGCAGGAGCAGGCTTCTTTTTTGTAAAGAAAAAAGACGGAGGCCTTCGGCCATGCATTGATTACCGAGGTCTGAATAAGATCAAAGTAAAAAATCGCTATCCATTGCCTTTGATAGACGATTTATTCACGCAGGTCTCTTCACGCTAAGATCTTTTCGAAATTGGACTTGCGAGGGGCATACAACCTGGTGCGGATCAGACAGGGCGATGAATGGAAAACGGCCTTTAACACACCCGATGGGCATTACGAGTACCTGGTGATGCCCTTCGGGTTGTGCAACGCCCCGGCCGTTTTTCAGGAACTTATTAATGAAGTATTCAGAGAAGTGTTGGGTAAATTTGTCCTGGTATACCTTGATGATATACTTATTTTCTCGGACAACCTCACCCAACACAGGGCTCACGTCAGATTTGTTCTGAGCAAGCTAAGACAGAACTTGCTTTATGCTAAATTGGAGAAATGCATTTTTGAAGCAACATTCGTCACTTTTCTGGGGTACATAATTTCCACCTCGGGCCTTTCTATGGATCCTGCCAAGGTCTCTGCTGTCCTGGAATGGCCTCAGCCAGTGGGACTAAAATCTCTCCAGAGATTTTTAGGATTCGCCAATTACTATAGAAGGTTCATAAAGCAGTACTCCACAGTCATAGCACCCCTCACCAGTCTCACAAAGAAAGGGGCAGATACCAACCACTGGTCCCCCGAAGCCCTGGCTGCTTTCTCCACTTTGAAAGAATTGTTTTGCTCTGCACCCATTTTGAGACACGTTGACACCTCCTATCCCTTTATTGTGGAGGTGGACGCCTTGGAGGTCGGGGTAGGGGCTGTGCTGTCTCAGCGCTCTGGGTTGCAGGGAAGATTACACCCGTGTGCCTATTTCTCTCGTAGGTTCTCACCAGCAGAGAAAAACTACGATATAGGCAACAGGGAGCTCCTAGCCATTAAACTGGCCTTTGAAGAATGGCGTCATTGGTTAGAAGGAGCAGAACATACGATTACAGTTTACACTGATCACAAAAATTTGGAATACATTGAGGGGGCTAAAAGATTAAGCCCCCATCAGGCTCGGTGGTCATTGTTTTTCTCGAGATTTAGATTTATTATTACGTACACTCCGGGTAGTAAAAACATTAAAGCGGATGCCCTGTCCAGATGTTTTGAACCGGAGACAGCACAGCCCTCAGACCCGGAGACTATTATCCCACAGAAAGTTGTGTTGGCAGCCACAGAGACTTGGAAAGACTGGACAGAGACTTTAAGTCCCTTCCAGCAGGATGTCCCTGAGGGAAAGCCGGAAGGGGTTATGTTTGTACCACTGCCATTTCGTCTCCAGATCTTACAGAAGTTCCACTCGCACAAGAATGCTGGACATCCGGGGGCCTCCAGAACACAGGACCTGGTTGCCAGATGTGCTTGGTGGCCTTCTCTGGCAACGGATTGCAAGCAGTATGTTAGAGAGTGTGCAGTTTGTGCAAAAAGCAAACTCTCCCGTCTGGCACCTGTGGGAACGTTGCAGCCTTTGCCCACCCCGAATGAGCCGTGAACCCATCTGTCCATGGATTTTGTGGGTGAACTTCCGAGGTCTGAAGGCATGTCGGTCATTTGGGTGGTAGTCGACCGTTTCAGCAAAATGGCTCATTTTGTGCCCTTGAAAGGACTCCCCTCGGCCCAGGAGTTGGCCGATCTTTTTATCATCCACGTTTTCCGACTACATGGCATTCCGGAAAACACAGTGTCGGATCGGGGTGTCCAATTTGTTTCTAGATTCTGGAGGGCATATTGTCATCAAATGGGCATGGAACTGTCATTTTCATCGGGCTACCACCCACAGACCAATGGTCAGACTGAGAGAGTGAATCAGTCATTGGAACAGTTTTTGAGGTGTTATGTTGCGGATGCGCAAAATGATTGGGTCAAGTTCTTGCCGTTCGCAGAATTTGCGCACAATAATTTGAAAAGCTCATCCTCTGGATTTTCACTGTTTCAGGTGGTAACTGGAAAGTTGCCTAAGTTCTCCCCACTGCCAGTAGCTTCCACTCCGTTTCCAGCTTTGGAGGCATGGCAAAAATCATTTAAGAACATTTGGGGGAGCGTGAAAAATAATTTGGAGAAGGCTTTTCAAAGTCAGAAAGGTCAAGCTGACAAGAGACGCTCCGTAGAGTAGAAGTTCTGGCCAGGAGACTTGGTCTGGGTGTCCACGCGTCACTTGACCCTGAAACAGCCCTCGCCCAAGTTAGGACCCAGATTTGTGGGCCCTTTTCCAGTGACCAGGAAGATCAACAATGTTACTTATGCCATTGATCTTCCTGCCAGCATGCGTGGTGTAAGATCCTTTCATGTGTCCCTGCTTAAACCAGCAGTTCATGTAGGTCCCACTCCTCCTCCTCCTGTGATGGTAGATGACCAACCTGAGTACGAAGTAGAAAAGATTTTAGACTCACGCGTTGCACAGAACTCAGTGCAGTATCTAGTTCACTGGAAAGGGTATGGTATTGAGGAGAGAACATGGGTACCTGAGTGTCGCATGCACACGGATAAATTAAAGAAGGAGTTCCACGCCCTACATCCTGGGAAGCCGGGTAGGATAATTCTGACAGTACTGCTGAACGCGGAGAACCCGCCGCATGCTTGGACAGCGGTGCGGCTGGTTCCGCATCCAACACAGCAGAAACATTACAACACATATCTGGTGTGGCTGGAACTGATATTCCACACAGGCTCAGGAGGACGCGCGCGCGGAGAGGCAGAGTCTTTATGACAGTCAGAAGGGTGTCAGCTAACCAAGCCGGTCAGCTGACAATTCCAGCAGTTTTCATTGGTCCAGCACTTAGGGGTGGCACTGGAGAGCGCTGGGGTATATATACTGGGTGCTGGTCATTTCTCTGGTGTCTGGCGTTGCGATCACTACGTGGTAGCACTCAGACCTCCTGTCAGTATCTGTGTTATTATCTGAGTTATTATCTAGACCAGTTTCCAAGGTGTTGATGACCAAGGAGCTCACACCTTAGTCTAGGAATCCTGTTATTATCTGTGTTATTATCTAGATCAGTTTCCAAGGTGTTGATGACCAAGGAGCTCACACCTTAGTCTAGAAATCCTGTTACCATCTGTATTATTATCTAGACCAGTTCCGGGGTGTTGATGATCCTGGAGCTCACACCCAAGTCTAGGCATTGTTGATTATTTGTTATGACCTTCTGCTTTCCTGACCACTCTTCTGATCTTTGATTAGGTACTTCGCTATATCTGATACTCTGTTGCCAAACTCTGCTAGTCTTAGGATTCCGCATCTGTCTCCTGTCTCTGTACTTTATCTGTCTGTGTGTTAACGACCTGGCCTGTCCGACCTCGAGAACTATCTTCCCTGTTGGGAGATAGTTCCCTGTCCAGTCAGTGACACTTCACCTTTGGTGTCACTCACTCTGATCCTTCCCACACTCAGTCTGGCTCCGCCCCTTGGGGAGCATCAGACCAGTGGAAGGAACCTGTTCTCTAAGCAGTATCTCGTACTGCCTAGCACACTCTACGTGGGTGCTCTCCTCAAAGTATACGGTTGCACCAAACACTCATATTACTCAGGTGTCCAGAGGTTAGAAATACTGTATATCTGATTATCGGTGATACTGCAGATCATCAATAATCGGGTATATACAGTGGTGTGAAAAACTATTTGCCCCCTTCCTGATTTCTTATTCTTTTGCATGTTTGTCACACTTAAATGTTTCTGCTCATCAACAACTGTTAACTATTAGTCAAAGATAACATAATTGAACACAAAATGCAGTTTTAAATGATGGTTTTTATTATTTAGTAAGAAAAAAAACTCAAAACCTACATGGAGCTGTGTGAAAAAGAAATTGCCCCCTGAACCTAATAACTGGTTGGGCCACCCTTAGCAGCAATAACTGCAATTAAGCGTTTGCGATAACTTGCAACGAGTCTTTTGGAGGAATTTTGGCCCACTCACCTTTGCAGAATTGTTGTAATTCAGCTTTATTTGAGGGTTTTCTAGCATGAACCACCTTTTTAAGGTCATGCCACAACATCTCAATAGGATTCAGGTCAGGACTTTGACTAGGCCACTCCAAAGTCTTCATTTTGTTTTTCTTCAGCCATTCAGAGGTGGATTTGCTGGTGTGTTTTAGGTCATTGTCCTGCTGCAGCACCCAAGATCGCTTCAGCTTGAGTTGACGAACAGATGGCCGGACATACTCCTTCAGGATTTTTTGGTAGACAGTAGAATTCATGGTTCCATCTATCACAGCAAGCCTTCCAGGTCCTGAAGCAGAAAAACAACCCCAGACCATCACACTACCGCCACCATATTTTACTGTTGGTATGATGTTCTTTTGCTGAAATGCTGTGTTACTTCTACGCCAGATGTAACGGGACACGCACCTTCCAAAAAGTTAAACTTTTGTCTCGTCGGTCCATAAGGTATTTTCCCAAAAGTCTTGGCAATCATTGAGATGTTTTTTTAGCAAAATTGAGATGAGCCTTAATGTTCTTTTTGCTTAAAAGTGGTTTGCGCCTTGGATATCTGCCATGCAGGCCGTTTTTGCCCAGTCTTTTTCTTATGGTGGAGTCGTGAACACTAACCTTAATTGAGGCAAGTGAGGCCTGCAGTTCTTTAGATGTTGTCCTGGGGTCTTTTGTGGCCTCTCGGATGAGTTTTTTCTCTGCGCTCTTGGGGTAATATTGGTCTGCCGGCCACTCCTGGGAAGGTTCATCACTGTTCCATGTTTTTGCCATTTGTGGATAATGGCTCTTGCTGTGGTTCGCTGGAGTCCCAAAGCTTTAGAAATGGCTTTACAACCTTTTCCAGACTGATAGATCTCAATTACAGTACTTTTGTTCTCATTTGTTCCTGAATTTCTTCTGATCTTGGCATGATGTCTAGCTTTTGAGGTGCTTTTGGTCTACTTCTCCGTGTCAGATAGCTCCTATTTAAGTGATTTCTTGATTGAAACAGGTGTGGCAGTAATCAGGTCTGGGGGTGACTACAGAAATTGAACTCGGGTGTGATAAACCACAGTTAAGTTATTTTTTAACAAGGGGGGCAATAACTTTTTCACACAGGGCCATGTAGATTTGGAGTTTTTTTCTCACTAAATAATAAAAACCATCATTTAAAACTGCATTTTGTGTTCAATTATGTTATCTTTGACTAATAGTTAACATTTTTTGATGAGCAGAAACATTTAAGTGTGACAAACATGCAAAAGAATAAGAAATCAGGAAGGGGGCAAATAGTTTTTCACACCACTGTATCTGCATTCTCGGTGATACTGCAGATCACCGGTAATCAGATCCTCTCTGTGTTACACCGATCGTTACAACAAGTTACTTGTCATAGTTAGTTTTTCATCTCGCTTTAAAGAGAACCCGAGGTGGGTTTGAAGAATATTATCTGCATACAGAGGCTGGATCTGCCTATACAGCCCAGCCTCTGTTGCTATCCCAAACCCCCCTAAGGTCCCCCTGCACTCTGCGATCCCTCATAAATCACAGCCACGCTGCTGACAAACAGCTTGTCAGAGCTGGCTGTGTTTATCTCTGTAGTGTCAGTCTGCTGCTCTCCCCGCCTTGTGCAGAACTCCGGTCCCCGCCTGCATCCCTTCCCTCCCTGCTGATTGGAGGGAAGGGACAGGGGCAGGGACCGGAGCTATGCAGGAGGCGGGGGAGCAGCTGAGACTGACACTACAGATGTAAACACAGCCTCACAGCGTGGCTGTGATTTATGAGGGATTGCAGAGTGCAGGGGGACCTTAGTGGGGTTTGGGATAGCAACAGAGGCTGGGCTGTATAGGCAGATCCAGCCTCTGTATGCAGATAACATTCTTTAAACACACCTCGGGTTCTCTTTAAAGCCAAAGTGTCACTTATCAAGTATCAAGTATAGGCATACAAAAGTGTTAGAGCATCCATATCCAAATCAGTGGAAGACATCACATAAATTCTAATAGAAACATAATTGTACAAACTGATGATTATATTTCTTTCAGAATTCATGTGATATCTTCCACTGATTTGGATATGGATGATTTATCATATTTGTATACCTGACATCTGTCAGATTAGTGACACTTTGCCTTTAAGGACATTGTTCCTACTTTATGTTGTCGATAGGGTTACTATGGATACTGTGAGGACATTTAAGACATTTATAGCACAAAATATGTTTTCAGTTTACAAAAAAACACAGGGGGAACATTGGCTCGGGGATGACCCACAAATGGGTACACACACTGAAAAGTTTGAGAACCACTGACCTAAAGTGTTCATTTAAAATAAATTCACTCTGTTCACCCTTCTGCTACATAGATTTGGTAAAATTGTACAATAAAGATTGTATCATTAGTGGGCACCTTTAGATGTTTTTAAATGGTACGATTTCAATAATGTATGACGTTCAGTGGTTATGATAATAGTTGTCTTCAGACACAGCTGTCTGCCTGCATTGACTGATATACTTACCTAGGAGTCTGTGGACATCATCAGTAAGCGACTGGAGAACTTCTCTGTTATTACCAGTGGGAAACTAGATGCAGTGAAAGGTGCTGTCTACAAATTATCGGTGGAAAACATTGGGGGTTCATCCAAGGAAAACCTTTCATTACTCTGAATGGGAATGCATATTTACTCCTAAATGTGCTTTTTCTGACTGGCAGACAAATGGCGCATGAGATAAATACGGCTGCTGTCATTGCTGTCTTTCTAAGTAAGTTAGTTGTCTAGATAATGTAATGGTGATGCCCTTGGCTATAAAAGCCGGTCACCTAGAACAAGTGTGTAGATGCTGGGGTCTGACTTTCCTTACACTTTCTGACTATATATTTGTTCAGAGGCTTAGATTGAGAAATGATTACAGCCATAGGCGTGTCATTACATTTAGGCAAATAGTATTGTCATAAGATGGATAAGTCATAAGATGGATAAGCAACAGCCTCATGTTCCTCTTATTATAGAGGTATATGAGAAGATTACGGAAGTCATCAAGTTATGAAACTTTCATATTTCCTTAAAGCGAACCTAAACTCTTGCACAGGAGTCAAGGAAAACACAGATACATTCACCCTGTGTGTGTTTCCAGAGAACAGCCTGTCTAATTCTCCCTTATCTGCAAGTAATCAGCAAGTGTAAATCAGGGCTGTCAGCTGTCTGTACTGTGCCACGCTGTGCCGTTGTTATGGGGTAATATGTAAACACTGGAGGTTACTCCTTTCTGTGCTCCCCGGAAATCAGGAAGTAAACACTGCAGGATCTCTATTGTAGTTCTATAAGTTATGAGTAAATGTTTTTCTCTGAGGCCCCCTTGAAATGCCACGTTGCCCCGCATTATGTTCCCCGACCACAAGGGCCATGCAAGTCTATGGAGACTTGCACAATTCGCATGATGTGATGCCGTGTGCCAAAAGTATCAAAATCGCAGCAATACGACGCAAAGTCTGAAGTGCACTACCACATAATCTGTGCCTACCACATGGATTATGCAGTAATGCAAGTCAATGGATGACACAGCAAGTGTGTACAACAGAAGCACGGTGCAACCTGGCGCACATGCGAGGACCGATGGGAATCCCAGTGACGTACTTTCTGCCCGCAGGGAGTACGTCACTAGCCATATGACCCTGTCACCACACCATGGTTTGGTGATATTTTCTTCACTTGATTTACATTTTGAAATGTATTACATGGCGACATCTTTACTGCTGGCAGATGATCTCTGTGTATGGAGATGCTACATCTTTAGCAGTTGGAAACAGCTGTTATTTCCCACAATGCAACAAGGCTCCCACAGTGTGATGTCAGTACCTAGGTGCTGGCATCACACTGTGGGAGGGGTTTCACCACAATATCAGTCATACAGAGCCCCCTGATGATCCATTCGAGAAAAGGTAAAGATTTCTCATGGGAATGGGGTATCAGCTACTGATTGGGATGAAGTTCAATCCTTGGTTACAGTTTTGCTTTAAAGCAACTAACCTAACTCTAATCTAAGACTTTTATCATTGTCTTTATCACTGTTGGGAATATTTCACTTCCTGTCCCTCTTAAACAGTGCTGCCCATAACTATTCATACCCCTAGCAAATTTTGAATTTTTTGATGGAAAATGACATAGGTGTCTCCCAAAAGATAATACGATGATGTACAAGAGGCATTATTGTGGAAAAAAAATAATTTCTCAGCTTTTATTTACATTTGAGCAAAAAGTGTCCAGTGCAAAATTATTCCTACTCTTCACAAGCTGTCACAGTCTGTGGGAAAATTCAAAGTCCTACGAATAGTCCAAGCTGTTCTAAAGCATCCTAATTACCCTGAATGATTAGGAACAAATGCTTTAATCAACTCAATAAGTGAAAAACAGCAGCTCTCTGCACTTGGTTTGTGGGCAGTCATGGCTAAGACAAAGGAGCTTAGTGAGGACCTGAGGCTGCACATTGTGGCTGCTCACATGTCAGGAAAGGGCTACAAAGCCATTTTTAAATGTTTTCCAGTGGCTAAAGTGCAAGGTATTATTAAAAAATACAAGATGCTCTGCACTGTGGAAAATCTCAGAGGACATGGTCGGAAGCCAAAAGTGACACCGGTGCTGGCCAGGAGAATAGTGAGAGAGGTGAAAAAGAATCCAAGGATTATTACCAGGGCCATCCTGGTGAATCTGGGTTCTGCTAGTGGCAATGTCTCAATGCAGACAATCCAATGGACACTGCACACTGCTGGGTTCCACGGATGCAGACCAAGGAGGACGCCACTTCTCCAGATAAGGCACACAAAAGCTTGCTTGGCCTTTGCAAATGTTCATCTGGACAAAGAAGAATACTTCTGGTCTTCTGTGTTATGGTCAGATGAAATGAAAACTGAATTGTTTGTTCACAATTATGTTTCCTTTATTTGGCGTAAAAAATTAAAAGTATTCAACCGAAAGAACACCAGCCCCACTGTCAAACATGGTGGAGGGAACCTAATGCTTTGAGGGTGTTTTTCAGTCAATGGACCAGGGAACCTAATCACAGTAAACGGCACCATGAAAAAAGAGCAAAACATGAGGATTCTCAACAACAACATCAGGCAGTCTGCAGGGAAACTTGGCTTTGGGCACCAGTGGGCATTTCAGCATGACAATGACCCAAAACACACAGCAAAAGTGGTGAAGAAATGGTTAGCGGACAACAACATTAACGTTTTGGAGTTGCCCAATGAGAGTCCTGACTTGAATCCAATTGAGAATCTGTGGAGCGAGCTAAATATCAGGGTGATGGCAAGAAGACCCTACAACCTGAAAGATTTGGAGCTCATTGCTAAAGATAAATAGGCAAAAATACCTGTGGAGAGAGTGCAAAAAGCTGGTCTGCAATTATAGGAAGCATTTGATTGCTGTAATAGCCAATAAAGGCTTTTCTATTGATTATTGAGAAAGGTATGAATAATTTTGGACTGGACACTGTTTGCTCAAATGAAAATAAAAGCTGAGCAGTGTTTTTTTTTACCACAATAATGCCTATTGTACATCGTCTTATTATCTTTTGGGAGATGTCATTGTCAATGACATATGTCATTCCCCATCAAAAAGTTACTTGCTGTTTGAATGAACGTAACTTTAAGTCAAAATTTGCCAGTGGTATGAATAATTATGAAAAGCACTGTAGGTATCTCAAAAGACAGATATCAGCATAGCAGTAACAAACGGACAGATGCTTCAGCCCATGCCTACTCCAACCACTCAAGTAGGACTGTAAAACCATCTGCCATATATGCACAAAATAAGAAATGCACTGTGGTGATCTTTATTTTCACACAGGAAAGTTGAGGTCGGAGCGGAGGCTCAGGAACACCCGTTTCAACACAGCATACCTATATATAGTTTTACACTGTAAAACCTATAGATGATAGAGGTTGCAGAGAACAGCTATAACTGTTAGGACAATCAGCAAGCAAGTGCTCTTATTTATACAGGACAAAAAACTCTACAAAGCCCTCAAGGCTGAGCTCTGGGAATAAAAAACAAGTGGAGTTAAATGTAGATGGAATTCAAAAGAACCAAAAACAACCCCAATTGCAAAAAGCTGCAAAATGTAAAATACATGTGTACACAAGCATTTGTCTCAAAGTAATATGCACAATAAATTACTTTTTTTCCAATGTCACTTTCATGCATTAATCTGACAGCACCGAACCTCTCACTGACAGGTTGTAGACTAGTGCATCTCCTCATGGGGGATTCCCAATGTTTGCTTTATTCTTGTCCTTAGAAAGGACCAATACAAGATGACAGCTGGCCTGTCTACATGTCTATAAACTATTCTGACGTTAGACTGCACCACTAAAGGAAACCCTAATAATCTCCCAAGAGGGGCTGGACTAAACCAAAACCTGTCCGTAAAAGGTCACAGCCACCAGACTAGAATAAAGAAAAAGTTATTACAGTTCATTTACTCTGGGAGAAATATACCTATTATATGTACCGTAGGTTTACTCATGTCATTTAAATTGTGCCATTTTTGTAGTTCACTTATGTAGCTATAGCAGTTCTAAAGCATATGTGCAATTTATGATATCAAATAATCCACAAATCAGTAGATTACTAAGTGGGGCTTTTTAGGGGACAATTAAGAGTACTCGAAAGAGATATGAATGACTATAATTTACATTGTATGGCATCCTCCTATACCTAACTTACAGCCCACCTGGGGGCTTTGTATGCATTTTACTTAGAGGTGTATAACTATATACAAAGCAGTGTGCTATAACATTCTGGAAGGTGCTGGCTTGGCTGGCTTCCGAAGAAGTGACCTCGGATATACAAAACATGTCAAGCTGAAATATTCATGCAGTCATGGAGCCCTCTGTTGTGATTGCATTGTACATTCAGGTAACCCTCTGGGTGGAGCATTGCTGAAATCCCCTCCAGGGAAGATTTGGAGCAGTTGTGCTCATAAGTTTACATACCCTGGCAGAATGATTTCTTAACCATTTTTCATACAATATAAATAACACAAAAAATAGATTTCATTCATGGGTAGTGGTTGGCTCAATCCATTTATTGTCAAATCACCGTGTTTACTCTTTTTAAATCATAATCACTACACAAAATAACCAAATGACCCTGATCAAAAGTTTACAAGCCTGATTTTGCCTGGTAATACACAACTTGACACAAACGGGTTTTAATGGTTATTAAAGGTAATCATCTTCACCTATGATCTGTTTGCTTGTAATTAGTAGGTGTATATTAAAGGTCAATGAGTTTCTGGACTCCTGACAGGCCCTTGCATCTTTCATCCAGTGCTGCACCGATGTTTTTCTGGATTCTAAGTCATGTGGAAGGTAAAAGAAACATCAAAGGATCTGCGGGAAAAGGTAGTTGAACTCTTTAAAACGGGAAAAGGATAGAAAATATCCAAGGAACTGAGAATGCCAATCAGCATCGTTGAAACCCTAATTAACCTTTCAGCAACTGCTCCACGCCGATTGGTGTGAGCAGCGCCACAGCCACAGGACCACTCCACACCGATTGGCGTGAATGGCTCTTGGCGGAGATTGCAGGGGATCGCTCGTGCCGATGTGCACGCATGCCCGCTGGAATGACGGAGCTCTGCTCCGCCATTAGTCTCCCAGCAGCGATCGCCGCTCGGAGACTGTTAGATGGCGAAACCGCCGTCTTTTATCACTGTACAGCGCTGTGATCTACAGCAGCGCTGTACTGGGGACAGCCGTGTGACACGGCCGATCACAGTGATTAGCTGGCGGGGGGAGGGAGGGGATGCCGCGAAAAAATCAAGAAAAAAGAAAGACATGTATTTAATAATAAAGGAAATAAATATTTATATATATAAAAAAAAAACATCCTGGGAGCGATCATTGCCCACCAACAGAGAGCTCTGTTGGTGATCAGAAAGGCGGGATGGGGGGCGGGGGGAAATCACTTGTGTGCTGAGTTGTGCAGCTCTGCAGCGAGGCCTTAAAGCTGCAGTGGCCTATTTAGTAAAAATTGGCCTGATCACTAGGGTGGTTTAACACCGCGGTCCTTAAGTGGTTAAGAAGTGGAATATTATGGGTTATGTGTTGAAGCCAACCCATGGTCAGGTATATCAACTAAAATTTCAGTCACAACTGCCAGAAAAATTGTTCAGAGTGCAAGGGAAAAACTACAAATAACTTCAGCAGTAATACAGGACCTTCTGAGTAAATGTTGTGTAGCAGTTTCAAGATAAACAATCAGGAGGCACTTGAAGGAAGATGGGCTGCAGGGTCGAGTTACCAGAAGAAAGAGAAAGCTATTACTATGCAAATGTCACAAAGTATGCCACTTACAACTGTGTATCAGTAGCTCCTGAAGGCGGGGAAGGCCTAAAACGATCAGGCCTGGAGAGGGGCAGTCCACTTACCTATGAACATTTAAGCACTCTATGGGGTTGATTCACTAAACCGTGCTATGACAAATAGCACGCCTTATTAGAGATAACACGCCTTATCAAAGTTAACACGCCTTATCAGAGTAGTATAGCAAGCGCTACGAACCCAAAGGGACTTAGGGCAGGACGAGTGCCATTGCCAATTGGCAGGCGTAAGTTCGTATCGCTCGCTGTGCTACTCTGATAAGGCGTGTTACCTTTGATAAGGCGTGTTATCTTTGATAAGGCATGCTATCTCTGATAAGGCGTGCTATCTGTCATAGCACGGTTTAGTGAATCAACCCCTATGTGCTTTAATGCAATTTGATTGATTCCAAATCCCTGTTGTGAGTATTGGTGCACTGGATTCTATGTTTTTATTTAATAAATTACCTTTGGGTTGATTATTGGACAGTAAATAGTGGTCTTATCATCTTTTGGTGACTGTCACCCTGTTGGTTTACTGAGCACTGGGTGTCTACAGGTCATCTACTGACATTTACGTATGTGTGAAATAACAGTTGCAACTACTTGTGCTTAGGCTTATATTGGAGTTTTTATTTATATTAAAGTGGAATATAACCCTGCATTTCAACTTTGCTCTAAAACATTATTTACAGTATATTACATGCAACCAGCATTTTTTTTTTTACTAGACCAGCATTGGAAGGGTTACACAGGGCTTTAAAGTCCCTAGAGATTTCTGCAACCGAATCCGAACTTGAGTTAGATACTTTTTGTTTACAAATATGTGTTTATTATGACTCATCTCTCTCACTGAGAAGGAGCTTGGAGGACAGCCAAAGAGATGTATCTATTGATAAACAGTTACACACTAACTAAATAGAATGTAACCATCTGAATGTCTGCACGGAACTTAAAACCTCTGTGTTTAACCCTTCCAATGCTGGTCTAGTAAAAAAAAAATGCTTTTTGCATATAATATGCTGTAAATAATGTTTTAGAGCAAAGTTGAAATGCAGGGTTATATTCCGCTTTAAGTTTGAGGTGGGAGGACATGAATGAAGAAATAATTGACAGACAGTCAGGACAAGAGATGGTAGAGGTTTGGTGCTTAGTGTTATATTTGATTGTCAGCTGCAGAGGGATAAAACTAACATGAGTACTAGTGACCACTGACATTGCTGACCCCTCATTGAACATCAAGTGTACATCAAATAAAGGCGCCTGGAAATTTGGGGCTCCCAGTAATGCAGATAGTAAAATATCGGTATTATATACCGATATTTTACTAAGGCCAAATCTAATCCTACTCTCACACAGAACCCTCCCAACCAATGACTAACTTTAAACCCCCCCCCCGCAAAAACTACCTGCCTAATGTCTAAAACGAACCTTCCCCCTGCACACACTACCTGACTAATGCTTAACGCCCCCCCCCCCCCCCCACACACACACACACACACCCTAACTAATACCTAATCTCCCCATCCGCATACACTACCTGCCTAAACTTACTCCACTTCACACTCTACCTCCCTAATGCCTAAACCTAAACTGCCCCCCCCCCCCCGCACACACTACCTATCTATTGCTGAAACACATCCCTTTCTCCCACGATGATCGCATTGCATCCGCTTAAAACAAAATATGAAAAATCTGGGGCACCACAAAATACTGGCATTTCGGCGCCCTATACCACTATTTTCTATTGGCGCCTATGGTGGCGCCCAAATAGTCCACTTGCCGCATGCGCCCCTTTTTTACTGCTTGGCTAGGCCAGTGCTGCTATAGTGGCTCTTAAAGCGGGATGCTTCCAGCGCATCCTCCCTTTTTCCATATTGATAAAATAGACATGCAGCACTGCAGAAAGCTGGGCAGTGTGTCCATAAATTATTGTTCCTAAAATATTACCCAAATGAAATATGATCAGCAGCAACTTTAATGATGGTGAAAGAGAACTGATAGGTAACTAGACGGATAAGAAATGTTCCAAGAAAATATTTCAGAACTGGTGATGAGATAGTACAGAGTGATTATCCATTTTAACGTAAAGGGAAAGATCATGGAAAAGGACTATGAAGAAATAGTCTCAGTGGAATGGTAGGGGTGTAAATCAGATTGAATTTTGGATTAGTGGTGTTATTATTATTGCTTTTCAAATGAGGAAGGAAAAAGTGCAAAAATAAAGGCTTAAGTGAGATGTCAGGATACAAATGTGGAATAAAGAGAGCTGGGAAATGAGATGTGAAGGAATGGGGTTTAGAGCACAGGAAGTTAGGTAGGAATCAGTGGCGTAGCTAAGGAGCTGTGGGCCCCGATGCAAGTTTTACATTGGAGCCCCCCAAGCACGCTATACATAACAATTGATGCAAAGCGCCAAAACCTGCCAGTGGCAACTACAGTGTCAGAGGTGCAAGAGGGTCATGGAGGACAGTTTGATAATGATTACCACTATTCAAAGTATCCATAGAAGAGATTATTACCAGCACTGGACCAATAGAGACTTAATACTGCAGTCGAGAGAGGGCCCTTCGGGGACCCTCTGGCCCAAGGACCCTGATGCGGTCGCAACCTCTGCACCCCCTATTGCTACGCCCCTCGTAGGAATGATAAAAGCTGTCCAGTTATTCCTGGTCCACACCATGCAATTTCCCATCAGAACGATGTGTGAAATCGATAATCACTACTGCCCTAAATCCATCCCGTTATCGATCAGGAGCTGATCACACCTGTCGGAAATTATCGATTGGCTGGATTATCGATTTGACAGGAAAAAGCATAGTGTGTACCAGGCCTTATGGTGGTAAGACCTGTCACAGTGTTGTTTACATTCAGGGATTGCACAGGCAGACAGAGTTGTGTGTTGAAGCTGTAGCATATTGCATTACTGTTGCTAGTAAAATATGTTGCAGAATATTCAGGTGATAAACTGGTGGCTGGACAAAGGTGTGGTCAGCAGTTTAAAGTGTCACAGGCGTTGAAAAGTTGCCAGTCACACATTGTATTCTTCCTTGCAGGAAGAGAAACCATAGTGATGACTCATCACTGTACTGCTGAGCTGTCCAGTTCAGCCAACCTGCTGAATTTATTTAAGAATTTATATAGCGCCGACATATTACGCAGCGATGTACAGAGTATTTTGTCTTGTCACTAACTGTCCCTCAGAGGGGTTCACAATCTAATCAATGCATGCAATGAATGATATTGAATTTCTTACAGGGGATTTATTTGAATCTGTAAGTACACACATACAAACCAATGGAAAGCTCTGATGGGTCAAATAGCCAGTAGACGATAAAAAAGTCAAAGTCAATGACCTTGCCTTAGCTAAAGCTGAAGGTAAATACTCCATTCTCCTCCTCCTTGACCTCTCAGCAGCTTTTGACACAGTAGATCATTCCCTACTCCTTCAGTCCCTTCAGTCCATAGGCATTCACGACCTCGTCCTGACCTGGCTTTCATCCTACCTCTCCAACCGCTCCTTCACAACCTCCTTCAATGAGTCCTCATCCACCCCCAACCAACTCTCGGTGGGAGTCCCCCAAGGCTCGGTCCTTGGCCCCCTACTGTTCTCCCTATACACATCCTCCATTGGCAAGGTTATCTCCTCCATGGGTTTTAACTATCATCTGTATGCTGGTGACACCCAGATCTACCGCCACACCCCTGACATATCCCCCACTACCATGGACAAGGTCTCTTCCTACCTTTTTCCATAATAATTTTTTTTTGCTATGGGGCCCAGTCATTTCTAGCTACGCCCCTGGACATAATGCTTAAAATGCACATTGAAACATTACCCAAAAAAAAAAAATCTGAATTATAAATGTTTGAAAGGCCAAATGCTAAGAAGCATCAAAACAAATAAAAATAAACATTTCCCAGAAATAATATTCAAATAAAAATAAGGTGGCTTCAACTAGACACATTTTTCCCCATTAACTACCTTGTTTTCCTTTGGCTATACGATAACCTGAATAAAACTTTACAGAAATACACAAAGCCAAGCCTTCATCTATGTGGATGGAATACTTCAAAGCGTGTTTCACAATCATGGTTCCTTTAATGAGCTCTCTGCCCCTCTGTATGCGAGTGCTTTATTTCTGAACAGCGCTGGGCTGTAATTGCTGGCTAAAGTGTGGTGAGCATGTTCTGGGGCAGAGCTGGAAACTTTTAATCAGCTATGTAACATTTGTGATTTCAGAGCACAATCTGGTCACTGCTGAGGGACTACAACAGCCTGACACACAGCTGTCTGCACAGTAACCCCTTGTGTACTGGCTGCTACACAGCTCTCCGCAACTTTTGCATCTTCCTAAAACATCAACGGTTCACTCTAGTGTCATCTCCAAATCCACTCCTAAATAACGAGATGTCCTCATTAGGACGTTCTCTTCTATTTCCAACAGCAACCTCCAGTGAAATCAGCTGACGTGAAGCATCTTTATACTTGAAAGGCAGCCTAACCAGTATGAGGACATCTACTTAACTGTCCCAGCGCTGCTTCAGAGGAAATCATTACATTACCAACAACAACTGACAAGTTCTGCAACAAGCGACATGGGAGCCGTCTGAACTGTTTTGCCTTTGAAACAATTATGTCTGTTTCCTTTCCTCTTCTCTCCACTCTGTCACAAGCCTGAAGTAAAATGAAGCTGCCTACACAGGTTTTGAGTTACCTGACAACCAAAGCATCACTACATTCTCAGCAGAGGAAGGGTTAAACAGGGAGGTGTCAGTTCCACATCCACAGAGAGAAGTACTGAGTTGACATGCAGGTGACAGAAGAGACAGTCTGAGAGGCTAATGGATAACTTACATTTTCCATGGTCAGCCTGTCCCCAGGATACGCAGTCTCAGACCTGAGACTTCTCTACAGGAAGGGAAGCCAGATGTCCTCCTCCATGCACCCCCTTCCCTGCACTCCCCACCCACCCAGGCTGGACCTTCAGCCCTGACAGGCTGAGCAAGAGGAACCTTACTAGCCCCAACACTCAGCTCCCCTCCCTCTGCTCTGCTCAATTCCTCTTTCTCAGCTGCTAGCAAACCTCTGCTTAGAAAAGTTGGGTTTCCGGTGGTTGAGCTGAAGTTGAGTCAGTGAACTGAAAGTACAGAACAGTTTCCCTCATATAACACAGCACAGCCTTGTAGCTTAGTCTGATGTGTGAAAGCAAATAAAGGAAGGCTCGGTATTCACCTTTCAACTAAAGCATCATAAATACATTAGCACTGGGCTCCTAAAACATCAGGGTTGGAATTCAAATGCAAGCTGGCACAGATGCTTACCTCACCTCTGCAGATTTGTGGAACCAACTAGCTTGAGGCTTTTCATATATAGCACGTTAGAATAATATGTTCACTCCTCCAACAACCTCTTCCTAATCATTCCACGCATCTCGCACTACCATGCATGACTACAGGACTTCACTAGAGCTGCCCCCATCCTGTGGAACTCTTTCCCACTGCCTATTAGGCGTGCCCCCTCCTTCAACACCTTCAAATCAGCCCTCAAAACTCACCTCTTTAAGGAGGCCTACCCCACCTCACCGCTGCCCTAACTCTCTCTGCTGAGAACCTCTTGATGCAGCCCCCTCCCGCTAGATTGTAAGCCTTTGGCAGGGCACTCCCTCCCTGCGTATCATACTTGATTGAGCATGTTACCCACGTGATTGGGCAAGTTTCTACTGGCTTTCTGTATCTTATTGCTTATTACCTGTACTGTGTTGTCGGTTATCCCTGTTATCATTACCTGTTATCATTACCTGTAATCTAATTTATTGTACAGGGCTGCATAATTTGTTGCACTTTTTAAATCCAATAAATAATAAAGCTAAGTTTAGGCAGGGGTTAATATAGGCTGTGTACCTGGTGTTTGCAATGCTATAAAAATGCTAGTCGATATCTGCCTAAAATAGGACAATAGAGGTGTAATTGGGCATTCATACTAATGTAGTTAGTTGGCTGCGTGTTAGGAAAATTGTGTAAGCAATGTTCCATAAATGTGTGCCAGAAAGCCTGCCAGGAGTTTGGTAGATGTTCAGAGAGTATTTTATATCCATCTTGGAGGTGTGGCGTTTGCGGGAAATGGCCCAGAATTCACAAAGTCCCTAGAAGCTACAGGGAAACACTTCCTTTTTGGTATATGTAGTGTATAGTAGCAACTGGAGCAGTCACATAACAATTAGGATGCAGAAGATGCAACTTCACTGGGGTCCCTGGACCAGAGGGGCCTCCTTGAACTGCTGTGTTAGCTTTTGGTTGATGGTGGTAGTATTCACAGCCATATGTGCTTTGAATAGTAGTCATTGTTAATACACACTATTCCCCTCCCCCTGCTTACACCTCTCTGACACTGTGACTGTCATTGGCATATTTAGGTGATCCACATTGATTGTCATCTACAGAGTGCTTGAGGGGCCCCAATGTAAAACCCATATTGGACCCATCTTGAGCTACCCCACTGGGCTGCAGCATCTACAAGGCTTGTAGAGGAGTTGGGGGACTCCGGCAACCACAGAGGTGGCAGAGGATCAGCTGAGGTGGAGCAGTGGCCAGGACTATATGTAACTGCTGTGCTTGGGTGGAGGATACACAGAAACTGGCACCAGTATGGGGAATATATCCCTAAAACAAAGAGCAAAGCAAGGTAGATTCCAATAGTGCTTATTAAACAACAATAAAAATGCAATGTATCAATAGTATAATGTAAAATGATTGCTATAGCGATGATTTTACAATTTTGTTTTGGTTGAAATACTTGAAGATAAGTTGAAATCACTCAGGAACTAGTAGGGAACTGTGAAAAATGACATTGCCCAAATGTAGAGAGGTGAAAAAAAAAAAAAAGCCCACTTGTTCAGGTGTTGCAATTTCTGAAACACACAGCAGTGAAAAGTCCATAAGTAAAAACAGAGTACTAAATACCTAATTGGATGTAAATGTTGCTATTAATGACTGAAAGTGACTTACTGTAACTAATGTTTTCCTTCAGAATGAGTGGAAATGTGGAAGCTGAACATAGTGATACCCATCAGGCTGTGTCTAGAAATAACATCAGCATGGAGGCCATCACTAGAAGAACAGAGCTTTGTGGACGTTGAAGAGCCGTTGTCCCCATTTCCAAGTACTTCTTCCCAGAAATCTTTAATTAGCAAGATGCAATAGAGGAGAAAGAACCTCCTACCCATTTTTTGAAGAAACACTTACTTACGTTATTTAAAGCAAACCTGTGTGAATCTCAGGACAAAAAGTCATATGCTTACCTCAGTAAAGGCAACCCTCTGGAATCTCCACAGGATTCCCAGGTTTTTCTCCTGACTGCAGATCCAGTGCTGGATGCTCTGGAAGTTCAGGGCCACTGTCCCATACCTGAATGAGGGCGACCACACTGCCCAGGTGCAGAAAGGCTGGTACCTGTACAGTAGCAAGGAGGCGATGCACAGCTCAGCAGAAAGCCTGTTTGGCTCAGTGCCACTGTGCAGGTACAAGCCTCCAGCGCAGTGCAGCCGAGCTCCATCAACAAGCCATTGTCTACGAGCTTTGGGGTTCTCGGCACTGGGACAACGAGGTGAAGGGGGCAAGAGAAGCCTCTAGATGATCCAGAGGCTTCCCTCTACCTAGGTAAGTTCCCATTTGGGGCACTTTATTTCCTTTAAAGTACACTGGCCATGTCTAAATAAATCACTTCTATCCTAGACCTTCTTACCACCAGTATGCCAAAACTCAGATTTCCCACCTGGAAACAATCCTAAATTCCTGCCTAGAAGGAAGGGACAGACATACCTAGAATGCATGACTTTTGCCAGATGGCAGATCGAAAACATTAGAATCACTTCATGATTTAGTAGATTTACTAGTATTTACTAGTATTTAAAATACTTTCACAACCATATCTGATGACCTGAGCTGGAAGAAGAACACCATCACAACCCAAAAGAAGGCCCAGCAGAGGCTCTTCTTCCTGCGCCAACTAAAGAAGTTTGGTATGGCCCAAGAACTCCTTAAAATCGTTCTACTCTGCCACCATAGAGTCTGTCCTCTGCACCTCGAAACTCGTATGGTATGCTGGCGCCACCGCAAGCGACAGATACAAAATTCAGAGGGTCATCAGATCAGCTGAGAAAATAATTGGGAAACTACTCCCCCCTCTGGAGCTCATCCACAACTCTAGGTTGTGCTCTAGAGCAGCAAAGATTGCTAATGACCAATCACACCCAGGTCATCGCTTCTTCCGACGGCTCCCATCGGGTCGGAGGTTCCGGGCCATCCCCACCAAGACATCAAGGCACAGAGACACTTTTTTCCCCACAGCGGTGAGGCTATTGAACTCCCTATAAATCCCATGGTGCGCCCCTCACACTTGTACTTAGCCGCCACCACCCATGGCCCAAGAGTGTTTACGGTACTGGGATCATTCTGAGTACGTTGTGTTCTTGCTGTGATACTGCCTCACGGTTTTTCCTTGCATTGTATATTTCTGCTGTAACTTAATGTTGTGCACTTTTTTATGTTATGTCTTTACTGTAAGTTATTTTTTGTGAGCTGCCCTGTGATGCTAAAACCAATTCCGGGCATGACCCAGTCATGCTTGGCAAAATAAACGATTCTGATTTCATAAAACAAGGTGACATATCGTGACCTCTCAACACTCTTGAATTAAGGCTTGTGACCCATAATATTTCATGGCAATATAAATAATATTTCTTTGAACGTAAATTATCAGAAAAGATGGGGAACCAATTCTTAATAAAACCTTTGATGACGAACAATAGGAAAAGAGTTAAGAAAAATCGCACAAAAGCTCAGTAAATGTTTCTACCCAGGAACAGGGATTTCAGATTATTATCATGTCATACAGAACTCCAGTTGTTCTACACAAAATGTATCCTACAATACTGTATCCCAGATTTGTTAAAGATGCAAAAGCTGCATTGGAGACCTTACACATATTTTAGGTCTTGCCCTCAACTAAACATTTCTGGAGTAGTGTACAATTTTGGATTTAACAATTATAACTCATGAGATCCCATTGACACCTGAAACTTTCCTACCACATCATTACAATTTAACTGCCTAAAATTAAAAAAAAAAAAAAAAAACTGACATAGGGGCTTTTGTTTGTACCTGTGCTTTGTGGCCTTAATAAAAGAAGATTGATTGAGGAGTGCCGGAGTCTTTCAGTTCTTTCAGCCATAAATTTACAAAAATATCTCTTCTTGTTCATTTTATTAATGCGGCCAGAGCCTCTATTCCTATACTTTGCAAATTAACCACTTCTCCAACAATAACTTAGTGGTGGTTTAGAGTAAATTTCATAGCTAAAATGGAGGAGTTACCATAATTGCCACCACCCTAGACAAAACAGAGCAATTTATTTACACCTGGACACTATGGTATGATTTCAGAAACTTTGATAGTTATAAATATATTATGAACTGACCCTCTACACTTATTACTCTTTTTACTCTTTCTTCTCTCTATACATTTGTAAAGTATACCCAAGGCAAACCTCGGGTTAAAAAATACAGACTTACCTAAGACAAAGGAAGCCTCTTTATCTTCTAGAGCAGGCATGGGCAAACTTTGCCCTCCAGCTGTTAAGGAACTACAAGTCCCACAATGCATTGCAGGAGTCTGACAGCCAGTAATGACTCATAAAGGCAAATGCATTGTGGGACTTGTAGTTCTGTAACAGCTGGAGGGCCGAGTTTGCCCATGCCTGTTCTAGAGGCTTCCCAAGCCGTCCTCTGGTCCCTCATTGCCAAACGCTGCCCCCGAAGAACTCCAATAAGGGCTTGACGGATTGAAGATTCAGGCTGCGCTGATCTTCAGGAGAGTACAGCCACGCCTGCGTGGTAAGCTGGAGCCGCTCCTGCAAAAGTGGCTCCGTGCTAATGCGCAGGCATGGCTGTGGTCCAACAGGATGCACGCGCCTGAAGAGGTGTGTGTCCTGGATCTTCTGCCGTGTCCTGGCAAGCAGTGGCAGTGGTGGGGAGCACACAGGAAACCTCTACAGCATCTACAGACTTCCCTCTTCTTCAATAAATATGTTTTTTTTTACCCAAGATTCACCTTGCGTTCCCTTTAAAGTGGATCCGATATAAACTTTTACTCATTGCATAATTGTGTTCCTTTCATATAGTTTATACAGCATTCCTCAAGCCAAATACTTTTTTTTTGTTTTAATATTCTAATTTATTTATTTATTGTATTTATAAAGCGCCAACATATTACGCAGCCCTGGACAATAATTTAGGTTACAGACAATATTTAGGGGTGACATACAGCAATATGACAATACAGGAATACAAGAAAAACCAGATCACGCAGCACAGTATGAGTACCAGGTAATGCTTAGTCAGTCACTGGATGGAGCATGGAGATTAGGCAAGTTGAGTTCACTCAAATGCACAGCATGGGTTCACAGTAATGGAGGTGCATGATCAGGTAGGACACAAAAGGAGGAGGACCCTGCCCGAAGGCCTACAATCTAGAGGGAGAGGTAAGGACATGAAAGGTAGGGACCAGAGTTCAGCTGCGGGTTTAGAGCACTTGTGAGGGGTGGTAGGCCAGAGTAAAAAGGTGAGTTTTGAGGGCCTTCTTGAAGATGTTGAAGGAGGGGGCTGCCGTAATCGGTGGAGGTAGGAAGTTCCGTAGTGTTGGTGCAGCTCTTGAGAAGTCCTGGAGGCGGGCATGGGACTGGGTGATGCGGGGATGGTCAGGCGAAGTTCATTGGAGGAGCGAAGTGAGCGGCTAGGTGTGTACCTCTGAGTGAGATCGGAAATTTAATTCCCTATAGACTAATCAAGCCTCACCCACAGCTTCTCCAGCGCCTAGGCACTCTGACCCATGTAGCAAGGGCTACAGTCTGGGCAGGAGGAGGAGGAGGTGTTACTAGCCAGAGATTTCAAGTTTTCCCAGGCTTAAGGCTGGAGATGCAGTGCAGCTTGCCTGTGTAATGTGACAAACAGAACATGGCTGCCCTCATTGTATCACAGGAATAAATAATAATAAACTGTTGAAGCTGTTTGCAGCTAGATTTGCTGTGTAAACTATCTAAACTTTAGATAAGATATATAGACAAGTTACTTGTTATACAGTGGTGTGAAAAACTATTTGCCCCCTTCCTGATTTCTTATTCTTTTGCATGTTTGTCACACTTAAATGTTTCTGCTCATCAAAAACCATTAACTATTAGTCAAAGATAACATAATTGAACACAAAATGCAGTTTTAAATGATGGTTTTTATTATTTAGTGAGGAAAAAAAACTCAAAACCTAAATGGCCCTGTGTATAAAAGTGATTGCCCCCCTTGTTAAAAAATAACTTAACTGTGGTTTATCACACCTGAGTTCAATTTCTGTAGTCACCCCCAGGCCTGATTACTGCCACACCTGTTTCAATCAAGAAATCACTTAAATAGGAGCTATCTGACACAGAGAAGTAGACCAAAAGCACCTCAAAAGCTAGACATCATGCCAAGATCCAAAGAAATTCAGGAACAAATGAGAACAAAACTCCTGTAATTGAGATCTATCAGTCTGGTAAAGGTTATAAAGCCATTTCTAAAGCTTTGGGACTCCAGCGAACCACAGTGAGATCCATTATCCACAAATGGCAAAAACATGGAACAGTGATGAACCTTCCTAGGAGTGGCTGGCCGACCAAAATTACCCCAAGAGCGCAGAGAAAACTCATCCGAGAGGCCACAAAAGACCACAGGACAACATCTAAAGAACTGCAGGCCTCACTTGCCTCAATTAAGGTCAGTGTTCACAACTCCACCATAAGAAAGAGACTGGGCAAAAACGGCCTGCATGGCAGATATCCAAGGCGCAAACCACTTTTAAGCAAAAAGAACATTAACCACCCTGGCGTTCTATTAAGATCGCCAGGGCGGCTGCGGGAGGGTTTTTTTTAAATAAAAAAAAAAACTATTTCATGCAGCCAACTGAAAGTTGGCTGCATGAAAGCCCACTAGATGGCGCTCCGGAGGCGTTCTTCCGATCGCCTCCGGCGCCCAGAATAAACAACTTGTTTTGCTTACATCGTCGCCATAGCGACGAGCGGAGTGACGTCATGGACGTCAGCCGACGTCCTGACGTCAGCCGCCTCCGATCCAGCCCTTAGCGCTGGCTGGAACTTTTTGTTCCGGCTACGCTGGGCTCAGGCGGCTGGGGGGACCCTCTTTCGCCGCTGCTCGCGGCGGATCGCCGCAGAGCGGCGGCGATCAGGCAGCACACGCGGCTGGCAAAGTGCCGGCTGCGTGTGCTGCTTTTTATTTGATGAAAATCGGCCCAGCAGGGCCTGAGCGGCAGCCTCCGGCGGTGATGGACGAGCTGAGCTCGTCCATACCGCCCAGCTGGTTAAGGCTTGTCTCAATTTTGCTAAAAAAAATCTCAATGATTGCCAAGACTTGTGGGAAAATACCTTGTGGACCGCCGAGACAAAAGTTGAACTTTTTGGAAGGTGCGTGTCCTGTTAAATCTGTCATAGAAGTAACACAGCATTTCAGCAAAAGAACCTCATACCAACAGTAAAATATGGTGGTGGTAGTGTGATGGTCTGGGGTTGTTTTGCTGCTTCAGGACCTGGAAGGCTTGCTGTGATAGATGGAACCATGAATTCTACTGTCTACCAAAAAATCCTGAAGGAGAATGTCCGGCCATCTGTTCGTCAACTCAAGCTGCAGCGATCTTGGGTGCTGCAGCAGGACAATGACCCAAAAGACACCAGCAAATCCACCTCTGAATGGCTGAAGAAAAACAAAATGAAGACTTTGGAGTGGCCTAGTCAAAGCCCTGACCTGAATCCTATTGAAATGTTGTGGCATGACCTTAAAAAGGCAGTTCATGCTAGAAAACCCTCAAATAAAGCTGAATTACAACAATTCTGCAAAGATGAGTGGGCCAAAATTCCTCCAGAGCGCTGTAAAAGACTTGTTGCAAGTTATCGCAAACGCTTGATTGCAGTTATTGCTGCTAAGGGTAGCCCAACCAGTTATTAGGTTCAGGGGGCAATTTCTTTTTCACACAGGGCCATGTAGGTTTTGAGTTTTTTTTTCTCACTAAATAATAAAAAACATCATTTAAAACTGCATTTTGTGTTCAATTATGTTATCTTTAACTAATGGTTAACGGTTTTTGATGAGCAGAAACATTTAAGTGTGACAAATATGCAAAATAATAAGAAATCAGGAAGGGGGCAAATAGTTTTTCACACCACTGTAGTTAGTTTTTCATCGTGGATCCGCTTTAATCTAGTTTTTTTATACCCTAATACCTACTGAGAATAAGTTTATGAAAACACAATAGTTATCCATTTTTACTACTTCATCAAGTATTGACAAAAATATATTATTATTTTAATGATACAACTTGCAAGTATATAATGTACCTATATTTGAATAGATTTAGATTTTTTGCTTAAACGGAATCTGAAGTAAAAATAGACTTATGATATAATGATTTGTATGTGTAGTACAGCTAAGAAATAGAACATTAGTAACAAAGATATGAGTCCCATATTGTTTCCAGTACAGGAAGAGTTAAGAAACTTCAGTTTTTATCTATGCAAAACAGCTTCTCTGAGCTCTCCGACCCAACTTAGGTCAAAAACAGTCCACTTTTCAAAAAGCACTTATACATCAAAGAAACAGCGAAAGACAACTTCAGATAAGGTTTTACTGCAGGAAGGTCAAAGGGTCATTAGCTCTGCTCTGTTTCTTAGTATAAAATACAAAGTGTAGTTTGTAAACTGCAAAAATTTGAGAATGAAGCAATGTCATTAAAAAAGCGATATAACTGAAAATAAAAAATATGAGACTCTTTTATTTGCTACTAATGTTCTATTATTTATCCATACTACACATACAATTGATTATATCATACGTTTTTTTTCCGCTTCAGTGTAACTTTAAGAATAAATATAGATTGTTTAGGGAAAAATAAGACATCCCCTAAAAGAAGCCCTAATGCATCCTTTTGGAGCAAAAAAAAGAATTCAAGACTCTCTCTTATTTTGGGGGAAACACTGTAGTAATCAGTATATTGAAAGAAGAAAAATGATGAAAACAAACAGGACTTTTCTCTGAAGTTCTCAGTAAACTGGTGCAAAGCAAATCTTCTTTGTGAAGGCAGCAGCACAGAGCAATACCGCGCCATTTCCTTAGTGCGTTTAATGAATCTAGCACATCATGCCCATTTAGACACAGGATGGGGTGGGGACACTTTGCACTGTAAGTTTACTGTGGAACTTTAACCAAACTGTTGTAGCCTAGCGTTCCCTCCCACAATACTTTTTGCTTGATTGTTTTAAGAATAAGCATCTTTAATAATGTCAAATGATAATTCCTCAGTGTGTTCCCAGTGACCTGGACCATCCGTTCCCCACAGCCATTCAGTGAGGGACACATCCTGTTCTAAGGTCGATCATGAGTGAAGTGTGAAGTCAGTCATATCATAGTACGTTAATGCCCTTTCCTGCAGGCGCTTGAAGTGAACAAGTAAAGGGTTATATTGTCACTTTTCTTAAAGAGACATTGAAGCGAAAAAAAAACTATGATATTATGATTTGTATGTGTAGTACAGCTAAGACATAAAACATTAAGATCAGATACATCAGTCTAATTGTTTCCAGTACAGGAAGAGTTAAGAAACTCCAGTTGTTATCTCTATGCAAAAAAGCCATTATCTCTACGACTTTCAAAAGTTGTGGAGAGGGCTGTTTTCTGACTTTTATTATCTCAACTGTTAGTCAACTATTTACTTTTCCTCTGGCAGAGGAGAGGTCATTAGTTCACAGACTGCTCTGAAAGAATCATTTTGAATGCTGAGTGTTGTGTAATCTGCACATATTAGAGAATCATGCAATGTTAGAAAAAAACACTATATACTTGAAAATAAAAATATGAGAATATTTTCTTTGCTGCTAAATTTCTAGTAATTATTCATAGAACACAACCAATTCATTATATTATATTTTTTTTTTCGCTTCAGTGTCTCTTTAAAGAGGCACCGTAGTGACATATAGTACAATGTTGTAACTGATTTAGGATACTGTGATGATTTGCTCAGCTGCCTGTGCAGGCAGGCAGCCCTTTGACCATTGTGTAGGTTTGCATGCTGCAGGACTCTGGAAAGAAGAGCTTCTGTCAGTTTTGCAGCTTGTGCTTGCAGAGGAATTTGCATACGTTGTCATGCAAATTGCCTGGCCACATTCATTGGAGGCGTGTACTATAAGTACTATGTCTTTCCCACAATGCTTCGCTGGTCATTTCCTTTCCATGGTCTGTTCCTGATGGACACTGCTGGAGTGTCAGCCATTGCTATCTAGTATAGTTAATTCCTGGGGGTTGCTTTAGGCTCCCCTTCTAGCCCAGTCAGGTTGTATTATCTGTATTGCCTGTTCTGTCTTGTCTTGCCTGTTGCCATTGTCCTGCCCCAATGGTGGTCGACAGGAAATGGTTCTGATCTCTGTTCTTGGAGTATAGCTGGTGCAGCGGTTGCTACCAGCTATCTCTTCTGTTCTGTCTCCTGGGATCGCGCTAGCTACTTTTCGCTAGCGCTGGGGATCCTTCTGTTCTGTCTTCTGGGATCGCGCTAGCTACTTTTCGCTAGCGCTGGGGATCCTTCTGTTCTGCTACTCTGTACCTGGATCACGCTAGCCACTTTTCGCTAGTGCTGTGGATCCTATCTCTCGTTTGTCCCTGTTTTCGTGTGTCTGTCTTGTCTGCTACGCTTGCTGGAGGCTCGGTGAGGTAACCGTTAAGCAAGCGCTCGCGTCCTCTGTTTCATGTTTGTCTGTTAATGGTTAGTTAGGCGTGCTTGTCTCTATTGTGCTTATCACGTGGAGATCGCGCATAACCGCGTGCACTGTTGCGAATGAGTGCGGTGTTCGCGGTTAGCTAGCTTTTGTTATTTTCCGTATCTCCTTATTGTATTTGCTGTGCCTTTGCTACCCTCGTATTCTATTCTGATCTGCCTTGTGTCACGTCTGGCGATCGCACCTCTCGCGATCGCGTTCCTATTTCATATCTGCTGTTGTGTGTGCGCGGTCGCGGGGTGGCGACTGGATTGGCGCACACACATACAACCTATCCCTTTGCTCAATCTCATTCGCAATCGCCTCTCTTGCGATTGCGTTCTGCGCTTCGTACAATTCCTGTCTGGTACTTGTGGAGGTACAGAGGATTGGTTCTTCTGCACTCCCCAGCGCCATCTGCCGACAGGAATTTCCCTCTACAGGTGCGTAGCACCTTTTGCTGGGTGCCTGCAAATATACGCTTGTGGAGGATTTCCGCCGTCTCAGCGCACGCGTTGTGCGCTGATCACGGAGAAAGTTCCACAATCGTTACAGATACCCACTCTTACATCACTTATCCCGGTTTAAGCATCAGAAACACTTCCTACATCTATGAATTGTTGTATATTGGTATGTAACCTTGCCCTCCCAGTGATTTTTAGCCTACGCTATTTAGCTATACAGAATTCTCCTCCCGGACCATTCCGAGACATCAGGTATAGTTTCTACTGACTTTGGAAAAGTAAACAAACATTTCATATTGATAGACCTACCAGCAGTGAAGATGTGATAAGTTTAACCAC
Organism: Hyperolius riggenbachi; assembly: GCF_040937935.1. Classification (NCBI taxonomy): domain Eukaryota; kingdom Metazoa; phylum Chordata; class Amphibia; order Anura; family Hyperoliidae; genus Hyperolius; species Hyperolius riggenbachi. The sequence goes on from NC_090648.1 coordinate 146,918,602, forward strand.
TTTACCACCCGCGGTACGGATTTCTCCGTCCCTTTTTCCACCGTCACCACCAAGGGACAGAGAAATCCGTACCTGACGCCGCTCCCGCCGCTGTCCGCGCGCCCCCGCGCTTGTGCACGCCACCGCCCGCTCGCCCGGAGATCAATGAGCGGGAAAAACCTTTCCCGTTCGTTGATCTAAGCCCCCCGCAATGATCAGCTGCTTCTATGAGAAGCAGCGCGATCATTGTGAAAAAAAGTTGCCCAGCCTCCCTGAACTCCCTGCAAGCGTACTTCCTGTACGCTTGCAGGGTCGCATAAACAAAAACTCACTGTGGCCATCTTGTGGCCAAATAGTAAAACTACACCCTAAAGCATTTTTCATATACAAATACCTTAGTTAAACATTATTATTATTATTTAGTATTTATATAGCGCCGACATCTTCCGCAGCGCTGTATATATTGAGTATATATTGTCACTAGAGCCTGTCCCTCTAAGGGGCTCACAATCTAATCCCTACCATATAGTCATATGTCTATGTATGTATTGTGTAGTGTATGTATCATAGTCTAGGGCCAATTTAGGGGAAAGCCAATTAACTTATCAGTATGTGGTAGGATGTGGGAGGAAACCGGAGTACCCGGAGGAAACCCACACAGGCACGGGGAGAACATACAAACTCCTTGCAGATGTTGACCTGGCTGGGATTTGAACCGGGGACCCAGCGTTGCAAGGCAAAAGCGATAACCACTATGCCACCGTGCTGCCCTAAACATTATAAATTAACCCATTACCTCCCACACTCCCCAATTTTTTTTTTTTTGTAATTAAAAAAAAAATACAATTAAAAAAAATACATAAATAGTTACCTTAGGGACTGAACTTTTAAATATTTATGTCAAGAGGGTATAACACTGTTACTTTATAAACTATGGGCTTGTAATTAGGGATGGACGCAAAACTGAAAAAAATGCACCTTTATTTCCATATAAAATATTGGCGACAAACATTGTGATAGGGACATAATTTAAACAGTTTTATAACCGGGACAAATGGGCAAATAAATTTCATGGGTTTTAATTACAGTAGCATGCATTATTTAAAAACTATAAAGGCCGAAAACTGAAAAATAATATTTTTTTTTCCACATTTTTTTCCTATTTTCCCAATAAAACACATTTAGAATAAAATAATTCTTGGCATAATGTCCCACCTAAAGAAAGCCTAATTGGTGGCGAAAAAAACAAGATATCATTCATTTCATTGTGATAAGTAATGATAAAGTTATAGACGAATGAATGGAAGGAGCGCTGAAAGATGAAAATTGCTCTGGTGCTCAAGGGGTAAAACCCCTCAGTGGTGAAGTGGTTAAAGGACAACTGAAGTGAGAAGAAAATGGAGGCTGCCATATTTATTTCCTTTTAAACAACACCAGTTGCCTGGCTGTCCTGTTGAACTATTTGGCTGCAGAAGTATTTGAATAACACCAAAAACAAGCAAGCGGATAATCTTCTCAGATCTGACAATAAAGTCAGAAACACCTAATTTGCATATGTTTGTTCAGGGTCTATGGCTAAAAGTATTAGAGCCAGAGTATTAGTCAGTGTTTGCTGATTGTAAAGCTTTCCTCTCTCTGAATTACATTCTGACATTTATCACATGGTGACATTTTTACTACTAGCAGGCGATGTCACTGGAAGTAGCTGCTGCTTGCTTTCTTGGCAGTTGGAAACAGCTGTAAACAGCTATATCCCACAATGCAACGAGGTTCACAGACAGGCAACTGCCAGGACCGTGGTCCTCAAAGTTTTCTGTGGGAGAGGTTTCACCACAATATCAGCCACGCAGAGCCCCCTGATGATCCGTTTGTGAAAAGGAATAGCTTTCTCATGTAAAAGAGGGTATCAGCTCAGGGATGAGCAGAAACTACGCCAGTGCGAATTTACGCATCGTAGTTCGCATCTCTGCATCGTAGTTGGTAGGTGAAGTTTCAAAACTACGCTTACAAATTTACGCGTAGCGAAGTACCGCTACGCGTAGCTTACGCACACTATGCGTAGTTAACATGCATATTGCGTAGTGAACTACGAATGCGTTACTCGCGTCTAATTTTCCGCGTGCGGTTGCACACTTACAAATTTACACATTGGAAAGGGGAATGTACACATAGAAGAGTTACCGGCATAAGTAGTTAATGAAGAATTAATGCGTAAAATTTTCTGCATGCGGGCATAAGCAGCCGCATACACTACGCTTCGCACTACGCGTCATTGCGTATTTTAACGCATAGTCTACGAAATGCATACGAAGCGAATATTTGATTTCGAAGCCGTAGTTTGGTAAAGCATAATTGCGCAGAACTACGCGTAGTTCCAGCGTAGCGAAGTTGGCTGACTACGACCATCCCTGTTAATCAGCTACTGATTTTTGATGAAGTTCAATTCTTGGTCATGGTTTCTCTTTAACCACTTAAGGACCCACCCTTTACCCCCCCTTAAGGACCAGCGCTGTTTTAGCTGATCTGTGCTGGGTGGGCTCTGCAGCCCCCAGCACAGATCAGGGTGCAGGCAGAGCGACCAGATCACCCCCCCTTTTTTCCCCACTAGGGGGATGATGTGCTGGGGGGGTCTGATCGCTCCTGCCTGCCGGGTGTTGCGGGGGGGGGGGGGGGGGGGGCACCTCAAAGCCCCCCTCTGCGGCGAAATCCCCGCCCCTCCCTCTCCTACCTGGCCCCCCCTGGTGAACCGGGCTGCACAGGACGCTATCCGTCCTGTGCAGCCAGTGACAGGCTGTCCCCTGTCACATGGCGGCGATCCCCGGCCGCTGATTGGCCGGGGATCGCCGATCTGCCTTACGGCGCTGCTGTGCAGCAGCGCCGTACAATGTAAACAAAGCGGATTATTTCCGCTTGTGTTTACATTTAGCCTGCGAGCCGCCATCGGCGGCCCGCAGGCTATTCACGGAGCCCCCCGCCGTGAAATGACAGGAAGCAGCCGCTCGCGCGAGCTGCTGCTTCCTGATTAATCAGCCTGCAGCTGGCGACGCAGTACTGCGTCGCTGGTCCTGCAGCTGCCACTTTGCTGACGCACGGTATAAGCGTGCGGTCAGCAAGTGGTTAAACAACACATGTAACTCAAAGTCAATCACACTTCTGTGAAATCAAACTGTCCACTTAGATAGCAACACTGATTGACAATTAATTTCAAATGCTGATGAGCAAATGGAATAGACAACAGGTGGAAACTATAGGCAATTAGCAAGACATCTCCAATAAAGGAGTGGTTCTTCAGGTGATGACCACAGACCTCTTCTCAGTTCCTATGCTTTCTGCCTGATGTTGTGGTCACTTTTGAATGCTGGTGGTGCTTTCACTCTAGTGGTAGCATGAGACAGAGTCTACAATCCACCCAAGTGGCTCAGGTAGTGCAGCTCATCCAGGATGGCACATCAATGCGAGCTGTGGCAAGGTTTGCTGTGTCTGTCAGTGTAGTGTCCAGAGCATGGAGGCACTACGAGACAGGCCAGTACATAAGGAGACATGGAGGAGACTATAGGAAGGCAACAACCCAGCAGCAGGACCACTACCTCCGCCTTTGTGCAAGGAGGAACAGGAGGAGCACTGCCAGAGCCCTGCAAAATGACCTCCAGCAGGCCACAAATGTGCATGACATGCAAACATTTTTGTGGTCGGCATGCTGGGAAAAGTAGTGCATAAATCAATAGATAAAGTGTCATTCACGGACATAAAAGGAGGGGTGCAACCGTAATTCGCTAAATAAGAAGAATTTGAAAAATAAGGGTATACAACGCCACGTCAAATTATGTCCAAAAACACATATTTATTGCACATTCAATAGGACACACGTGCCCTCAAGCACCAAAGAGTACATCACAAACATTGAATAAAAATGATCTGTACAGAAATTAAAACCATGAGGCTTCCACCGGGTTCAAATAAGCATACCCATCAATGCCTTAGTATACCAATATACATATACTCAAGACTAGCTATACTCCAAAATGTATTGAGAAAGCTCACTGCACGGATATTTATAGCTGATACTTGTAGTCCGCTAACTATTATAGCTTTTAATGAAAGTGGATAGGATATTGTCTCCAGCCAATTTCCAGCATGGGGGACCACACTAAGGCCTGGTGCACACCAAAAACCGCTAGCAGATCTGCAAAATGCTAGCAGATTTTGAAACGCTTTTTTCTTCTTTTTCTGTAGCGTTTCAGCTAGCATTTTGCGGTTTTGTGAAGCGTTTTTGGTGTAGTAGATTTCATGTATTGTTACAGTAAAGCTGTTACTGAACAGCTACTGTAACAAAAAACGCTGGCAAACCGCTCTAAAGTGCCGTTTTTCAGAGCGGTTTGCGTTTTTCCTATACTTAACATTGAGGCAAAAACGCCTCCGCAATCCAAAATCTGCAGCAGCCCGGGAGTATGCGTTTCTGCAAAACGCCTCCCGCTCTGGTGTGCACCAGCCCATTGAAATACATTACCCAAGCGTATCCGCAGCCGCAAGCGGATCGCAAAATGCAGCCGAACCGCTCTGGTGTGCACTAGGCCTCTCTGAGGATCTGCCTTTGCGGGGATATCTGCCGCCAATCTGATTGAATTTTGTTGGGATATCTGCTGCCAATCTCATTGCAATTTGTGGGGATAGCTGCCGCCAATCTAATTGTATTTTGTGAGGAAATCTGCCGCCAATCTGATTGCATTTTGTGGGAAATCTGCCACCAATCTAATAGCATTTTGTGGGGAAAGCTGCTGCCAATCTAATTGCATTTTGTGGGGATATCTGCCGCCAATCTGATTGTATTTTGTTGGGAAATCTGTTGCCAATCTGATTGCATTTTGTGGGGATATCTGCCGCCAATCTAATTGCATTTTGTGGGGATATCTGCCGCCAATCTGATTGCATTTTGTGGGGATATCTGCCGCCAATCTGATTGTATTTTGTGGGGATATCTGCTGCCAATCTCATTGCAATTTGTGGGGATATCTGCCACCAATCTAATTGTATTTTGTGGGGAAATCTGCTGCCAATCTGATTGCATTTTGTGGGGATATCTGCCGCCAATCTAATTGCATTTTGTGGGAAATCTGCCGCCAATCTAATTGCATTTTGTGGGGAAATCTGCCACCAATCTAATTGCATTTTGTGGGGATATCTGCCGCCAATCTGATTGTATTTTGTTGGGAAATCTGCCGCCAATCTGATTGCATTTTGTGGGGATATATGCCGCCAATCTAATTGCATTTTGTGGGGATATCTGCCGCCAATCTGATTGTATTTTGTTGGGAAATCTGCCGCCAATCTGATTGCATTTTGTGGGGATATCTACCGCCAATCTAATTGCATTTTGTGGGGATATCTGCCACCAGTCTGACTGCATTTTGTGGGGATATCTGCCGCCAATCTGATTGTATTTTGTGGGGATATCTGCTGCCAATCTCATTGCAATTTGTGGGGATATCTGCCACCAATCTAATTGTATTTTGTGGGGAAATCTGCTGCCAATCTGATTGCATTTTGTGGGGATATCTGCCGCCAATCTAATTGCATTTTGTGGGAAATCTGCCGCCAATCTAATTGCATTTTGTTGGGAAATCTGCCGCCAATCTAATTGCATTTTGTGGGGATATCTGCCGCCAATCTGATTGTATTTTGTTGGGAAATCTGCCGCCAATCTGATTGCATTTTGTGGGGATATATGCCGCCAATCTAATTGCATTTTGTGGGGATATCTGCCGCCAATCTGATTGTATTTTGTTGGAAAATCTGCCGCCAATCTGGACGTGCCGCATGTGGACGTATCCCTTTTGGAGACTGTCCTCAGAAGTCCTCACAATCTACTCCCTACCATAAATTCATGCAACATTTCAAGAGTACATGTGTATGTGAGCCTAAAATGGGGGGGAGGAGGAAAGGAGATCGGGGGGAGGAGGAAGAGAGGGGGGCTTGGTGGGCCCTTAGTGTCCCAGTCCGACTCTGTGTATATATATATATATATATATATATATATATATATATATATATATATATATATATATATATATATATATATATATACTAGAGGACCTAGGCCCGTTTAAAAACGGGCTAGGTCTGTCACTGCGCATGCTCCCGCCATGCACGCACATTTCCGCCGCGCTCGCCCGTCCGCGCATGAACGCCGTCCCTTGCCGCGCGTCACTCTCCTTTAGTGTCTCTGCGTCCCTGCACATGCGCAGAGCGCAAAAGGGACACACACAGGGACATGGGACGAAGAGACATTAGGGTTTTATTATAGAGGATATATATATTGTGATGATCAGAGCAGATGTCTGCTTGGTTCTGGCCTGGATGTGAAGGAAAAGGTCCTGGATAATGAGTGTTCAACATTATCTGGTAGATTTGTATGGGATCCAGGGCTGGCGTGTATTGGGAGAAGGGTGGGCCTTACACGCCACTCCTCCAAGTCCAGGCCTGAGTTTGGCAGAGAGGGTGTTAATGGATTCACCTGTGTGAATATGGATAAGTACCTGCATCAGTCAGGATGCAGTGGGCTGTATGTGGAGCAAGCAGGCTCCAGAAAGGCTGTGTAGCCGTGAGGGCTGCCAGGCCTGTAGCAGCAGGGAAGCTGCTGATACGGAGGTGCTGGAGGGGAGTTGGACTCCAGTACTGGTAAACCAGGAGAAGCCTGGAAAAAGGTGAGTGGCACCAGGACTGCCATTAGGCCCGTGGCAGGGTGTCACTGATAAGCCAGTGGGGCTGAAGAAGGCTGTATATTTTTGTACTGAGCCTACAGTGTGATTACTGCATACCCAGAGTGGTTTATTTTGATGCTGTTTATGGACATTGTTTGACTGACAATAAAGCTGGTTTGTTTTATTTTCACCCTAAAAGACTCACTGGCTGGTGTGTTGTGACCCTTTGACGCTGCTGACCGACTCTACCAATGAGTTAAAACCCCCAGAATATCACTATATATATATATATATATATATATATATATATATATATAAATACCAAGGGGTAAGCAGCACAAACCACATTTTTATGCAATTCTATGCAAAGCATGCACGCAGCACAGGAGTGCTTTGCTGGGCACCTTGAATGGCTTGGGGTGCTTTGCTGGGCGCTTTGCATGGTCGGGGGGGGGGGGGGGGGGGAGGGGGGGGGGCTTTGCATGGCTGGAGGGTCTTTGCTGGGTGCTTTGCATGGCTGGGGGTGCTTTGCTGGGCGCTTTGCATGGCTGGGGGGTTGCTTTGCATAGCTGGGGGGTCTTTGCTGGGTGCTTTGCATCATAGGCAAACGCAGGGGGGGATTACAGCTGCCCAGAATCCCCCCTCAGACCAGGGCCGGTGCAGTATCTGGGGACAGGCACAAGTTGAGACACCAGAATATCTGCAGGTATCCTGCAGCCTAGAGCACCATGCTGCTTCCTGCACTATGTGCCACCCCTTTCTTTCCCGGCTACAGTTGACTTTGGATGTAACAGCAGCAGGCAGCAGCAGCATATGTACAGGAACTAAACAGAGCACTGAGCCAGGTATGAGCACAGCCCTGTGCCCTGCTGTCCCCTTTATTAGCAATGTCGACTGTCCTCATTATTATCTGTATCCAAACTGCTACTAATCTATCCCGTTGTTGATCGGGAGCAGATTGGACATTTAGCAAATAATCGTCAGATCCTGTCAGTCGGACGGGAAATTACAGTATAATGATATGGTAACACATCATGCTGAGTACACATGCAATGTGCGTGGCTGAGGGAGACCTTTCAGGAAACCCCCCCTTGAAAATCCTGGGTTTGCCCTGTGCATGGCAATGGGTGCTTTGCTGGGGGGGCTCTGCATGGCTGGAGGGGGGGGGGCTTTGCTGTGCTCTTTGCATGGTTGGTGGGGGGTGGGGGGGGCTTTGCATGGCGGGGGGTGGACTTTACTGGGTGCCTTTTAGGCTGGGGGTGCTTTGCTGGGCTGGGAGGGCTTTGCTGGGGGCTGCCTGCGCTACTCAGACCTCCGATCAGGGCGACCAGAGAGGCGGAGAGAAGCAGCACACGCTACCCGCCCGGACCCATACACTTCATATGCGGAAGTGCTCAATGATGGCACATCTGCATTGCAGTGTTTGCATCCTGCGGGTCACGTGTGAGCTGTCTCTCCGCCTCTCTGGTCGCCCTGATCGGAGGTCTGAGTAGCGACAGTGGGGGAGGAGCCATGAGCGGTGGGGAGAGGAGAGCAGTTGGCGGCGGGAAGCGGTGAGCGGGACTTGGCCGGCCACCTTCTGGCCGTCCAAAAGTCCGAAATTGAAGCCCGTTTTGTACATTGGCCGGATCAGCCGACCACTTTGCATTCTGACCGACCAGAACCCAAAGTGGGCAGACTTTGGGTTCTGGCCATAACATATACACTAAGCATAAAATGCTGTTACAGTGACTAAGCATACAATGCTGTTACAAGTAACAATTTATAGTGCATTTTACTCTGGGACAAATATAGATGTTATAAGTATGTGTTTAAAATTGAAAATTTTTTCGTGATAGTGGTCCAAAAATTTTTAAATGTAAAATATGTGCAAACATATACAAATAAAAAGTACGTTTTTTTCCAGAGTAAAATGAGCCATAAATTACTTTTCTCCTATGTTGCTGTCACTTATGCCGGGAACACACGATGCGTTTTTGCGTTCGTTTTTGCCGCCGTTTTCACATTCAATAGATTCTACTCTCGATTCACCGCTCGATTCTCCTCTCGATTCCTTATCTTTTTTTATCAATTACATTCACTTGAATGAGGAGAATCGAAACGAAAGTAGAATCGACCAGATCCGACGGGTTGGAATTTATCTATCGAACCCATCTATCTAAAGTAAAAACTTAACGTGTATTCCCAGCATTACAGTAGGTAGTACAAATCTGACAGAAGTGACAGGTTTTGGATTAGTCCATCTCTTCATAGGGGATTCTCAGAGATTTATTTATTTTCAAAAGCACTTAGTGAATGGCAGCTGCTTCTACCAACTCATCAAAAACCTGTGTAGCGAGCAGGGAAGCTGGCCAGCATCATTGTTTAAATCCTTTTTAGGGAATATCTTTATAAAGAATAAAAGCCTTGCTGAGAATCCCCTATGAAGAGATGGACTAGTCCAAAATCTGCGGCTTCTGTCAGATTCCTACTACCTACTGTAAGTGACAGCATTATAGGAGAAAAGTAAATTATGGCTCATTTTACTCTGGAAAAAACATACTTCTTATTTGTCTATGTTTGCACATATTTTAAATTTTACAATTTTTCGCCATTGTGCCCCTTTAAAGTGAGAACAGTTTGCGACCCTCACCTGGGTCTTTTGACATCATAATTGCTAAAAAGTCAGTTGAATAGTAGTTAAATAATGTCAGTACCATACCTGCAGTGAAAACATTTACAGTAATAAAAAATCTAGGGCTGTCTGGATATATTGTAAACATTGGCAGTGGTGCTGCACGACTGACTACAGTTATTCTGACTGTTGCTCAAGCATAGGCTGTGATTCACCATGTCTCTGGCATGTTTATTTAATGCAATCCTGCATTATAGGATGCTAGATTTGGTTTCATGCGAATATAAGGAACTAATCCTATCTTTAAAGAGGAACTTTAACCCAGGAGTAAACTTCATCTCAATAAGTAACTGATACCCCCTTTATCATGAGAAATCTTTACCTTTTCTCAACTAGATCATCAGGGGGTCTGTATGGCTGATATTGTGGTGAAACCCCTCCCACAGTGTGATGTCATGACCATGGTCCCGACAGTTTACTGTCTGTGAACCTCATTGCATTGTGAGACATAACAGCTTTTTCCTACTGCCAAGCTCCCAAGCAATATCTTCCTCTGTGCATAGAACTCTCAGTAACAAACATTCTCTACAGATCACCTGGCAGAACTAAAGATGTCACCAGTGATAAATGGGAGGAACCAAATGTACATGAACCTAACAACAGTGGTACAATAAAAGGTTCCTTTATCCCCAGCAATGTCCCCTTAAAAAAACCCCATCCAAACATAACTAGGCAATAGGAACTGTGACTATCTAGGCTATGTGTGGGGATTGGGAGGGAGGAGACAATGATTAATCAAGTTTGCAGATGGGGGGGGGGGAGTGTTCTGCCTTCTTCTACTTGGGGATTTAGGAGGGATACCCCCTTAAATCCCCAAGCATAATAACGCAGAGTCCACTGTAATGTGGCAAACATACTTTATAAACCAGTAAATAAAGTAAAAACGGGATACTTATCTGCAGCCTGGCTCCTCATTACAGTCTTCAGCAATGCAAGCCATACCATCGTAACGTCCCAGGGAGTGCACCTGCAGCACCTATCCCTCCTCGTCTCCCAACACTGATATTATAGACAGCCTCAGCATCTCCACGTACTTTTATTCTCCAATGTTAAAAAACTTCAACATGATGATAATCAGGCTTGTTTGGACAGTTCTTCAAACTATCATTACACCTGGAGAGTACAGGATAGGATGGAGGTGCAGAGGACCTTCTCCATCCTATGCAGTCTGGCACCCTCCAGATGTTATGATAGCTTGAAGTGCTGTCCTAAGAAGTCTGATTATCATCATGTTGATGTTTTTTTTATCACTGAAGAATAAAGGTATGTTTTAAAACGCTGAATGTGATGCACCTGAGCATATCTTGTTGGAAAGTTGTATATCATTTACCTAAGGATTGTGACAATTGCACCATTTCCTGGTCATGAGCCCAGATTGGTTGCATAGGTACCTTGATGGACAGTGCCTAGGCCTTCCATAATTAAGGCTTTAAAGGGAACCTGAGATGAGATGATATGAATGCTGCCATATATATTCCCTTGTAAACGATGCCAGTTTCCTGGAATTCCTGTTGATCTACTGGCGTAGTGTCTCAGTCAAAACCCTGGAACAATATGTCTAATCCAGTAAAACCTGATTCAGCTGAGTCAGAGTACCTGATCTGCTGCATGCTTGTTCAGGGTCTATGGCTAAAAGTATTACAGACACAGGATCAGGAGGACTGCCAGGCAACTGGTATTGTTTAAATTGGAAAATTGTATACTTACCTTCCGTAATTTTCCGTTCCTGGATCAAATGATGGCGGCATACAACTGGGTTTAGCCCCGCCCCCTAAACCCAGAGGACAGTCCACTAGAAAAGCCTGAACCACTCCCCCCCTCGCCATTCTCGTAAAAATAATTCCTCGAATGGACAAGGAGGGAGGGATTCGTATGCCGCCATCGTTTGATCCAGGAAAGGAAAATTACGGAAGGTAAGTATACAAATTTCCAATTTCCAGGATCAAACATGGCGGCATACAACTGGGATATAAAAAATCACACACCAGGGAGGGAACTGCTGCAAACATAACTGAAAAATTTATTTCTTGGCTGCAGAAATAACAGATTCTCCAAAACTTAAAGTAGTAAGACAGGCAGGATCTACATGGTAATGTGTCATGAATGTGTTAACAGAGGACCAGCTAGCTGCCTTGCATATTGTATCAACTGACACCTTAGAGAACGATGCCCAAGAGGCTGCCATTCCCCTGGTGGAATGGGCTCGGATTTCCTTAGGCACTTGCAAACCCCTTAGCCGATAGCACTGCTGAATGACCTTCACTAACCAGGCTGAAATAGTTCTGGAAGATACTGACTGCCCCCTTTTACACCCCTGATGGTTAATAAACAAGTTTTCTGAAGACCTAAACGGTGCTGTAGCAGCCATATAGGCTTTAAGACATCTTCCTATGTCCAAGGGATGTAAACCTTGATCTGAGGAGAAGGTTGGCAATGTGAGTTCCTGGTTAATATGAAATGACTTGGAGACCTTCGGTATGTGATGAAGGACCGGTCTAATAACAACTCTGTCTGGGAAAAACTCCAGCAAATTGCCTGTGCATCCCAAGGATTGAAGGTCAGACACCCTCTTCGCTGATGCGATGGCCACCAGAAAAACAGCTATTAATGTGATTTGCTCCACCGAGGCAGATTCCACCAGATGAAATGGACGAGAGGCCAATACCTCCAGAACTAAGGACAAGTCCCACTGCTGGAAGAAAGGCTTCCTTGGAGGACGGATCTTTGTGACTGCTTGTATGAACTGTATGACTAGTGGGTGCTGTGCCCATCTTCTCCCGGTTAATGCAGACAAGGCTGATATCTGGACCTTAATTGCGGCTAGGCTCAAGCTCTTCTCTACCACAGATTGCAGAAACTGCAATATATTATGAATGAGTGGAACTCTAGTATCAAAATCCCTTTCTTTTGAAAAACAGATAAACTTCTCCCAAATCCTATGGTAAGTATTGTTCGTAGTTGGCTTTCTTGACCTTAGCAAAGTTGCGATTACTTGGTCTGAGCACCCCACTCTCAAGAATCTTTCCCTCTCAAGATCCACACCGCTAACCTGAGCTTCTTCAGGTCGGGGTAAAGTAGATCTCCCTGGGTAATCAAATCCGGAATCCGTGGTAGACTGTAAGGTTGAGACACACTGAGGCTCATCGCTAGGGAGAACCAAGGTCTTCTCGGCCAGAAAGGAAGAATAGTTATGATCGTGCATAACTCGGTTGAGACCCTCTGGAGAAACTTTGGTATCAATGGAAACGGAGGGAAAGCGTACCCCAGCTTGAACGTCCAAACTTGAGACAGACAGTCCACACCCGATGACCGGGGATGATGGAATCGAGAGAAGAATCTCGGGAGTTTCGTGTTCTCTGGAGTTGCCCAAAGATCGCACTGCGGCAACCCCCATCTTTCCACTATGTCCCGGAAGATCTTTCTGTTCAAGGACCACTCGTGCGGACTGTAAAACTGTCTGCTTAGGTGATCTGCCAGTTGATTCTGGGGACCTGGAATGTAAAGTGCAGATAATCCCCTCAAATTCCTTTGGGCCCATAGCATTATGTGGCTGGTCTCTTGGTGAAGAGCCCGACTTCTGGTTCCCCCTTGCCTGTTTATATACGACACCGCCGTAGTATTGTCTATCCTCAGGAGTACAATCTTGTTCTGGATCTTGTGAGAGAAGGATTTTAGGGCCAGAAAGGCTGCACGAAGTTCTAGCAGGTTTGACGGAACACTGTGCTGAGACACACTCCATTTCCTTTGCACACAAGCTCCCTCGCAGTGGGCTCCCCATCCTTCCTGACTGGCATCTGTAGTTATTACTACTGGCTTGTCCTGTACAATCTGATGAGAGTTCTCGAGATGTGTCGGTTCGAGCCACCAAGTCAGGGACTTTTTCACCTCCTGGGGTAAAATTAGTCTCTGTGACATAGCCTCCTTTCCCCAATTTTTTAGGAAAAATTTTTATAGACCCCGAAGGTTCCAGTGAGCCCACTTGACCATGGGGATGGTTGCTGATAAAGACCCCAGGGTGCTTAAGCACTCTGAGGCTGTCAGGTAACTGCAAGAAAGAACCCATCTGATCTTCTGAATTAAAGATAACATTTTCTGATCTGGTAGACATAATCTGTTTTGTGCTGTCATAAATCTCGCTCCCAGGTAGATCATATCCTGGGCAGGGGTCAATTGACTTTTTGAAAAATTTATAATCCAACCGAGAGACTGGAGGAAGTCCAAGACTATACTCTGATGTTGTAGAAGGATTTCCCGGTCCTGGTGTAACAATAGGACGTCGTCGAGATAATGAAACACTCGGATTCCTCTCAACCTGAGAACTGCAATCGCTGGTAGCAGCACCTTGGAAAAGGTTCGCGGCGCTGTGGATATGCCGAATGGAAGGCACCGGAATTGAAAGTGTTGTCCCTTTACCGCGAATCTGAGATATTTTTGAAATCCTTCGGCAATTGGTATGTGAAGGTAGGCGTCTTGGAGATCGATTGTACACATCCAGTCCTGAATCTGCACCTGCTTCACAATTGTCTGGAGAGATTCCATCTTGAAATGATGAATATTTATGAACCTGTTGAGGAACTTGAGATCCAGAATCGGCCGCCAACCTCCTGAGGCCTTTGGGACCACGAATAATGGAGAATAGATTCCAGAGAAGTGTTGATGTCCCGGGACTGTGATTATTGCCTTGCTTGCCTGAAGAGTATTTACAAAGTCCAGGAGTACCTGCCTCTTTAAGGGTTGAGCAGGGATCTTTGTTGCCACAAATCTTGTACGAGGAGGCCTTCTTTTGAAACTCCAAGAGTGTCCCTTTTGGATGGTTCTCAGTACCCATGGATCTTTCACAGAATCCACCCAGACCGTCCAGAAGAGACCTAATCTGGCACCGACTGGAGATGCCTGGGTGGATATCCCCTCAAAAGGGCTTCTGTCCTTGCTGGGAAGACGAAGAGACTTGCTTTGACTTGCCAACCCTGAGAAACGAAGACTGAGTCCCCCTCCAATTCCGATTAAAGGGTTTCCCTGGCCTGTACGACCTCGCTTGTTGTAATCTATTTGTGTACGTCTTCTTAGGATGCTGAATAGATTGTCGAGGTTTCCGATCCTGTGGAATCAACCCCGACTTTCCCCCCGTCACTTTGGTCATCGCTTCGTCCATTTCTAGACCGAACAGATGAATACCGTCGAACGGAATCTTGCACCAGTTATTACGCGAGGAAGGATCCGCCGACCAGGGCTTTAGCCATAAGGCTCTCTTCGCCGTAACATTGTACAGCATGGCTCTTGCAGAAGATCGTATCGTATCTATCGCCGCTTCCCCTATATAATCTTCCGCTAATTTGAGCTCATCCAGCGCCTTTATTATCTCCTGCTTTTCCAGATCAGCATTGACCGCTGTCTCGATGTTATTCACCCATACCTTCACCGCCTTAGCAAGAGAGGTCAGGGCAATTGCAGGCCTACAGGCCGCCCCTGATGCTAGAAAAGCCTTTTTCATATCCAAATCAATTTTCCTATCTAAAGGGTCTTTGAAAAATACTGCATTCTCCTTAGGCAACGTAACATGTTTAGCGAGCCTCATAACGGAAGCATCTACAATAGGCGCGGAATCAACTAACTTTGAATCCTCCTCACTCAATGGATCCAGCTTGGAGAACCGATTACTCAGAGAAGGCTTTTGGTCTATCTTTTTCCACTCCTTCATCATAACCTCCTTTATCACCTTCATTAACGGAAAGGAGCTTGGTTGCGTATTGAGATGGGGATAATATTTATCTTGCTTATCCTCCGATTCCTTGTCCTCTTCCCACTCAAATGCCGACTTAATAGCGGTGAGAAAGGCAGGAACAAGAGCAAAGTCAAATCCAATCGGAGGAGCTTCTGCACCCTGTACTGAACTCTCTTCCTGAGGATGAACTACAGAGGCTGAGGCCGATTGGGATGTAGATAACTTTTGAAATGTGTCTTGAACAGCCTGCTGAATAAAGCTCAACACTTGTTGGTTGTCCGCTTCCTTATCTCTCCCTAACTCCCCAAAGCATAGTTCGCAAACCATTTTGTCTGGCATAGCCGGCTGCCCGCAAGACCAACAGAGAGTCTTATCCGGCCTCACATGTCTCACAGGAGAAGGAGATACAGATTTATGATGCCTCCTTGAGGCCCCGTCACTTGGACGATATCTCTGAGGGGAATAATTCCTAACATAAAGTCTATCAGGAGATTTTCTCCTATAATAATTAGAAGTATCTCTTCTGTAATAAGAGTCCCTTGAGGATTTCCTCCTTGGACTAAGTCTGAAATAGTCTCTTGAGTAAGAGGAAACAGACGAATCTCTTCCTGAAGTACGTCTCTCCTGCGAGCGTCTTCTGGGCGATCTTCCACGTGTAGAGTACAGTTGAGAAGATGTGCCCTCCTTAGACCTTGATCTTGATCGATAGTCTGTTGATAGGGACTGGAGTCCTTTAGACACCCTCTGTCCCTGCAAACCTCCATGCGGACTGTGAAGACATAATAAAAAGAGAAAAAAAAAACTATGCATTCACAAAAGACCGCAACAAGAACTATGGGAGGTCGCTGCACTCTTTCAAAAACCCCAGTGACATCTATAGACAAAGGGATCACCCAGTGAAAAATATAGAAATAAAGGATGCATAGTGCACCCCATACCTGGGATCCTCAGGTGCCCTATGGGCTTGCATATTGAACTCTGAAAACATAATAAATGGCCGTAAATGTACCTTCCTCCTCCACAGGCAGCAAGCAAAACAGCAATCCATGACCAAACATCGGAAAATGCATTCCTACCTTCGCCCAAAGGCTAACTTGTTTGAAGCTCAGACCTCAGAGGAGACGCAGAATGGATCTCTCCACCGCTGCTGAATGGAAGGCACTCGCTTTCGCCTCAGCTCCCACTGCCATGCTAGAAACGCCGGAAGAAGTCGCATCCAAATATGTCAGGCGGCCAATCAGGCGCGTCCCGCCTCTCGCGAGACCAGCAAGCCAATCCAGCGCTCTCTCCTGGCTCTCAATTCGATGGTGGCCGGCTACATACCTAGTCTCATTTAGAGACTGTGATGCGCCACTCAGGCTGTGCGGGAGAGGCTGAACCCGCACAGCGCACTGCTCAAAAAAAGGTAGGGGAAAAAACGAGCAGGACTGGGGAGAAAAAGTGAACTTGTCCAGAGAGGACAGGAAAAAAGAATTGCGAGGGGGGGAGTGGTTCAGGCTTTTCTAGTGGACTGTCCTCCGGGTTTAGGGGGCGGGGCTAAACCCAGTTGTATGACGCCATGTTTGATCCTGGAAAAGTAAATAAATATGGCAGCCTCCATATCACTCTCACCTCGGGTTTCCTTTAATGTGGTGCACCGGAGCATATCTTGATAGAAAGTCATGTGGATCTTTTGCTGAGCTTGGTTGCAGCTCCATCCAGCTAGAAAATGATATCAGACGAGAGCATCAAAATCTGAGGTGAGTAGCGCTTTTGATTTTCTTCTTTTGGATATTAAATTATATACATCTTTGGAACAGGTATCAATAGCTAATGGGTACCATGGCTAGATTTTTTTACAAATTTTTTTTTGCTGTAATTTTCATCAAAGTGAAACATTGTTGCCTAAAAAAATCCCTTCAGTTCAGCTCACTACATTGCAGGGATTAATGTCACACTTTAGTTTTCTTTAGTTAATCTTCCATGCATGAATGTAAAACATGTACATGAAAAACACAGTTATTCATAGCACCGGACTGCCCAATGTGCCCATCTCGAGGTGTGGAAAAAGGTGGCCACTAACGATCCAATTTCTAGTGAAAAATCGTTTGAGCGATCAGATAATTCTGATCGGAAGTTAAATTGTTCACTATACCATCAAGGAACCAATCTTTGCTTCATATCGATCACAACCATCAAGAAAATTCAAAATCCACTCAGACGACTCTTTTTATAATTGCTCTTAATTGATTGTGCCCATCAACTAAGAATATTTACAACCAATCCGATCAGATTTCTTTTTGCTAGAAGTTGGACCGTTAGTGGCCACCTTAATATTTTTCTTTTTTTTGCAAGGGGACGAAATATACTGCTACCTGCATTTTTAACATATACCTGAAGTGAGAGGGATATGGTGGCTGCCATATGTATTTCCTTTTAAACAATACTAGCTGCCTGGCAGTCCTGCTGATCTGTTTGGCTGCAGAAGTGTCTGAATCACACACCTGAAACTAATATGCAGCTAATCCAGTCAGACGACAGAACACCTGATCTGCATATGCTTGTTCAGGGTGTATAGCTGAAGGTATTAGAGACAGAGGATCAGCAGTACAGCCAGGCAATCTGCATTATTTAAAAGGAAATAAATATGGTATTATTATTCCTTATTCCTCTCACTTCAGGTGTGCTTTCAATGTCCAGGTGCAGAAAAAGAAAGAGACAATACCAGTGCCAATACCAGACCCATAAGGGGAGTCAGTAATATAGTGTCAGTCATTGATTATGCATGGGAGACTGAATGGAAAGTATGAAGTTCAGTTTGATGGCTGTAGTCTGCCTTGATTCATTTAGTAGGAATAGTGCGCCCTCTAGTGACCATCATTGTAAACATACATTTACCTTACTGTGGGTATGGAATCTGAAACGTCTAAGGCCCAGTGCACAGCAAAACCTCTAGCAGATCTGCAAAACGCTAGAGGTTTTTGAAGCAGATTTTCAGAGCAATTCTAGGCATGTTTAGGCCCCATTCACACAGATTCTGCTCCCCCCCCCCCCTTCAGTAGGTAGCCAGATGCTCCCCCCCTTTCAGTATAGCTAGTCAGAGGTCCCCCTTCTTCAGTATAGGTAGCCAGATGCCCCCCCCCCCATTTTAGTATGAGTAGCCAGATTCCCCCTCCCCCTTTGTATATCTAGCCAAATGCCCCCTCCCCCTTTCCCTTCAGTATAGGTGGCCTAATAACCACCCCACCATTCAGTATAGATTGCAAAATGCCGCACACCCCCCCCCCCCCCCATTTCAGTATAAGTAGCCAGATGCCCCCTCCCACTTTGTATCTTTGTATAGGTAGCCAAATCTCCCCCCCCCCCCTTCCCTTCAGTATAGGTGGCCATATTACCAACCCTCCATTCAGTATAGGTAGCCAGATCCCCCCCATCTCCTTCAGTATGGGTGGCAAGATGTGTTCCCCTCCCCCCATTTCAGCATTGGTAGCCATATGGCCAGTACTCCTGAGTATGGGTAGCCCTTCTCCCTGCCCTGAGACTTGACAATGACTCACCTGCTTTTTTCCCAAAAAAGTTCCCCTAACTGGCACTGCATACATAGACCTACAGATCATCACAGCGCTGGTGGCTTATAGTGATAAGAGAGCAAGCGGTGGCCAGTGATGGTGCTGTATACTTAAATACAGGAAGTGAGCAATGATGTCACTTCCTGTATATAGTGCTGTCACTGGGTACTGCTTGCTCTCTCACCACTCTGTGAGCCACTGATGATCCACAGGTCTATGTATGCAGCACAGCACTAGTGAGTGTAACTTTATAGAGAAGCGCAGGTCTGTCATTGTGTGGGTGGCCGGGCCTTCAGTGAGAGTCGGGCACTTCCCCAGCTTCTCCAGCGGCCAAGGCATGGGCCTATGTAGTCTTTTCACAGATCTGGCCCAGGCTGACTGAGAGTGCTGAGTGAGAAGGGAGAGAGCAAGGGCTGATGAGAGCATTGGGTGAGTGGGGAGAGAGAAAGGGCATACTAAGAGTGTTCGCTGAGTTGGGAGAGAGCAAGGCCTGATTGACACTAGTGCTGGGTGAGTGAGGAGAGAGCAAGGGCTGACTTAGAGTGCTCTGTAAGTAAGGAGAGTGCATGACCAGACTGAGAATGCTATGTAAGTTGGGAGAGTACAAGGCTTTCGATTGAGAGTGCTGGATGAGTTTGGAGAGAGCAAGGGCTGACTGAGAGTAGAGGGTGAGGGGGAGAGTCCAAGGCCTCACTGAAAATGCTAAGTGGGGTGTAAGGTCTGCTGGTTCACATCAGACTCAGGCTGCAGCTCCGACTTCCAGGTCTTGGCAAGCCGTTGACGTCACTGGAACGCAGGAGACTTCTCAGCTCTCATGGGATAGGCGGATGTCGCATTCTCAGTATGCGCTCCGCAGATGTAAGCAGTAACTCTGACGTTCATAATTGCATGAAAGCTGATCAGCTGACACGCCGGCCTGCTATTGGTTTGTTTTCAATTCTGCCTTTGTTGATTGGTTAGCTCTAGTATTTAAACCTGGTGAGCACCCCCAGTCATCGACCGTGATAGCATTAGCTATGGCTTGTTGCTGGGTAGCGCTCACTGTTTCATTGAA
Source organism: Hyperolius riggenbachi (assembly GCF_040937935.1). NCBI lineage: Eukaryota > Metazoa > Chordata > Amphibia > Anura > Hyperoliidae > Hyperolius > Hyperolius riggenbachi. The sequence goes on from NC_090648.1 coordinate 146,938,277, forward strand.
TTCTTGTTGCTAACTATTGCCTTACTGTTACTCGTGCTATTTACAAAACGTGCCTGTCAAGTGACAGGCAGCCTATTGGTCCAATCAGAGTGCAGGGATCACGTCCTTTGAAGTGATTGGACCCGAAGGGGCTCAGGGTGGCAGGACAGGAGCGCTCCTTATTTGCAGAGAGGAGGCGTAAGTTACTAGCGCTCACTATGCTGCACTACCCGCAACATAGCATGTACTCCTTTGATTATGAGTGTTACGCGGACAGTAGGGCACGTAGCGTGCAGCCTATTACATTTAAGGCACGCTGTGGAAATAGTGCGAGTAACAGGAGGTTACTCACACTAGTTTCTTTAGTGAATAAACCCCATTGAGAGGTGACTGCCAGAGTGCTGGGTGAGGGGGGGGGGGGAGACCAACATTTAACTAAGGGTACTTAATAGATGTGGGTGCTGGGTTAGGCCTCGTTCAGACTATACGCGTTGCCGTGCGCATTTTGGCAGCGTGTGTAGTGTGCGATACGCAAGAACGGTAGAAGGGCATAGACAGCCCTTCTACTGTTCCCATCATATGCGCTGCGTGGCAGCGCAATTGCGCTATTGCGTGCTGCATGCATTTTGGGGAATCGCAGCGCAGATCCCATTAATTGTAATGAATGGGATCTGCAGCGCAGCGCATAGTAGCGCAGATGGAGTGCGATCGTACGCGTTGCCTTCCGATCGCACATCCATCTGCGCTAAATGATGTGGACGAGGTCTTAGTGCGAGGGCTGACTCGACTGAAAGAGTTCTGGTTCAGTGGGAGAGAACAAAGGATGGCAAGGTGCAGGGTAGTAAAAAACGAGGGATGACCTATGATGCTCGTTGGGTTTAGAAAAAAGTAATGGCCACAAAGATCACATTGATATTTCAGCCTGGCAAAGCTCATCTATCACCAAAGGGGTTGCCCATCTAAGTTTTATAAAGTCTGGGACTGCTGGCTTAATAATATTAATAGAATTTAATCTGGTTTTATGTAGGAGTTATTTAATTGTATGACCTCTTGTACTTTCTTGTTTGCTCTCTCTGCTTCTGCCTTCCAACACTAAATATTGGAGAAAATCATCCTATTATTGTACTGTTCAGTTGTTGGTGGTGATAGAAAACATCCTGCAAGGAAAAAACACAGAGACAACAGGAGCCCAAATGGTGCAGTATGCCAAAGTAGTTTGAGGAAAAGGAGGTGGTAAGTGAATAATACTCACAAAGGTGGGTTGCAGAAGGGCACTGTAGGCAGGTGGAGATGTATAACCCCGGCTCCACCCGGGTTTCCAGGCACAGCTGGAAATGGTCGCACTCTTGTAACAAAAACACAAAAACACAGCTCAATTGACCTGTAAGGTGGTAGGAACCAGCAAGGATCAGAAAGGGATGCTACCAGATGTGATAAAATACATTAAAACCAAATGAAACAGAAAAAGGGTGAGGTGGCTTAACTCAATGAATACATTCATGTATTAGATGAATTTTTATTATTATGCCAGTGCATAATAACAAAATTTCATCTAATACGTGAATTTGTCTTCACTGAGGTAAGCCACCTCACCCCTTTTTTTTTATTTGGTTTTAACGTATTTTATTACATTTGGGCGCCTCTATCCCCCTACTTTCTATTATTGTACTGTTTCTTCCGAATCTAACTGACCACATTGTATTCTTGTGAGAAACGAGGCAGCTGCGGCGAACAGCACCGCCGCCGCAGCTGCCTCCATGCGGCCATCCGTACGCTCGGCGTCCAGGACGCCGAGGACGGAACGCTTCTCCGGGCAGGGGGTCACCATAGCCTGCTGGCGCGCGCACATACGGGACCTTTATGCGGGGAGGAAGCCCGTCAGCTGACCTCTTGGTCGGCTGACGTCAGAGGAGTCCCACGGCGCCCAGGATTGGCTGATTCAGAGAGGCGTGCCAGTGGGGTCTCCTCTGCTTCATAAGCCTCTGGGCTTCAGTTTAGGATTGTCTGTTGTCGTGAATACTTGCGTGTTAGCGCTCAGACCTTAGGCTAGTTCCCTGGTGCTGATGCTACAGATTTCACACCAAGACTAGGAGATTGTTATCTGTTTATTGTTATTTGTTTAGACTAGTTCCCTGGTGTTGATGCTACGGATTTCACACCAAGACTAGGATATTGCTTACTGTTTGATCTCCTGTGTATGACTCTTAGCTATTTCCTCTGACTCTGATCTTGCCTTCTGATCCTGTACTTTCGCCTATCTGCCTACCTGTTGCTGAACCTCTGCCTGATTACCGTTTACTCTCTTGTCTCACTATTCTGTTCCGATACGTACCTTCCTGTTGCTGAACCTCTGCCTAATTACCGTTTACTCTCTTGTCTCACGATTCTGTACCGATACATACCTCTCTGTTGCCGAACCTTGCCTGTCTGACCCTTCTACTCGCCAGTGGGCCCTCGCCACTGGTGAGGTGTTAACTGCGCCAGCTCCGCTGGTTCAGCAGCTCTGCTAAGCTATAGTTTAGCCTTAATTACCTGCTCATTAGGTACCTGTCATTTTAGCATTACTGTGTCTCGTACGCTGCAGTACAGTCTGACTCACCCGCTCCTCAGGTGGTCATTTATCTGCAGTATAGTCTGAATCACCCGCCCCTCGGGAGATTCAGCCTCTTCAGTATTGTCTCTCCAGCTTGCTGGAGGTTATACGTTAGTACACACTTTGTGTACTGTTTATACCTCACCAGCCCCTCTGGTGAGGCCTCATTAAAGCTTTGAAGTACTGTTGCACCCAAACACTTACACCTTATTAGGTGGCCTGAGGTTAGCCATACTTGTATTATTGGTGATTCTGCAGATCACTAATAATCAGGTATACATCTGTATTGTTGGTGATACTGCAGATCATCAATAATCAGATACTCTCTGTGTGCTGACACCGACCGTTACAATTCTATTATTATACTATATTTATAATGTGAATTTATGTTCACTGCTTGTATTGCATTCTTTCTGTTTGAACTTGTTCAATGATATTTCAGCCTGGCAGTATAGAGGCACTTACAAGTGAAGAGAACAGCCCCAAATGCATCTTCACCGCCAACCAAACTGCAACCTGTCATGAGGAAAAAATATCTACACACTCCTGCTATTATAACTGAGCCTGCAGTTCAGGACCCAATTTATGCAATATATTTATAGAAATAACTACATGTAATATACTTCCAGCTTACACATTTTGGGGTTTTAACATGTACGGTAGATACAACAGATTCAATGACCTCTATTGGTGATGCTACATGATCTCATAAATTACCTATAGAGAAGTCCTGCAGCAGACCTACCAGAGCTACCAATGACTGCCAGGTCGGGAGGGATTGTACGAAATCCTGGTGGCCCTGGTCTTCATTCTAGAAGAGGATGGATTTGATTGTGGTGGTGTAAAAGCTGGTCAGTAGCTCTCGCGGCATTCCACATTTTTTCAGTTGGTACAAGAAGAACAACCTCTGCTGTGCTTTCTTCAAAAATTACTAAAAAGCATACTAGGCACCAAACCAGTTAGGAATATTATATATAAAATAGTAAAAAAAAATACTAACTTTAACAAAATGGAACAAATTATTTTTGAGCAAGGATTAGTTCATACTAGGTTCTCTATAGGACTGCAGTGGATAGAATGAATTGGTTTACTATCGGTATGTTCACAAAGTCCATTTTCATCAGATCTGGGTTTGACTGTTGTGATACTGTAACAGCTTTAACATCTCACTATGTGGTCTAACTGTGTATGTATCTGTAGAAGCAATATTAAATCAGAAGCTCCTTTGAGTGTAGGGCCACTTGTCACTATTTCTGGGATGTCTGTAAGGAGCAGAAGAAGTTTCCCAATACAGCAACAGTAGGGAATGATTTTTTTTATCTTCTATTCATTCCACCTACCACCACAAGAGGGACAAGAGGATAAGATTGCATTTTAACATAACATAGTGGTAAGGAATAGACCACTCACAGCATTTGACAGAATTAAACCACATTATATGAGGGAATATTTTAAAATATTTACTAACACACTTACGGGGCATTTCACAGGCAGCTGTGTTTCTTGCATAAAACTCATCAAACGTCTTGGTCAGCTATAAGCTGGTGAAATTAAGGTTTACAGCTGCTTACTATTGATAGTGTTCAATACTTAACATCAGAAACAGCTGATATTGTTCACCAAACAACATTATGGATCTTTATGGACCTATTACTGATTTCTCCAGAACATCATGGCACACCTTGTTTCTGGGGCCTGTATTTGACAGATGATAGACTTTTCAGCTGATCTCCTGGATTCTGATGCTGGTGGGGAATCCCTGGAACTTCCTCACATGATGCAGGGAACCAAGATATAAGAAACGTTATATGACTGGCTATTTCACTATCACACCATGCACCATGCACAATCTTAATGAACTGATGGTCACCTGAGTAACTGCCGTGGACAGTAGCAACAGAGTCAAAGTTGATGAATCAGCCTCTGTCAGATTCAGGAATACTTTGGGATTGAAAACTTCCAAGTGTAAATGGCTGTTTTAGTTAGGCATGCTGTCAGCACACGTCATAACACGCCTGTGTACATATATAATGCAGCAGACGTGAACACATGTAATTACATTCACCTTTGGCTATATACATGGTAAAACAAGAGCATTTTACCTCAGGTGCAGTCAGTTGGGTCCACTATATGGTGAATGCCTTTAGAAATACAGAAACTCTATAAATCACTGACTGTACCAAAGAATGTTACTTCAGAGATCAGTACTAGCACTGCTTTAAACACCTTAAAACTTCCAAAAATGTCTTGCTTATAGGAAAGCTGCAGTCATTTTAGATATATATGTGAAAGTGATTACCTCAAAGAATGTACAGGTACATATGAAGAATCATACTATTCCCAGATCTATATTGCAACTATAATGCTTAATGATTTTTTGCCCTTCAAGATATGAGGACCCCTGTCAGTTTTATGGTTTGGCTAGTGCTCTCTGCATATCATTCCCTGTTCCTGTATGTGGGAGGGGCATTTGCAGAAACAGGAAGAATGTCCCACAGTAAAGACCAGACCAGATTCATGTGAATAGGGCTTTTACGCTAAAAAGACATTAGATCTTGTATTAAGTATAGACAGTATACTGGCTATGAAAAAAAAGATGTGTTTCTGACTACGGTATTTGAAAATAACACAACATGATCAGAATCGTTACTCAATATCATTATTAGACACATTTTAAGAACACAATGCAAAATTGTAAATTTTAATGATATGTTTTGGCATAATTCAGAGTTTCCTAACAAATATTGTATTTATTTAGGGCATTACAGCTGGAAAAACCTATCAATGTATTTGATTAAAATGTATTCTAATCCATAGTTCCCCAACCCTGTTCTCAAGGCCCACCAACAGTGCATGTTTTGCAGAAAACCACAAACATGTACAGGTGGAGTAATTAGTGTCTCACCAGAGCTGATTAACCACCTCTGTGGATTTCCACAAAACATACACTGTTGGTGGGCCTTGAGGACAGGGTTGGGGAACACTGTAAAATCTAATCCACAGATTCCAGATAGCTTAGAATGTTTCTGTTATCCTCAGAGATATGATTATATGCTCATATACAATTACCAAAACTAATTTTAAGGGAAGATTAGACACTGGAAGCAAATTGGAGGCAGTAAGGCAGTGGTCAGGAACCTTTTTGACTGAGAGAGCCATAAACGCTACATATTTTAAAATGTAATTCCGTGAGAGCCATGCAATATGTTTCAAACTGGGACAGTGCACATGTGCAGCAGAGGCCCCTGTTGCCATGGTAATGTGTATACAGTTGATCCTCCGGGCAGCAGAAGTGTCAGACACGTCTTCACCTTCTCTTGGGTTTCATCAACATCAGCAATTTCCCAGAGAGCCAGACAGGAGAAATACCGACTAACAGCTTGTACAATTAGCTAGCTGACTTGGGGGTTAATTCACCTTGTAGGACGAAATCCCTGCACTCTGGCCCAATAGGCTGCCTTTCAAGTGAAAGGCAGCCTATTGGGCCAATCAAAGTGCGGGGATCTCGTCCTACAAGTCACTGGACCTGACAGGGTCCATAGTGGGACAATTGGAGCGGCCGTTAGTTTGGGGGGAGCGTGAGTAAGTTAGTAGTGCATGCTACAGTATTAGTGTGCCTACTTTGAAAATGTTACTTGTGCTGCCACACTAAGCTGCACTGTTTGAGCAGTGTAGCTTAGGGAATCGACCCCTACTGATTTTTCTGTGAGCCAGATGTAGCCATCAGAAGAGCCACATCTGGCTCCTGAGCCATAGGTTCCCTACCCCTGCAGTAAGGGATGGTCAATGAGATGCTAATAATTATTAGTGCATGCAAATTGTATGCAATTGTGCATGTATTTGCATAAACAACTAGAATTATTATCATCTTAGAAGTGCTGTAATATGAATGAAGAGTCTATTAATAGCATGTAGAAGAGTGCGAATAGCTAGCACTGGGGGTAGTCACAATTTTAATAAATCAATCCAATAGGGCTTGATGCACTAGCATTTGAAAATGTTCAGTGAGATGCAAATAATTCTGAGATGATGAAGGATTATGTAAATTCTGTATGCAAATGTATGCATCTTAAAAATGGACCAATTAGATTTCACCTTGTTGGGATCTGATTGGTGCATTTTCAAGCCATCTTCATTTGCATACAAAATTTGATAAACCTGCCTTATGAATTGCGTTTCATTGATCATCCTTACTGGACACTTGATTTTTCTTCTAAGTGGCTATGATAGTACAAGAGCATCTTCTGGTCTCTAGCCGAATTACCACAGTACAGGAGCTTTCCATGGTACTGAACATACAGGTAAGCTGTTATTTCATGTTTGGCGCTGTGGAGTTTTTTTTTTTATCAAACTAAAAGTTAAAAAAAAAAACTGCATAAAATCTCAGTCCTGAACTCCATTTACTTTGTGTACAGAATTGGAAGATGGAATTGAGCATAGGAAGCTTGATAATAATCAGAAATTGTATTAGAAGGCAGCTTAAAGAGAAACTTCAGCCTAAACAAACATACTGTCATTAAGTTTTATTAATTATGTTAATTAAAATAGATAGGTAATGTAATCTCTTACCCACCCTGTTTTAAAAGAACAGGCAAATGTTTGATTTCATGAGGGCAGCCATCTTTTTGGTTGAAAGGAGGTGACAGGGAGCAGGAAACACAGTTCCAACTGTCCTGTGTGCTGATCGCCCCTCCCAGTTGCAAGGCAACGTGAATAACAACATAGGAAATCCCATCATGCTTTTCACAGCATCAGGGAAAAAAAGCCCGGGCAGTTTTCTTTGATGGGTGGAGCTTAGTTAAAAATTCAGCTAAAAATGATGCTTTGGTAAGAAAAAAAAGTTCTGATGCTGTGAACTGTTAAAGAAACACCAAGCCTTTTCAGTTCTCTTGAATAGATTTGTAGTCTGGAGGTTCACTTTAAAGTGTACCCAAGATGGCATGTGATATGATGAGATAGATACCAAATACCTTCTGGTTTAAGAAGGCAAACTTTTGTTTTGATGATAGAGATATGTGCGTGTACAGTACCAAAAAATTATTAAAAATAAAAGACCTGGCGCTCCTCACTGTACTCCCTACTTTCCTCTCTTCTATAACAATCTGGTTCGCTCACTGCCTAAAAAGTGTGTGCAACACTCACAATGCATAAAAATAAAGTATGAAAGCAGAGCGATCAACAGATATCATAAAAAATAAAAAACATAAAAAACATAAAAAACAGCTCTACTGCTGCCTAATGTTCAAATGTCCTTTTGAGGCAAGCCTAATGCTGTCCGAAAAAGTCCATCCGCATTTCATAGATGTATTCTCTTCACTATGAAACCGCTTCTAACAGGGTTGACTAAATCCTTTCACAGGTATATTAATGTACGCTCACCAGATCAGTCGGCTAATCTTTTCAGATCAGCAGTCAGCGTTTTTGGCTTTGCCAGCAAGATTCCTCCGATCACTCCACCAGCATATCCAGGCATCCAACCGTATATTAAAAAACAATGGAAAAATACAATAGTGTGATACCGTTTGGATAAACTGGGTATTGTCACCAGTGCACCCCTTTAGTTAACAGTGCCACCCAACGTGCCTCCACCAGCATAGATACAGAGCGCTCACCAGATAAACTGTCCGACCCGCAACAGACCAGCAATATAGCTTTAGGCTCGGAGCCTAAAGAGCTGAGGAGACGCTGGAGGATCCTGTGTTGTGTTTTTATATGCGCATGTTTTACTGCAAAATTGTAAGTGCACTACTTTTTATTATCTATTAAAACTAAACGGAATTATGCTATGGTCGGCTTTGTTTGAGTCCTAGGAAGCTCTCTATCTTCAGCATTGGAGTTAAATCAACAATAACAAGCTATAATAACAAGCTATATTGCTGGTCTGTTGCGGGTCGGACAGTTTATCTGGTGAGCGCTCTGTGTATCTATGCTGGTGGAGGCACGTTGGGTGGCACTGTTAACTAAAGGGGTGCACTGGTGACAATACCCAGTTTATCCAAACGGTATCACACTATTGTATTTTCCATGTTTTTTAATTTACGGTTGGATGCCTGGATATGCTGGTGGAGTGATCGGAGGAATCTTGCTGGCAAAGCCAAAACCGCTGACTGCTGATCTGAAAAGATTAGCCGACTGATCTGGTGAGCGTACATTGATATACCTGTGAAAGGATTTGGTCAACCCTGTTAGAAGCGGTTTCATAGTGAAGAGAATACATCTATGAAATGCGGATGGACTTTTTCGGACAGCATTAGGCTTGCCTCAAAAGGACATTTGAACATTAGGCAGCAGTAGAGCTGTTTTTTATGTTTTTTATTTTTTATGATATCTGTTGATCGCTCTGCTTTCATACTTTATTTTTGTGTACAGTACCAAGCATACAAATACAGACTGTGTTCTCTTTCTTCTTTTTCTGTTTACAAGAGGTAGCCCATTCAGGTATGCAGGTGGCAGTTTCTCTGCAGTCGGAACCTAGTCAGACTATAGTGGAATCTTCCTTCATAAGGAATTACATTCCATAAAACTCATAACTTATAAAACTGTGGGATTCTTAAAAAAATCATTTTTAAGAGTAGGAGGAAAGATACAATTGACTATCTCAATTGTCTTGTGAGAACTGTGCATGCACAGGACGCTTAGGGCAAGGGCATGTGATCAAGCCATGTGCGCGGATGCGCATGCGCAGTTCCGCACAACTTTGGCCGAAGTCACCTGGCTAACAGAGCCGCCAGCAGGACCACGGAGGAGAGCCAGAGGATGCTGAGGGACCTTGCAGGCTATGGGGGGCTGGAGGAAGCCCCATGTAAGTTCAGATTTGCTTTTAAAGAGAATCTGTATTGTTAAAATCGCACAAAAGTAAACATACCAGTGCGTTAGGGGACATCTCCTATTACCCTCTGTCACAATTTCACCGCTCCCCGCCGCATTAAAAGTGGTTAAAAACAGTTTTAAAAAGTTTGTTTATAAACAAACAAAATGGCCACCAAAACAAGAAGTAGGTTGATGTACAGTATGTCCACACATAGAAAATACATCCATACACAAGCAGGCTGTATACAGCCTTCCTTTTGAATCTCAAGAGATCATTTGTGTGTTTCTTTCCCCCTGTTCTCATGCACTGAAGTTTCAGGCTGCTCGTTTCTTCCTGCAAACAGCTTTGCCCTTGTCTGTAATTCTTCAGTATGTAAAAGCCCAGCCAGCTCAGAGGACGATTTATCCAGCTTGTAAAAGATAAGAGAGAAGCTGCTCTAATCCTAAATAACACACAGGCAGTGTGCATAGAGGGGCCTGGAAGGGGGAGTTCATAGCAGAACCACAACACTGAAGAACTTGGCAGCCTTCCAGACACAGGCCGACAAGTCTGACAGGGGAAAGATACATTGATTTATTACAGAGACTCTGATAGTAGAAAGTGCTGTAGTAAGCCAGAACACATTAGAATAGCTTTTTGAACTTATAGGATGATAAAAAACAGGATGCAATTTTTGTTACGGAGTCTCTTTAAAGTCTCTGCTAGGGGTCCCTTTAAAGGAAACACAAGGTGGAAATAAACTGATCAGATAAACAATGTATCTATCCTCCTTCTCATAAAAAAATACTTTTTCGATAACCCAAAATTTTATTTTACATGTAAATCTAAATTTAAAATTTTTCCTGTTTGATTGTGTCTGCTCAATGACACATTCATTGAAGTATGCCAGAGCTAAAATCTATGAACTAAGACCATTGTGATCTCTCTCCTGCTCTCAGATGCCATGTTATGCTAGGACAGTGTTTTATGGTTGTAAAGCCTTATCAGTGAGGTTTACGCTCTAGTCCGACCAGGTCCCAACTGGACAGAAACTGTCACTTGAATTCTTGATGATTAACTTTTTCAGAACAGAAAAAAACTAACACAAAATAGTTATTTGTGTTTTGTGCTTGACACTGCATATACACGTGTATCTCATCGTGTCACATGTCACACCATGGATCCCTTAACCAGTTCACCCCCAAGGGTTTTTACTCTAACGGATCAGAGCAATTTTCACTTGTCAGTGCTCCTCCCTTTTATTCCCTAATAACTTTATTACTACTTATCACAAGAAAATGATCTATACCTCGTTTTTTTCGCCACCAATTAGGCTTTCTGTGGGTAGTACATTTTGCTAAGAATTTTTTTATCCTAAATGCGTTTTAATGGGAAAAAAACAAAAAAAATGAAAAAAATAATTATTTCTCCTTTTTTCAGCCATTATAGTTTTAAAATTAAACATTCTCGAGTGGTTAAAACAAACACCGTTTATTTGCCCAGTTGTCCAGTTTATTAAACCGTTTAAATTATGTCCCTATCACAATGTATGGCAACAATATATTATTTTGAAATATAGATGTTATTTTTCTGTTTTGTTTTTTTTGTTCTGGCCATAATTACCAGCCCCTATATAATAAATTAAACTTAATTTTCCCCCATAAAATATCGATTAAAAAAAGCTGAGTCCCTAAGGCAACTATTTATTTATTTATTTTAAGCTGATTTTTATTTACAAGTGTTATTTTTTTGGGGGGGAGGGTTGGAAGTGTTATTTTATTAATTTTATTAATAGTGTGTATGTACTTGTGTATATATATGTGTAATATACTTTTTGGCCACAAGATGGCGCTAGTGAACACTCTCCCGTATAGGAAGTGATCACTTTTTTTTTTTTTTTTACTCTTTATTAAACTGTAACATTTCCTGTTTTTATGAATGGACGCGGCCGCTGTTTGCGGTCGCGTCTATTCACTCCAGGCAGTGCGATTGGGTAGAGGACTGCTCGGTCCTCTTCCCCAATCATTCAGCACGGGATCCCGACGGTAATGGCGGCGGTAGCGGCGCGCACACGAGCGGAGTGGCGGCGGGAACGCGTGACGTATTAAAACGTCATGTTGCCATTAACAGGCAAAAGCATGACGTCTTAATACGATACATTGCCATTAAATGGTTAAAGAGGAACTTAAACAAAAATTTTGGATTGAACTTCATCCCAATCAGTAACGGATACTCCCTTTCCCACGAGAAATCTTTACATTTTGTCAAACAGATCATCGGGGGGGGGGGGGGGGGGGGGCGGGGATGGATGGGGGTCTGTGTGGCTGATATTGTGGTGAAACCCCTCCCATAGGGTAATAACAGTTTCCTGTCTATGAACCTTGTTGCATTGTGGGAAATAATGGCTTTTTGCAACTTCCAAGTAAGCAGTATTTCCCTCTGTGTGCATACTGTATATATATTTTAAACAACTACCTTTTATCCTATCACATTGTTAGTGGGTGTGTTTAAAGATATTGGCAATTGGTGCTGTCTGTTTTATTATTGCCTGCCAGTAGTAAAGATGATGACGTGCAGGCTTATTGTGGATCAAGCAACATGAACCAATTCCACGACGAGTATCAATCATTTCTTGATCTATCTTCTTTTTTTGTAACTTCTCACATTGCAATGTATTGATTTATTTTTAAGTAAAGATTAAATTATGTAATTCTCCCTCAGTGATTGTTTTGTATAAATCTATGGATATATAAGTCAATTTGACAATGCAGCACCAGGTAATAAAGTGGAACAACTTAGACACTTCTTGTTACTGTATGTCAGTGTGTGTGTTGACCTGTTCATAAGACAAGTCCTTCTACAGAGAGGCATTAGGAAAATTGGGCGCATGGGGCTCCTGGACAAATCGGACGCTGGCATTGACTTTAATTGAAAATATCGTCAAGCTGGTGGCAAAGGGGAGATTTAGGCACCAGGGGGCGTTCTGTCCGGCACACTATAACTATCATTTTTTTTTTTGGGGGGGGGGGGGGGGTTAGGTCTGGAAAGGGGTTTGTGCATGGGGCGGTGGGAGGCAGTTAGGGTTAGGCTCAACACACACCATACAATCTTGGTTGTTCAATCTTACCACTTTCATGTAGTATAAGAGCTTATCCAATCAAGCATTCAAGGTATTTTCAATCTGTTGGCCCTTATACTACATAGATTTGGTAAATCTGTACAACCAAGATTGTATGGTGTGTGTTGAGCTTTAGGCATCAGGAACGGTGTTTGTGCGGGAAGGGGGCTTAGGGTTAGGTGTCAGGATGGGTGTTTGTGCAGGGGGGTGTTTAGGCATCTAGAAGGGTTGTCTGTGGCATCTATGAGGGTGTTTGTGCAGGAGCTGGTTAGGGTTAGGTATCAGGAAGGATGTCTGTGTGAGTGGGTGGGTGGGGGGGGGGCTGCGGTCAGGGTTAGGCATCAGGTGGGAGGGTTCTGTGTGAGAGTAGAGTTAGGTTCAACTATAATACAATATCTGTAACATTTACTTAGATTTTACTATTGAAAATTAACACTTTAAATAGTAGAATATCGGTAAATGTACCAATATACTACTATGAGCAGTTTTTCCTGCACCCGATTTTTCTTGGCGCCTCTTTTTCTCATACGCTTACCATATCCTTTGTTGAAGCATTGGTGTACAAGTTTCTAATACTGAATTTTGATGCCTTTTTCAACTTTATTCATTCAGTCACATTTCTATACGACTCCAGAGGAATGTGTTCCATGTCTTGATTTCAGGGTGGAGGATTAGTTGTGCACTTCCAACTATAATATTATGACACACATTACAATACAGGTTGAGGCATTTCCAGGTGAGGCTGTGACCTTGGAGGATCCATGGCTAAGTTACAGGAAGGAGAGATGCTTAGAGTCCGTGTGACTCACTTGGTAACCTGGAGTTTTCATCTGGGTTGTTCCTCTCTCCATGCCTCACACCCATACTAGGAATCTCCACACTTCCCCTGCCAGCGCATTCCGGGCCTGGAGCTATGCTCATGCAGCAATTCAGCTCATTACAATGATAGGGCACTGAAGGTGCAGTGATGTTTACTAAAACTACATAGAAATCACAGGGAGCAACACCTTATGACCAAAGCCATCACAGCACAAGTTTACAAAATAACATTCTTCTAAATTCTATACAGTATTTTTCGATAGTCCATGAAATAGTCTCAGCAAACAGTGATATTCCAGATCCAGTTCATACTATTGCATCACAGAGCAATGAAACAGGTGATTGGGTGAGATCATCTTGCTGTGGTTGGTGATGTCATGATTCCTTTCATTACACCGTACAAGAGCTGCAGAAGGAACATGTTCCAGACGCTCAGATCCTGTCTGGTGCTAAACGTCAAAACCTGCTTAATACTGGTCAAGTTTTCCATGAAAATAATGGAATAATAGATACATTTTAGTTACATTTCTAAAAACTGGTAAAGTTGGGACAAATATTATAATTGTGTAATTCTGTGTGAGGGGCAATGGATTATTGTAGATTTGAGGGATGATGAATACTGTTCATTTAAAGGATACTTGAGTGACATGGAATATGATGAATATGATGAAATTAACATTTACATGGACAGTCCCAAACCTACAGAGAACTTGGCTATGTTCCTTTTTTTTGTTCATGTTGTTTGATCCACAGTGAGGCACATCATCATCTTTACTACTGGCAGACATGAAAAAACTAGACAGCTCCAACTGTCATTATCTATAGCCACACCCCCTAACAATGTGATAGGCTGAAAGCATGATTTTTTAATAGCTATACATATGCACAGAGAGGGATACTGGTTGCTTGGCAATTGAAAACAGATGTTATTTACCACAAGGCAACAAAGTTCACAGACAGGAAACTGTCAGGACCTAGGGAAAGAGATCAATAAATATGCCTGATCAGAAGATATGGTGACCACTGTAAAAGAGATTTATTACAAACATTCTGGCTAATCCTGACATCTTCAAGTGAGATTGTGGGTCTCCATCCGCATTTGTCTGATAGACATGCTCTCAATTTAGTCAACCCCTTACAGTAGTTAGAAGTGAGTTTGTAGTTAGTAAGAATACTTGATTATTAACTGTGAAACTACAGTAGTAGTGTAGTGTACAGTTTATGTTGGAGTGCATTGTAAGTTTAAACATCTAGGCAAGAATACAAGGCCACATCAATACAGGCAGGTGCATTGGAACAGGCTAGCGGGTACCTTAGTGAAGGAGATTTATAAGCTCAATATCTTCAAATGCCAAGGAGAGTTTGATAGTGCAGTTTTATGCAAAGAAGCTGTGGATCTTTAAGTGTCAGACCTTTACTGGTTTTCTGCATTATTATCAACAAATTGAGGAGCATTTTGCTACACTTTTCTCTAGGGGGATGGGGGGGTGTTGGGTGCAATCTTATGAAGAGTCCAATATATATGTTACAGCCAGAACCCGATGTCTGGCCACTTCAAATTCTGGCCGGTTAAATCTAGAAGTGGCCAGCTGATGCGGCCAATGTTCAAAATAAACTTTCCCTGCGGACTTTGGCCGGTCAGAACGCGTTATGGCTAAGTGTGGCCAGCCAAGTCCCGCAGTCCCGCTCACCTCTCCCCCACACAGACCTCACATTAGGACGACCCGGACCGGAGAGGCAGAGTAGCGCACATGCGACCCGCAAGACGCATACACTTTCATGCTGAAGTGACGTCATTGCTCACTTCCGCATGTGAAGTGTTTGTGTCAGGGCGGGTAGCATGCGCGCTGCTCTGCTTCTCTCCACCGCTTCTGGTCGCCCTGATCTGAGGTCTGCAAATAGCGCAGGCTGCCCCCCCCCCCCCAGCCATGCAAAGCGCACAGCAAATCCCTCCAGCCATTCAAAGCATCCAGAAAAGCTCCCCTCCCACAGCCATGCAAAGCGCCCAGCAAAACTACCCCAGCCATGCAAAGTGCCCAGCAAAGCCCCCCAGCCATGCAAAGCGCCCAGCTTATCCCCCCCAGCCATGCAAAAGGCCCAGCAAATCCCCCCCCCCCCAGTCATGCAAAGCACTCAGCAAATCCCCCCCCCCCCCAGTCATGCAAAGCACCCAGCAAATCCCCCCCAGCCATGCAAAGCGCCCAGCAAATCCCCCCCCCCCAGCCCTGCAAACTGCCCAGCAAATCCACCCAGCCATGCAAAGCGCCCAGAAAAGCCCCCCCCCCCCCCCTCCAGCCATGCATAGCGCCCAGCAAAGCACCCCCCAGCCATGCATCCCCCCTCATCTTTGACTAATCATCACTGTAATTTGATCTCTCCCCGTGTCACCTGACTGCCACAGCGGAGCAGCTAATTTAAAAGCACAGGATGTTAACAATATGTCTGCTCCCAAGAAAGCAGGATGTAGACACACTGCAGATTTATTGCAGGATTTGTATCAGCTGTAACTAAGAAATACTTTTCTTTAAAAAGATTATTATGCTGTATCTTTCAGAGCAGAGAGGAAGTTCCGAGTGCCATTCATGGTGCTGGACAGGACCCGGGATGTTCTGGGATTTGGACTTTGGCCGACGTCAAATCGGCCAGTTCTAGAAACGGCTAGCCGATTTTTGGTTTTGGCCATAACATCTGTATGTATATATATATATATATATATATATATATATATATATATGTATATATATATGTATATATATATATATATATATATATATATATATATATATATATATATTATTAACAATGAATTTGTTACATGCTTACTCCTACAGTGCTTAGTCTGTATTATAACTTATTTTATGGTTTTAGTAAATTGTGGTTAATTTTGTAGTTGTGCACAGTAACAGCTAGTCCACACTAGGTCCGGAAACGTATCCGTGGCTGCGTTTTTCAGCCCTGATGAAAAACTGAGTACCGGATACTAATGTTAAAAATAGCAGCCGTCCTCACCCAAGAAAAAAACGGATCCGTCTGTGTTTGCAGGGACCAGTTTTCAAAACCTGAACGGAAGGTCCGGAATTGCTGCATTTTTATGGACCACGAATACACGGATGGGTAGTGAAAAGCAATGAGAAAATACATCTCCATCTCCACAGGCAAAATAGCACCAAAAACTGATGAGAAAACGGATAGCCTGAACTTTATTATTGGCCCAAAAAATCCTCCCACTACCTTCCTAATGATAGAGACGTTTTCTGTCCATTTTTCTGGTAAAAAACTGAACGGAAACTGATGCAAAACTGATGCACTTTTTATGAAATCGGATCAATTTGCGGTCTGGTGGTACTTCCCCTGATCTTCCCCTGATCCCGGACTGCAGCGTCCTTCCTGCAACCGTGCCTAGTGTGAACCTAGCCTAATTGTATACTAAATCTTTTTGTATGAATAACATTTGCATAGTTGCTTTTTTGTTTAGCTTTTTATGTAATAGCCTACTTTGCACCCATGGACCTGCCAGTCCTAGTGAAATGTATTGGGATTAATATACTGTAGATGCATGTGTGTTTCCCTATGCAGTGTCAGGCATTGCACTGTATCACAAGGCGGCTTTTTCCTTACTTGTTACGTAACCCCTTGTATGAATAAAGGGGTTGTTTAAAAAAAAAACAAAAAAAAAACAACAACCCTTTTGCTTCTACATCTGTATGGAAATGGCAATCTGACTGACCTCATTGGGGACTTAATTAAATAATGCTTGGAGGATATGAAGCATATGTATCAGCAGGCAGCAACTACCTGACTGCATATATTTGTAAAAACTTGTGGATTTTACTATCTTTGGGAAGAGTAAGAATTATGTTTTACTCACTGAAGAGAGCTTAGCTTTATTCTTCGTATGAAATACAGATAGCTACACAATTTCTCCATTCTACTAACCATGTCCTTTTTGGGGGGACATGGATGAGTGGGAATAGTCCCTTGCCCCTCAGCTTTTAGATAAAAGTGCTTTGCATGGTAGAGGGAGATATTTCAGCTTCCCTTTCTATGCAAGGCATGTCCCCTCAGTCTTGAAAGCAATGTGTGCTTGTTGTAGTGGCATAACAATAGGGCCCATCTAAGGCCCACCTTCAGCTGTTACTTCATTGGTGCTGTAGCGGTAACTGATACCTCTGTAGGTGCCTTGAATAGTGGTAATCATTATCAACCGTTCACCATCTCTCTGTTTACACATCAGTTATGCCTCTTCTTTGGAAGGCAGGTTATAGTGCACAACATCAGTCATTTGTTATATACTCAGTGCTAAGGGTAAGGGCCCAGTGTGAGATGTGCACCGAGGCCTATGGCTCTATAGCTACACCACTGGTTAGGGTTAGCAGGGGGAGTGGCCTGGCCACATACTTGATCCCACCACCTTACTTACCCTCACCTTACATGGCTGGATAGGGGTAAGGATGATTGACTGGTTGGAAGGTTAAATGGGGGAAATGTTGTTTTTTGTGTTTATTTTAATTAAAGAGAATCTGTATTGTTAAAATCGCACAAAAGTAAACATACCAGTGCGTTAGGGGACATCTCCTATTACCCTCTGTCACAATTTCGCCGCTCCCCGCCGCATTTAAAGTGGTTCAAAACAGTTTTAAAAAGTTTGTTTATAAACAAACAAAATGGCCACCAAAACAGGAAGTAGGTTGATGTACAGTATGTCCACACATAGAAAATACATCCATACACAAGCAGGCTGTATACACCCTTCCTTTTTAATCTCAAGAGATCATTTGTGTGCTTCTTTCCCCCTGCAGCTATCTTCCACTGAAGTGTCAGGCTGTTTCTTACTGCAGAGTGCAGACAGCTCTGCCTGTATGTAATTCCTCAGTATGTGAAAGCCCAGCCAGCTCAGAGGAGGATTTATCCAGCTTGTAAAAGATAAGAGAGAAGAGAGAAGCTGCCCTAATCTAAATAATACACAGGCAGTGTGCAGAGAGGGGCCGGGAGGGGGGAGTTCATAGCAGAACCACAACACTGAAGAACTTGGCAGCCTTCCAGACACAGGCTGACAAGTCTGACAAGAGAAAGATACATTGATTTATTACAGAGATGGTGATAGTAGAACGTGCTGCAGTAAGCCAGAGCACATTAGAATAGGTTTAGGAACTTGTAGGATGATAAAAAACAGGATGCAATTTTTGTTACGGAGTCTCTTTAAAAAAAATAATGCTGAAAAATATTTAGATCTTTTTACAATATTTATTTGAAGGTGCAGTGATGTTTTAGTAAACTTTAGTAAACTTTTAGTAAAGTTTTCTCCTAGGTGATATTTTCACATTATACATAAACTGCATTTTAAGCCATCAGCAAGCAAGAAAATACTACGAATAATTGTGACAGTACTTTTTAACCTATTTTTTATACAATTGCAGAGTGCAAAAGAGCCTTCTTTTAGTGCCAGTTCACATGGATGCTTTTACCGCCAGCGTCATCGTTTAACGCTCCCATTCAAGTGAATAGGAGCATTTGTATCGGGCGTCGTGTATCGTTTACCGATGTTTGTGCAAACAAGACATTCTGATCCTGTATTTCCCTGTTGTACCAAGCGATCCTGGACACCGCATGCGGTGCGGCATCCAGGGGGGTTGATTACCGCCATATTTTCGTGTCTCCCTGCAGGAACGGAAAACGCCAATCGCGACGGGAAGCCGCCGAAAGCCCGTGCAAGTCCCGAACGAGACGCCGCTGTAAGCTGGGCAGAAGCCTGTGTGAACCAGCCCTTAAACATAAGATGAAAAATTATCTCCCAGGTCTAGGAGAAAACTTAGGAAAAAAGTGAATTGGATCGGGCCCAATATGTGGCTATAAAATAGCATCACCTGCTATGGGCTGGCAAACACTGCATCCACTGTGAAAAATTTATAAATTTGTGATGTGACAATGACATTTTTTGATAATAAATAATACCCAGTAAAATTAACGTGTGCTCTCTGGTCCCAACTTAATCATCCTTTTTTTCAGTTTCATTTGAACTTAGTTTTTTTGTCCTATTGAGTAAACCACTCCTATCTCTTGCTTTTGCCCTATTATGGCCTCGATTCATAAAGCATTACCTCATGCGGTAATGCTGAAAACAGCAGACTTTACCGACCACTTAGCAAAGTGTCAATTCATAAAGGCTGTTACCGCATGAAAAGCTGACATTACCGACCAGGGAGATAAATTACCGACTTGGCTGCAGTTACCGACAACACATGTCAGTAAATTGTCAGCAAATGTCAATTCATAAAGCCTTCAACAAGCAGTAAGCCTGGCGGTAGTTACCGACATCTCTGGTGAGATCTTAACACCTTACCGACAGCTCTGACAGCTCTGATTAAAGCAAAGTGCAGAGAGCCGAAGTCTGTTTGAGTCATCAGTGGAGAGAGCCAGAGAGCCCTCTGTGTGAATCATTTCTGCAGGCAGGGAAAGACTGTGTGACTCATCTGTCTGTGTCATCAGTGGGAGAGCCAGAGAGAGCCGTCTGTGTGATTCATTTCTGCAGGGCAAAGAGAGAATCGAGACACTGCTCTACTCTACCACTCAATGGGCTGCGGTAATTTACCGACCTCCAAGGGCAGCTGGGGAAATCTTTATGAATTAGCACACAGACCGGGAAAATACCGAGTGCGGTATTTTCCCGACAAGATTTTTTTTATCGCACTGCTGTTTATGAATCGAGGCCTATATGCTGCTTTGACCATCTTTTTAGCTTATTTCTTCCCAACCAATCTATCACTGAGCTCCTGTGCTTCATCAAGGAATTCATTGTTTTCAAATGCAAAAATGCACATGTAGGGACCGATGCCACCTGAGACCTCAGGTATCAGCTGTCAGCTCTTTCAAGGATGTTCCCTGCCATCTCTTTCCTGAATACAGACAAAGAGTGAATAGATACTTAAAGGGAGTAAAAATATTTGTTGCTAATTGGGTATGAGAAATTTCAGTGGCTGCAGTGTGTGTCCCTATGTGGATGCTGGTAGGAGTTTTTGCAAGGCTGATGGTTCTAAAGACATTGAAGATCAAAGACTGTATTACTTGTGCTACTGAATGACTTATTTATCAACTGAAATGCCTGTGTGGGCTTATTTATATTGGGAAAACTAAAATAAATCAGAGACCACAGATCACAGATAGCTGTCTAACTATGAGATATATGCACTAAACTACATTAAAATGTACATGCACAGACAGTACACATTAATTGTGCAATGTTACACAAATTACGTTAAGTACCTTATGCAATATACGTAACTCACATTATAAACACAATGTGAGGAACTATAAAAATGCATTGGTGGCTCAGTTTCCTGAAGTACATGGATTTTCCCCAATGGTTTCATGTACAAAGGATATTGGGGTGGATAAGCAAACTTTAAAGGAAAAACACAGAGACACTGGGAGCCTGGATGTTGTAGTATGTTCCGAGGGTATAGAGATCAAATTAGTAGGAAATGCGTTACTCAAAAGATTGGGTTACAAGACAAGCAACCATTAATTGCGTTTTTGGAGGATAACCAGCTCCCTCCAATCGGGGACAGGTCACCGCCTGTATAGGTCACTCTCTGCAGAAACGGCCTGGAGCCCCGGGGAGGACACCACTCTGAAGGAGGGGGTGTATATGGAAAGACACACGGTGGAGAGGCGCCCAAGTATATAAAATAATTACAATGATTATCTAGACCTGTAACAGTTATTGGCCTGATGAAGTCAGTTGGATCTCATGAAACGGGTTGCCTTGTGCTAAATAAACAATTTTCTTACTGTACTGTAAGTGGTGTCATGGATGAGGTAAGCCATCTCATTTTTGTTTTTAATTTTGTAATTATTTTATACACTTGGGCGCCTCTCCATTAAAGATAAGCAAATGTAGGGGAGACATTGGTGGAATATTTCTTAAGCTGGAATGTAGACGGATATAATATAGAAGTAAAATGGCCTCTGGCCAAACAGTAAACATACGGATTTGAACTTGAGTGTGTTCCCGTAGTGTTGAATTTATGTCTCGCCACGTATTTGGCATCTGTGACATATGCACACATCCCAGGGCTGGAAAATACAAAACGGAAGGTTTCCATAACTTTCTTATCTGAGGTGCACTTTAACCATAAAATCAAAAATCAATTCTTTATTTTTATCTGGTAAACAAGTAATAAGGATGCTAATCAGGCAATCCAAAGGTTAAAATCTCTATTACTTTTCTTCTTTATAAATGATCATTCCCCAGTTTACCTGACTCTTATTTGGTATGCTGCCACAAAAAGGAAGTTGCAGGGCATGCTGTGTTGTCCTTTTTTTGCTTCTGTACATTAGTTAAGTCTGAGGGGAAATAAAGAAGCAAAAAAAGACAACCCAGCATGCCCTGCAAATTCCTTTGTGCGGCAACGTACCAAATAAGAGTCAGGTAAACTGGGGAATAATCATTTATAAACAAGAAAAGTAATAGAGATTTTAACTTTTGGATTGCATGGTTAGCATCCTTATTACTTGTTTACCAGATAAAAATAAAGAATTGATTTTTGATTTTATGCCCGACAGTTACACTTTAAAGGGAAGGTTCAGGGAGGGTGGGTTAAAAATAAAAATCAAATTCCACTTACCTGGGGCTTCCTCCAGCCCGTGGCAGGCAGGACGTCCTCCGTGCTCTACTGCGCATGCGCAGTAGTTCTGCGCATGCGCAGTAGAGCCCGGAGGACGTCCGATGACGTCAGAGCGCCGGCGTGGGACGCAGAAGTTCCGGGCCTTGGAGCGCAGAAGAGCCCGACCTGGCAGCCGGCCTGGCCAGGTCGGGCGCGCCACCGGAGACCACCGGGAGCCTGCGGAGCGGCGGCGAGGGCACCTCCTGCCTGCCACGGGCTGGAGGAAGCCCCAGGTAAGTGGAATTTGATTTTTATTTTTAACCCACCCTCCCTGAACCTTCCCTTTAACCATTTCAGCCCGCAGGGATTTTTCACCTTATGCATCAGAGCAATTTTCACCTCCCATTCATTCACTAATAACTTTATCACTACTTATCACAATTTATTGATCTATATCTTGTTTTTTCCGCCACTAATTAGGCTTTCTTTGGGTGGTACAAATTGCTAAGAATTATTTTTTTATAAATGCATTTTAACAGGATTAATAAGAATTTCTCAGTTTTCGGCCATTATAGCTTTAAAATAATCCATGCTACCATAATTAAAACCTATGTATTTTATTTGCCCGTTTGTCTCGGTTATGAACCCATTTAAATTTTGTCCCTATCACAATGTATGGCGCCAATATTTTATTTGTAAATAAAGGGGCATTTTTTCCGTTTTGCGTCCATCACTATTTACAAGCTTATAATTTAAAAAATGTTTGTAGTATACTGCCTTCAAATGCATATTTAAAAAGTTCAGACCCTTAGGTAACTATTTATGTCTCTTTTTTTTTTTTTTTAATTGTCATTTTTTTTTTCCATTAAAATTTTTTTTTGGGTAATATTTTGGTGTGGGAAATAAACAGTTAATTTTTAATGTTATTATATGTGTAAATTGTAATATAAAAAATATGTAGATGTAGTTTTACTATTTGGCCACAAGATGGCCACCTTCAATTTTTTTTCCCCTTTTTGTGCTTCTCGCAAAGCGGAAGTACAAGGGGGATGCGGAAATTTTTCCGGCCAGAAATACTGAAGCCTCTTGTGAGAACGCTTCGGTTTTTCTGTGGGGGGCACGGATCGGTGATCAGGAACCATGTTCCCGTTCACTGATCCCAGGGCTACCGGGGAAACTACGGGGGGACGGGAGGGGCGCCCGCGATCTCGTGCGGGAGCGCGTCGAAGCTCGGCACCGCAGCAGAGCAGCCGCCCGGATGTGAGCTTCTCGTCTGGGCGGCAGAAATCGTTAAGTACCAGCGGCCTCTGCCCCCTAAGGACCTGAGACAGCTGGTACCAGAAACGGCAGTACACTGATAAATAATGGCAAATCGCCGCACATACCCGCCGCAATCGCCGTCACTGCCACATGTCGGGAACCTGGGCCATCCATTCTGCCGTCTCTAAGATGGCAGAGTTCCTGTGACCTGGTCAGTAGCTGCTTTCATTGGCTCCTGACCCTGCCTATCAATGTAAGCCAATGGGAGCGGCTTACGTTTATAGGTTCAGGAGCCAATGAAATTGGCTCCTGACCTGCTCACAGGGCTCTGCCTTTATAGAGACGGCAGAGCGAGTGAGCTGCGGCCGGGAAACAGCAGCGAGATAGTCGGGAGCGACAAAAGCGGTGAGAACGTGCAGTGTCGGTTGATTGAAATGTATGCACTGGCAGCCGGGTAGCCACCAAAACTGGCTGTAGATTTCAATCATTGCGGTCCTAAAGTAGTTAAGGTGCCCTACAATCTTGATTGTATAATCTTATTCCTATATCACAAGAGTAACTACATAAAGTATCCATTTAGAAGACAGTATATTCATTTAGTTAGCACTTCTGCAACATGGAAACAGTAAGGTTGTACAATCACAATCAGAATTGTAGCATGAATGGGCATCATTAGATTGTTGTTGTGCCAAAACTTCCCTTCCACTCCATTCATCAGGATTCAAAGCTCTCTCCACTGAGAATAAGGGAAACAATGACAAGCTGTCAAATCTCTCCCCTATTCTACATAATAATGTTCTTTCTTCACGTCCGATTGCAGAAATCTTGCATTTATTTAATTGTGAGTGATGCCTATTAAAGGTGCATAATGTAAAAGTAATTGTGTCCATGTTCCTCTGTGCTACTAAAAAGGAAAGGTTATGGCTGGAGACACACACACACGCACGCACGCACGCACGCACGCACTAGGCCTCTTTATATTTTTGTGCCATTTTGGCCTACAAAAGATTAATTTTCAATATATACATTTTATGATTTTATAGCAGCTCACTGATGTCTTAAATTAACCGAGGGTGGAAATATATGGTTGAAGGAAAGCATTGGAGCTTTTCTAGCAAGCAACTGGCCTCATTAGTAACATAAAGGTAAGATTATAAATTGTAATATTTTTAACTTGAGGGAGGGACATGTTTCTGACCACATCCATGTAGAAGCTTTTGTAGTTCATGCAGCATGGCCAGATTCTACTCTCCGTGACCTCACCAGCACACTGGAAGCAGTATAGCATGTTTACATCTGTTTCTGAATAAGGTCCTCTTCATTGTAAAGGCCCCTAGGCTGTTCATGGGTAAATGGAACGCCCAACGGAATCACATAGGGAGCCCTGTTCACAGACCATGCTGGCAGACCAGACTTCAGCTGTTACTGCCCAGCTTGTTCTGTCCTTTGCTCCTTTTCGCTTCCACAAATAGCTTCCGTGGAGACAGCAAAAGCCACAAAATGCTCCACTTCTCTATGCAGAAAGTACAAGTATTGACAAGGAGACTGTGACTGTGTGCAGGATGAGAATAAGGCTCTTGACATCTCAGAATCCATGTTTTTTTGAAAAATATTTCAGAAACGTTGGTCCATTCTCTTTTGTAGCCAATTCGGTGCCTGCAAGGTAATTAAACCACTTTTTGCTTATGCTTAAATATCCTGGAGTCAGTAATGTAAATTTAGGATACCTGGAAGGTCCAAAGAACCTTCCAGAAAAGACACAGAGACTCTGAGAGCCCTATATAGTGTTATACCAGGTAAAGCAAGTGGGTGTAGTAGAGTAATACTCACAAACGTGGGTTGGCAGCACTAACAACCACAGTATGAAGTGAGGAATGCCTTTCCTCACTTAGGATCTTTATGATCTTGACATCATCAGGGTCGCACTTCACAAAAGCATAAAAAAGTATAATATAGCTGCTGCAGTTACACCTTCATCTGTGGGATGTCTTTAACATTTAATTGTTACTATAAACATATTATTTAGAACAATATAAACTAAGAGTGAATAAAAAAATTAAATTCTGCAATTTGAAACTTGCGTCCTCATTCTAGTGCCTGGATTATGGCACTCCCCATATTATATAAGGTGAACGACCATTATGCGGCATTCCTTCTATTATGCCTTAGTTAGATTGACTGATAAGGCTTTGTTGATATATCAGCCATTCTCTGCTGTGGTCTAGTTTTGGACTGAGATATCAGTCGTCGTTTGGTCAGGTCTATCATGTGACTGGGTGTGTCTTGCTGGGCAGGACATTTCACTCTGTTCAGAGAAGTTGATACAAGATGTTTGCCGGTCTCCCGTGCCCCTGATCCTCTGATGACGCAAGTTTGCGAAAATGGTCGGGAAGGAGATGGTCGTCACCTATAGACCTCTTTTGGTGTGTCTGGTTATTCCACACGTGCATTCTGATTTCGGGTGTCTCAGATAGCAGCGGTATGTTCGCTGTTTTGCTTTTCTGTCACAGATCTTCTTTAACACCCTTGAGGTCACAGTAGAAGCAACAAAGTATTGTGGCTGTTCCTTTCTCATTCCAATTCAAGGTTCAATTTCATGTATTTATTTCCAAGTCATCATTATAATCAGCATGGCTGGGTACATGACCAAGATGACACTTGACCATATTAATGTTTAGTTGGCTGGCCTG
This sequence comes from Hyperolius riggenbachi, assembly GCF_040937935.1. NCBI lineage: Eukaryota > Metazoa > Chordata > Amphibia > Anura > Hyperoliidae > Hyperolius > Hyperolius riggenbachi. Next base: position 146,964,129 of record NC_090648.1, read on the forward strand.
GCTGAGCAGATGTGATTCTCCATTAGATGACATGAGGTGAACCTAGGAGATGTTACCAAAGACGCCAATTGTAAATTGTTTGTGTTTGCTGGACTGGAACACAGAGATGCAGCATCACAGTGTCTAACAAAATCACAACATGGGCTAAATGATACAGATTATATCTTAGGTACATGCAGCGGTGGAATACGATAAAGGGCATATCACTGACAAGCAGATTGCAGCTAAGGATCTTCTTAAAAAAGAAACAGTAACAACAGTAGCTGGTTTGTAACGCCTTCCTTTAGTTTGATTGTCTAATAAATGTAGGAATGCTTTATATATATATTGTATTATTTACAGTGTTATTACATACAGTATCTACAGTATTCATGATTTTTTTTGCATCTGTGTTTGTATCATAATATTCTTCTTTTTTTTAAAGTCTTTCTCAGGAGTCAAAGGTAGTCTTTGTTGGCTTACACTAAATTTTTTTTGTTGTTCGATGTTATAAGGGTGATATGAATAGATGTAGACTAAAGCTTTCTTTAAAGAGAGACTGAAGCCTAAAATAAAATAAAATAAAAAACAGACACTTACATAAGGAGAGGGAAGGCTCTGGGTACTGAATCTATGTCCAGTCAGAGCCGCCACAGCACCACCACAGCACCACCTGCTGGACGTAGATTCGTACTGCGTCGGTCCGGAACCAGTTAAGGATCTGCTTGAAAGAGACAGAAAAGAAGCCGAGAGCCCAATATAGTGTAGTATCTCTGTGAAAATTGGTCAGCTGTACAACAAGGCAATGGTTATACTCACAAACGTGGGTTACCATAAAGGCAACCACTGGATAGGCAGGCGGGGAGAATTATGACCTGACCCCGCTCAGGTAAAAGAAGTCGCTCTCTGTAGACAGGAAGGAATGGGGATACATCCCTCCACAAAGGGTGGACTAGACAATTGGTAGAGTAGTAACACAGAGGTGCCAAGTAGAATAAAAGCGATTAAAAACCGTTTAAAAAGGGGGAAGATGGTGGACTCACCTCCCTCATGTAAAGACAAACCGGACAGTGGGACGTTACTCACAGTATAAAATAACTTTTATTAAAAGCTCCAAAGTTGCAACGCGTTTCACGGGTCACAATCCCACTTCATCAGGCAAAAAGTTTGGAGGGTACAAAGTAGGGTGAAAAGCCTGGCTAAGCGCCTCTGTCACAGAGGCGTTGGTGGAGGGTGGATCCGGAAGGGCTAAGGTGAGGCATTGGACTAAAGAATGTCCGCATGTCCGACATCACCATGAGATCGCTGGAGCGTCCTGTCCTTGCCTGCGTGGACATGGGAGAAGGATTACTGGCAGTGGTACCTGTATTGCGTTGTGATGTGACATCACCCTTAAATGCATTGTAAAGCATAGTTGCCAGCTTGTTCTGCAAGTGCTGCATCCTTTCTGCCTTCATGTGATTTGGAAACATCTCCGACCACTTTGTGCCTATACTGAGGGTCTAGTAGCGTGGCCACCCAGTACAGCTCATTCCCCTTTTTATACGGGGGTCCCTCAACAAGCTAGACAGCATTTGGATGCAGACGTACTATCCATCTCCTCTTGCTCTTCCTCAGTGACGTCAGGTAAGTTCTCCTCCTCCCCGCAGCCACGAACAATACCACGGGAACATTGAGCAGTACAAGCCCCCTGCGACGCCTGCTGCAGTTGTTCTTATACCGCCGCCTCCTGCTCCAAAAAAACACCTTCCTCATCATCCGAGTCTGACTCCTCTTCCCCACACGACTCTTCCTCCTCCTCCTCCTCCCCCCTCTGTGCTGCTGCAGGTGTTGAGGAAACATCTTGTTCTGATGAGAATTGATCCCACAACTCTTCCTGCTGTTCCTGTTCACGCTCCTCCACAGCTTGATCCACCACTCTACACACGGCATGCTCCAGGAAGAAAGCGTACGGGATCAAGTCGCTGATGGAGCTCTCACTGCGGCTCACCAGGTTGGTCACCTTCTTAAACGGCCGCATGAGCCTGCAGGCATTTCGCATGAGTGTCCAGTTCTTGGGCCAGAACATCCCCATCTCCCCAGAGTGTGTTCTTCTACTGTAGTTGTAGAGATACTGGGTGACGGCTTTCTCCTGTTGTAGCAGGCGGTTGAACGTCAGGAGGATCAAATTCCAGCGAGTGGGGGTATTGCAAATCAGGCGTCTCACCGGCAAGTTGTTTCTCCGCTGAATATCGGCAAAGCGTGCCATGGCCGTGTAAGACCGCCTGAAATGCCCACACAACTTCCTGGCCTGCTTCAGGACGTCCTGTAATTCTGGGTACTTCAACACAAATCTCTGAATTATGAGATTCAGCACATGTGCTATGCAGGGTACATGTGTCAGCTTTTCCAAATTCAAAGCGGAAATGAGATTGCTGCCGTTGTCACACACCACGTTGGCGATCTCCAGTTGGTGCCGGGTCAGCCACTAATCCACCTGTTTGTTAAGAGCAGCCAGGAGCTCCAATGTTACTCTCCGCTTTGAGGCAAGACATGTCTAAGATGGCGTGACACCGTTGTACCTGGCATGCAGAATAGACCCTGGGGAGCTGGGGCTGTGTAGCTGGAGAGGAGATCGCAGCACCAGTAGAGTTGAACTGCCACTCAACCAAGGAGGAGGATGACAGCGAAGAGGATGTAGCAGGAGAAGAGGAGGTGGCAGGAGGCCTGCCTGCAAGCCGTGGAGGTATCACAAGTTGGTGCGCTGCACAGCCATGTACTCCCTGCTTGTCATCAGTCACCAGGTTGACCCAATGGGCTGTGTAAGTAATGTACCTGCCCTGACCATGCTTGGCAGACCAGGCATCTGTGGTCAGATGGACCCTTGACCCAATGCTGTGTGCCAGAGATGACACCACTTGCCTCTCAACTTCACGGTACAGTTTGGGTATCGCCTTTTTAGAGAAATAATTGCGGCCTGGCATCTTCCACTGCGGTGTCCCAATGGCCACAAATTTATGGAAGGCCTCAGAGTCCACCAGCTGGTATGGTAACAGATGGCGAGCTAACAGTTCTGCCAAGCCAGCTGACAGACGCCGGGCAAGGGGGTGACTGGCAGAAATTGGCTTCTTCCGCTCAGAGATTTCCCTTACGGACACCTGACTGCTGCTGTGGGCAGAGGAGCAGGAACCGCTCAAGGTAAGAGGCGGAGTGGAGGGTGGCTTGTGAAGGTGCAAGGGAGAAAGAGGCTGAAGATGATGCACCTGAAGGAGGAAGAGGAGAAGGAGGGTGGCTTTTCTTTTGTGTGCTGCTTTTCCTCTGGTGCTCTTCCCATTGCTGTTTGTGCCTTTTCTCCATGTGCCTTCGTAAGGCAGTTGTCCCTATGTGGCTGTTGGCCTTTCCACGGCTTAATTTTTGGAAGCAGAGAGAAAAGATGGCATTGCTCTGATCTAAGGCAGACACACTAAAAAATGTCCAAGCCGCTGAGCCCCCCTGGGGTGATGGAACTATGGTGGCATCAGCAGCTGACGTTGAAGGGCATGTTGGCTGGCTGTACATAGGTGGCGATACATGGCGCCGGACACTGCCACCAGCTGTTTCTGACAACAAGCTCCTCCTGCTTCTTTCAGGAACTCGTCTCCTCCTACTCCTCTCTGACTCCCCCTCTGAACTGTCCCCTTGGTCATCTTGTCTCTTAGGAACCCACGTGACATCCGTATCACCATCATCATCATAATCATCCTGCCCAGCTTCGCTTGCCTCAGACACCTCATAAACTGCACCAACAGCAGGTACTTCATCCTCCTCACACGTTACGTCCATAGTGTCCCCTAGCACAGACATATGAGGTGGTGTAACTTGCTTAGCGCCTTCATCTTGTTGTATCAGTAGTGGCTGTGAATCAGTGATTTCCCCACCAAATAACTCCTGTGAAGTGTCAAATGGAATGGATGTGGTGCTAGTAGTAGCTCTGGTGGCTGCGGAAGATGAGGTGTTCTGTGTTAAATAGTCAACCACGTCCTGACAATATTGGGAGTTCATGGGACGTGCCTTCTTCTGAGCACTGTACTTTGGTCCAGGGCCACACGAAATCACATCAGCACGACCTGGAACAGACCTGCGGGGTGGCCTGCCTCTGGGTCTGCCCCTGCCTCTGCCTGTACCCGTTTTGTCCATATCGGAGGGGATGAAGTGAAAGGTATGCACTGACTTGACTAATACAATGTGCAGTCACACAGGTGCAGTTAACAGGTATGCATGTAGTGGTATATCACACTGCATGCGCTCACGTAGGTAGGTGCACTGAACAACAGGTAGGTATATGCAGTGATGGGTATTACAAATGTGCACCTGTCAGACACACGTACTGTGAACAGGTACAGTGACTGGTGGTATTAACAATGCGTGTGCTCATGTAGGTAGGTAGGTACAGTGAACAGGTGCAGTGATTGGGATGGGATTACAAATGTGCAGCTGCCTGTCACACACACAGGTAGTCGCTGAATGTGCTGGACCTGGCAGTGGCACAGTAGAAATTAAGGGGCCAAAGGCCAGCTGCGACTGACTGACAGGGCTGTATATAATGCAAGTGGGCGAAACACACAAAAAAAATAGATCACAAGAACAAGATTAGCTCTCAAAAGAGCTGTCGAGGGGAGCTTTTTTAGCAATAAGAATCAGCAAGGAGCAAGCTAACAAGCCTACAAGAGCCTAACTAAGCTTTCCCTATGAGAGTCTGCAGCAGCTCTCCCTTCTCTAATTACTGCAGGCACATGAGTGAGTCCAATGCCTGATGCTGCCTGCCTTTTATAAGGGGGGAGGGCCTCCAGGAGGGAGTGTAGCCTGATTGGCTACAATGTGCCTGCTGACTGAGATGTACAGGGTCAAAGTTGACCCTAATGATGTAGTATAGGAGGCGGGTCGAACCACCATAAAGTTTGCGTTCGTTCACAAACGCGAACCACCGAAGTTCGCGCGAATAAGTTCGTGGTCAAACCATTTGGGCCATCTCTAATGACAGATAGCAACACTATTTCGCCCCCCCCAACCCCATGTTCAGTCATGGCCCGATCATCGTCCCTCTACCACCTTCACAGCAAAATAATGCATTGTTAGCCAGAAGTCTAGCCAATCATCTGTACAGCACAGTGCCCTAATCTGTTGCCTGATGTACTAGCTTTAGTCTTGTTTACACACATATAGCATGTCACTTACTGGCCACATGCTAAAGTAAACTCAGCCAAAGTGGCCAATAAAGTTCAGGAGCCCTCCAATGTCATCTTAAGATTTGGATCTTTAGCAACATCTGACCCTTGAACTCATCATTCTCCCCATTCAGCCGCCAGAAATTGCATCATCCTGTGCCACGTGTCATCCCTCCTTCCCCTCCATAGCAACAGTGTGTCATTAGACTTTAGGCTAACTATGCATCTGTACAGGCGTGTCTCCAAACGGTAGACTAAGGATCAAATCCTGATCCCTGTCAGGTGGCAGTCATACTCATATACTGATACGTATATAGAAGTTTTTTACTGATTTGCTAAATATTGTCAATATTACTACTTAGCTTTGCGAGCAGAGTAAACACAAAACAAAGTTATATGTAACACAGCACCACTGCCTGCGCCACCTCGGTTTAGCAGCTGCTAATTTCCTCCATGAAGACCCATGCATATGCAGGCTATTCCCAGAACTGGATCCAGACTTCAGAAATCTACAGTTTATGCTCACACAAAAAAAAACCTAGAGACAAAAATCCAGATTGCAGATTCATTGTTCAAAGCAAGCCACATGTATGTCTGTGATGACACATCAGGTATTTACAATGTAATTCCTGTCCACTGTTATGGTCCTGGCTATTGCTGAAGTGATCATCGGCTATGCTATGCTGCTTTTTGAACAGTTAAAAACGTGCAATTTTGTTAAGTTTTCCTCAGACAAAATATCAGGAATACTGTTTTAAAACTCAGATACTGTAAATACAGTATTATAACATAAATAGCACAGTTCCCCCAAGCCTTATAAACCACTTTATCCACCCTGTAGATTGGAAAGGCCAGGAAGGCTTCAAGCAAGCTAACAATGCTTTAAAGGAAAGGTTCAAGCAAAATAAAAAAATGAGTTTCACTTACCTGGGGCTTCTACCAGCCCCATGCAGCCATCCTGTGCCCTCGTAGTCACTCACTGCTGCTCCAGTCCCCCGCTGGCAGCTTGCTGACCTCGGAGGTCGGCGGGATGCATTGCGTACATTTTTACGCATTCCCGCTAGTGCAGGAACATTACCACAAACATTTTTATGCGTTACTGATTCAATGCGTACATTTTTACGCATTGAACCAGTGACGCGTAAAAATGTATGTGTTAATGTTCCTGCACTAGGGGGAATGCGTAAAAATGTACGCAATGCGTCCCGCCGACCTCCGAGGTCGGCAAGCTGCCAGCAGGGGGACTGGAGCAGCAGTGAGTGACAACGAGGGCACAGGATGGCTGCATGGGGCTGGTAGAAGCCCCAGGTAAGTGAAACTCATTTTTTTATTTTGCTTGGACATTCCCTTTAAGCAAGATGCCAAGATTCTTCAAGCAAGATAGAAGAAAACGTCTAGTAACATAGAGGGGACGTCTAGCAACATGTACGTGGCAGATCAAGAAAGGTGATCCCGAGAAAGACCCTTTAGAGTTCTGCTAATATTAATAAGATAATAATAAGAAGATAAAATACAAACTCTGTAAAGTTTTTTCAAATCACTGACCCAAAGCAAGTTTTCCAAGAACATGTTCTGATTCCATTACCCAAGTTATGAATAAATGGTTGCTCCTGTGAGGATGACAGGCCATATGTTTCTGACAGATGTATAAGCTGTTGCTTAGGTTTTCACTTCCATATTCAACGTCTTTATAACAGAGGGCTAGAATCTGAAATACTGTGATGGAGCTTAGCAGGAGCAATGACATATTTATGAACCCTTTTCTGAAAACTCTTTGGTATGACAGCTCCAGGCTACTGTGATGATGTACAGTGCTGCTGATTTGAAAGAAATGTTTTAAGACACTTCATAAATGTACCCATGCTTGTATCAGCCTCTTGAGTATAGTGTTGTTCAGCACTCCCCTTGGTTAAACTTAGTACAGAATATTCTACAACAGTTCATGCAAATGGGCAATGATTATTAAATTTGACATTTTAAATAGCAAGTTCTATCACTTCAGTTTTGAGTTTGTCAAGTAGAATGATCTGCAAGCACAAGTCAATATAGACAAAATAGTGCGAGTAACCGCTATTTCCACAGCGTGTCTTATGCTGGGAATACACGGGTCGATTTTGGCGCTCGATTCTGCGCCCAGTCATTTTGCCCGCTCGATTCTCTTATCTTCTGCTCGTTTTTCTATACTTTTTTCAATTCACTTCAATGACAAATTGAGCAGCAAAGCGATCGAACGGTGATCGGACATGTCGGAAATTATCTATCTAACCATCTTATCCGCACAGAATCCACCCGTGTATTCCCAGCATCATGCCTAGTACACACCATACAATTTTCTGTTAGATTTTTCTGTTATGCTGGGAATACACGGCTCAATTTTGAGCCATTAAGATGGCTCGATAGATAATTTCCGACATGTCCGATCTCCCGCCCGATCTTTTCACCGCTCCATTACGGATTGAAGTGAATGGAAAACGAAAAACGAACAAAAGATAATTGACTGCAGAATCGAGGGGCGAAACGATCGAGCGGAGAATCGAGCGGCAAAATTGAGCCGTATATGCCCAGCATTAGATTTCCTGTTATGCTGGGCATACACGAGTCGACCCAGCGGCTCGATTAGCTGCCGCATCAACTCCCGCCACGTCCCCGCTCGTCCCCGCGGGCAGCAGGTTTTGAAGGCATTTTATTGACAATTTTAAAAATATCACCTATGAGAAAACTCAGGTGAAAAGTGAATTGCATGTGGCCCTTGTCAATAAAGTGCAATTTATACCACCAGCAAGAAAGAAAATAGTCAGAATAACTTTGACAGTGGGTTTTCTCCTACTTTTTGGTACTTTTTCAATTGCAGAGTGCTGAAGAATTATTTTAAACAGAAGATGAAAATGTATCTTCTAGGAGAAAACTCAAGAGATAATGTGAATTGCATATGGCCCAGGGGCCATATGCAATTCACTTTTTCACCTGAGTTTTCTCCTAGGTGAAATTTTCAAACTTGCCAATAAAATGCATTTTAAACCACCAGCAAGCAAGAACATACTCAAAATAAATTTGATAGTACTTTTTAAACAACTTTTGGGTGCTTTTTCAGTTGTAACATGCTGAAATGTTATTTTAAATAAAAGACAAATTATCTCCTAGGCGAATAAGTTAATTGCATATGGGCCCAGGAGTGGAGACAGAAAATTCACCTTATATGGATTTATGCTTACAGATCGTTTTAAGTAGTGGGCTTAATATTTAGAGTGGTAGAACTTAATACTTAAAGTGTCACACTTGATAATCACTTCCCATTTGGGTGAACTGCTATAGGATTGTGATTCAATTCACTTACTGTATTCTCCTAAGTTATTTCTCATAGGAGATAATTCCTATTTAAAATAACTGTTCAGTACTCTGCAATTGAAAAAGTAAGTAATCAAAAAGTAAGTTGAACTGTCCGTTCTTGCGTGTAGGTGGTTTAAAATGCATTTCATTGATAAGGTGTGAGAAACTGAATTGAATAAGGGCCGTAGGCTCATAAGCAATTTACTTTTTCTCCTGAGTTTTTACCTAGGAGATCATTTCACACCAATTTATCAAGAAAAATTAGGCATAAATGCAAAAATTACAAATTTTTTCATGTTTCCCCCTTTCTATCTTTTACATGACAAGAGCCACAGTTTTAAAACACCTCAAAATACATTATTTGGCCAGTCCCAGTTAAAAACAATACCATACATGCCATATTTCATGAATCATCGCTAGTAAGGGCATGTAGTGCACCAGCCTGTGCGTCTGTAGCGATTGCATGCGATCGCTAGGGTGCACAGTTTGGGGACCCAGTGCTGTATAGATGAATTGCTAGGAAACCGATCGCTATGGGCAGCAGCCATTATGGGTGTCTACAAATATTAAGGCCAATTATAGGTAACACAAGGGGTTAATTAGTTTGATAGAAGCTAAAAGTTAATTAAAAAAAACACTTTTTTATTTTACATTGTCACTTTAAATACATTGTTGTTGTTGTTGTTGTAACTTTATGTGAATCACTGCTGCTAGAAGCAATCATTCACAATGGGATTAGTGCACGTGTGTACACGAGCGCCGGCTTGTGCACGTGCACGATCACGGTGGCGGATTTTAGTGCTTAATGGGTACTTTTCAATTGTAAAATGCTAAAAGGTTATTTTAAAGAGCAGAGGAAAATTATCTGCTAGGAGATAACTCAGGAGAAAATGTTAATTGCATATGGGCCATTGGCCAACTCAAGAGAAAAAGTTATGGGCCATTGGTCCGTATGCAATCAACTTTTTCTCCTGAGTTTTCTTCTAGGTGATAATTTTTCATCTGCTCTTTAAAGGGAAAATAAACTTATGATATAATGATTAGTATGTGCAGTACATCTAAGAAATAAAACATTAGCAGCAGAGGTACGAGTCTAATATTGTTTCCAGTATAGGAAGAGTTAAGAAACTCCACTTGTTATCTATGCAAAAGAGCTTCACTGAACTCTCCGACTTTCAAAGTCGCAGAGAGCTCTGTCTTCTGAAGCTTATTTCCTTTGCTATTAATGTTCTATTAATTATCCCTACTACACAACCAATTCATTATATCATACTTTTTTTGCATTCAGTGTCACTTTAAAATATGCTGCCGCCCGATCAATGAATGGGAACTCATTAGAAGCTGTGATCTTTCTAAAGAAAAAAAAAGTTTCATGCCCTCCTTATACTTCCTGGAAGCGAGCGCGCTCGCTTACAGGAAGAAAAAAAGAAAAAAATTAACTGAGGCCATCTTGTAGCTAAATAATAAAACTACATCTACATACATTTTTTTTTAAAAATAAAATCACAATTGCATTTAAAATTAACTGTTTACCTTCCACACTACAAAAATTACACAAATACATTTTTTTTACTAAAAAATTACTACAATTAAAAAAAAAAATAGTTACCTAAGAGTCTGAACTTTTTTAATATGCATGTCAAGAGGGCATATTACTAATAATTTTTTAAATTATAAGCTTGTAAATAGTGATGGACGCAAAATTGAAAAAATGCACCTTTATTTCCAAATAAAGTATTGGAGCCATACATTGTGATAGGGACATAATTTAAATGGTGTAATAACAGGGACAAATGGGCAAATAAAATACGTGGGTTGTAATCATGGTAGCATGTATTATTTTAAAGCTATACTGGCCGAAATTTGAGAAATAATGATTTTTCCATTTTTTTTCGTAATATTCCCATTAAAATGTATTTAGAAAAAAATAATTCTTAGGGAAATGTGCCACCCAAAGAAAGCCTAATTGGTGGTGGAAAAAAACAAGATATAGATCAATTCAATGTGATAAGTAGTGATAAAGTTATTGGCGAATGAATGGGAGGTGAAAATTGCTCAGCTGCACAAGCTTAAAAACGACTGAAGGCTGAACTGGTTAAAGAGAAACCATAACCAAGAATTGAACTTCATCCCAATCAGTAGCTGATACCCCCTTTCCCATAAAAAATCTATTCCTTTTCTCAAACAGATCATCGGGGGTCTCTGTATGGCTGATTTTGTGGTGAAACCCCTCCCACAGTGTGATGTCAGCGCCTCACAGCTCCGAGGTCCTGATATCACACTGGGGGAGCCTTGTTGCACTGTGTGAAATAACAGCTGTTTCTAACTGCCAAAAAAGCAATCAGCATCTCCTTCCAGTGTTAGTAGCTGAAACAAACCCTGCAACATTAGTTTATAGACCCTTTCATAGCATCCAACAACGCTGCAGTACTTAAAGGACAAGTGAAGTGAGAGGGATATGGAGGCTGACATATTTATTTCCTTTTTTAACAACACTAGTTGCCTGGCAACCTGCTGATGTTTGATGCATCAGTAGTGTCTGAATCACACACCTGAAACAAGCATGCAGCAAATGCATTGAAACTTAATCCGGACCTATGATACGCATGCTTGTCCAGGGTTTATGACGTAAAGGCAGAGCACCAGCAGGGCAGCCAGGCAATTTGCATTGTTTGAAAGGAAATAAATATTGCAGTCTCCATATCCCTCTAATTTCAGTGGTCCGTTAATGACCCTGCATGGCTATTCATATTAACATTCTTAATATGCTGAAAAGTACAAATTAAACAGCATGGTTATGTATTTAGTGGTGTAACAAGTATTGTGAATCATCATGTCAAACGTGTTGATTTATTCTAGCTGGCCTGCCAATCTCTTTTCATATTTCCTGAGCACAACCCTCCCCCTCCTCCCCTCCCCCCCTTCACCAGCCTTGATGTCTCTGATCTTTAATGTTAGGTTAGTTTTCCAGATGATGGTTTGTGTGATAATGTCCCCTTGGGTTTCTCTGGCTCAGGGCACAGTTCTTTATGTGGATTACATTGGACTTGCAGGCTTCTGAGAACGGTTCTCATGTATCCATCTCGTTCATGTTGGAAACCCACTGAATATCTGACTTGTGTATCTTGGCTGAGGCAGAAACAAACAAACAAACATGAAAAAGGCTCATTTATAGAACTGTTTCTGAGCTGTGCTCTGGTCCTGCTTATACAAACAGTAAATGCAGGGTAGCATTCCTCACCGGAGGGACATGATCGAAAAAAAAGCCTTATCTAGCAATTACGTCTAAGCTTCCCCCATATGGCACACTTCTGGGCCTCCTAACTGGAGCTTACACTTTAACAAAATCTTTATTCACTCTGAACTCAGGTGGGAGTGATAAGCCAGGGCTAGTAAAAACAGCAAAACATGCAACAGTCTTCTTGTTGATTCTCTTGCATGTCCGTAGCTTTATGGAGTAATTACTTTGAATAGGCCACATTCATGTTTGATGGTTTTTCCTGACATTTCTCATCACACTATCCTCAGCAGATTTAAGCAGTTATTGCTGGACATGTTGTTGCTGCCATATCCCCACTGGGCCTAGCAAAAAGATAAACTCCAAAAGTTTCAAAGTAGACATTTGGCACAGGTCTTTGGTAAGTCATTGAGCAGATGAATAAAATTAAATAATCATAATTTATACCATGGGATGGACTCCAACAATATCCTCCTGGGTCTCATATTTTTCAGTCCGTGCCCTCCGCCTGTAATCTATCACACTGAGCTGACCCCTTTCTGACCAAAGTATATGCTTAATATATGGGCCTGTAGTCTGCAATAAAGCATGAGGCTTGGTTGATGCATCATACGTATTTATTATTCTCTGGCATGTGTGCGGTCTGTTTTGTTTACACCCTGCTGGTATGGCTAAATTTGGATATTTCTTCCGGGTCTAAAAGCGGATCCGAGAACTAAAACAAGTAACGTGTCTATATATCTTATCTAAAGTTTAGATAGTTTACACATCAAATCTAGCTGCAAACAGCTTTAATAGAATAGGATTATTTCTTCCTGTGATACAATGACAGCAGCCATGTTGTTTGTAAACATTACACAGAGGCAGGCGTAAAATCTGTATCTTGAGCAAAAAAAAACCGAATCCACCCTCCTCCCCTCTGCCTCTGAAATCTCTGGCTAGTAATACCTCCCCGTCCTCCTGCCCAGACTGAGCTCCCATGAGCCCTTGCTACTGTCTGAAAGTGCCTTGGCTCTCTGAAAACCTGTGGGCGTGGCCTGTTTAGTTTATAGGGAATTAGAGTATTAAAACAAAAACAAAAAAATATTTGGCTTGAGGAATGCCCTATAAAGAATAGGAAAGGAACACAATTATGCAATGTGTAAAAGTTCATCTCGGATCCACTTTAAAAGTAATTCAGGGAAGCCTCTAGACTCTCGTGTATCTATGTAAAGGGGAACATAGGGCTGTTTATGCGTGTCAGTCGTGACCGTGTCCAGCTCCACAAAGTAATAGATTTGAACACAAGTTTAATAACCTTAAACTGACTGAGGGTAGAAACTTTTTTTTTACTTGAAATGAAGGGAAGTCTCTAAACTCAGGGGTATTTTTGTAAAGGAGCGCTCTGTTTTGCTTACGTGTGTCAGTCGTGACAGTGTCCAGTTCCAGAAACACAACAGACTCAAACACAAATTTAATAAATTTAAACTGAGTAAAGCCAGAAATATTTTTTTTTAAACTAAGTTTATTGAATTTCAAAATGACCATACAAAGATTGTGGCAATAACCAAGATCGTAATATATACCCAAAATAAATATCCATTCAGAACAACAATGTATGCTCAAGTGGGTAGAAGCAAGGCCCAAGTAACAATGCAAATCATCATAACTCTTGGAAACTTCATTGCATAAAGGCACAATAAAAAAAGCAGGACATGTGTGTATAGCCAAGGCTGGATTTGTATTTTTGGCACCCTAGGCCAACTTTGTTGTTACTCTGTATCCATGTGTAGCAGTGCCCCTCCCATTCCATGTACAGTAGCCTCTCTCTTTCATGTGCGGCTTGCTTGAGCACCAGATCCCCTCTTCCAAGTGCTGCTTCCCATTTGCCACCTCCCTATGTCATGTGCAGCCTTTTCTCCCATAATCACCAACTTATTTTCAGTTAAGGGCTCTTTTTTGGTTAAGGGCTCTGCCTCTGACACGGGAGACCAGGGTTCGAATCTCGGCTCTGCCTGTTCAGTAAGCCAGCACCTATTCAGCAGGAGACCTTACGCAAGTCTCCCTAACACTGCTACTGCCTATAGAGCGCATCCTAGTGGCTGCAGCTCTGGCGCTTTGAGTCTGCCAGGAGAAAAGCGCTATATAAGTGTTTGTCTTTGTCTTTTTCTTTTCCATGTCCATCCACCCCTTGGACAGCAGCCGCCCAAAGCCTGGGCATTCCAGAAATGTGGCCCTGTGTATAGTTGGCATTAACATAAAGTAAATCAAAGGCAAACAAACACTAAACAAAAGATTAACCAAATACCTACCTTCACAGCATGATTTATATTTCAGTATTCCTTTGAGCTTCTAGAAAGGGCATAAGGCTAACACCTACTAGGTGATACAAATTTAAACCATAGATTGCGCATATAAAATTAAAGTACCTCTGAGATCGGTGTGTATTTGCATTTAAAAAACATCTGCACTCAACCAGGCTTTTTCGGGTTTAATCGGGATGGGATGCATTCCTCTGAAGGCCAAAATAAAGAGTTATTTATCTTGGAGAGGCCAAAAAATGTACTCTCCTGTCGAAAATCAGGTAGATAAAGATAATCAAGATTCCTGTTTAATTGTAAGTAAGACTGTAGTTTAAAAAAAATCCAGGGTGTACAAGTGTTTCTGAGGGCTTCTGGTAGCAGCAAATTTGAACGGGGGACAGCGCTGGAACAACTTCCCAAGAGAGGAACGGGAGATAGACTTAGTTTGGACAATTCAGTGGAATATGCCACGTAGGGTCACATAGCGCAAGCAATACCCATATGATGCAGAAATACATGCATCTGTGGAAGATGGCGGCGCTATATAAATACTAAATAATAATAATTTTCCTCACCAGGTTTACACTTTTATTTAGCTTTCCTGTATGACAAGAAGACCCAGCCAGCACTAGGGGAAGAGGGAAACAAAGGTAAATGAAGGAGGGCTGGTGCACACCAAGAGGGCTTCTGAAAGTTTTTCAAATCGACAGTGATTTGAAAAGCGCTTGGCTAATGTTACCCTATGAGGGTGTTCCCACAGCAACGTTGTGATTTTTTCAAAACCACAAGTATACTGCACGTAGCATTTTTTTGAGTGATTTATTCAGAAATCGCTCTGAAAATTGCTTTACAAAATCGCACTCACTAATTGCTAGCCATTGCTATTGTGATTTTGGTGTGCACTAGCCCAGAGAGAGGAGGAGTAGAGAAATTGAGAATAGCCTGAGATGGAGCAGAGAGCTTAACTGTATTGCAGTCCCACATCACTTCCCTGTAATAGGACTCCTGTCCTTGCTGGTCTCTCACACGTCAGAAAGCAGCCCTCCTGGAGTCTAGGGACTGTCAAAAACTTTTCAGCTTGTTTAACACCTTATCCACACTAGCAGTCATTATAACAATGAAGAGAGACCAGACAGATTTTTGCCCACGGACCCTCCAGGCAAGCTCCGCATCATGCTGTGTATATTTACCAGCTTGCCTGCCCTTTAATTGCACTTTAACCAGCTAGCCTAGTATTTTACATTGCCTTACAGCAACAAACCTGAATACACCAGACACCAGACCAGCCCTAAATCACTGAATGAAAGGGGGCCTGGCTGGAGATTGCCCCCCTTCCAGCCAGCACTAGGGGAAGGGGGGAAACAATGGTGAATGCAGAGAGAGGAGTGGAGAGACTGAGATAGAGCAGATAGCTATCTGTATTGCAGCCCCACATCACAGAGGCTACTTGCCTGTAATGTGTCTCCTGTCCCTTCCAGCCAAATCCAAAAAAGCTTTATTGACAGGACCAAATACATTTAGCATTGCCAAAGCAAAAACAAAACATTAACAACATGGTGGGGAGGATTGTGGGAATAGGGGAAGGATATAGGTATACCGTCCATAGGGGTGTGGATGATGTAAGGGATGGTCAGACTCTCACACAAGCTGCAGGCAGCCCTCCTGGAGTTTAGGGGCTGTCAAAAACTTTTCAACCTATAAAATATCTTATGTAGCTGTCTACATGCAGTCTTTACAATAGGGAAAGAGCTGAGTTTTTCCTACAGACCCTGCAGGCAAGCCTCTGTATAGTTACCAGCTTGCCCGCTTCAGCGATTTCAGGGATTTTTTTTAAAGGTACAGGAGTCTCAGGGGGGTATTCCATACATCCGGAACCCCCGTCTGGATACGCCAGTGGTGTATAAGCCAGACAGTTGTCAAGCACCGAAGCTTTGACCATGAACAGTATTAGCTAAGCTCACAGGAAATCAGGAAGAAGAATAAGAGTGTGAAAACCTTCCATTCTTTATTTATTTCTTTTATTTATTTATTGTATTTATAAAGCGCTAACATATTACGCAGCGCTGTACATTAGTTAAGGTTACTGACAATATTTAGGGTGACATACAGCAATAAGACAATACAGGCATAAATGCAAACCAGATCACGCAGCGCAGTATGAGTACAAGGTAATGTTTTGTCAGTAACTAGATGGGAGCATGGAGTGTAAGGATCCCTCCTGTAGCGTATTCTGTCTGTTGCAGTGGAGCTGCAAACGGACAGTTCTGGCTTATCTGCTTGCATTGGGTTGTGCATTTGCAATAAGTCTCATCGTCATTTGCAATCACTCTGCAGTTCTGGGCAGCCAAGGATGCTGTCATCATTGCACCAATTGCTTGTTGCAGCTGAGCTGCGGGCGGCCAGATAGCCCTGGATTTCCTGCATGTATGTTGTTACATGATACTGCATGTATTTCTTATGGGAGTGATTTGCATTCACAGCCAGCTTGCAAATGGTTATTAAGCCAGCTCAGGATTGAGAAAATACCATTCAGCTGTGTGGAGATTTGCATACCTGCATCCACTGGATGATGCCAGCATAAAAGTCTGCCTCCCATTTCATACTACGTCCGTCATAGTGGTCAGTACGCTGATCTGCTGGGCACCTTGTTACTCTGTATAGTTCTGTTATTGTAGTTCTATGCAACCTTATTACTTGTGCTTAGCTAGTTCTTGATAAATATATATGCAGACCGTTAGTTGAGCCGTTTGTTATTTTTCTTATTATTGTGTATTGCCTAGTTCCATGCTTGATGGATGCTCGCTGCATTTGTGGGTCAGTGAAGTCTATTATCCAGATAGCTTGGATTCTGCCATCACCACTTTGGTAACTGGTAGTATTCCTGCTACACTAGTTTCTGGGAACGTAACTATAGGCTGTGGTTGCTATTAGTTACGTTCTATCCTGTAGTCTTGCCTGGGTGGATGCTTGCTGGTGACTGACTGTTGTTAGCCTGCTTGCTCTGCTTCTGTGGACGTGACTGTGAGCTGCAGTTGTTACTAGTTATAGTTGTTATAGTCCTGTCTTGTACCTGTCTGAATGCTTGCTATCGCTAAGGCAGCACAGTGCAAACTAAGGCAGCGCAACATCGCACTGCGCTGCCATTGTGTTTTATTTGTAGCGATATCGGAAACCCGGAGCTGCAGTTGCTCTGGGCATCCTGTGTAACCTCTTCCATTATCCAGCTCTTAGCCTTGTTGCGCTGGGTGGTCAGAAAGTATGACCCCCCAGCATTACATGGAGATTAGGCAAGTCGAGCTCACTCAAGAGTTCACACAGATCCATAGGATGGGTGTACAGTAATGAAGGTGCGTGAACATCTAGGAGACATAAGGAGGAGGACCCTGCCCAAAGGCTTACAATCTAGAGGGAGAGGTGGGGACACAAAAGGTAGGGGACCAAAAATCAGCTGCGGGTTTAGAGAACTAGTTAGAAGGGGTAAGCCACAGTAAAACAGTTGAGTTTTGAGGGCCTTCTTGAAGATGTTGAAGGAGGGAGAAACCCTAATGGGGGGAGGTAGGGACTTCCATAGCTTTGGAGCAGCTCTTGAGAAGTCCTGGAGGCGTGCATGGGATTGGGTGATGCAGGGGGGCGGTCAGGCGAAGTTCATTGGAGGAGTGGAACTGAGCGGCTAGGTGTGTACCTCTGGGTAAGATTGGAAATGTAGGTTGGGCAGGTTTTGTGGACAGATTTGTTGGCCAGATACAGTATCTTGAATCTGATTCTAGACTGGATAGGAAGCCAGTGGAGGGATTCACAGAGGGGAGCCACCGTGGTGGAGCGATGGGAGGAGTGGATAATTCTGGCTGCCGCATTCATGACAGACTGCAGCGGGGCAATTCGGGTCATAGGTCATAGGGAGACCAGACAGAAGGGCGTTGCATTTATAACTTCTTCTACACCTGTTACGTACAACCCTATTCCTTACAGTGCCCATATCCGCAAGATGAAAAAGGACTGGACATGTAGCTGTGACATCCTATTACCATATTTTGCAAATAAATCTAGATTTAGAGAAGAGAAAGTGGTTTACAGAAAGGCACGATCCCTTGAGTACTGAACCAGAGCTGGAGGCCTCCTGTGTTCTGGAGAACGAATCACACTACCTGCAACCTTTCAGAAGTTCAGCAAGTTAAGTAAATAGAGATCTATGGTTCTCAATATGAAGACAAATAGTCTCTAGCAGTGCACGGCAAGAGCCGTGTGTCTCTGTTACATCTGTGCCAGACTAAATTCTTCTGTTGCACTTCCAGACAAACATCTGCATGCTCGTTTTGTAAAAGCTGCATGTTTCATGAGCTCTACGTCCATGTCTGGTTTGCATTTTAAGAATGCTGTTGAAGGAATTCAACTTTTTTACTATCAATGTATGAATAAGGATCTTTAAGCTATAGTGAAATTAAATCCCCACCTCTCCCAAAGTCCTCATAGTTCCCTTAACCAGTTACAGACAAAGTAGCGTATTAAAACGTCCTGTTTGAGCCTTTTAACGTCAACAGGACGTTTTAATAAGACGTTTCCATCAGGACTCCATGTTAAGTGATTGTGTAAGAGTACGGAGAGGTCCTCTGCCCAATCGCAATGCCTGGAATGAATGGACATGATCGCGATCAGCGGCCACGTCCATTCATAAAACAGGAAGCCGTCACAGTGTAATTAAATGTAAAAAAAAGTGAACACTTCCTATAAAATGGGAGTGTTCATTAGCGCCATCTTGTGGCCAAAAAGTAAAATTACACATACAGGAACATACCTACATACACAATATTATTAAAATTAATAACTTACGCTTCCAAAGCCCCCCCCCCCCCAAAAAAAAACCAACAACACACAAATCAGTTAAAAAAACAAAACATAAATAGTTGCCTTAGGGACTCAACTTCTTTAACCACTTTACCCCCCCAGTGCTAAATTTCTCCGTCCCTCTGCGCACTGCTTCACCCCCAGGGACGGAGAAAGGCGCACTTGTTTGTTTACTGGCTGGGAGTGGGCGGGGACCTCGTGCGCACACTCCAGCCAGCCAGCACAGCAGGTGACTAATTGGATGTTAGGAACAAGCGTTCCTAAATCCAATTAGATGCGCCGATTGCGGACACAATGGAGACTGCTTCAAACAGAAGCAGTCTCCATTGATAACAATGACATGTAAACAAATGTGCAGCGCGCGATTGCGCGCCCCCGCGACCCGCGCGCGCGCGCACACACCCCCGCTCTGCAGTGCAATGATTGGTTATGGGGACCCCAGTCCCCAATAACCAATCATATCACAGAAAAAAATCAATGGAAGCAGCGCTGCAAGGTACAAATCGCGCTGGTGCTTCAGGGGTAAAACCCCTCCGTTGTGAAGTGGTTAATCTATACTTTATGAGGGAAAATTACTTTTACTTTACTACATAGGGGCTTGTAATTATGGACCGGTCAAAAAAAACAAGACAGAAAAATAACACATATATTTCCAAATAATATATTGTCCCCATACATTGTAATAGGGACATAATTTAAATGGTTTAATAATCGGGACAACTGAGCAAATAAAATGTGTCAGTTTTATCCACAGGAAAACATTTAACCACTTTACCCCCAGCGGTACGAATTTCTCCGCCCCTTTTTTCCCTCCTAAAAAACCAGGGACGGAGAAATCCGTACCTTCCGCGCTACCGCCGCTGTCCGCGCTCCCGCCGCTCGTGCGCGCGCACCCGCCGCTCGTGCACGCCGCCGCCCACTCGCCCGGAGATCAATGAACGGGAAAATCCATTCCCGTTCGTTGATCTAGCCCCCGCAATGATCTGCTGCTTCTTTCAGAAACAGCGAGATCAGTGTGCGTCTCCCAGCCTCCTACTGCTTCCTGTAAGCGTCCTTCCGGATGCTTACAGGTCGCATGTAAACAAACACTCTGTGGCCACCTTGTGGCCAAATAGTAAACTACACCCTAAAAGCATTTTACATATACAAACATTACATTTACACAATAAATTAACTCATTACCTCCCACACTCCCCAATTTTTATTTTTTTTTTGTAATTAAAAAAAAAAAATACAATAAAAAAAAACATAAATAGTTACCTTAGGGACTGAACTTTTTAAATATTTATGTCAAGAGGGTATAACACTGTTACTTTATTAAACTGCGGGCTTGTAATTAGGGATGGATGCAAAACTGAAAAAAATGCTATAATGGCCGAAAACTGAAAAATATTTTTTTCCCACATTTTTTCCTATTTCCCCATTAAAACACATTTAGAATAAAATAATTCTTGGCATAATGTCCCACCTAAAGAAAGCCTAATTGGTGGCAAAAAAAACAAGATATAGTTCATTTCATTGGGATAAGTAATAATAAAGTTATAGACGAATGAATGGAAGGAGATCTGAAAGGTGAAAATTGCTCTGGTGGTCAGGGGGTAAAACCCCTCAGTGGTGAAGTGGTTAATTTTAAAACTATAATGGCCAAAAACTGAGAAATAATGACTTTTTTCCATTATTTTCTTATTTTTCCCGTTAAAACGAATTTAGAATAAAAAAAATTCTTATCAAAATGTACTACCCACAGAAAGCCTAATAGGTGAAGAAAAAAAATGAGATATAGATCATTTTGTTGTGATAAGTAGTAATAAAGTTATTAGGGAATAAAATGGAGGAGCACTGACAGGTGAAAATTGCTCTGGTCCATTAGGATAAAAACCCTTGGGTGTGAACTGGTTAAAGGAAACCCGAGGTGAAAATAAACTTATGAGGTAAACAATTGAATCTATCCTCCTACTCCTATGATTGATTTTTTTTAGATATTTAACATTTTTATTTTATGCTTCAGTCTACTTTTTTAAGTTTTTAATGTTTCATTGCCTCTGCTCAGTGACAAGGTCTTTGAAGTATGCCACAGCTAAAATCTATGAACTAATGACCTTTTTATTTTTTCCCTGCTCTCAGATGTTGCTCTCTGTGAGAAAAGAGTTTTATGGCTGTAATTCCTTATCAGTGATGGTTACAATATAGTCCAACTGGGTCTCCACCGGAGAGAAACTGTTACTTGCATACCTAAATGTTAACTCTTTCAGGAAGAAAAAAACATCAATTTCTTTAAAGTAACTTATAAAAAAAATATTAGAAGGACTCCGATATTTTTATCTGCACTCGAGCAAGCTACACTCAAGATCCCACAGCAACCAGTCACATGACAAAAGCTGACAGTTATCAACATGGTTGCTGTTGAAAGGAAGAATTAGGTAACAACTAACTCTGATCTTTCCCTTCAACTGAAACTGTCTGTTTTGGGCTCCTGGCAGAAGCAGTTTCTGGAGCATGGGCAACAAATTTTCAGTAAAGCCAAAAAAATACAAATTTGTATACAGGCCACCATCACAAGGAGCTAGAGGCACTAAGGTACCATGATGCACAATGTTCATGGTAATAGGATGACAGAGAATGGAAATTGAAGAGATGACTAAAATAGAAATTGGGTGTATAAATCATTATATAGTCTTAGTTGAAAAAAAGAGACATGTGTCTACCATGAACAGATTTAAAAAAAGACACATTTAAAATATCAGTGGAATGCAAAAATAGCATTGCAGCAGAACGTAGTAAAAATTCCTTCCTAATCCAAAAATAGTATTCACATAAATTCCTGTCTCTACATTTAACATACCATAATGAAACGCATTTGTGCAAATCAGATAATATCACTATGATTGCACTGCATGTATGTGAATGAGTAATATGTTATCCTTTATAAATATGTCTTAAAGGGTAAGTGAACTTGAAACCCTACTTCAACTTCCTCTTTTATAATTACATTTTATGTTGAATGTGGTAATAAATACAGTAGTGTATTTAAAATTATATTTCAAAAACATTTCCTTTTGACAAAGTAATAACCAAAGTCAGGTCTGCATTGCCAACAGTCTGCATGCCTTCTGCATTAAACCCCTCCTCAATAATCAGTCAGATCAGTGACCTTGTGGTCCATATCATGTCATTCATGGTGAGCCCATTCCTGCTGCAGCCACACCCTTCCTAATGAATGACTGACAATGGATATCTGGTATCACCACTCATCATGTGCACCTAGTCACTGCCGAAGGCCATGTTTAGTTCAGAACCACAGATGCTGCGATTGGTCAATTAGGGCATGGGAGAAAGATGCAGTCAGCAATCTTGCTCTTGCAGTTAAAACCATTTATAAGTATTTTTCCAGAATGATACTTCTCAGTGAATTCCAGCTTTGCCAGACTGGCCTTGCAGGGAACTCTGTACACACTATTGCCACCTTATGTACATACGCTTGTAGTCAGAGTGACACTGTGTGCAATATTCAAGCAAATATTTATTCTATATCTCACCCCAATAAATAATATTAAGTAGGATGGCATTTATTCCTGTCTTTTAATAGGATGTACAATGTGGGGACTGTGCATAGTGGTTTGCGCTATTTATTTAATTATAGTTCTTAAAGTGTACCTGAGATGAACGTCGGGGCAAAAAGAGAATACTTACCTAAGAAGAGGGAAGTCTCTGCATCCTGTAACGCCATACTCCAGACCACCGTTGCCGCTCGCAGATCCCCCAACAGGGGCAAATTCAGGATTTTCAAGGAGGGATTCCTGAAAGGTCTCCCTTAGCCCCGCACAATACAGTATAATAATATGGTAGGATATCATGCTGGGTACACATAATGCAATTTCCTGTACGACTGACAAGATCTGTCAATTGTCCGACCTGCTCCCAATCAACAACGGGATCGATCAGGAGCAGTTTCGATAATAATAATAATGAGGACAGCCAACATTGGTAATGAAGGATAAAGTGATGCATTCACACAGCAGGGCACAGGGATGTGCTCAGACCTGACTCTGTAAAGTTCCCCAGAGATGCTCCATGCTCTGTACACACGCTGCTACTCCATGCTCTGTACACATGCTGCTGCGCCATGCTCTGTACACATGCTGCTGCGCCATGCTCTGTACACAGGATGCTGCGCCATGCTCTGTACACACGCTGCTGCTCCATGCTCTGCACACATGCTGCTGCTCGATGCTCTCTACACACCCTGCTGTTCCATGCTCTGTACACACGCTGCTGCTCCATCCAAAGTCAACTGTTGCAGGGAAAGAAAGGGGGCAGTTCTGTGAGCTGCAGGATACCTGCAGATATTCTGGTGTCTCAACTTGTGCCTGTCCCTGAACACTGCGCAGGTCCCAGTCTGAAGGGGGATTCCAGGCAGCTATAATCTCCCCTTGCGTTTGCCTATGCCCAAAGAAATCCAAGAAGAGCTTGTCAGATTTCAGATCCAGGCTGCTCTCCTCTTCATGCACGAGTTTGTCTGTACTGTGCCTGGGTGAGTATAGCCACACCTGGACAGTACGCTGGAGCCGCTTGTGCATGAGCGGCATTGTGCTACTGTGTAGACACAGCCGTGCTTGTTCGGGTGCAGCTCGGCTGCACTCGTATATAAAAAGGAACACCACCTGCATCTTCCAGATCCACTGTGTCGGGCATGCCGCTCTAGAGGTTTTAATAGCCTCAGGAGTCCCCCAGGTGAAACCTATTAGACATCCACCCCACAGAGAAGAGCGGAGCTGTTTGGGGAGGCTGCGCCGATTGCTGGATCCAGGCTGGTAATGTATAAGCGGCTGGATCGGGGGGATATGGGGCGATCGGGGGTGCTGGCCATCAATACTAGCTAGCCTAGTGCTAGCTAATATGTTCTGATTACATTTACTCTAATAGGTTTCACCTGGGGGACTCTGAGGCTACAAAACCTCCTGAGCAGCGTAACGCTCAGGAGGTTAAGGAAGTTAGTCATTACGTCTGGGTGGGTTTTCTGCAGGCACTCGAGTTTCCTTCCACATCCCTAAAACATACAGATATGTTAATTGGTTCCCCCTAAATTGACCCTAGACTACGCTACATGCACTACATGATACATACATAGACATAGGACTACGGCAGGGATTAGAGCACACAACAGCCAGACCCCACCAATTGATTACAATTTCTTGTTACTGGCTTGTGGCACCCTGTTGTTAGGTTGAAAATGCAGTATTCTTTTTATTTCATATTGGTGGATTATGCCCAAAAGCATGGGGTCAGAGTGTTTGCAAATTTAAATCAGTAATAACTATAATATTATGATGAATGGAACCACAATGCTCCATGTTTCTGGTGTGTACGGCTTGGCACTGCAATGTGTATAAATATTATTATTATTATTATTAATTAGTATTTATATAGCGCTGACATCTTCCACAACGCTGTACAGACTACCGTATATTGTCTTGTCACTTAACTGACCCTCAGAGGAGCTAACGATCTAATCCCTACCACAGTCATAGGTCTATCCATGTATCGTGTAGTGTATGTAGGGCCAATTTAGAGGTAAGTCAATTAACTTATCTGTATGTTTTGGGGAATGTGGGAGGAAACCAGAGTGCCCAGAGGAAACCCACATAGACACGGAGAGAACATACAAACTCCGTGCAATTGTTGCCCTGGCTAGGATTCGAACTGGGAATCCAGTGAGCGTGCTAACCACTATGTCACCGTGTTGCCCTTACTCTGACCTGCGTATTGATCTGAATACAGATACTTATCAGACCTGATGTATAGAATGCGCCTGATCCTAGTAAAACATAGGATCTAACTAAGCCCAGCTTCTTCATCTCCAAAGATCAGATTATTGCAATGCTGTTCATGTTTTTATGCCATACTTCCAACAATAGGCTACTTCTACTCTGAACATGTTCAGACCTGTTTTCATTAAGGGTAAACGTACATTGCGCAAAGCAATACATCAGATTTTTCCTTTTCATATTTTAAAGCTGAGATGGGGAGGATGGCCTTTCAATTTCAGTAATGGGAAAAAATAAAGATTGGTCTTGAGTAGTTGCTCTGGGC
The DNA here is from genome assembly GCF_040937935.1 of Hyperolius riggenbachi. NCBI lineage: Eukaryota > Metazoa > Chordata > Amphibia > Anura > Hyperoliidae > Hyperolius > Hyperolius riggenbachi. The sequence goes on from NC_090648.1 coordinate 146,989,070, forward strand.
AAAGACAGTGCTTTACTTTAACACATTATTTCACGGTGTAATGATGCAGTGAAAGGGCAGTAATCCATTCTGATCATTCAGATTTCAATTACTGTCGCTAGATGACTTAAAAGATGCTTTCTTATTGGACACTCTTGGCTATTGAATTTTATATCCTAGGTCTTTGGCCTTGGCTTTCTAAATATAGAGCACAAGGCTTATGGCAGCGTGAGGCATATGGATACGTTACAAGGTTTTAAAATGAACAGAAAGGTTTGAGTTGTCAAATGGGCTTCAAGTGCAGATTCATGGATCGTGTACAGGCCTTTGCCTCTGACACAGGAGACCAGGGTCTGAATCTCAGCTCTTTCTGTTCAGTAAGCCAGCACCTATTCAGTAGGAGAACTTGGGTAAGACTCCCTAACACTGCTACTGCCTATAGAGTGCCCTAGTGGCTGCAGCTCTGGTGCTTTGAGTCCAACAGGAGAAAAGGGTGATATAAATGTTATTTGTCTTGTCTATTCCTTCCTTACCCTCCATCTTCCTAGTTGTGGACTTCTCCTTTAAATATACACACCCCTGCATTTCTCCTAGTTTATCCTTTCCCTCCCTTCTCTTAAAGAGGAACTCCAGTGGAAATAATGTTTTAAAAAAAAGTGCTTAATATTTACAATAATTATTTTTAAATGATTTGGTCAGTGTCTGCTCATTGTAAATTCTTTCCTCTCCCTGATTTACATTCAGACATTTATCACATGGTGACATTTTTACTGCTGGCAGGTGATGTCACCGGAAGGAGATGCTGCTTGCTTTTTGGCAGTTGGAAACAGCTGTTATTTCCCACAATGCAACAAGGCTCCCACAGTGTGATGCCAGGACCTCAGAGCTGTGAGGCGCTGACATCACAATGGGGGGAGGGGGGGTTCAACACAATATCAGCCATACAGAGCCCCCTAAGGCAATAAGCCTTAGTAAATCTTCACAATAGGAGTAAACAGTTCATACAGTAAGGCGAGTGATACTCCAATACCACTCCCCCCCAAAGCAAAACGACTCACCACCAGATGGGGCGGCCTGATCGGGTCCGTCTGCACCTCCGGGGTATAGGCCACCCCTCAGCCTCTCCTGGAAACACTCCTCCGCTGCGTCCCTCAGATGAGCAGTTGCTTCAGATAAAAACACAGAAGACGCTTCACATAGCGTAAAAGGGGGAGGACATCCCACGTTTATTGAATAAAAAGAGAGTTAAAAACAAATACAGCAATCACTAATGCGGTGTGGGACTGGGCGGTGAGCGACAGGATATGCCTAAAAGCGGCAGAAGTCGCAGGTCACCCGAACTTTCCCGCAGGAGCAAAAACTGCCGCTAGTGAATGCAAAGAATAGCGTGCGCCGACCAGTCACCGCGTCCGATGACTATTGTGAAGATTTACTAAGGCTTATTGTCTGAGGGACTGGACTTTTAAACGCTTTTTTCCTAATTTTTATCCATACTTTGAACTGTTAAATAGGCAAGCGCTCCGCCTAACCTTGTCGGTGTTAATCCAGTCTCCACTTTGCCCTAAGGGTCTGTGTATTGCTACTTATCAACGTTTTATTGTATTATTTTAACATTTGTGAGCGCTTCTATACGTCTTTCATACAGAGCCCCCTATTGATCCGTTTGAGAAAATGAAAAGATTTCTCATGGGAAAGGGGGTATCAGCTACTGATTAGGATGGACTTCACTTCTTGGTTACGGGGTCTCTTTAAGCTGGATACTCACCTAATGACACAGGGAGATGGATCACAAAGGCGTTCCCCAATCCATCTTCCTGCTGGCAGGAACTCGTGACGTCACGCGATGGCACACATTAGTGTGAACTAGAGTTCAAGCAAACGTGGTACTTTGCATGGGAGCAGACTCCCTCCTAGGTACCGATGGAATATTGGTTTGGAGTTTATTTTTTTTTCTAAAGGTTAGCATTAGGGGATAGGGTAACAGGGCCAATGGATGTTAGATTTAATAATCATGGTCAGAAGGTCAGGATTAGGTGTCAGGAAGAGTTTAACATTAAAATGTGACAAGACTTTACAGAAAACTAATGGATGATCACAGATAGGTCAGGTAAATACAAGGGCTCTCCAGACTGAATAGAACCACCTGCTAGTGGACAGTGGAAGTCCAGGATAGCTTAAGTCAATACTGCCACCAGCAGGCAGGAAGTGGGTGGGGGGAGGTTTAAGTAAAACATTAAGAAGGAGTTTTTAGGGAAAAGTTAGGGCTAGGCATTAGAAAGGAGAAGGGCATTGTTAAGGGTTAGCCAGTGGAGGGGGGGAAGCACTCTAAACTCCTAATGAAGGCACCATTGGCCATAGCACCTTACTGAATCAGAGCCTCTGTTTTAGGCACACTTCTAAACATACCGGCCAACCATAAGAATGCATACATCTATGCTTCAACCAGTTGCGCAAGGAAGCTAAGTAGAAATTCCTACAATGCACATAGTTGAAACATTCTGTGCACCCAGGTTAGAAAACATTTCAACAAATATAGTGCTGAGCAGTTTAAAGCAGCTGGATTCCATTCCTCACATCTGGACGGACTTCTTTACATGTTTTCGCTGTCACAGCTGTTCTTAAAGCTACAGAAAGTCACATGTCCAAAGCGGAGCACTGCTACAAAGACACAGGCTGAAATATTTCACATTTCAAAAGCATGTGCAGCTGGAAAAGCAATGTTTCTGTAAATATTTATCAGATAATCTAGACAGTGTTTTAGGACACCGATTAAAAGAACCCTTCTGGGCAAATCATCCAGTTTGGTGACTTTGGTTAGCTACAAAATAATTATGAACAATTAAGCCAATGAGAGCGTTTTAGAGTTACGGGCATTTGTGGGCGTGCAGACAGCCACACCCGGGTTGGCGTGTTCATGGACTCAGCTATGCTTCATAGAAATGACTTGTCTGTTTTGTAATAACTAAGTCATACACTCCATCATAAACACGTCTCTTCTTTGCACTTTACTTTGTTTTCTACTTAGTATAAGCTCTTTTGTACAAATGTGACAAAATGTTTGTAAACCAAATCTTACTGTGAAATTCCAATTTTGTTAAACATAAATACAGAAGTGTGCTATAAACGCTATGTAGTGCGGTGTATTGGAGCTACACAAATAGTTTTATAATTTATTGTTATTAAAAATGATATTTCCATTTCAGTTTACAGTCGGTTATGAATTTCCCAAACTGTCTGTAGGCTCAAATTGCACTTGTCTGCAAGCATGGTGTCTGCGCCCTCTTTGGAGAAAAAAAGTATTTTCTGCACTCTGTAGAGATTCTTTTTTTCACAATAAAAGTGAAATTTAACTTTAATGTAGTTTGTGAATGCTGTAGCCTCTATAAAGTTTTTAATAGTGCTCATAGGTATGAACTGACATTTCTTGAGGTGTTTATCGCACAAGTCGGTAATTTACCTCACTGGTCTGTAATTTAACCACTTGAGGACCGCGGTTTTAAACCTCCCTAGTGACCAGGACATTTTTTACTAAACTGGCCACTGCAGCTTTAAGGCCTAGCTGCAGGGCCACACAACTCAGCACACAAGTGATTCCCCCTCCTCCCCTTTTCTCCCCACCAACAGAGATATCTGTTGGTGGGGTCTGATTCCTCCCCCGTTGTTTATTTTTTTAAATAAATATTTATTGTATTTATTTTTTAATAAATTGTGCTAACTTTTTATTTTTTTATTCCCCCCCTCCCTCCCCCCGCCAGCCAATCAGCGTGATCGGCTGTCATAGGCTTCAGCCCATGACATTCGATCACTCCCCAGCCTATGGAGGGGACAGCCATGTCACACGGCTGTCCCCAGTACAGCGCTGCCTTAGATCATAGCACTGTACAGGGTAATTAGACAGGGTAATTAGTCTTACAGTCTCTGAGCGGCGATCGCCGCTGGGAGACTGAAGGCGGAGCTCCGCTCCGCCTTCCAAGTGGAGATGCGCTCGCATCAGAACGTGTGATCTGCTGCTAGTCCCATAGAAGGCCGTTCACGCCAAGTGGCGTGGAGCGGTCGTGGGGCTGCTGCTGTGTCCACGCCAATCGGTGTGGAGCGGTCGGCAAGAGGTTAAGCTTGCCATGCGTTAGTAAATTCACATTTGATAAAATGTTTGGTTAAAAACAGCTGTTTTATGCTGTTTCTGCATTACTGAATGCGGAAATGTTTAGTATACATTTCATGAAAACGGACAGCTTCTTTAAAGAACAAATGTTAGCCATAATATGCCCCCCTAAAAAAATACACATGTAAGTAGATAAATACTTGCTCTACTTATATAACAGATGTATTGCACTGTCCACCTATTAGATTTCATTATTTTTTTAATCTTCTTAATGAACTATTCCCCTCTTGGCAGTAGCCATCTTGGTTCCTAGGGTAGATTCTTCCCCCCCCACTCCCGATCTCCCTCCTCCCCGCACTTATTCTGAGCACAGCGGGGAGGATAAATGAAGCAGGCACAGACTCACCTAATAATGGATCCAAGCGCTGCTGTTCTCATCTATTCTCTGTACTACTAGGGTGACCAGGCGTCCTCTTTTGCCCGGACAGGTTAATTTTTTCCTACCTGTCCGGGGCGTCCTGGCGAGTTTTAGAAATGTCTTGGTAGTGAAGAGCCATTTGGGAGTCAAACAAGCCGGCTCTTTAAAGAGAGCCAAGCGGCTAAGCCAGAAGAGCCGATGCTTTCTAAAGAGCCGGAATTCCCATCACTAGACTGAGTCTCAGAGACTGAGACTCGGGAAAATCTGCTGCCAATAAGATTGCATTTGTGGGGAAATCTGCTGCCAATAAGATTGCATTTGTGGGGAAATGTGCTGCCAATCTCATTGCATTTGTGGGGAAATGTGCTGCCAATCTCATTGCATTTGTGGGGAAATGTGCTGCCAATAAGATTGCATTTGTGGGGAAATGTGCTGCCAATAAGATTGCATTTGTGGGAAATGTGCTGCCAATCTCATAGCATTTGTGGGGAAATGTGCTGCCAATCTCATAGCATTTGTGGGGAAATCTGCTGCCAATCTCATTGCATTTGTGAGGAAATCTGCTGCCAATCTCATTGCATTTGTGGGGAAATATGCTGCCAATCTGATTGCATTTGTGGGGAAATATGCTGCCAATCTCATTGCATTTGTAAAGAAATATGCTGCCAATCTAATTCCATTTGTGGGGAAATCTGTTGCCAATCTCATTGCATTTTGTAAGGGAATGTTCTGCGAATCTGATTGCATTTTGTGGTCGGCTGGCCGGCCCTCCACCATGTGGTTTCGAAAAAAATGGCCCTCCATGCCCGCGAAGTTGGACAGCACACTGCTAAGGTCTTGTATATTTGTCCTCACCCATGACCACGCCCATATGCTGTTCTGATCATCCTTTTTTTGGAAATCAAAATATGGTCACCCTATACACTACCGGCGGCGGCGGCAGTGCAGAGAGTATAGAGGGGAACTGCAGTGCCTGGAACCATTGTTAGGTGAGTCTGTGTGTGCCGCCTTTATCCTTCCCCATTGATCAGAGTGGGGAAGAGGGGGAATGCGGCGGTAGCACATGCAGCAGGCGGGCAGAGACCGAGCGGACATGCTACTGGAGGAGGGGGGCAGAGGACAGAGACAGGAGATAGCCTCTGGCCCCCTTCCCTGTGCTCTAACAACGGCTAGATCCACCGCAGTGGAGACAAGGCAGCCAATTGCAGCGCAGAGAGGTGAGTGACAGAGGCTTCAGCCAATCAGGCTGGTTCAGCCTGCCTGTCACTTCTCTTCTGCGGCCGTGCGTACCCTCTTAGAGCCTGGGGGCATGAGGAGGAAAAACCCATCAGGAAAAAAAGTAAGATTGATTTTAAATGTTTGAATTGCCTTGTTAGCACCCTTTTTTGCTGTGTAACAACCAGCAATAGAAAATTTATTTTGCAATGAATGCCTAACAGTTACTCTTTAACCCCCTGTCACCCATGCAGGCTTGTATAGGGATCCAACGCCATTATTCTCTAAGGAGGCCTCGCGCACCCGCTGATCCCAACGAACTCTTGGCACTGATTCCTCTGCGGCTATCTTTTTGGGGTCCCTATTTGCCCAAAATTCTAATTTCAGAAGCCAATTTTCGCATTCCCAGCCTCTGCAATTCAGATGCAGAGGATGTCTATGACCATTCAGCACCAGGAATTAATCAGGATTGGTGGTTGCACGGGACATCCTTAGAGGATACTGGCATTGGATCACTTCTGTGGATACTTGCGCAGGATTATCCAAAGGTAAGTATTAATGGTTAATTTAGAACAATATGGGCAGCACAGTGGCATAGTGGTTAGTACCCTCGCCTTGCAGCGCTGGGTCCGCAGTTCAAGTCCCATCCAGGGCACTATCTGCTTGGAGTTTGTATGTTGTCTGCTTGGGTTTCCTCCAAGCAGTCTGGTTTCCTCCCACATCCACAAAACATACAGATAGGTTAATAGGCTTCCCCTTAAAAATTGGACCTAGTCTACAATAAATACATGATATAGACATATGACTGTGGTAGGGCCCCTCTGAGGGACAGTTAAGTGACAAAACAATATACAGTACTATGCAGTGGCGTAGCTAAGGAGCTATGGGCCCCGATGCAAGTTTGACAATGGGGCCCCCCAAGCACTCTATAAATAACAATTGAAATGGCGCACCAAAACCTGCCAATGGCAAATACAGTCTCAGTTGTGCAAGAGGGGGATGGGAAACAGCGTTGCGTAAGATGTTGGCGCTTTATAAATACAATAAATGGTTACTACTCTTCAAAGTATCTATAGAAGTGACTATTAACAGCACAGGACCAATAGAGAGCTAATACTGCAGTTGAGGGAGGGCCCTTTGGGGCCCCCCTGGCCCAAGGACCCTGATGCGGTCGCAACCTCTGCAACCCCAATTGCTACGCCCCTGGTACTCTGTATAGCGTTGCGAAGATGTCGGTGCTATATAAATAATAATAACAATAAATTACTTAATTTGTGTGTGTGTGGGTAGGGGGGCTAACTCTTTGTGGAAATGGGTAAGGGGTCAGTACACCTATGCTCATTTCACCTAGGGAGGAGAAGGGGAGCATCTGGGGAAGAAATGATATAACTTGGAAAATATGGTACAACCTATTAAAATAGAATAAATACAGGAAAATATAAAACGTCATATATTCTACAGAAAAAAAATCACATTTATGTTTGTGCCCCTTTCACCTTCACTATAAATACTAGTTTACTGCACTGAACGTGGTCAAGTCATGACCAGAACTCAGCAGAGCTCTCAGTGAAAGTGAATGAAGACTCTGTATATATCAATGAAGGCCTACTATAGTGAGTGATGAAATGGTGCAGTGTTGGGTGGTATCAGTACATTAGATAGGTTTCTGACTTTATTTATTGGTATTTGGTTCTTAAACCTTTCATCCTTACTCACTAAGTTCCATCAAAAGCTGCAAACCTAAACGTAATGTTCATTTTAAAATAAGAACAGCATGGTCAAAGCACTGCAATAAAGCAAGTATGGTCAAAGCACTGCAATAAACATACAGTAAGAAGACCATATATGGCTTCCAGCATATAAATATTTAATATTTAAAAATCCCCTGCTGCCCTCACAATCTACACTAGCTACCCTACAGTACACTAACCCCTGCTGCCGCTCCAGCTACACGAACTACCCTTCACTAACCCCTGCTGCCCCCACCAGCTACAATAACTACACTAGACTAATCCCTGCTGCCCCCACCACCTACACTAAGTACTCTACACTAATCCCTGCTGCCCCAACCAGCTACAATAACTACCTGACACTAACCACTGCTGCCCCTCCAGCTACACTAACTACCCTACACTAACCCCTGCTGCTCCTCCAGCCCCACTAACTACCCTATACTAACCCCTGCTGCCTCTCTAGCTACACTAACTACTCTACACTAACACCTGCTGCTCCACTAGCTCCACTAACTACCCTGCACGAACCCCTGCTGCCATCACAATGTACACTACCCACCCTACACTAACCCCTGCTGCCCTCACCAGCTACACTAAGTACCCTACACTAATACCTGCTGCCCCCACCAGCTACACTAAGTACCCTACATTAAACCCTGCTGCCCCTCCAGTTACACTTACTACCCTACACTAACCCCTACAGCCCCTCCAGCTACACTAACTACCCTACACTGACCCCTGCTGCTCTGCTAGCTACACTAACTACCCTACACTAAGCCCTGCTGCACTCCAACTACACTAACTACCCTACACTAGCCCCTGCTGCTCCACTAGCTACACTAACTACAAGTGTGGAGGTCCTCACCTATTTGGCCGGGGCATTCCCAGTCCTCCATCTACTCCTCCGTCTCCAGCTGGTGCACTCTGTCCGCCGTCTTGCATCCCTTCCTGCTTGTATCCTCGCTGGCGCCCTCTCACTGCATGACATGGTGGCGCAAGGCGAAGGGAAGGCTGCAAATGGAAAAGGGAGGCTGCAAATGGATAGCTGCACTAGGAAGCTAAACATGAGAGGGGCTTATGGCTGTACAGTACATGGGTGTTACTAATGTAAGAGGAGTCTGCACATGAAATGGGAAGGAGCCTGCTGAACATAGAAGGGGAGCCACAAGAAAGAATATAAATCCAGCCATGATCATATTCCAATATACTAGATATCTTTTTTTTTTTTTTTAAGTAAGGAAATGATAGTTTTCTTCAGTCAATTGGCGTCATGTCTGTCCTCAGGCTAAGTCCAAAATAACTGTGCTAATTTCAGGTGCTCCACTTTGTGCGTTAGACATTCCAGTTAGGATAGACGGCATGTCATTTCTGTTCTATATAAATATGCTGCAGTGCCTTAGTTACATCTTTCTACTGCCATAGAAAATATATATTGTCTTGTCACTTAACTGTCCCTCAGAGAGGCTCACAATCTAGTCCCTGCCATAGTCTTATGTTTATGTATGTATCATGTAGTGCATGTACCATAGTCTAGGGCCAAATTTAGGGGGAAGCCAATTAACTTATCTGTATGTTTTTGGGATGTGGTAGAAAACCGGATTGCCCAGAGGAAACCCACGCAGACACGGGGAGAACTAATAATCTGTACAGCGCTGCGTAAGAAGTTGGCACTGTATAAGTACTAAATAATAATAATAATAATTCAGAATGTAAGCTTCCCTGCTCCTTTTGTGAAAAGGGTGCCCTGACACAGTCACAAGCCCTGCACTAACACTGATGTTTATACTTTGCATTACGGCTGTCTTGCATGGACACCAGTGATAGAAGCTATAATGCAAAATGGTTAGTGCCTCTTTAAAATGTCGTTATGCAGATATAATTCACGTCTTAATTGTGTGCATATTATTGCTACATTATTTTAATCTCAACAAATGGGCAAATTTCTATTCCGTTGTACAGAAGATGGTGCACTCTTGTTAACATTTATTCTTCGTATGTCTGCGGTCTTGAAAAAGGGGCTAAAAGAGACCAAAAGGCCTCCTTACTAAAATGCTATGCAAAACAGAAGTCTGCCTTCTTTAAGGGAACCTAAACTGAGAGGAATATGGATTTTTCCTTTTAAACAATATCTGCTGCCTGACTCTCCTGGTGATGTCTTTAGCTGCAGCAGTGGCTGAATCACACACCTGAAACAAGCATGCAGCTAATCCAGTCTGACTTCAGTCAGAGCACCTGCTTGTTCAGAGGCTGTGGCTAAAAGTATTAGAGGCAGAGGATCAGCACGACTGCCAGGCAACTAGTATTATTTTAAAAGGAGAAATCCATATCCTTCTCAGTTTAGGTTCCCATTAAAACAGAAGGTATATGCGATTATTCAAGTTGGAGTGAGCCTTGATATGTCCCTCAATGCATCACTGCTGAATATACTGTGGTAGAAAAAAGATAGACAGTCATTAACTTTTTTGTAGACAATACCAGCATTTGACATTTTTGTACAATTGTACAATGAATTGCAAAAAAAAAAAAAAGAAGAAGAAGAAGAAAGGACTGGCTGCAGGTAAGGATAGAATTAAAAGGATAATCTGGCCATATGCTGGTTGATTTTTTTCAGTCGATATCCAGCTGATTGGATCATTTGATCAAATCTGCTAGAAATACAGTGGCCTCAATTCACTAAGATCATGCTGGAGATAATAAGGCAAGAGAAAACTTACCTCCACACAGTGAGAGAGTTATCTTATCTCTTCATTACTTAAGTTACCTCCTCTGTAGTTAAGTTACCTCCTCTGTAGTTAATTTACCTCCTCTGTAGTTATTTTCACACGTTAATAAACAGCCTGTCTTTAACTCTGGAGTTATGTTAAGGATTGAAGAGTTAACTTAAAGGCAGAAGAGTTAACTTTAGATTTGCCTGAGGTAAAATGTTTCCTGAATACGACATGCCTCGTCACCATGGTGATCACTCTAGAAACGTTATTAAAGACAGAAGATAAGCTTAGGCCCGGTTCACATTAGCGGTTGTTTGCCAAACGGACCGGATGACCTGACCGGATCCGGACCGGATCCGGATCGGAACCGTACGGTTCTGATCCGGATCCGATCCGGATCCGGTCAGGTTGCATCAGGTGGTAATCAGGATGCGATCCGGATCCGTTTGGCAAAGTTAACGTAAAAAAAAAAAAAAATGTTGGGGTCTGGGAGGTCAGCAGAAGGGGGACCTGTGGAATCAGGCCCTCTGCTGTTTAGCACTCACCTCCACCTCCGACATGCTGCCAACATCCTGCCAACACCTCCAGCTCGTGCTGCTCCACTCCAAAATGCTTGCCCATGTGTCCCCAGCCAATATCGCCGCAAAAATCCGCATAGGAAGTGGGGTAGAACATCCGGATTTCTCAGCCAGTGTGTTGTGCGGCCTCCGGTTCCCATTTGTTTGTATTGGCCGGATGGTGCAGTCCGGCTCCGCCCCGGATACGGCTGCCGGAGGGGCCGGATGAAAAAATAGCGCATGTTGGAACGGAGGCCGGAGTCCGGATCCGGCCCGGATCCGGTCCGGCTCCGGTTCTGCAGAACGGACCCATGTGAACGGACGCATAGGCTTTAATTGCTATGCCGTGCGTCCGTTCCGTCCGTTCTGCAGGCGGTGCGGCTCCGGCACGGCGATTCCGGAGGGCCACCGCAAGTGTGAACCGGGCCTTAGTGAATTGAGGCCATTGTATTTTTTTTTACATACACTAATAGATGGCCACCAGATCGACCAACAGATAGATCCCACTCTGATCTAATTACAATCATGCAATTATATGTAGATTCAGGTTAGCACACCAGCTTATAGATGCAATATTTCCATTGTATTGCTTCATCAGCACGTGATATGACAATTGTTTCAGGGCCACGGATGGTCCTCTTCTTCAGAAAGTGCAGACAAACTTTTTAGTTTGTCTGCACTTTCTGAAGAAGGGGACCCTTCGTGGCCCTGAAACAATTGTCATATCATGTGCTGATGAAGCAATAAAATGGAAATATTGCATCTATAAGCATGATTGTTTAGTGACTTGGCTTGGCACCTCAGGTTATGCACCCATTTTCCGGGTAAGGTGTGCCAGCCCCACAACCTTCTTGACCGTAATCTGATCAAAGAGGGATCCAATTTTGCCCATACACTGCACACAGGTTTGAATCAATTTCATCATGAAATCGATTCAAAACCTGTGAAGCCGCCGCTTGCCTCTCCGTCCCCTGGTCTCCCCCCATTCCGGCTCCCCCGGCCAGCAGCAATAGAATCATCTGTCCGGCTGGCGCAAGTCCCCGGAATGCGTGCTCTCCTCAATTCTTCCCCTCATCCCTTCCCGTAGCGTCCTGTGACTAGCGGTAGTTTATACAGTAGAGGGCGCTCTACTATGTGAATTAGCTAGTCACAGGACGCGACAGGAAGTGAAGAGGAGATGGAGAAGAAAGTGAGACAGCATGGACCCCGCGGACTTGCACCAGCCGGACAGGTGACGTCATTGCTGCTGCTATGCTGCATCGGTCGTCGCCTAATCAAACGGCGCAAGCGACGCGCACCAGACCCTCCAATGATCGAGCAAAATTTTCCGTCAAGACCAATCGATTGAATCGACCGATGTCGGATGGCAATCGGTTGATCGGTCAGCGTTTGCTATGGAATCTGCTGTGTATTGGCGGGAATTCGACCCAGTGTATTGGTTAATTTAGGTAGTTCATGAGACATTGCAACATAGTGTTCTGGATATAGCTATATTTAATCGGAGCCTTGATAAGCTTTGAGCCCTGATAATGATAAGACGTTGGGTAATTAGACTATTGGTTTGGTGATAATAAACAGCATGTCATGTGCAAATAAACTTTAAACTCCTCTCTGTTGCATTTAATTAACTTTATGCCAGAATGTTCATGTGTCTGTTACTGAAGACTCAATAGCTTGAGCTACGGGTTTCAGAGACAGGAGTCGCGCTTGTCTTGTTATTGGTCAGAGGCAGAGCAGTGAGGTAGAGCGCTTCAAGTCAGCCGAAGGGCTAGGAGAAACTAATTTAAGAGCACTGACAAATTTTCTCTGTATGCCAAATGTTTTAATGCTTTAAATACTGTGTGTACCGCCAGAGAAGGCCATCCAAGGACTTTGAAATGCATAATCTGGAGAGGGATTTTGCCTTGTTTGCATAGTTTATTAGATTCAGTACTTTTTTTTACGTTGTCTGAGTTCTGACTGTATTGAACTAACCCAACCAGGGCCCTGTAATAAATATTAAGACGTAATGCTAAATGGCAGCGAAGATTTTTTTAATCTATATTCAGCAAAGGCATTAGCCTGTAATCCTTAACATTAAACTTATCTTTATTAGGTTTTGGGATGACAGCTATTTGGGCCAAGAGGAAGTGCAAGTTTACACTGTCATCCTTTAGCAGAAAAATGTAAAGTTTGTTCATATGCGGGAACAGTGTATTTATTAATTTTGTATAATAAAAGGCCGTGAGGCTGTCAGGGCCTGGGGATTTCTCCAGCTTAAGTTTTGACAGTATGGATGATTTAATTCGGAAGTGTCTGCATGCGGCGTACTAACTGCCTCCATGTTTAATTTGGGAGTTGTCACCTCATTTAAAAACAGATCAGAGCTCTTCAGGTCAGCAGCCTTAGGGATGCCATATAGTTTTCTTATAATGACGTTAAAGTTTTGAACAGGATATTAGGATCTGATGATATATTGCCAGGCTGAAGTTTAATTTGCAACACTGAATTTATTTGTTCTTTATTCGTCAATTTAACAACTTACAAAAATGTATCTGGCTTATTTGCTATTTTATACTATAGCAGAAAAATTGATCCTATCTCATTATACGCTCTGTCCTATGCAATAGTATTTTTGCACTTTGGTGTCTTGAGTACAGTAGTAGATATGTTGGTAGATGATGTGATCTGATTAGTTCTTTCCAGGGCCGTTTAGGCATAGAGAAAATACAGAGAGCACTCTAAAAACAATAGGTACAAAGCATGTTTCCCTGTCCAAGACAGGTCTCAACTGGATTCAGATGTCTGTCGGTGAGATGCAGCCTGTGTATGATTCTGTCCCTTTGAAAAGCCAGGGAGCAGGCTCTCAGGATGGCAGCGCGGTGGACTCCTCCAGGGGACGCAGTTAGCCTTAGGATGCAGGGGGACCATCTGGATGTCCCGTGGGTTGGAGGGAAGCAGAGGTGCTTACCCCACAGTAATGTTACCAGCTCCTCCCTGGTGGAAGACGGGAGAGCGGTGTTTGCGTATCAAGTGCCCCCTTGAGCTGTATGCTGGAGAGGTAGGCGTCACACGCTTGCTTGGCAATACTGTGGTGACTGCAGATAATGGACGAGGAAGCTTGAATGACTAAAAGAGGTGGTTTATTGGGCAAATAGATGACGTGTTTCTTGGAGGTATGTCCTTTGTTTTGTCAGGTCATAAAACAAACAATATGGCGGCATGAAAATTATACATTTGGACAGCATCAGTTAATTCAAACTGGCCAAACGGCATAATCTGGATGGGAGGGGAAGAGGAAGTGAGGTAACGGGTGGAAATGGATATAGAAAACAAGTCAATGCATATGCATTAAGAGCTGTGATGTCACTGTTCTATTGGGCGGGGTATGCAAAACACCACATGGGCATACTCAGAAGTAAAAAAGTACAAACTAGGTGTGGAAAAACACTGAAAGATTAGTAGAGAAATATATAAAATTATTAGATCCTGGTATTAAGGGCTTACATGCGCTATAAAAGTGACCCTCCATTTTTATCATGTCACCATAACATTAATAGGTTATTTCCAATGGTGCTATTTTAAATGGGTCATATAGGGAGAGGCTATGTAAAGTGAAATGGAATTCATGCCAATCGGCTCACACAGGAATAAGACGCTGTACAACAAATGGAGCAATAATCACCATTAAAATCAATAAAATGTGGATGCCAGACACATCGGATGTATGTCCAAATATACATACATTGCTCATGTAGTTAGGTATAACGCAATTTATTATTCAAAATATTATACATAAAAATGAATGAAAGCATGGAGAGTGGATTGCAATCATTTTAGAACATATGTGTGCACCTATATATATGAGTCTTTGTGGCACGTACATGCATAGATGTGCATGCGAACACGTTTACATAAACATTTGTGCCTCACTTTTGCCTTCTTCACTCCTTCAGTCCCCAGTGCCACCTCTGCCCCCTGTGTGTCCCTCCTTTCCCCTGTGCCTCCTTCTGTCCCCCTATGCCTCCTTCTGTTTCCCTTTGTGCCTCCTTTTGTCTCCCTTTGTGCCTGCTTCTGTTTCTTTGTGCCACCTTTAGTACCCCTCTGCCACCTCTGTCTTCCTGTGAATCCAGAGATGGGTTAAAGTGAAATAGTGCCCTAGACAAGCAATGACTTTGCCAAGATTTGTTGGGGGCTACCATTAAAAATGGGCCCCTAGATTTTTTTCCAGGCCCTATGCACCTGCTTAAGTTGGCTTGGGGATGATTTGGCTCTGTTTGCGTCCCTCTGTGACTCCCTTTGTCCCCTTGCCCCACTATCCGTTCTCGTCCCCCTCCTGCTCTCCTCAAGTCCAGTGTATAAAGGCAGAGTATAGCTCTAGAGAAGCTGTGCTCTAACCTCCCCTCTGGAGTCCAGTGCCGTGCCTGTGCGACCCATCATGTCTGTTTTGTGCTTCCTCTAGTGCTAGCACCTCACTCTCCTCATGTAGCTTGTAATCACGCTACATGTGGTAGGAGGTCCTGGGCTCTAGGACAAGTGTTGAGTGGACAGGCGGAAGCACAGCACTTTACTCTGGTGGGGATGTGAGAGCACAGCTTCTGCTGCGCTATTCTCTGCATTTACACACTTCCTGCTGGGGTAGTGCAGGAAGGGTGTGTGCAACAAAATGCAACAGGTTTGGCAGGTTGTCTGTATCTCAGCGACTCCCTGTAGTATTCATCCTGTATGGTGGGGTTTTTTTGAGGGGGGGGGGGAGCACAGGACTTCTTGCCTAGAGTGACAAAAATGCTAGAAACACCCTGGGTTCTTCCCACGCTTAATAATTTAAACTCAAAAGTCTGATTGTTTTATGAAACCGTAACATTTATTTTGCACCACCTTCCGATGGGAGATTTTTAAGCCAGCACTAAATTTATTTTCAGGAGAGGGATTAAAATCAGACTATTACTTCAAGCAAATTATGTTAATTCTATTTTGATTTCGGTAGAAGTGGTGGAGGTGGGTGTTGAGTGTCATAGAGTTGAGCGAATTATTGGTACACCCCTGCCTCCACTGGACCTCCTCCATGCTTCCAGGCTGAGAACAAGGGCAAATAGGATCACACAAGACCCCCTCCACCCCGGCAGTCGCTTTTTCAACCGCATGCGCTCCGACCACCGTTATAGAGCTATTTCCACCAAAACGTCCAGACATAGAAACTCCTTTTTCCCCCAAGCAGTGCGCCTTCTGAACTCGAGCCATGCACACAGCAAAGCTAAATAGCAGGTCTGTCACCCAGACCTAAATAGCCTGTAGGTACTCAACCTGGGTCGATTCCTCATTTCATTGTACTTGCACCTAGGACTAATTAACCAAATTGCAGGACCAGCTGCTACGTTCTACGTCTGTTCATTTTGCACATGTACTTGTACTACTATGTTGTACTTTATACTGGTTGAACTCGATGGACGTATGTCTTTTTTCAACCAAAATAACTATGTAACTATGTAACAATGCCTGCATCTTTTCTTCAATGCATTTCTGTATTGCGACTTGCTAGTTATGTTCTGATGTTGTTGTTCTTGCACTATGCTCTATGCCAATGTGTACCACAAATAATTCCAGGTGCGGCAACCGCTGCACTTGGTGAAATAAATTGATTCTGATTCTATTCACAGTGAAAGTTGGATGGACATTAACACTACTTTCTCTAAAATATTAAACATAGCAAAACAAAACAACAGAAAACTTTAAAAGACTGATATTATGTCATTTGAAAGGTCACTTACTGATGCTAAATGATAACATTACCATTCGCAGGACAAATGATTAAATGCCTGAAATCAAGCTATGAAGAAATGGCTATTTACTTACTAATGATAGAAACTAGACAACTGTGAAAACTTAAAATTTTAGCTTCCTCTGTCTGTTCCTATGATGTCTAGAAATATATCTGTGAAATTGTTGACAGTTGTTGCCAATCCAGTAACCACATATTTGATTGTTCCCTGATACATGATCTCATTGTTCATTCATATTAATAGAAATGTATGTTAATTCAAGTTTGCATTTAAGCACTTATAGACCATAAATAACGTACATTTATCAATTTATTACTTGGAGTTCCCCTTAATGTTAAAAGCTGATGGGCTGTCAACTAAATAAATAACTTCCAACCCATCTATGGGAGGATTTCTAAGTATAGTTATCCTTTAATAGATGTCAAGGCAAGGAAGGTAACAGAATTAAACCAATAGATTCCAGATCGTTTATGACAAAGCCGTGTCACAGGGCAACAGAGACCAGGCTGACATATTCAGACCATTATCTGATTTTTAGTCATAGCCCACGAAAAAAGTTGGCACATCACTCTGAAACGCGTCAGCCTTGACAAGATGTGGGCTCCTTCCTCGTAGGCTTGAAGTTTCCGAGTCTTTTTTGCCTCTTCTCTACAAGTACTAAACTGTAAAGTTCTTATAAATAAATTATAAAAAGGAAATAGGCTGATATGATTTAAGAAAAAAAAAAACAAGGTAAAATAATAAAGATTGCCTGAGCCATTGCACCTCCACAGACACAAGCCGTAATGAAGTTACAAAAGTTCCACTGTGTTTTGTTTACAATGGTTAACCGGCCAAATACATATTTATTACAGACTCCAATGCAATTTCATGTGAGAATGGCAGAACAATGCTGTATGGCTGTAAATTCACATTGTATATATGTTATAATCAAATCGAACATTAATCTCCTGAATCCAGAGTGTCTGCCTGGAAACTGTTTATATCTTTTATATTGGAAAGTTTAATTAAATTCCATACATTTCACTAAGACATCTCTCTACAGAGCGCTGGAGGACATGAACCCTCCTGGGCCAGCCTGCCACTGCAATATCTATTTGTCAGAGGGTTGAGGCCGCCACAGTGGGAAAGGGTGTGATCCTTATGTTAAGTGCTTAAAGTGTGGTGTATTGTAACAAGAGAAGTTGCTTGCGAATATATTTATTATGACTGCAACAGTAAACATATTTTGTGATCATGCATAGAACATCAGGACTGATTTATAATAAATTAGAAAGCAAAGAATGTTACTTGGAGCTGTGTTTTATACTATTATTGTTCCAGTTTGCTTCTTATACAGAACTCAGCTAAAGAAAATCTATTTTAAGTGTAACGGGCAGAAATCAATATTTTTATTATTGTTATTTATTTATAAAGTGCTATCATATTCCGTAGTGCTGAAGAATCCTAATTTTATAGATAAGGAGATTTTTTTAAATTGCTTTGTGCGTTTCAGTGAGCTGAAGAAATGTGTCTTTACTATTATTTTGGTACATTATGCGTTGCAATGGATACAGTAGGAATAGACCCATTTAAAACAATGGATCCATTTCGCATTATCCGCCGACTCTCAGCTATGTGATGTGTTAAATTGCAACACGGCGTGCATAGTGAGAACAGATCCTAACTTACGGAGATGAGATTATGCACAATTCCTGTTCCAACACTTCCCATGTCTTTCGGCACCAATCGAACCCCACAGACATTCATATATGGCCATTCTTGGAGGAAACTAAAGTCACCTGCATTGTACACTACAGAATCAGAATAATTTTATTTTGCCAAGCGCGACTGGGTCATGCCTGGAATTTGATTTGGCACGAACAGGGCTCAGAATACAAATGCGAATATAAAGAAGACAAAATACAATAGCGGCAATGATAACAAGAGACATTAAAAACAGTGTTTCAATAGACAGTCTTTTGTGCAACAGCAAGTGGTTGCAGCCTTAAAGAAAACCTGTACTGAAAATAAAAGTCAAAATAAGCATACACAAGTCATACTTACCTTCCATGTAGTCTACTCCTCAGCGTCTTTCTCCTGTCCCGCGTCCTATTTGTTCACTATGATCAAGGGAATTTTCCGTCCTCCATTTTGAAAATAGCCATTACCCATAACAGCTTTCTGGTCAGCACACAGTTAAACTGTAACATCGCCCACTTGAGCCATAGGGAAACATGGACATTACCTGGTACATCCGTTTTCCTCTCAGCTATAACTGACAGCAACTGATATTTTACTGACAGCAACTGATATATTTCAGATCTGACAAAATGTTGTCAGAACTGGAAGGGATTATTGTCAGAAGAAAATGGTGAGCTTCTGAGAGGAACTGATGGCAAGGTAACTATGCAATGTTCATTTGAAGTTATCTCATGTGTTTATTTTAAATATTTTTACTCAGTACAGGTTCTCTTTAAGGGGGGAAAAGAGGGCAGGAGGGGATTCTGGGGGGACACTGTGCCCAAATCAACTAGACAGACTCCCACATGGAAGACCTGAGGGAAATGCGGTCTGCTCCAGCTGTGCCGCCATCACCTGATCTGATGGTGGAACCTCCGATGTCCACCACCTGCACGCTGCTCCGGTGTCGGGTGCCCACATACTGCATTTGCTTAAGCATCTGCCAGACCACCACCAGTGTCTTTGTCTGCTTCACATTGAAGGTGCCTTCCACCGCCAAGCCAGCCCGGACTCCGTCTGCCCATTCCCCTGCCTGCAGGCTCCAGCTGCTCCAAATCCAATCCACATGGCGTTTTCCCCTCTCCAGATGCTACTATGTGCCCCCCCAAAAATTAACTTCCTTTACTACATTCCTCTGCTATAGCTATACATAAATATGTATCTAAAGCAAACCTGAATGAAACCGAACGGGTATGTTTCCTACACAAGTGAAAACCAAGCCAGTACATGCCCTTAGTTGCTCCATTATCCAATACAGATGATAACAATTATAACACTGTATAGTTATAGCAGCAAATTTCCATAGTGAATCATGGCTGCTTGCAGGTACTCTGGATAACTTTAGTACCAACAGCTTTAGCAGCTGATTGCAGAGATTTGTGTTTTTTTTCTCTGTCTTCATACTCATGCAACTATCCTAATTCATGTCATACAAAGAACGACTAGTATTAATGCGACCAATCAAAATCAACTTTTTTTTGCTACAGCGTTTATGAAAATGATTGTGAAATTCTGGCTGGATGAGTAGCAGAGACACATTTTATCTGTTTTTATGATCCAGACTTGCTGTCCTCATATTTCTGAATTTTTACTTAACTTTTGCTTAATGTGGAATTTTATTTTATTTTATTTTTTCATTGGAAGCATTTGTTACTCCCCAGCCATGTCATCTATATTCCATCTCTGCAGAGGAAAATGAGTGGATCATGAACACTTGCTTGGCTTTTGATTGAAAGTGCCGTTCAGGGATGAAATTGAAAGCATTTTTCTCTGTCTTGGGAATGGCGGCGCAGACAACGCCCCAGGGGCACCCAGACCTGGATGTTCCAGCATTTGCAGAATGGTATTCGCAGAATGATATTAGGAGGCTTTAGGTTCATGAGTTGTACAGATGTAGTGCCGAAGAGCAGATAGATGAATGGAAATGGGAGTATTACGCAGTAGAGGCGCCATTAGTGGGTAAGCCATTGCTGCTGTCCCATTCTCCCCAGCAGCTGTGTGCTAGTCAGTTACAGTGATGTGATCATGTCATATTTCACTAAGTAGCTTCCTAGCTTTTATCAAACTCTTTATTCTGGAAATATGTATGTTATGCATATCTATTTTCAGTATATCACAACAGAAAAACTATATTATGTGGCTTGCAAAAGGAGAAAGGAAACCGAGAGCCCAATAAAGTGTAGTATGTATTGGAATTGGAAGAATAGTTAAATGTAAGTAAATATACTCACAAACCAGGGTTATCGTATAGGCAAGCACTGTAAATGCAGGTGGGGAGATTCCGAGAAACCGAGAGTCCCCACTCAGGATTAAGATGTCGCTCTCTGTAGGTTAGGAAATAAGGGTATAAACACCCCTCCACCCGGGGTGGACACTGGTATTGTAGAACGTAATCAGGTAGTGGTGGACTCACCATCCTAAAACAGACATGAAGTTGTCAATTATCAACAAGAAACATTTAATTTACATACTCCAAGTATAACAGGCAACGCGTTTCGCAGGTACATTCCTGCTTCCTCAGGCAATAAAAGAGAAGGCGTATCACACAGCAAGAAGTCTAGTATACGCCTAGGACGTGGACAGAGGCGCTAGGCGTATACTAGACTTCTTGCTTTGTGATACGCCTTCTCTTTTATTGCCTGAGGAAGCAGTAATATACCTGCAAAACGCATTGCCTGTTATACTTGGAGTATGTAAATAACATTTTTCTTGTTGATAAACGACAGCTTCATGTCTGTTTTGGGATGGTGAGCCCACCACTACCTCCCTATTTTTAAACATTTTTTATCCTTTTGGTGCCTCTGTTTACATTCTACATTATGTGGCTTGCACCTGCAGCTCTGTGTTATTCCTACAATACAAAGCAAGACTGTACAATAAACTCTAAACCCAGCAGAAACTTAGTTGGATACTGTACTGATTAAAGATACAACCTTTGATACAGAAGAACAAAGTTTGAATCTTATTTGGAGCCAGTTACCTATCCAGTAAGGCCCTGTTCAAAGTGAAGGTGCAACGGAGCGGATGCACAGTAATGCAGAATGTTGTACTGCAATATAAAACCTATGCACCGTTCACTGTCCAGTGCAGTGTGATCTAACAGCATGCGGCATCCCAATGCACTGCATGCAGTACGCTACTGCAAAATGCGCGTATACTTTTCATTGACTGCATTCTTCACTGTATGGGATGCAACTCGCTCATAACATGTGGTGGGACTTTTCCATTCTGTTGCATTCAGGCTTTTTCAGGGAAAACAGTACAACATTCACTGTGAACATAGCCTAAGGAGTCCTGGGCAAGTCTCCCTAGTGGGTGCCGCTCTCGAGTGCTTTGAGCCAGGAAGGAGAAAAATTATATTATATACTGTATATATATATATATATATATATATATATATATATATATATATATATATATAGTTAACTTTAAAGAGAACCCGAGGTGGGTTTGAAGAATGTTATCTGCATACAGAGGCTGGATCTGCCTATACAGCCCAGCCTCTGTTGCTATCCCAAACCCCCCTTAGGTCCCCCTGCACTCTGCAATCCCTCATAAATCACAGCCACGCTGCTGACAAACAGCTAGTCAGAGCTGGCTGTGTTTATCTCTATAGTGTCAGTCTGCTGCTCTCCCCGCCTCCTGCAGAACTCCGGTTCCCACCTGCATCCCTTCCCTCCCTGCTGATTGGAGGGAAGGGATGGGGGCAGGGACCGGAGCTATGCAGGAGGCGGGGGAGCAGCCGAGACTGACGCTACAGATGTAAACACAGCCTTTATGGGGGATTGCAGAGTGCAGGGGGACCTTAGGGGGGTTTGGGATAGCAACAGAGGCTGGGCTGTATAGGCAGATCCAGCCTCTGTATGCAGATAACATTCTTTAAACACACCTCGGGTTCTCTTTAAAAAGCATCTGGAGTTTGCTCAACCATAAATGGGAAGTGTGGGGGTGTAATATATGACAGAGTTTCAGGGGTTTCCAGAAGTTAGCTTATTTTAGGGCACGCAGGTGAGTTTTTAATTGCATATTCTTCATGCATATTACATGTAGAACATTTCCCATTTATGGTTAAAGGAATACTATCGATACCCAAGTGTTCTAAAATGACAGTGTGCAAATAATGTCTAAGTAGCTGTGTAAACATTTTCCTACTTTTCATGTTAAATATCAGAGGCAAAAACTGTAATTTATTGAGGGTAGGATTTAGCTATATTGGGACAAATCAATTGCAGAAGGGGTGTCTGCTTCAATGCACAGCCAGTGTTGCATATCAGACTACAGAAAGCAAATATCAAACATATCAAACTCTGAAAGCAAAAACAGTATGAAAAAGCTGTGACAATTAGTTACATTTCCTCTGCTCTCTTCAGACACTTCAGTCAGAAACACAGGACACAGGAGCTGCAGCTGTTGGGAGCTCTCACTCTCTGTCACACACAGAGTTACACATAGGGCCTTATTCACAAAGCGGTGATAACTCAGTTATCACGCCTAAAAGACTTTAGGCGTGATAAGCTTTGCACCACTGAGTTAGCACCGTTTTGTGCTCTTTATCGTGCGCAAAGTCCCGCGTGCAAAGTCTTGCGCGCGCAATTGCGCAACTCCGCGCGCAGCGCTTATAGAGTTTAATGGGCGCATCGCGTGCACTGCACCGTGCGCCACGCGATTGCATGCGCAAAACTTTGCGCGCAGGATTTCGTGCGAGTTTCATTTTATCACGCCTAAACTGAGTTTAGGCGTGATAAAGGGCTTTTCACAGGCGTGCAAACACTTTGCACCGCTTTGTGAATCAGGCCCTTAGAGTTAACTGATCAAGTGTGAGGGGAATTTCCCCTCTCCTCATGGCTCAGTCAGCTGTCAGTTTTGGCGTCAGTAAAGATTCAAAGTATTTTGCTAACAGTAAACAAAGAAGTTGCTACTAAAATGTATACACCAGTACTTAGCAGCACTTCCCAAACAATTCCTGTGTCAATTGAAAAAAATATGTGAATCGATAGTATTCCTTTAAGCACAATTCAGGTGCTCTTTCACATAAAATATTATTGTTATAGAAAATATTAATTTACATTTAATTCTCCACATTAAGTGTTTTTTTTATTTTTTATTTTAGCTTATTAAGTTCAAAGTATTAATTTCACCAAGGTTACCACAACTTCTAAACTATTGCCTGGCCCAGACTTCTGACACCAGAAATAACAGAGTATTCCCACAGTGGTGTTAGACTTGCTGTTATTACAATGCACGATGTGAGATGATCTACAGGAAGCACTGAGATGTTCCATAGGACAATCCAAATTTCCTTTAGCTGTTTTTCTGTTGCTGTTGTTTTTTGTATGAAGGTGTGCAAATTTGTACACATTTTATGAAGGTGTGCAAATTTGTGCAAATTAGCATTTTTCCCCACCATCCATTAGATTGAAGCTGGTTTCACACTGAATATTGGCGGTAGTACTGCTGCCCGGGGGACACATTGCACCGCCAAAAACACTGCCAAAAAACATTAGTAGGTGGTATTTCCCATCTGGAAGCAGGCCAAGCAGGTAGTGACACTCACCTCCTATTGGCAAAACGATGACGTGCGGAAGCGTATTGTTAAAATACGCTTCCGCGCATATGTGACATGTAAAACTGCAGCAGTCAGTTTAAACACACACACACATCACCATAGACTTACATGACTTCTGGTCCGCCATGTTGCCACAGGAGCTGCACAGTAACATAGGTAAGCGTCTGTGTTAGATAGGGTACTTCCAGTGCAGTGCACCGCAGGCAATGTGAACTCCCCCATAGACTTTCACTGCCCTGGCGGTAGGTTGCGGTAAAATGCCACACCGTGCCAGGGTGAAAGCACCCTGAAGCGCATGTGATGTCACAAAAAATGCAGCATGCTGTACTAAAGGAAGTGCAAACCCACAAATATGAAAGAGATGTTTTTCTATAGAAAACCCCTTGTAATGTGTTTTTAAAAATGCATGTAGACATATATATGTCAAAGAGCTCTTATCAGCCAGAACTCAGCAACTCCACTACCTGAGGTGTGGCTTATAATAAGGCTCCATTTTCGCCTGTGCGATTCCAGACGCATTTAGGAAAACCACTGTGGATTGCAGGGACATCAGAAAGTGCATAGACAATGTTTCCATCCACTTATTTAGATTCACATGCATGCATTTCAGTGTGTTTCCATTCAATTCTTTAATTAATTCCCAATTGCACCAGAGAAAATTGCGGAGAAATGTAGTGTCGTGTAGGTGGTGTCCACCTGCGTTGACTGCAGCGTCAGATGGAAATAAGGCCAAATGCAGCGCAATGTAAAGCCTGGATAATCTGGATAACACAGTATATAGTAGTTAGCGACTGGATGTGATGAAAGCTTGTTTTATTAGGTAATTATTGGTAATGATAGAGAAGACAGCTGTGCCTTTGTAAAGGAATAGAGGAATAGTTTATACGGAACCAGTTGAACATGTTAGAGGTTGGGTTATGTTCCAACATTATCATGATGACCGTATTAATCCTGACCCAGACTTCATCTCTCTTCTGCATACAACTGGGCGTATATGACAACCCCCAACTTCTCCAGTTAAAATATAGAGTTTGGGATATACTCACCGTATAAGACTACCCCTCTTCCAATGCACACCAAATAAAAATTAACAAAAAAACATCATATACTGGTGCTATGTATGAACAGATACTGGTGCTGTACTGTGTGTGGTACCCAGTATATAACAGTATACATGGGACTGACTAGTTGGATTGGTCAACTCTCCCTCTCCCTAAGTGGATTGGTCAGCTCTCCCTGTCTACCTGTTTATCAGAGCGGTATGGAAGAATAGATTGCGCTGTGCCCATAAAACACGCCTCTTTCACTCTTCTGGCCCACCATTGTATCCTATTTACCTCCTTCTCTGCCTCTCAGGTCTCGCCGCTTCACTACAGTCCTCTGCAGCAAGATCTGAGAGTCTGTAACAGGATAGGGCGTATCACCTGGCATCAATGACACCCGCAGTATAAGACGACCCCTGACTTTTCAGAAGATTTTCAAGGGTTAAAAAGTAGTCTTATATGCCAGAATACACTGTATATTAAAGCCGTACATGTGATAGTAGAATTATTTTTTTCTTGAGCAGAGCCCTCTGAAGCTGTGTTTATGACACTGAATTACAGCTTACATCTTAATTATCTAAATGAATCACACTTGTTATTTGAAAATGTGGTAGCCCATTGTGCCCACGTAAACGTTGCTACTTCTTCATTTAATAACGATCATTTTCAAAATCATCTTGTCTGAGGTGTTTTTTGCAGTGTGAATGTTCACATGTAATTGGACAACAGGTCCTTTTTGATGTAGCTGGCTGCACAGTCTGGCTTACTGTTTAGTGTAGGAGTTGCAATTAAAGTATGAGTTACAGGAACAGCAGCCAGAAACCAGGGCTGCACTGAGACCGTACGGCTGACTGGATGTGTCAGCAAAACGTTTAACTTCTAAAAGGATATGTTTTGTATGTCTTACTAACTACACCTGCACATCTATTGCCCTACTGCTGAAAATTATAAAAAATATAACTCAGATAACTAGTGATAGCAGTAGTACTATAATGTGAATTATTGGTGTAATAATTGGTATTTTTTAAGTAGAGACATACTTTTTTTTACCCGTTTAAGTGAACCTACAGTAAAGTAAACCGAAAGTAAAAAAAATAAAAAAAAAATAAAAAAAATAAATAAATTGCCCATATCCTTACCTGGGGTTTCTTCCAGCCCCCTGATATCTTCCTGGTCCCCAACCGTCATTCCACGCTCATTGTTCCTCTGCTGTCCCTGTCTGTAATGTCGGCCGTACACTGCACATGCTGCTAGGAGTGTTTTGCACATGCGCAGTAGCAGTTTTTGCTTACTGCGCGAGCGCAGAGCACTCACGGGCACATGAGCGTGATTTAGGATGCTCGTTGCATGGGGCCACGTATCCAGCATTGAAGGGGGACACCCACTGGTGGAACGGCAGACTAGGGGATGACGGCAAGGGACCAGGTAGACTTCAGGGGGCTGGGAGAAACCCCAGGTAAGTAAATGGACTTTTTTTTACTTTAGATTTCCTTTAAAAGTAATTAATTTGATACCAGATAATGTAGGCTATAGTCAACAGGGATAGGAGAACACTTCTGCCTGGAGTCGGGCTGCCATTCCTACAATTGTTGTTGGGGTGTTTCAGAAACTTTTTATGCCTGTTTTATGGCTCTTTTACACCAAAAATTGCTAAATGGAAATGCTTCTTGCGATTTTCACTTTGTTGGCCTCAATCAAAACATAGGAAAAATACAGAAAAATGCAGCAGAACTACAATTGCCTTTTTTGAAAATCGTAAATGCATTCAGTATGAATGCATTCCCATGATTCCAATTTTAACTTTAGGCTGGGTCCACACTAGACCCGGTTGCAGGACGGACCCTGCAGTCCGGATCAGGGGAAGTACCCACCGTACTGCAAACTGATGAAAGTGCATCAGTTTTGCATCAGTTTTGTATCAGTTTCCGTTCAGGTTTTTCCCTGACAGAAAACGTCTCTATCATTAGGGAGGAGTGGGAGGATTTTTTGGGCCAATCATAAAGCTCAGGCTATCCGTTTTCACATCCGTTTTTTGCCTGTGGAGCTGGAGATGCGTTTTCTCATTGCTTTCACTACCCCTGCGTGTATCCGTGGTCCTGATCCGTTGCGTGAAAATGCAGCAGATCCGGACCTTCCGTTCAGGTTTTCAAAACGGGTCCCCGCAAACGCAGACGGATCCGTTTTTTACTTGGGTGAGGCTGGCTGCTATTTTAAACATTAGTATCCGGGACTCCGTTTTTCATCAGGTTTGAAAAACGCAGCCACGGATACGTTTCCGGACCTAGTGTGGACCAGGCCTTACTGTACATGCTTTTGAAAAATTGCAAACCTTTTCAAAAACAGAACGCAGCCGGGGCAAAAGCACCAATAGGGAGCGTTCATACGTCACTGCATGGACAATGTGCATGTCATTTTCCCACACCCCACAAGCGTTTGTGTACATTACATGTGCATTTTGCCACATTTATGTTTGTAATCAAAGTAACCTTTGCGATGTGCAGAAAAATGCTGCATGCTGTAACTTTTATCCTGCATGCAGAAATCGCATTAGATGTAAACAACGCCATTGATATACTAGGGCTAAGTACAAAAGTGTGAACCCCGCTCAAGGGTAACTGAAAAGTGTGTGACAGGGCACTGTATAATACCAGGCAGCGAGGTATGGCATGGTCTCAGTCAGGCTAAAAGAATAGTACGCAAAAATGGTCCCAGTGCACAAAAACACTGCTGGTGGGACTTTGGTCAGTACGCTGTGCTGCACTGCTGTGAACTGGTGTATTTTACAGACGTGAAAACCCTGCTTCCAGCATTGTGAGTGTGTTGCTGAGCTGTGAACGCTGTTTGGCAGAGCGCCCAATATGAACAGAATCTGAAAAGTTGATCTTGCTTCCACGTACGTTGTCCATTTTAAGGCTTGAACGGCTTCTACAGGTATGAGGATTTTTCTGATTACAACTCAACTTCTGCAAAATCAACAATCAACAATTTTATCTTAAAGAGAACCTGTACTGAGTAAAATTATTTAAAATAAACACATGATTTAACTTCAAATGAACATTACATAGTTACCTTGCCATCAGTTCCTCTCAGAAGCTCACCATTTTCTTCTTACAGTGATCCCTTCCAGTTCTGACAACATTTTGTCAGAACTGAAATATATCAGTTGCTGTCAGTTATATATCAGTTGCTGTCAGTTACAGCTGAGAGGAGAACTGATGTGTCCATGTTTCCCTATGGCTCAAGTGGGCGATGTTACAGTTTAACAGTGTGCTGACCAGGAAGCTGTTATGAGGTAATGGCTATTTTCAAAATGGAGGACGGAGAATTCCATTGATCACAGTGGACAAACAGGATGCAGGAGAGGAAAAATAGATTGAGGAGTAGACTACACAGGAGGTAAGTATGACTTGTGTATGTTTATTTTGACTTTTAATGTTCAGTTCAGGTTTTCTTTAAAGCTGAGGTTTAGAGAGCTTATATGGAATTTAGTGGAATATTTAAAAATGAGTTATGCTTTATTTTTTTTCTTGTTTAGTTATTGCAAAATAAAAATAGAAATACCTGCTGGACCTATTCATTTTCTCATCAGAGACCTACAGCAGCCTGCCAGTCTGAACCAGTTCCAGTTCAACCACATGGGCATACAGGATGCAGGTGGGCAGAGGCGAACTGGCCTGAAGAAGCACTGGTTCCCTGTCAACTGTCACTTCCGCAGACATCTATGTCACCATTGACTGTTGCTCCCGTGAACACGCTTGTCCTCTTTGACTGTTGTTCCTGCAGACATACTTGTCACCATCAACTGTCACTCCTGCAAACATCCTTGCCATTGTCGACTGACACTGCCCCAGACACACTGGTTCAGCGTCAACTGTCGCTCCCACGGAGAAACTGGTTCCTTATCAACTGTTACTTTCACTATAAATCTGTTTCTCTTGAGAAGTTCTGCAGGTGTGCATGGGAGTGAAAAATACAAGGGGTGGTCAGGAGAAGATTAGTGGAGGACTGGAGGGATAGGCGGGTATATATCTGTGGACAAGCTCTGAGATGGTGGTGGGGCAGGTGAAGCACAGATTTGTAGGCCAGGCACAGAATCTTGAAAGGGATAGGGAGCCAGTGTAGGGCTTTGCAGAGGGGAAACATGGAAGCAAAGCGGTGTGAAGAATGGATATGTCTAGCTGCCACATTCATGACTGATTGAAGGGTGGCAATGCAGTTCAAGGAAAGGTCTGACAGTAGGGCATTGCAATAGTCAAGGCAGGAGATGATGAGGGCATGGATGAGGAAGGGGCGGATCTTGGGGATGTTGTGGAGGTGGAAATTGCAAGCTCTGGTAACATTCTGAATGTGGGGGCTGAAGGAAAGGGCAGAGTCCAGAGTGACACCCAGGCAGTGGGCCTGAGAGGTACGGTTGATGGTGGTGCTGTTGATTGTGGGGTGGTGCAGCACATGGGGCAGGAAAATCAGGAGCTCAGTTTTACAATACAGAGTATATGGTAAGCATAAAGTAACAACTGTACATATTAAAAGGGATATGCCAGCATTATAAGTGGGACTGAAATGCCACCATTAATCATTGAGCAGATTTTAAGACATTTAGCACACTTAAATATATGTACACTATAACACTATCAGGAAGATAACGATCACTTTCCTGGTCTACCACTAGAGATGGCCCCAACCTCCGATTTTCAGTTTGCGAAACGTGAACTTCCGCAAAAGTTCGGTTCGCACAAACTTTTGCGAACCACAGTAGACTTCAATGGGGAGGCGAACTTTGAAAACTAGAAACACTTATGCTGGCCACAAAAGTGATGGAAAAGATGTTTCAAGGAGTCTAACATCTGAGTTTTTGCATGGATGAGTGGAATAGATGCTAAAAGTATCGGGGAAAAATCTGGATTTGACGCAAAGCAGTGTTTTAAGGGCAGAAATCACATTGAATGCTAAATTGCAGGCCTAAAGTGCTTTAAAACATCTTGCATGCGTATACATCAATCAGGGAGTGTAATTAGTGTACTGCTTCACACTGACACACCAAACTCACTGTGTAACGCACCGCAAACAGGTGTTTGTGTTGTGACGGCCGTGCTGGACTGGTGCGCACCATGGCGAGTTGGCTCTTCCTCGGTGATATCAGGTAATGTCTGACTGCCTTATCAACTTTCCATGGTTCTTTCTCTACCATTGTTAAAGCTTACATCTATTTTTTTTAAATTACATTTTCTGCTTGCTGTTCAGTACCTTCAACGAGAATTTTATTATGGAGGGCAAGTCTGCCATTGTGACCACGGGTAATGGCCGGGGAATCAGGGTTCGATTCCGGTCTGGAGTGGGAGCCTGAGAAACTGCTACCACCACCACACATCCAAGTAAGGACCCATTTGCTGTATAAGTAATGTACCTGCCCTGACCGTGCTTTGCAGACCAGGCATTTGTGGTCAGATGGACCCTTGACCCAGCGCAAGTCGAACCAAATCAAAAGCATTTGCCAAGAATGTGTTATGGAGGGCAAGTCTGCCATTCATTCAACTGTGTGAAACTTTCGATGGTACTTTCTCAGTTCCATGATGACCAGGGGTAATGGCCGGGGAATCCTAGTTCGATTCCGGTCCGGAACGGAAGCCTAAGAAACGGCTACCACCACCACACATCCAAGGAAGGCAGCAGGCACGCTGTGGGCAAAGGAGCAGGAACGGCTACCACCACACATCCAAGGAAGGCAGCAGGCACGCTGTGGGCAAAGGAGCAGGAACGGCTACCACACATCCAAGGAAGGCAGCAGGCATGGCATGCACGTCCCGAAGGTAGTGACCAAAAATAAAAATACAGGAGGACTTTCGAGGCCCTGCTGTATATGAGATGAATCAACTTTAAATCCTTTAACAAGAATCTGTTATGGAGGGCAAGTCTGCTATCCATTCAAGTAAAAGGTATGCACTGACTGCCAGGTATAATACAATGTGCAGTCACACAGGTGCAGTTAACAGGTATGCACGGAGTGGTATATCACACTGCATGCGCTCACGTAGGTAGGTGGGTGCACTGAACACAACAGGTAGGTATATGCAGTGATGGGTATTACAAATGTGCACCTGTCACACACACACACAGGTACCGTCGTGAACAGGTGCAATGACTGGTGGTATTAACAATGCGTGCACTCACGTAGGTAGGTAGGTAGGTGCACTGAACAGTGAACAGGTGCAGTGATTGGGATGGGACTACAAATCTGCAGCTGCCTGTCACACACACACACAGGTAGTCACTGAATGTGCTGGGCCTGGCAGTGGCACAGTAGGAATTACACCAAAGGCCAGCTGAGACTGACTGACAGGTACTGATAATGCAAGTGGGCTACACACACACAAAAAAAAAAAAAAAAAAGATCACCAGAACAAGATTAGCTCTCAAAAGAGCTGTTGAGGGTTGCTTTTTTAGCAATAAGAATCAGCAAGGAGCAAGCTAACAAGCCTACAAGAGCCTAACTAAGCTTTCCCTGCAGCAGCTCTCCCTTCTCTAATGACTGCAGGCACACGAGTGAATCCAATGCCTGACGCTGGCTGCCTTTTATAAGGGGGGAGTGGCTCCAGGAGGGAGTGTAGCCTGATTGGCTACAATGTGCCTGCTGACTGTGATGTAGATGGTCAAAGTTGACCCTAATGATGCACTATGGGGGCAAATCGAACTTCCGGAAAAGTTCGCAGTTCTCCGCGATCGCGAACCACGGAAGTTCGCCAGGAACCGTTCGGGCCATTTCTATCTACCACTACTGTATTCCCCCCTTAAAGTCCTCAGCTTATTTGAGTCTGTTCTACACGGAACTTACAGATTGGCTCCAACAGTTTTACTAATCTGAAGAACTTTTCCCAGAGAACCTTCCTGTCATTTCTTTTAATAACATAATTTAATATACACCACCCCTGTTTTTCTGGAAATAAATACATTCCTAACAGTCAGCTTACTGAAATGGCTCAAACGATTAAAAAGCCACCAGAAGTACTAAACCCTGAACCTTGGGAATATCACACTCATTAATGCAAGGTTAGCAGCTCCAGACTTGTTTCTACAGTGAAGAAATTACGGTAATTGAAAAAAAACGGCATACTGTATTCGCATCACACCTCAATAAAATACACTTAAGGACTCCTA
The DNA here is from genome assembly GCF_040937935.1 of Hyperolius riggenbachi. Taxonomy (NCBI): domain Eukaryota; kingdom Metazoa; phylum Chordata; class Amphibia; order Anura; family Hyperoliidae; genus Hyperolius; species Hyperolius riggenbachi. The sequence goes on from NC_090648.1 coordinate 147,021,024, forward strand.
GGGCTTGATTCACAAAAGAGTGCTAACTGTTAGCACGTCCGTTTTCATGCGAATTTTCGCATTGCGCGCGATCGCAAATTTTTGCGCAGAACGATAATATTTTCGCGCGCAAATGAGAATTTTTGCGCGCAAAACGATATCATTTTTTTGCGTTTGTGCGCAAAAACGTTATCGTTTCGCGTAATAATCTTATGCAGCTGTTCAGCACAGAATTAAATCCCTAAATATCTGCTTTTAGTACATCAAATTGACACATACTGAGGCATATATGTATATATAAGTGTCTGCTTGTGGAATGTTTCATATCCCCCTCCTACCAATCAGAGTCACTCTTAGCGCTCATTTCCACTAGGGGTGATTTTGCCAGATTTCATACACGAATCTGGATCCATATACGCAGCCTATTGAAATCAATAGGCTGCTTTAAAATTTGCATCCAAATCCCTATAACCTTGCATGGCTTGGCTACAGGGACATCAGATGCATAATCACGCTCCTGGAGACGGACGCCTGGCCCTAGTGGAAACTGGCCTAACATGTTCTACCATACACTAATAAGAAGAGTAGAAGCTAAGAATATATATAAAGTGTATTATATAGTATCAGCATGATCCATGTAGCCCCTCATTCTAGCTGTAAACAGTTGTGTATGGCAAGTAAGTTAAACACTGATTTAAATCATCCCACTAACTTCAAGAAAAAGAAGTCTGGCATAGCCCAGGAGCTGCTGATGAGCTTCTATGCCGCCAGCATTAATTCCGTCCTCTGTTCATCAATTCTAATCTGGTACGCTACCTCCTCCACCAGAGATATAAACTTCAGCGGGTCATTAGGTCAGCAGAGTGGTTCATCGGAAGACCCCCCTCCCCTTACTCGACTTCCTCCATAACACCAGACTACGCTCCAGAACACTGAAGACCACCAACAACCCTTCACACCCTGGCCATCGTTTATTCAATCGACTCCCATCAGGCCACATGTTTTGGGTTATCTCCATCAGAACTTCGAGGCATAGGAACTCCTTTTTCCCCTCGGCCATCAATCTCTTGAACTCCCTTCAGGTCCTCAGACCTCCGGCCTCCTCCTGCTTTTCACCCAATTTGATTCAATGCACTGGTGGGCGAGACATGACAGTAACAGAGCAGGAGTAGCAGACATTCAAAGTGGCTTTTCTACATCACTTTAGATGTGCAGATCTATATAGTGATACACAGAAGAGAGACCTCTACTGGCATCTAAGCACATCTAAAGTGATGGAGGAAGCCTTTTCCTCTCTAACAAGCTGTCACAGGACACAGGTAATGGTTGATGCAGACCAGTCTGCACAGCTGCAGAAATTTACTCCATAGTTGGTGAGACTTCTACATACCGAACAGGGCTTGGTGAATTGAAGCAACATGTTTCGGTAAATTACTGCTGGTAACCACCTGGGACTTGTGTATGGACTGAAGACGGAGCCCAGAGCCAGCGGCGGACACTAACAAGTAATGTATACTGTGCCGGGCGCTGGGGGGGCACACTGGTTATTAGGGGGAACAGCGCCGGGGGTCGTGTCACGTTCGTCGCTCGTCCCAATATCGCTCGCCTTCACCACCTCCTCCCAATTGACAACGACGGCCTCACATCTTGTAGCATGTCTGATCGACATGCTCTGCCCGAAATTGGTTACATCGTTGATCAGGCATGCACTTGGCGGCACGGATTTTTACCCAGTTCAATAATAATTATCGAATTGGATGGTCGAACGGCCACCAAGATGATAGATGTATGGGCACAACCTTTTCCTAATTTTGGTACCGTACATTACCCCAATTAATTTCAAATTAAACAACTGCCAGGCTAACATTCATGGTAGCTTTATGTTATAGGGTCTATCCAAAATAAACTTTTCTTTTTTTGTGTAGAGTTGCACTTTAAGTATTTAACAGCTGCTAGTAGTAATAACCACTGTTCTTACACTCTGGCTTTGCTGTCTTCATTTATAAATCGTTCACACTTCTGGATTTTGTCAAATGTAAATTTTAAGTGAATAACCCTGAAAATACAATCAACTGCATCTTTGATATTTCTGAGCCTCAGATACATAAACATAGTCCCAAGATGGAACTTTTTGTTTTAGTGTTACTCAATAACTATAACAGTTCAAGCACACTGTAATTGTTTCGGCTTATGGAAGATTACCATTGCAGACAAATTGGGAAGGCAAGATATATTTGCATGTGTTCCATATATTCACAGATCATTAACTTGAAAAAATTAGGAAGAGCCAAATCCAGTTTTTAATCTTCTGTAAGTTTTATCTCAGGCATACGACACTCAGACAGCTATCAGTTGACTTGCCTCTTCTTGACAATAACCCAAAATATTCCGACATAAAGCTTAGCGACCAATAAAAACAACTGGCAGTTCTGCCGCTTTGTGTGAAAATCAAATAACAGAATGTAATATGTATACATAATTCATAATCTTCATAGTGCGGCATTAAAAAAAACACAAAAAAACAAGATTTACTCCACCAGAAATCAGCATATTTACTTAAAAAAGCCACTGAAAATATCATAAAGCATTCATTAAAGGGAGAAGAAAAAACAAAAAACAAAACAATTTCCTATACAGCAAACGTTTTACAGTATCGTATATCATTATGCATCGATCAAAGCTTGGAATAAAGTTTGAAGAACAACCATTAAAGTAGACTAGCCAAAGAACCATGAAAGTTCTTGCAGAAAATGTTTAGTCAGCTCAGCAGTTCTCTTGTCTTCTTTCCTGATTCCATTGCAACAAACAGTAGTGTTAAAGTGGACCTGAATTTAAAGAAAAAGATAATACCAATTACACAAAATGTGATAAATATTAGCACTCTAATGAAAATAAAGGAATAGAAGTATTATTTTACTTTTCAGACGTAGTCATTTTTATGTCTGGTATCTGGTGGAGTGTACCTGCTGGTTGGCATCTGTCAATTGCCAACAAGCTTTTTCCTTCAACCCCTCCCTTCTGAGGTAAAAGATTGTTACAACCCCTCCCTTCTGAGGTAAAAGATTGTTACAACCCTTCCCTTCTGAGGTAAAAGATTGTTACAACCCCTCCCTTCTGAGGTAAAAGATTGTAACAACCCCTCCCTTCTGAGGTAAAAAATTGTTACAATAATGAGCCTCACATAGTAGAAAAAAATAGAAAACCTCTTTATTGTGAAAAATATATTATGTGCCTAACCATTACAGCTAGGTGTAAAGCCAGCCCATATGTGCATAAAATGGCTACTTGTTGTGACTGGAGGGGAGAAAGAAAATATAAAATAAACAGCTTTATGAACTGTGAGACCGTTGGAGTGATATAGACTGTAACCAGCCCCTGCAACCTTATTTATGTTGGGAAAATTAAAGGGGCCTTTAAGTCCCGTATCCTCGAGCATGAGGGAAATGTTGAGAGGAAAGAGAAGGAACAAAAGGATGTAGAGGATAGAGATAAAATTAAAAAATTTGGAGCACTCCGGGAACACTATAAACAGTATCATGGGGGCAAATTTAAGGGAAGCAAAGCTAAAGCTATTATGCATATCCCAACTGGACTACTCAAGCTGGACGTAGATAGAGAGCCTGACCGGGCGGAGACCATGTGGATATACCGCCTGGATAAATTGTCTCCTAGTGGTCTCAACTTAGAGATTGATTTCTCGCCCTTTCTAGGTTAATAAACAGTGACTCTGTCCCCTCCCCCCCCCCTTTTTTTCCCTATTAACTCACTGCCAAAAGCCAATGATAAGAGTCATTATTGTGGCTCATCATATGTGATTAAACTAGAGTTGTTCAGGCTTTAGATGATAGGGGTCAATATTCTAGTAAAGTAAGTAAGTGAGTAAAACAAAAAATAGCACTATAACCAACAGGAAATCTCTCTCTATACACCCACTTAGAGTGGATTGGACTCAAAATATCTTCTGCTCTGCAAATTGTGTTTTAATTCCTCTATTTAAAAACTTAAGATGAATGAATTGCAAGTCTGCCCATATCAGAGATGGCCGCCGGACTAGCGACCATGTGACTCTGTATAGATTTAAGAGGGCAGTCTCTCCTATGATGAAGCCCACGATTGGGCTAAATGCATCGATGGGAGGAGCCCTAGTGAACAGCTGGGATGACCACTTTTGAACACCTGTATCACCGCTCCACGCATGGCTACAGGACTATAGGGGGTATGAGCTTCCTCCACCAGTGTGCACACTGATCCGGATGACTCATCCAGAGCGGCGAGACATTTCCCGAGTGCTATTATGCACTACAGAGTAGCTACATGTTGATATCATGCATGCTTACTTATAATAAACTCTATGCTTAAAGCAACATTGAACTCTGCATCGCTGGCTGGCTTTGCACCTGCTCTTTACACAGCAGCCTTTGTTTGCTTGTACATGGATTCCTGCACTACATGCCTTAGAGCCGTTTATGAGTGTACACAGAAACATAACAGGACTAAACCTGCAGATAACGCAGAGCAGTGATTAATTAGTGTTGGGCGAACATCTAGATGTTCGGGTTCGGGCCGAACAGGCCGAACATGGCCGCGATGTTCGGGTGTTCGACCCGAACTCCGAACATAATGGAAGTCAATGGGGACCCGAACTTTTGTGGTTTGTAAAGCCTCCTTACATGCTACATACCCCAAATTTACAGGGTATGTGCACCTTGGGAGTGGGTACAAGAGGAAAATTTTTTTTTAGCAAAAAGAGCTTATAGTTTTTGAGAAAATCGATTTTAAAGTTTCAAAGGGAAAACTGTCTTTTAAATGCGGGAAATGTCTGTTTTCTTTGCACAGGTAACATGCTTTTTGTCGGCATGCAGTCATAAATGTAATACATATAAGAGGTTCCAGGAAAAGGGACCGGTAATGCTAACCCAGCAGCAGCACACGTGATGGAACAGGAGGAGGGTGGCGCAGGAGGAGAAGGCCACGCTTTGAGACACAACAACCCAGGCCTTGCATGAGGACAAGAAGCGTGCGGATAGCATGCTTTGTACCACCATGCAGTCATAAATGTAATAAAGATAAGTGGTTCAATAAACAGGGACCACGCGGCAACGCTAACCCAGCAGCAGCACACGTGATGGAACAGGAGGAGGCGCAGGAGGAGAAGGCCACGCTTTGTGAGACACAACAACCCAGGCCTTGCATGAGGACAAAAAGCGTGCGGATAGCATGCTTTGTACCGCCATGTAGTCATAAATGTAATAAAGATAAGAGGTTCCATAAACAGGGACCGGCAACGGTAACCCAGCAGCAGCAGCAGCAGCAGCAGCACACGTGATGGAACAGGAGGAGGCGCAGGAGGAGAAGGCCACGCTTTGTGAGACACAACAACCCAGGCCTTGCATGAGGACAAAAGGCGTGCGGATAGCATGCTTTGTACCGCCATGCAGTCATAAATGTAATAAAGATAAGAGGTTCCATAAACAGGGACCGGCAACGCTAACCCAGCAGCAGCAGCAGCAGCACACGTGATGGAACAGGAGGAGGCGCAGGAGGAGAAGGCCACGCTTTGTGAGACACAACAACCCAGGCCTTGCATGAGGACAAAAAGCGTGCGGATAGCATGCTTTGTACCGCCATGTAGTCATAAATGTAATAAAGATAAGAGGTTCCATAAACAGGGACCGGCAACGGTAACCCAGCAGCAGCAGCAGCAGCAGCACACGTGATGGAACAGGAGGAGGCGCAGGAGGAGAAGGCCACGCTTTGTGAGACACAACAACCCAGGCCTTGCATGAGGACAAAAAGCGTGCGGATAGCATGCTTTGTACCGCCATGCAGTCATAAATGTAATAAAGATAAGAGGTTCCATAAACAGGGACCGGCAACGCTAACCCAGCAGCAGCAGCAGCAGCACACGTGATGGAACAGGAGGAGGCGCAGGAGGAGAAGGCCACGCTTTGTGAGACAACAACCCAGGCCTTGCATGAGGACAAAAAGCGTGCGGATAGCATGCTTTGTACCGCCATGTAGTCATAAATGTAATAAAGATAAGAGGTTCCATAAACAGGGACCGGCAACGGTAACCCAGCAGCAGCAGCAGCACACGTGATGGAACAGGAGGAGGCGCAGGAGGAGAAGGCCACGCTTTGTGAGACACAACAACCCAGGCCTTGCATGAGGACAAAAAGCGTGCGGATAGCATGCTTTGTACCGCCATGCAGTCATAAATGTAATAAAGATAAGAGGTTCCATAAACAGGGACCGGCAACGCTAACCCAGCAGCAGCAGCAGCAGCACACGTGATGGAACAGGAGGAGGCGCAGGAGGAGAAGGCCACGCTTTGTGAGACACAACAACCCAGGCCTTGCATGAGGACAAAAAGCGTGCGGATATAGCAGCAATGCTTTTTGCCGCCATGCAGTCATAAATGTAATACAGATGAGAGGTTCAATAAACAGGGACCGGAAACGCTAAACCATCCCAGATGTTCATCGGTCATGTTACTTGGTTGGGGTCCTGGAGTGTTGCGTAGTCGTTTCCAATCCAGGATTGATTCATTTTAATTTGAGTCAGACGGTCTGCATTTTCTGTGGAGAGGCGGATACGCCGATCTGTGACGATGCCTCCGGCAGCACTGAAACAGCGTTCCGACATAACGCTGGCTGCCGGGCAAGCCAGCACCTCTATTGCGTACATTGCCAGTTCGTGCCAGGTGTCTAGCTTCATGCCCGGTTTCAGGTCCAGCGGTGCCAGCCACAAATCCGTCTGTTCCTTTATTCCCCTCCAAATTTCCTCCCCTGTGTGCTGCTTATCCCCAAGGCAGATCAGCTTCAGCAACGCTTGCTGACGCATGCCAACAGCTGTGCTGCACTGCTTCCACGATCCTACTGCTGCTGGTGCTGGGTTAGCATTTCCGGATGAGGTACAGCTTTGAGATGCGTTGGAGGAGAAGGAGTCAGAGAGGTAGGTGCTGCTGTTGTTATCCAGTGGGAGGGACGGCGGTGCAGCTGTTTGCGGCGTGGGCAACACCCGCGCCGTAGCAGGTGAGGAATCGCTGCCAGGCTCCACAAGGTTCACCCAGTGCGCGGTAAGGGAGATGTATCGACCCTGGCCGAACGCACTCGTCCAGGTGTCAGTGGTGAGGTGAACCTTGCAGGCAACGGCATTCTTCAAGCTTCGGGTTATTTAGCTGACCACGTGCTCATGCAACTCAGGCACTGCAGAGCGCGCAAAGTGGTAGCGGCTGGGAACCACGTAACGTGGGATGGCCACTGACATCATGCCCTTGAAGCTGTTTGTCTCCACCACTCGATATGGCAGCATTTCGCAGGCCAGAAGCTTGGCTATGCTGGCTGTTACTGCCACGGCCCGGGGGTCATTTGCTGGCAATTTCCTCTTGTGCTCAAACATCTCCGACACAGACAACTGAACCGTAGCGCTGCACACGGAAGGGCTGTTGGTTGTTGTGTTTGATGAACACTGGCAGACCTCAAGAGCACTACTCCGGAAAGTGACAGTGTCAGCGTCGTCTGATGTTTGTGAATGTTGTGAACCACGCAATGGCTGGGCTACTGCTGCTGCTGAGGCGGGTCTGGTGGTGAGTCTGGTGAACCCAAGGGAGGCAGTGTTGCTGGTACCCTGTCCTGCCGCATTTGCCCACAGAGTGGGATGTTTGGATAGCATGTGGCGGCTCATGCTGGTGGTGGAGAGGTTGTTAATACTTTTCCCCCTGCTCAGGCGGGTCTTGCACACCTTGCAAATCGCCATGGTAACATCCTCAGTGCAGTCTTCAAAGAAAGCCCAGACTTTAACTGGCTGAGGACTCGGACCTCGTGCGTGATGTGCTGGTGCTGCTTAACCCACTGCTGGACGCTTGAGAGGTCATCCAAGTAATTATCTGGTCCTGTTCTTTTGGATCTGTGAGGGTTGTTGTCCTGGACAACATGGGCGGTATTGAGTGGGTTTTCTTGGGTGCTCCCCTGTGGCCTGTACGTGAACCGTCAGGGGAAACACCTCTTCCCTTGCCCCTCCCTCTTTCACCGGATTTCTTCCTCATTTTACTTATCCTTAAAGTACACGCTGACTGGCAGCAGTACAGTGGCAGTACAGAAATGCTATACAGTGGTGGGTGAGCGGTGTACCACTATTGTCAGCAGCGACACAGAGCACAATGCTATACAGTGGCGGGCGAGCGGTGTACTACTGTTCCCAGCAGAATCAGAGTGGCAGTAAACAATGGTATATAGTCTGGCTGAGCGGTGTACACAGAGTGTCAGTAAACAATGGTATATAGTCTGGCTGAGCGGTGTACACAGAGTGTCAGTAAACAATGGTATATAGTCTGGCTGAGCGGTGTACACAGAGTGTCAGTAAACAATGGTATATAGTCTGGCTGAGCGGTGTACACAGAGTGGCAGTAAACACAATGCTATACAGTCTGGCTGAGCGAGCGGTGTACTACTGTTCCCAGCAGAATCAGAGTGGCAGTAAACAATGGTATATAGTCTGGCTGAGCGGTGTACACAGAGTGTCAGTAAACAATGGTATATAGTCTGGCTGAGCGGTGTACACAGAGTGTCAGTAAACAATGGTATATAGTCTGGCTGAGCGGTGTACACAGAGTGGCAGTAAACACAATGCTATATAGTCTGGCTGAGCGAGCGGTGTACTACTGTTCCCAGCAGACACAGAACAGTAAACAGAATGCTATATAGTGTGGCTGAGCGAGCGGTGTACCACTATTCCCAGCAGACACAGAACAGTGAACAGAATGCTATATAATGTGGCTGAGCGAGGTACACAGAGTGGCAGTAAACAGAATGCTATATAGTGTGGCTGAGCGAGCAGTGTACTACTATTCCCAGCAGACACAGAACAGTAAACAGAATGCTATATAGTGTGGCTGAGCGAGCGGTGTACCACTATTCCCAGCAGACACAGAACAGTAAACAGAATGCTATATAGTGTGGCTGAGCGAGCGGTGTACCACTATTCCCAGCAGACACAGAACAGTAAACAGAATGCTATATAGTGTGGCTGAGCGAGCGGTGTACCACTATTCCCAGCAGACACAGAACAGTGAACAGAATGCTATATAATGTGGCTGAGCGAGGTACACAGAGTGGCAGTAAACAGAATGCTATATAGTGTGGCTGAGCGAGTGGTGTACTACTATTCCCAGCAGACACAGAACAGTAAACAGAATGCTATATAGTGTGGCTGAGCGAGCGGTGTACCACTATTCCCAGCAGACACAGAACAGTGAACAGAATGCTATATAGTGTGGCTGAGCGAGCGGTGTACTACTATTCCCAGCAGGCAGCGACACAATGACAGGGGGGACCCTGGCTAGCGTGGCTGGAGCGCGAACTACCCTGCCTGCCTACCCAAAGCTAAACCCACAGACAAATGGCGGAGATATGACGTGGTTCGGGTATTTATTTACCCGAACCACGTGACAGTTCGGCCAATCAGAGCGCGTTCGGGTCCGAACCACGTGACCCGTTCGGCCAATCACAGCGCTAGCCGAACGTTCGGGGAACGTTCGGCCATGCGCTCTTAGTTCGGCCATGTGGCCGAACGGTTTGGCCGAGCACCGTCAGGTGTTCGGCCGAACTCGAACATCACCCGAACAGGGTGATGTTCTGCAGAACCCGAACAGTGGCGAACACTGTTCGCCCAACACTATGATTAATCCGTGTGGTCCCTTCTTTATCCAGTTGATCTGAAGGAACTTGCATACTATGTGTAGGGACGTATGAACACTATCACTGCGAGGTACCACATTGCAATAATTGAGACAGATGTCTATGCTTATCATCCCACACTGCAGTGACACCATTCATAGTAGCCCATTATTCAGGGTTGTAGTCCTGTGAAAAGAGGTTAGTGGACACCCCCTAAAAATCTCTGTGCCGCGCTAAGCACAGCGACGAAAAATGGGTGTGGTCACGCAGCAGAACGTGGGCGTGGTCATGGGTGGGGCCAAATATAAATGACCTTAACAGTGGTATAAAAGGTCTGCCGGGGAAGTTTGAGCTCTGCCGTAGTGTATCCCCCCAAAATAAATGTAATCTGACAGCATTTCACCAAAAATACGCGTAATCTGGCAGAGGTTCCTCCAAAATACAGATAATATGGCAGTGGCTCTCCTAAAATAGACATAATCTGGAAGCAGCAGTTCCCCCAGCATACACATAATCTGGAAGCAGTTCCCTAAAATACGTGAAACCTGGCAGTGGCTCACCCAAAATACATGTAATCTGGCAGCAGTGGTCCCCCAAACATACACAATCTGGCAGCTCTTCCCCAAAATACACTTAATCTGTCAGCAGCGGTTCTCTAAAAATACAGATAATCTGACAGCAGTTCTACCAAAATAGGTACCCCCAGTATAGGTAGCCAGGTCTATAGGTGTCCCCAGTATAAGTAGCCATGTGTATAGTTGTCCCCAGAATAGGTAGCTAGGTGTATAGCTGTCCCCAGAATAGGTAGCCAGGTCTATAGATGTCCCCAGAATAGGTAGCCAGATGTATAGATGTCCCTAAAATTAAAATTGGTGGCCAGGTGTATAGATGTTCCCAGAATAGGTAGCCAGGAGTTTATGTCTCCCCCAGCAGGAGAGGAGGCAGCACGGGGGGGGGGGGGGAGCGTTGGGCACATCGGCGGGAAAGGGGTGACGTCTCCCCCCCTCCCTTACCTTGGGGCTCTCCCTCCCTCGCTCTCCCCTCCGGAATTTTTAAGTGTTGGCGGCTGACAGCAGATGGGGACTTACCTCTGTTCTTCCAATGGTTTTTAAGTGTATTGCTTACCCTAACGCGGACTGGCTGTAATGGTCAGGCACATAATCTATTTTTTCTACTATGTGAGGCTCATTATTGTAACAATCTTTACCTCTCTTCCTATAGTTTTACAAACTGTTGACAAGCCCCATACTAAATAATTGATTTGAGGTATGATGATGAGTTGCCTTGCCACCGCTACCCCATTAATATTAGAAAAACCTTGAGGAGCCTATATACATACCAATTGTCATTGCCTTCCTTCTTAATATGCTTATTAGCTGTGGGAGTTACTCAAGTGTTTGTCTCCCTGTGAAACTGTCTGACCCGGAACATTTATAGCTTTTATAAGAAAAAAAAATATCCAGGAGGGGGGTGGGATTGGCAGGGGGACTCCGCTGTGAGCTGTCCAGGCCACTGCTTCATGAGTCATGTGTGTTTCCTGCTGGAACCTACCTCCTTCCTTTCAGGGAGCTCCTGCAGAGAGGGGGAGAGAGGCTTATTGGCTCCCAGGATGATTAGCACTGCACCTGGTAACTTTCACAGGGGGAAGTCGCTAAATACACACAAGGAAAAGATGCCTTATTATTCAAAAATTTAAAAATAGGGACTCAAAAATACCCACAAACATAAATGCCAGTAAGGGAGCAATGGGAGTAAACATTAGAAGTATTTCTCTTTAGAGCCCTTTCACATACACAGCATTACATCGCAGGGCGGTACGCTCCCCCATTGCAAGAGCAATTCAAGTAAAGTCTATGAGGACTTTCATATTCACGCAATATGTCATGCTGTGCCGAGAACCCATCTCAAAGTCATCCATGCATTACCGCATGATTCATGACTACTGCATGGACTTGCAGTAATGCAAGTCTATGGCAACGCAGTGTGACACAGCGCACATGCGCGGGCCGTCGGGAATCCCGGTAACGTACTTACTGTCCAACACAGAGTATGTCACTGAATGGGGGAGGAAGGAGGGCGGGCCTATGCATATGACCCTGTCGGCGCACTCAGAGCCGGGACAAGGTCCTCCAGCACCCAAGGCTGAGACACCAAAGTGCGCCCCTCCATCCCTGCCACCCCAGCCGTCACACACTAATTGCTATTAGACTAAGAGGCGCCACAGGGCCCACAACCTCCCCAACACCTTAATATGTAGTTATCTGGCTTGCAGTCACTGCCATGTATCCCCTTTTCTTATTTCTTTCTGCTTCAAACACAATTAGGAATGACAGCTGAATGAATTCTGCGCCCCCTCTTACACTGCGCTCTGAGGCTGGAGCCTCTCCAGCCTATGCCTGGGCCCGGCCCTGGGCGCACTAATGGTTTCATTGGGTGTGGTGATCCCCTGGCAGGCTCCCCTGCCATGGGATCATCACATCGCACATGTGCTGTATAAAAGCAGTGTGTTCTTGCATAATGCAATAATAGAACAGCGAGTGTGTTCTTGCATAATGCAATAATAAAACAGTAACAGCAAAAGTAATCTTGCTTCCAAAAGACAAAACCAAATTGCTAGGGAGAAGTAACTGCCTTTTTCAGTCTTGAATTATTTTCTATTTATTGTCAAAATTAAGTGCTAAGAAAAAAAGTTTTCCATTTGCTGAAGATGAAGACTTTTGTTAATAGAGTTTTTCTTCTTTTACACATTTTTAAGAATAAAAAAACAACATGGCTATCCCCACCCCACAATCATTTTTAACCTTTTATCACCCATGCACATTACTATAGGAAAGGATGGCTAAGCCCACTAGCAAAGGGCTTCTTAACAGTCAAGGGTACTCTAAAAGGTTTTAAAGAGACACTGAAGCAAAAAAAAAAATATGATATGATTTGTATGTGTAGTACAGCTAGCTAAGAAATAAAACATTAGGAACAGAGACATAAGTCTAATATTGTTTCCAGTAAAGGAAGAGTTAAGAAACTCCAGTTGTTATCTATGCAAAAGAGCCATTGAGCTCCATGACTTTCAAAGTCGCAGAGAGCTCTGTCTTCTGAAGCTTGTTGCCTCAACCGTTAGTCTTTGTAATTTCTTTATCTCTCCAGAGGACAGGTCAAAAGTTCAGTAGCCTGCTCTGTAAAAGCATTTAGAATGTTGAGTAGTGTGTAAACTGCAAATATTAGAGAATGATGCAATGTTATAAAAAACACTATATACTGTAACTGAAAATAAAAATATGAGAATAATTTCTTTGCTTCTAATTTTCTAGTAATTATCCGTACTACACAACCAATTCATTACCTATATCATCATTTTTATTTTTTTTTTGCTTCGATATCTCTTTAAGGAAGAGGTTTCGTCCCCATCGCTCCTTCCAAGGAAAACATGAGGTTAATAGTGTGTGTGTGTATGTGTGTGTGTGTGTGTGGGGGGGGGCTCATAGTGGAAGATATTAAGCCATATATATATAGAACAACTGTCAACTCAGCATGGCAGTTAATTGGCACACCTTGTCTAAACAGGAAAGTCGTGTTAGAACACCAGGCAATATGTACAACAAATACACGATGTTCAATAATTCCAATGTTAGGTAGACCAAGACCATTATTCTATATGGCTTAATTGGTCTCATTGGAGTATTTACTTTGTTGATGAGACTATTTAGGTGTTCGCACATGAGGTGGTGGGGGTTTTACATTTTGTATTGTGCCAGGCAAATTAGGCCTTCTGATGGTTACTTTATTTTGATGCTGTTTTGTAGATTAACCTTTGCTTCATGCCTTATAAAGAGACACAAGTTTTCTCAAAAGATTGGACCTTTAGCAGCTTAATTGTTTTTAAAGGCGAGTGTATTTGCAGCCTTGTCAATCTCTGAAGGTAGCTGTCATCACTTCTCCCCTCATGTAAAACACATTAGGCCTCTCATAGCATAAAACAGTTTATTCAAAGCTATAAAAACTGGCTAAAAGACTTACAAACACGTGGCTCATGCCAGTGCTTGGAGTTCTAGCTCGTGCTTTCCCCCATGCGCCGCTCCAGATCAGCACCCGAATGTCTGCCTCCGCTCATTTCCTCATTAGGAACCCGCAGTCCTGGAAGCAGAATGTGAATCCTGTTCACTCTATAAGGCTGTTCCCACTAGAGCTCATTAAACAACTGACAGTGATCGGCTCCTATTTTATATATAGGAGCCATTCACACTTGTCATCCTGTACCAGATCCACGCAATCCGTTGCGGTAAGCGGACCGCACTTCTGTGCAGTCCGCAATAATCCCGGGCAGGTGATGCGTTCAACATAATAGCCTATGGTGGTAACGCATCTGCCCCGGGCTCCAGCCGCACCATTGGAGCGAACACTACACTGTCTTCTCCCGCTGGGCACATGTGATCTGGCGATAGTAGAAACCGGGCCTTAGGTGCTACAAAGATGTTTCAGTAACATTTCCAGAGGCTGGCACCTCTAGTGGCTGAATAGTGTACTGGTTAAGGGCTCTGCCTCTGACACAGGAAATCAGGGTTCAAATCTCAGCTCTTCCTGTTCATTAAGCCTGTACCTATTCAGTGAGGAGACCTTGGGCAAGACTCCCTAACACTACTACTATAGAGCATGTGGCTTCTTTGAGTCCGCCAGACATAAATATTCTGTGTTTTATCTTGTTGTGTTTAGGCAGCTAACAGGAAGATCTATGAAGGAACACACTGGTATGGTGATATTCATTCATAGTCTGATTAGCAGGCTAGAAATAAGAGGAAAAGTGTCATGAAGCTATGAACTGGGTTGCTTTATAGTAAAGTTATCATCTCTGTGATGGTATGATAACAGCGTATAAAACACACAAAAAAAGCAGTTATCAGTATATTATATTCAACCTATTATCTGCTGTAGCTGTCTGGTTTTGCAGCCTATTGACATCTGGTAAGGTGGATTATGGACAGGTAAATAATGGGGTGGGACTGAGGTTTGGCTCTAAACTGATAATAGGGATGATGCACAAAAGTTCCACAAGGGTGTGGTGAGCTGTGTATAAATTACCGCAGGTTGCTGCACCTTACTAGATGCTTGAATCAGTATTCTGTAAGAATTGTTTCATGTGTGAGCAGGCGCAGTAACACTCCCACACTGCTCATTATCTGATGCAGCTGCTGGAGATTATTACCTCAGAGCACCAGCTTTCCAAGGTGCTGAATACTCTGTGAGCTATGATGACAGTGTCTACTTTTTTGCTGTTTTCTTTAAACTATATAAATAATAATAATAAAAAAAATAGCTTGTGCCCTTCTCCTGATATGCTACCATAATTTCCTTGTTAAAGTGGTCTGAAACTCAGCATTTCTTCTTTGCTCTCAAAGATTCCTCACAGCCTTACACCTACTAGCACAATTTTTTTTTTTTTTCTTTAGCAGAACAGCATTCAAACCGTTAAACATAGCACTTTGCTCTGCACTGGAAAGCCCCTTCAGCTTATGATCCAAATGCAAACAGGAAATAACATTATCTTTTGTTTACATTTCAATGTTGTTACATTTTTAGCTGCTCTCAGAAGAAGCTGTCTGTGCTTCTAGCATGCACACCGTTCAGAAAAGCTCAATAGAAGATTTTAATATACAGTATAATAAAAAGCAGCTTGAATAAAATGCAATGGCAGCTTTCAGAGCAAATAAACTACACTTTGGGGACTTATAATTTGTAAATGGACAATATTACTGGTGGGGAAAAGCAAATATGGTAACTGTATGGGTAATAAAAAAGTTGGAAAACACATTTTGATTGAATGTTCTATCAGAGTTTCAGACCACTGTAAGTATAAAGATATAATAATTCATCATAGTAATGAAATCAGTAACATCGTAACGTTATATATGTGTAATTCTATTGTATGTTGAAGTCTTTAGCGTTCTTCTTCCAGAACACCTTGCTTCATTTTCTTAGGCCTGGTTCACATTAGCGTTCCCTGTCCTGATTCGCCGGGCCGGATCCGGACCGTATACTGTACAAACGGAACGTACGTTCCGCATAGCAATGCAAAGGCTATGCGGACGTTCACACGCGTCCGTTCCGTACAGTACAGAGCCAGACCGGATCCGGACTCCGGAACACTTTTCCAACATGCGCTATTTTTCGGTCCGGATCATCCGGCCCACGCACCCGGACCGGAGCCTGACTGCACCATCCGGAAATAGAAAGCAATGGGAAACGGAAGCACAGAACACACTGGCTACAAACACCTGACGTTCTACCCCACTTCCTATGCGTATTCTAGCGGCGATTTTGGATGGGGACACATGGGAAGCATTTTGGAGTGGAGCAGCAGTGACTTAAACGTGCTGGAGCTGTTTGGCAGTATGTCGGAGGTGGAGGTGAGGCCTAAACAGCGGAGGACCTGATTCCACAGGTGCACCTTCTGCTGACCTCCCAGACCCCCAAATTTTTATTTATTTGTACTCTCTTTTGCCAAACGGATCCAGCCTGATGTACACTTGTTGCAACCTGACCGTTCCGGATCGGATCAGAACCGTACGGTTCCGATCCGATCCCGATCCGGGCAGGTCATCCGGTCTGTTTGGCAGAGAAACGCAAGTGTGAACGGGGCCTTATTCCTTTCAGCTCCAGTTTCAAACTGATGTAATTTAGCTGGCTGTATATATACTGTACATGTGCTTGGGTTACCTCAGTGATGTTGCTGACCTAGCCCTGGTGCATGTGTAAATGTATGCCAACCAAAGCGATATATCACTTTGTTGACTGAGCTTCAAGCAAGAAGATATGGCAACTTGGGTTTCTTTTATCAAGATGCCAGGAGACTTCAAGCAAAATATTGAAGAACAAAGGATGTTGCTTTGCAAGCAAGATGACAGAGTGTTTTAATCAAGCTGCAGATGAAGAGAAGAAGCTGGGGGTCCTTGGAGAATTCCTAAAATCCCTAGTAATGCAGAAAACTAAGTTATTAAATTAAGTGTTTTTTAAATTACTATTAACATTTTTGGCCAATCGGTAGACATACCTAGAGACACTTGTAATTTTGTAGTTGAATCAACAAAACAGCTACATAATCCCTATGGCTCTCCTCATTCATCCCAGGCACCCCCCCCCCCCTTCCCCCAAAAAAGGGCAAGGGGTGTGCCTAAAGAGCTCCTGTGCCCATTACCACTGGACATGGTATTTTGTGAAGAGGAGGATTTGCCACCTTCCCTTGGATAACACCCCCAACATTGACAGGCAGTGTTGGGGCTTTCCCTGTTCGTCACAGAGTCCTATGCCTGGGAACAAGAACTAATACTGATAAGCTAAAAATAAAAAAACTCACACCATTTTCTCTTCATTTGTTCACTTTTAAAAAAACAACCCACCACCACCCAAAAAAATAAATAAAAAGTTAAACAATTTAAAGCTGAACAATGGATATTTTACGTTCTAATAGCACAACTTGGCTGTACATTACCATTTAGTATCCCAAAACACAACTCAAGCACATGGAGTTAAAAAACAATGGAACGCAGCACGACCAAGCGTCCAGAGGGACGCGAAACGGCTGTTGCCGAACCCACTTCTTCCCAGTACACCCGCCTCCACCCCTGCAGTTGCACACCAATGTACTGAAGGTACAGTTTGTTTAACTTAGACCATACTCAGCATGTTGTCGTTGTCAGAAGCACAATAAATCTTTCTTTGACTATGGACGGATGGTGCATGTCTCGCCTTCTTGATGTTACATATATGCTCTACGTTCTTCACGTTTGTACTATGGAGCACACACCTGAGACAATGCTAGTTTTAATTGCAGCAGCAGTGAGTGTATATTTGACCTATGTGTCTCAATCTCACGACAGATGTTGAGAATTAAGAGGGGAGTGCCACACTAGCCTCTGTTTCTTCTTGAAAAAAGATTTGGACTAGCTCATATCCTCATGAGGTATCCTCAGTATTTTCTTTATTTTACAAAAGCACTCCCTGAAAATGATCTATACAAAGATGTCCCTACTAGCTTGCACAGTAGGAGATTGAAGAAAAACCTCAGAATTTGCCATGGGAAGGTGGAATAGGGTAGGGTACCAGTAAACGTGAGGAGTGCAATTTCCATAAAGACTTGGTACTGTCTAACTAGGAGCCCGCCAAAAAGATTATCACTTGTGGTCTACATGTGTATTCAATAGCTCCAGATATTCAATATCCACTATCCAAGTTAACCATTCCTAGAATTGGCAGATTGTTGCATCACTTTAGGGAAAATAGCTCTTGTTGCCTATAGTAATCTAGCAACGTCCAGCTGTCATTTTTACAGTTCTGGTTTAAAAATAAAACAAGGAGTCTGAACATCTAACACCATTCCTTGGCCGCCCACTCCAAACTTCCAAGCTATGTTCTAATTGGATGCTTCCCATATTTGTATCAATATAAACGCTCTTGATTATGTTTGCCATACGTTCTACTGCCCTAGCCCTGTGTAACACACAAATTATTCCGGGGACTTCTTTTGGCTTACTTGGCGAATAAAGGTAATGCTGACATATCTACAGTATATGGTATCTAACTGAGCTATAGGAAAATTCGTCCTTTAGAACACTTTGCACAACATGAGGCGCAATTATTGTAGCAGTTGAAAGGAAAGCTCTCCTTAGTTACAGAAGAAGAGTACAATCATGTTTTACTGCACAAAAATAAGTTTGCAAAATGACAGCAATTGTAACATGTATTTTAGCCTTTTACAGTTGTCTTTCAGCAACAACCTTCCTTTTGTCATCGGTTTAATTATTTTCTGAGGAAAGATCAGTGATTGCTGATTGGATGGTCTCAAGCTATTCTATCATTAGCGGGTGACATTCTAATGCAGAACAAAGAGTCATGATCCTGTGCTATATTAAAACATGACTCACTCCAACTATGTAATGTTGGATTATTTTAATAATTACCACTGATATTTAGTAAGCAAATACTAACTTGGGGGTATATTCACAGAGCAACGATAAATTTAGCATGAACAGGCAATGCAGGACAATTTTAAAGTTACTTACGTGAGCTACCTAATGCGTGTTGTGCTGTACATCCATTAGCAAGAAAAAGTATGTGACCATTTGGAATTATAAAGATTATTTTCTGCACAAATTGGTCATAAAATGTGATCTTATCTTCCTCTAAGTCACAACAATAGACAATCACAGTCTGCTTAAACTAATACCACTCAAATAATTAGATGGTTCCAATATTTTTATTGAACACACCATGTAAACATTCACAGTGCAGGTGGAAAAAGTATGTGAACCCCTAGACTAATGACATATCCAAGAACTAATTGGAGTGAGGTGTCATCCAGCTGGAGTCCAATCAATGAGATGAGATTGGAGGTGTTGGTTACAGCTGCCCTGCCCTATAAAAAACACACACCAGTTTTGGGTTTGCTTTTCCGAAGAAGCATTGCCTGATGTGAATAATGCCTTGCACAAAAGAGCTATCAGAAGACCTACGATTAAATATTGTTGACTTGCATAAAGCTGGAAAGGGTAATACAAGTATTTACAAAAGCCTTGCAGTTTATCAGTCCATGGTAAGACAAACTGTCTATAAATGGAGAAAGTTCAGCACTGCTGCTACTCTCCCTAGGAATTTCCATCCTGTAAAGATGACTGCAAGAGCACAGCACAGAAAGCTCAATGAGGTGAAGAAGAATCCTAGAGTGTTAGCTAAAGACTTACAAAAGTCTCTGGCATATGCTAACATCCATGTTAGTGAATCTATGATATGTAAAACACTAAACAAGAATGGAGTTCATGGGAGTATACCACAGAGGAAACTACTACTGTCCCCAAAAAATGCTGCATGTTTAGAGTTTGCAAAAGAGCACCTGGATGTTCCACAGCAGTACTGGCAAAATATTCTGTGGACAGATGAAACCAAAGTTTTTTGCTGCGTCAGGGGCTAGACAGATCGCTATCATCGAAGGAAAAATTAATTCCAAAGTTTATGAAGACATTTTGCATAACTTAAGGCCATCTGTCCACCAGCTGAAGCTCAGCAGATGATGGGTGTTACAATAGGACAATGACCCAAAGCATGGAAGTAAATCAACAACAGAATGGAGGGGGAGGGGGGGGAGGGGTATGTGGGCGGACTTTTACATACATCTTTACTTGTCTCTGCATTTGTAGAGACAAGTAGGATTTGGCTGCTGGATCGCCTCCCACAGTTGCACCTTTCCCTGGCTGCCTCGTCCGCTCCTGTTCGTCACACCCGGCCAGCACTGAATGGATGGGGCTGCCTGGCTCTGCGCAGCTTTCCACACCTATGGACGCTGCGTGGCGGCAGCGATGCGTATGTGCCGCAATGCATGCCGGGAGATGTAGACCATGGATGAGAAAACATCTCTGTACATAGATCCATGGATTATATCTCCCAGCATGCATTGCGGCATGCGCACAAGGCACTGCCAGGAAGTAAAAAATCTGGCAGCTGCAGGATGTGGGCACTTGATCCCATAAAGACCAGGAGCCAGAGGAGCAGTACTTCTTAGGTAAGTAGTGATGTTCCCACTTCTCCCATGGCACACTCCATTACAAACCATCCTTATGAGGAGGTCATTTTAAAGGAGTACTTTAAGGAAAAGACGTCCTGTGCCCGTGCCAGGACAAAATGATCCTCCGGTCCCCCGCTGCGGCTCACTTGCATTTTTTGCAACTTTAATGTCGTATGCCACTGCACCTGCGCGGCCCTGGCCGCGCACGTCCTCTCTCTCACTCACATCACCTGCGCAAGACGCTCCTGCAACGCGAGCAGGAGCGAGGATGCATGTGGCCAGGGCCGCGCAGGTGCAGTGGCCTACGACGTTAAAGTCACAAAAAACGCAAGTGAGCCGCAGCGGGGGACCGGAGGATCGTTTTGTCCCAGCACGGGTCCAGGATGTCTGCACGCGGGGGGGGGGGGGGGGGGACATTAAAAGTCCCAGGTAAGGCAAACTCCTTTTTTTTTCCATTACAGTACATTCTTGTCCCGGGTGTTCAGTTCCCTTTAACTCGGGTAGTGTCTGGCCTCTTGCACTATTTTCTGTTTGGGTGCAGGTAGCAATCCCACTTCCAACCCACTCGTGTGACACTCTGCTAGTCAATAGGCATGAGTGCGATCATATGGGGAAGAGGTGGGTGCGCATAATAATGACAAAATAATGAGGAGCCCTGAGGGTCCTTTTACACTTAATCAGTTGGTATGCGTTAGTGGGCATTAGTATGCATTGGTACGTGTTTTTTTCCAAAGCAGTGCATTGTGAAAAAGATTTCAGTTAAAACGCATATAGTGGGAACTATGTCATCGGAAAACATGGGCATTACTTTGAAAATCAGTTACAACTGAGAGCAAGTGATTAACTGTAATAGGAACCTGACTGTAGTTACATTGAGTTGATGCTATTTTTGGTTATAGTAGTCGCTAATATCGTTCTAATGATTTGTCACAATCACAGCTCAACAACAGTTTACTTATTTTAAGTGGAGGAAACAATCTTTTGTGACTGTTTCAACCAACCGTCTGTGACAGTTCATGCATTCCTTTATCAGCCAAGTTGCATGCACTATCTAATGGATAGAGTAGGGGAGATTTCTGCAGGTTACATGCATTGTATTGGCACAAAGAGGTTAAATGGGAGACTTGCATGTCTGGTAATTTGGGTACTGCTATAGGCAGCAATGCTTTATGTATAGTAGAACCGAGCGTCAAGGATAGTTTGGATACCAGCCAGGATTCGGCTACAGCGGATGCCTGATCTGGAATGGGCGCTTGGCTACAGTATAGTATAGTTTGGCTGTGGCAGTTTGGTGATCAGTAATGGGTGCTCGGCTATAAGAACTGGGGCTTGGTTTGTGCACCAGGATTCCGCTACAACGGGTGTGTAGCTAGTGGAGTTTGGCTATAGTATAGTCAAGCGTTGTACTGTTAGTTATAGGTGGGGGGGCTTTAGTGTTGGATGGATAGTGTACTGGTTAAGGGCTCTGACTTTGACATGGGAGACCAGGGTTCGAATCCTGGCTAGGTCAAGTACCTATTCAGTAAGGAGTTCAAGGCAAGACTCCCTAACACTGCAGGGTGGCCTCTTGAGCGCGTCCCAGTGGCTGCAGCTCTTGAGCGCTTTGAGTCCGACAGGAGAAAAGCGCTATACAAATGTTCGGATTATTATTATATTATTATTATTATATAGTGTTAGGTTGGTTTCCCATTACACTGAGTGGATAGGCTGTGCCATGTTGCATGTCTGTTGACATATTCCCATTATTCACCATTGTGCATTTGTTCTGCTGTTGCGTCTGCTCTTTGAGTACATCACCTCTGCTGCACTGTTGCTCGACCACTGCACAGGACAAGATATATCAGAGCCTGGGCAGAAGCATCAGGATCACGTTGGATTACAAAAGACAGGCAGCACGGTGGCATCATGGTTAGCAGTGCTGGGCCCCTGGATTGAATCCCAGCCAGGGCACTATTTGCACAGAGTTTGCATGTTCTGTCCGTGTCTGCGTGGGTTTTCCCTGAGCACTCCGGTTTCCTCCCACATCCCCAAAACATTCAGATAAGTTAATTGTCTTTTGCCTAAATTGGCACTAGAATATGTTACATACACTACATACATAGACATGTGACTATGGTAGGGATTAGATTGTGAGCTCCTCCGACGGACAGTTAAGTGACAAGACAATATACTCTGTACAGCGCTGCAGAAGATGTTGGTGTTATATAAATAAATATATATATATATATATATATATATATATATATATATATATATATATATATAAAATAATACTAATAATAATAAAAGACCAATGAGAATTCCCCTAGCAACAGGGAGTATTTATAATGGTCCACTCATCAGTGAACCAATGAGAATCCTCCCTGGAGAGGGAGGATTTCCACTGGTCTTTTGCAGCTTAACAGGAGCCTGATACTTCTGGCTGAGGCCAGTCTCTATATACCAGCACTTGTCCAGATCAGTGTAGCCAAGCAACAATGGCAGAAGTGGAGGAGAACCCAAGATGACAGAGACAGTGAAGACCAGTGAGTAGAGCAGGAACATATGCGGAAACCAGTCTAGTGAAAACAGACACTGTCCATTCTCATAGGCTTCCATTGGCATCCGCTTTGTCAGCATTTCGGAACTATCATACAGGTTCCAATTTTGCATTCTGTTTGCCATAACAATCAACCAGGCATCCAAATTCTTGGGTGCCATTTTTCTATGTATGCAGTTGATGGTAATCATGTAGACACTGACTGCATGCTCTGGGTAATAGCACTGACCCAAACCTGCAAGTGTGAGTACTACTCTACAGCACTTTTATTTCTTGCAGAAGGAAGAAGTTCTGAATCAGGATAATATAATTTATAGCAATAAGCTATGGGGTTCACTGTGGACGTTTTGAATACTATAAACTGCTAGCCTGCTTCATATGCTTACAGACGGCCTGCAAACTCCTTTAAAACTATAGTCAGAAATTGTTCATGTAAATGAGACCTAAGTAATGAATTTGTACATCTGCAGCCATAATCTGTTCGTGTTGCAGCAATACACACACGTGCTCAGCATCCCTGTTCCCAGAACACCCGACCCCTGGGCACACAGCCGCCCCATCCTCTCTACTCCGCCCACTCACGCGCTCACGGACCCGCCCTCCTCGCAGAACCCGCCCTTTCGTCTCACCGTGGACAGGTCGGACTGCTGATTGGCTGACGAGCTGACAAATAGGAGGGGAAGAGCGCGCTGTTCAGCAGATGTACGGAGCCGGGAACTTCACTGTAGTCTGTCCGCCTAGTGCGCCCAGTGAGCGGGCAGCGGACACAGCGCCTCGCCTCCTCCTCCACCAAACATGCTACTTCTGAGCGGAGCGCTCTTCTTGCTACAGCTGCCCGCCTGCCTGGCGCCTCTTCCCCGCTCCGTCTACTCCAACCACTGGGCTGTGCAGGTTCCGGGCGGCGAGGAGGTGGCGGCGCAGCTGGCTGAGAAGTACGGCTACCTGAACTTGGGCAAGGTGGGCATCTGTCGTCCTGTGCTGGCCGCTCTCCTGCTGCCTTCCCCGCTTCAGCCTGCAACTTTGCGCTTCATTATCGCTACGCTGCTCCCAATATCCCATTCATCTTCTTCTATCATTCTCTACTGAGCCGACTCCGCAACTTTTACTGCATGTCCGTCTAGGTGGTGCCACCTTTCTGTCATGTGCTTAATCATTCTATCTGATACTACTTGTCACCTTACCTGATTGCTTCTGCTGGCCATATGCATTTCAACTGCGGTCCTCCCATACTACTTTTGGAATTGGATACAGTAGAAGGAGCGAAATCGAACTTTTAAAAGAACGATTAATTAATTGTGAGGATATCAGAACAAATAAATCGTATGGCAGAGTCAGAGAGATGCAGACCTTATGATAGAATGTAATATTATCTTGTGATCGGTGACAACGCAGTATTCAAAATCAGTGTATGGCCAGCATTAGTATCCATGCTTTCATGCTGCTTTTGTTTTCTTTTTATAACCCGCAAAAGTTAAAAATAGATCATCCCGTGTTTGTACCAACATGTAGATGGGGGATTATTTTATTTACTTTATACTCCTGTGCACATTAAATAAATCCAGGCTTCTAACTTTTTTTCTTATGTGATATGTGACAAGTTCTTTGACAGATCAACATTTCAATGCTTGATTGTCTGTAACCTTTTTGAAATGTTTTTTTTTTTTTTACTATGTTTCTTTTTTGTTTTTCTTTCGTATGTTTCTGTGATAGACTTTTGCTTTGTTCAGTTGCTGACATTCTATACATATTTAAATAAGATAACTGTTATATGTATTTATATTTAACTTTGGCATGTATTGCAGGTTAATTTTGCATGGTTTATTTTATTGATATCCTCTTTGGTTAAGAGTGAATTACTGTGGTTTTTTTTTTTTGTAATCACACTTCTGTAACAGTTTGGAATCAGTATGCTGACAAGTTTTATTTACTGGTATCTGGTATGCCAGTTTACAAGATCTTTACAAGAATTAAACTGTAACAATGTGGATGGCTTTACAGCTAGGTTTCATTAAGTCCGTAGAATATTTAATGGACACCATGTGAAAGGTTGAAAAGGCAGAGCTGCTTGTTGTTATCTGTAGATAGTTACAAAATATACTTTTGTTTTCAAGTTTCCTGTACTATAAATATTTAACCTACTATTTGCCATTGTTTTTGTCACCTCTGTCAACACATGCATGTGTTAGGTTACAGCTGAACAATTACATGTGATGTCAGCAGTTTGTGTTTCATGTGCAGTGAATGTATTCAGAGTGACAGCCTAAATTTCAGACTTGGCATAATAGGTCGTGTTGGGTTTAAATGCTGTCAATCAACAGCTTATAGATGTGCTAGGAGATCTCTGAAGCATTAATAGATCAAGCTCTAAAATACTCTTCTCATGAATCAGTAATGACACATGGCGTATTTAGGCAATGGCATATTCATTTTCATAAAATTGGTCACTAGGTATGAGAAAGATAGATGATGAAATTTGAGATGGGACATTAAGGACTGGTAGTGGAATCCTGTTTTGTCACCCTCCCCTTTTTACAGTAGAATCTCATAGTACACTCAGTCACCAGGTCCCAGCCATGTGCCTGTATGAATGAACAATGTATGACTGCTGAGATAGTATGCTACTTGGCAAAGTCCCTTGGAGTTAACTAAAGACAGTAGAATCCCTTATATAGTAATGTACACATGTGCATCTAAAATGATCTTTTGCAACCATAGAGGTTGTCCACTGATACTTGTACAGATATCCTTGCATGCTTGCCGGCCTCACTGCCGAACAGCATGTTCTGTTCACACACTAGATTAAAGTTGGCCACCTCAGGCTTTAATGTGGTGTGTGTACTGCATCCCGCAACTACCGTTACCCAAGTGATCTGACCTGTCATAACCTTCCCTACCACTGCTCTTTAGAACCCAAACGAGTGTACAGAATCAGAAGTCCACTGCTTTGCAAGTCACGTTGTGCTTTACGTGACTCCGATACTTCCTCCTTCCAAACCGGGAAAACAAGGCAGTGACCTCCTCCTGACTTTGTCCACTTGTTTTGGTGCTGAACAGCGGTGGTTGGGAGTATTCAGTTGTTCACAGTGTTGAATTTGATCACCAACACTAATTATGACATGTCGAATGCAACAGTTGTTCTGTTCCATTGTCAGTCATGGTGTATGTACTGTCCCCATTCATGGCAGTGCACAAGTGTTGTGTGAACCTAGCCTATGATGGTGTGTCGGTAAACATAGTAAGGTACAACTGTGAAATCGCATGCATATACAGCATATTTGCATCAAATTTAGCTGCTTCCATGTAAATTCACAAATGCATATACGGTACATAGATTAATGCTATTTACATTAAGCTCCAAGGTCACAGTGATGGTTTATTGGCCTCACCTGTTTGACCTGTTAGTGCTTTTCACTTGAGACATTGTTGAGGTGTCTTAGTGACTTCCTTGCGCTTGTGACATTTAACTGTTATATTTTAGATGTGCCAGTTATCCATGAAAAAGATATGACTTGTAATGATATTTCTCTTTTGAGTTTGATCATTGTTTTTGAAATTGTTTGGACATATCAATAGAATGAGTCACATGACACTGTACCTGCCAAGGGTAAAGCTGCATCCTGTGTGGCCTTACCACCCTTTTGTATGCTGGTTTTGAAAAAGGGGTATGGCAGAAAGCTGTCGCTGATAAAGTGACTGCGGCTGCCCTTGCTCCTTGACCTTACATTAGCCTCATTGCATTGAGGCAATTGGGTCTTGCTTTTAGGGGGCTTCACCCTGGGAAAAATAAAGTTCAGTTTATCAGAACAGATCACCAGACAGGCACACGGATCCTATGCGAAGCAATACCGTTCACTTTAGTCTGTTCGGAATGGATCCATTCATTTCTTGCCGACGAGTGGAACGCATGGATGTGCAGTACAGGATAATTCGATACTGACCGCTGATGAAGTGAGTGCTGACAAAATCGATGGAAGCCTATGCCGTAATCAATCAAATTTACTAGGCTGTTCACACGTACATTTGTAATTTGTACTCTGTCATCACAATTGTTTACACTGCAGTCACCGCCACTCTGTACACTGCAGAGGAAAAGCACCGGTGTACAGGTCGGCGCCCTGGCAGAAGCATCAAGTCCCCATTGGATTGCATCAAGTCCCCATTGGATTGCAGGAGGCCAGTGGGAATCTCCCCTCTAAGCAGGTGGTTTGGTGCACAGCTCTCACCGCTAGGAGCCGAAACCAGACGCCCCATAGCAGCAATGTTATGCTGCTCGGAACATGTAAGAGTAATTCAGGTCTCCGGTGATCGCTGGACCCCCAATGACACTTCCCTCCAAATTACGATGACTCAGAGGGCAAATAGTATTTAATGCCACCATTAAAGTGTTGCACTGCAGCGGATAATGTAATTGCATTGCAACCACGATGCAATTGTATTGTAATGGTACTGTTAGCATCGGTGTCTTAGCAGTGCGGAGAGTCAGAATCTGTCAAAATAAAGGGAGGCATGCTGTGTTTCCAGACAAGGAGCGCATTTACAGTTGCAGTGAAGCATGTGTTTTATGTACTGTATGTGTTGCATTGCCCGCTATGTTACTTGTCATGCGCTGCAGTTTGTTTCCAGAATAGGCTATGCTCCAGTGTGCAAGCAGCCTCTGTGTGACTTAACTAATACGCTATCTTGCCAAGGTGTTCTCCCCAGGCTTTTTTAGCCGGGTGCGCCGCCCGGCTAGTTTTGGTTACAACCCAGCTATTTTCAGCTCACCTCCTCCTATGCTGTAAGCAGAGTTGCGCACGGAAGCACCGCCCCTGCATTCTCTCATCTTGCCCCACCCGAGTAATTTTTCCTGCCACCTGGCTACTTTTTCATGCCACCTGGCTGGAAAATATTTCTGGGGAGAACACTGTTGCTTGGTATGTTGAACCTAGTTGCCACTGAGCTGCTTCTTTTACACTGCAAATCTTAATTCCAATTTTTGATTTGCGATTTTCTCTGAATGCTAGCAACACAAGAAGAAAAACGCAGCATGCAGGACATCTTTTTAATTGCATCAAAAATCTGAATTGCATGTAAAATCGCATCAAAATCAGAAATCGAAATCACGTAGTGTAGAAGAGCCCTTTAGGTTTCTTTTACACCGATTTTCACTGAATGCTAGCAACACAAGAAGAAAGATTCAGAAAAAAATACAGCATGCAGGACTTTTTCAGTCTGATAAAGAATTGGAATTGCATGTAAAATCGCATCAAAATCAGTATTGCATGTAGTGTTAAAGAGCGCTAATGGAGATTTTCCTCCTGGTTAAGTCCCAATGCTGTGGTTATGAAGATAGCCTGTTGCTTGTGTGCCTGTCCTTGTTCATTTACAAGGGCTTTACCTTGTTTTTAAATCTTGTTTTGGAGGAGATGGACGTGGTCCACAGCATCATGCTGCTCTTCTAATGTTCACTAGATGTGGTGGGACCTGGTCAGTGGGATGTGTAGGTCCTCCCTTATCAGAAGATCTGTTTCAGGGCCTCTGCTAGAAGTGTGTAAGGGCAGGGATTCCAAATATAGGGTAGGACATGCCTGTCACCACTGGCGAAAACTCACTGTGGGCCATATGCAATTGGAGGTGATAAGAAGCTCAAAGGATGCAAGCTGCTTATGACCTCACATCACTCATAATTTACCAGAAGATTAAATTGCTGGCTCCACCTGAGCAACGTCCAAGCATAAAGAGCCTAACTGTGTTCTGCATGATGCCGAGTGATGTGGAGCGAAGTATTTGTGAGGTGAAGCTGTCCTTTAGCACCACTGCACTGCTGCCATGCTGCCCCGGGAGATGGGTGGGCACTTGTTTCTGTCATTTAACATCTGTCGATAGAGCCAGCAGGCTCTCAAGCACTTTCCCATTTCCCCAGATTCCAACATAAGCATAAGCCTCCAGGACATATGTACCCCCACCTGCTCCTGGGCACTGGAGGTGGGGAAGAACCCCTTTTCCATGATATGGTCAAGGACTTTGTAGGAGAGAGGGGGGGGACTGTTGCCCCTCTCTTACAGAGACCCCCATATCATGTATCATGGGGTCTAGTATGGTGGAGCCCCACACAGATTGACTCAGCAGACACCCTGTCTATACCACCCTGAATTGGTAAGGAGGAGTTGAGGGGGGGGGGGGGGGGGCAAGGGGATCAAGAGATGCTTTTTTTCATTAACCCTTTCTTACCGATACATACAGGTTGGTATAGCCAGGATGGCAGGAGTCAACCGTCGTGGAGCTCCACCATAATTAGCCATGTGATCTGTTCCCAGGCTTTGGAGCCAGATTAGTATTGCCCCGGGTATCTGATGTGGTACCTCCTCCTATGGTGCACGGTCAGATGCACGTCATGCCTAAAAAAACAAACAAACGTAGTCCAGTTGCACTCTGCAGTTTTTATAAATTTGTGTGCTAAGCTGTAGACTTTTTGCTGAAGTTTTAGATGAAGTAGGAGAATTGTTCAGCGTAGAGTTGGATGACTTTAAAGTATCTACAGTACACATTAGGCTGCGTTCCTCCCTTGGTGTGAGCTGGATAATGTGATCAGAGCCTAGCTGTCCAATATTCATTTAATAGTCCCTTCCCCACAGGTTATTATATCAGGAGTTTGTCACAGTTGCTGAATAGCATTTTTCAGGCTTCTTATGAGCTTAAGCCACGCAACTTGGATTTTGTGATTATTATGTGAAATGTCAAATCTGGGACCTCCGAAAAAAAACTGCAATCTGCGTTCAATCAATATTTAATTTAAAACTGTTCATTTTCCAGTCACACTACATTCTGATTTGTTTTGCAAAGGGCTGGGCTGGAAAGAAGGGATCAAATAATCCTAGTGTCTTGGGTACAGAATCTGCTGACATTGAAATCCATTTAGTGTTATTTCACAGTGTGCTTTGCTGAGGAATTATAACCCTTCCCTTGCTGGTGAGATTTCAGTGCAAGGGGGCACCTTGCTGAAACCCTCAGTCAGCAATAAAATCCATACGATGTAGTGCTGCATCTCTGGTCAATGAAACAGGGAACTGTTGGGTCTTGCAGCTGTGTATCCACTATAGCACAACTACAGTTTGTTTGACTTTTGAGCCATTTCTTTAGAAAAAGGGCATTTTTAGCTACTGGATGTGTTAGTTTGTCCATTTGTGATATAAATCCTAAAGAGTTATTAGACTTCTGTAAATGTATTTTACTTTTATTTTTGAAAAAAGCTTCAGTTCCTTAGCAGTGTTTAAGATGCATTACAAATGATTAACCCTTTAGCAGCCAAGGCAGGCTTAAGAGTTCTCCAGGCCAATTTATTTTAGCAGTTTTTTTTCATTTATTTCTTTGCTTCTAATTAGTACTGCTGTAATGTGTGTTTATGGCCACTTGCCACTAGGGATCAGTGTGAGACAGTAACAGAGAACTCCTGCTTTCAGTTTCTATATGTTCTGCTAGTAGAAAGAGATCAAAGCATACCAAGAATTTACAGCACTAAAGAGTTCTGCTGACTGAAGTCAGAAGCAGTGCACTTATCTCAAACGAGATAACTCTATTGAAGTTGCTAATGGGTTAAAAGTTTTGTATAATTAAGAACTTTTAAGAATTGGACACTCCACCATAACTGCTTAAAGAGAATCTGTATTGTTAAAATCGCTCAAAAGTAAACATACCAGTGTGTTAGGGGACATCTCCTATTACCCCCTGTCACAATTTCGCCGCTCCTCGCCGCATTAAAAGTGGTTAAAAACAGTTTTAAAAAGTTTGTTTGTAAACAAACAAAATGGCCACCAAAACAGGAAGTAGGTTGATGTACAGTATGTCCACACATAGAAAATACATCCATACATAAGCAGGCTGTATACAGCATTCCTTTTGAATCTCAAGAGATCATTTGTGTGTTTCTTTCCCCCATGCACTGAAGTTTCAGGCTGCTCTTTTCTTCCTGCAAACAGCTTTGCCCTTGTTTGTAATTCCTCAGTATGTGAAAGCCCAGCCAGCTCAGAGGACGATTTATCCAGCTGATTAGAGCAGCTTCTCTCTTCTCTCTTATCTAAATAACACACAGGCAGTGTGCATAGAGGGGCCAGAAAGGGTGAGTTCATAGCAGAACCACAACACTGAAGAACTTGGCAGCCTTCCAGACACAGGCCGACAAGTCTGACAGGGGAAAGATACATTGATTTATTACAGAGACTGTCATAGTAGAAAGTGCTGCAGTTAGCCAGAACACATTAGAATAGCTTTTGGAACATGTAGGATGATAAAAAACAGGATGCAATTTTTGTTACGGAGTCTCTTTAAAGAGACACTGAAGCGAAAAAAAAAATGATATGATTTGTATGTGTAGTACAGCTAAGAAATAAAACATTAAGATCAGATACATCAGTGTAATTGTTTCCAGTACAGGAAGAGTTGAGAAACTCCAGTTGTTATCTCTATGCAAACAAGCCATTAAGCTCGCCGACTAAGTTAGTCGTGGAGAGGGCTGTTATCTGACTTTTATTATCTCAACTGTTCCTGGACTATTTACTTTTCTGCTGCTAGAGGAGAGGTCATTACTTCAGACTGCTCTGAAAGACTCATTTTGAATGCTGAGTTACTTCAGACTGCTCTGAAAGACTCATTTTGAATGCTGAGTGTTGTGTAATCTGCACATATTATAGAATGATGCAATGTTAGAAAAAAACACTATATACCTGAAAATAAAAGTATGAGAATATTTTCTTTGCTGCTAATCTAGTAATTATTCATAGTACACAACCAATTCACTATATCATATTTTTTTTCCGCTTCAGTGTCTCTTTAAAGGAAACATCCTAGATGAAAATAAACTATCTACTTAGCTGGGGCTTCCTCCAGCCCCTGGCAGCTGATATGGCCCTCACCGCAGCTCCGCTTTCAGCTGGTGTCCCGGTATCCCCTCCGTTGCAAATGCCGTTTGGCATCTTCTGTATCCATGCGTTGCCGTGCTTGCGTAGCCTGGAGCGGAAGCGCAACCACGTGCTCGCGTAGAGGATGCCAACCTGCCGAACTTGGCATCTGCAACAGAGGGGACCCTGGCTCCGGCCGGGAGCGGAACTGCGGCGAGGGACAGATAGGCTGCCAGGGGCTGGCGGAAGCCCCAAGTAAGTAGATCTTGTTTAGGCACAGACTTTCCCTTTAACTCAGGCCTGTGATTGGAAATCTTTTTGTAGCCTAAGCCTGCTTTAAATTTCTCAATAACTTTATCCCTGACCTGTCTGGTGTCTTCTTTGGACTTCATGGTGTTGTTGCTCCCAATATTCTCTTAGACAACCTCTGAGGCCATCACAGAGCAGCTGTATTTGTACTGACATTAGATTACACACAGGTGCAGTCTATTTAGTCATTAGCACTCATCAGGCAATGTCTATGGGCCATTGACTGCACTCAGACCAAAGGGGGCTGAATAATTACACACACCCCACTTTGCAGTTATTTATTTGTAAAAAATGTTTGGAATCATGTATGATTTTTTTCCCACTTCTCACGTGTACACCACTTTGTATTGGTCTTTCATGTGGAATTCCAATAAAATTGATTCTGGTTTGTGGTAGTAGTATGACAAAATGGGGAAAACTTCAAGTGGCCGAATACTTTTGCAAACCACTGTATGGCAGCCTCCATATCCCTCTCAGTTCAGTTGTCTTTTAAAATTCCTAAGCTTTGGCAGTTAAGAGATGCATTTTATGTTGCATACTTTCAATCAACAAGATGCAAAATTAGAGTAGTCGAGGAGTCTGAGTCGGTGGAATCCTAAACTGAGGAGTCAGAGGATTTTTGTACCAACTCCACAGCCCTGGCGGCCACTATAACCTCAAAATAATTCTAAAATTAAGTCAGTGCTGAATGAAATGCATCAGAGATGAACTAGGGGTCATTTAGGATGGCCAAGACATATGGGGATAGCGGTCTTCCTCTCAAGTGTTTTTTTGATAAGTCTCTGGTTTCTGGATTTTATCTATTTTTCTCACATCTCTAGGCACCTGAAATTAGTTTATGGCTTCCCCTGTGAGTGCAATTTTAGGACTGCATGGAGGCAGTGTAAACCGTTTTGATAATAAGCTTCTACAGAACATCTCTAGATTTCCTTTTTTCTTAAAAAAAAAAAGAAAATCTCAAGCTTAAGGAGAACTCTGGAAAGACTGCTTCTTGCCGACTTTCAGGCGAATGGCAACTATTCGTCACGCAGAACTCTTCCCATTTTTTTTAGCCTTAGATAAATAAGGTAAATGTAGTTGATAAACATAAGACAGGTTTCCTTTCCCCAATGGCTCATTGAAAAATTTGCACTCTAGCGTTATGCCTTCTAAAGCTAGCAGGGATAATTTCAGTCTTTGAATAAAAGCAACACTCTGAGATACCGGAAGTATTTTCTTTTCAAAATGTTCAACTCTTCAAAGGAAACAAACTTGCCTCCATGATTCATGTTCTGAACTCGGAGAATTTCTTTCAGAAAACCATGAGAAAGCATATTAAGCCCTGATGGGAATTGCCCATTTAGCAGTAATGTGGGTAGAGTTGAATTTCTGCTAGAAAGTGTAGACTTATCCAATTCACAAATACCTAGGAAGTTTCTAATAATCTGATTTGTTTTTTCCGTTCACATTTAGCCAGAGAGCTTATTGGACAACACAGAGGAGTTTCCAAGGCTCACCCATCTAGGCATTCCTTTAGCTGAATTCTGTACCAGGAGCTGGGCTGTTTGGGTTACCTGAAAATACAAACAGATTAGGTACTGAAAGACCTCTTAGGAGTCTGAGCTGATGCATCAAGGAGCTGCATACTGTTTTTTTTCCTTACACTACCATATAAATGTAATTAAATATTTTAATATCCTAGAGAGAATGTGATGGAAGGTGATCTGGAGAGAGAAAATTCTAGGTGAAGTATTTATTTTAATAGATTTTTTTCTTAGCTTTCTAGCTGTAAAATATTTTAATTTCTTCCTCTCTAACATCTATCAGACTTGAAATAGTGGCATGACGTTGTACTTGCATATTTCCGATAAGATTAGTGATAGTAACCGATACTCGAAGAATGACCTGTGCCAGGTAAAGTGGAAGTTTTATTTAATTTGGTCCAACTTAATGCTTGAAAGGTAAAAGTTAAGTGTTGACTTGCCTTGATTGCAGTTTAAGCAGGAGAAGGGATCTTGCTGGACAAGGTCAGGAGAACATAATCTGCAAATGCATTTGTATTCAGACTGGCCTATTCTGACTTTTCTTAATACTTCCTTAGAATGCAAAAGCTTGGTCTAGGGTTCTGTTGCCAGAGCAAGAAGTACTGATGGGCAGATTAGACTAAGAGCCTAGCTGGGGTGTTAAACATAAAACATTAAGAAAGTTCCCAGTTATACCAAATCTAGGAAGCAATGATAATCTAATTAATCATGTGAAATGTTTTCTCTATATCCAGTTCTATCAAACACTAGTATATTCTGCATGCAAGACTGCCCAATGATATTCACGATTTACTTGGATCATTCCTCCTCAGGATAAAGGGTACTTTATCACTGATGCGTTGCATTGTAATGAACACTTTTGAGCACTGTAACGTGGTGTAATTTTAAAGAGGAACTTAAAGTGGTCTGAAACTCTGACATACCGTGTTTCCCTGAAAATAAGAGTGTGTCTTATATACATTTTTGCACTAATACATGTGCTAGAGCCTATTTTCAGGGGATGACTTATATTTCTATTAACCCAAGTTCCTGTGCTGTATGTCCTCCTGTCTTCCCCACTGTCTTCCCCTCTTCCTCTGCTGGATCCACCTCTTGAGTGCCATTATGTCCCCCTTGTACCGTTAATATCCTCCTGGTTGTCCCCCTCTGTTCCAGTGTCCTCCTCTATCCGCTGTCCTCCTGTGTCCTCCTATGTCTTCTGCTGTCCCCATGTCCTCCAATATCCCCCTGCATCCTCTTCTTTCCACTAGCTCCATGCTGCTGTGTCCCTGAGCCTCAGCCTATGTGGTAGAAGTACAGCAACTTGTGATTCTGGGCTCCAGTTATTACTTAGCACGAGTGGCCATACTTTTTCCCCTTACTGCCTCTAGGGCTTACTATTGGAGTAGGGCTTATATTTTGAGCATGCTCAAAATTCTTGCTATGGCTTACTTTCAGGGGGTGTCTTAATTTCGGGGAAAGAGGGTAACATTCAATAAAAATGTGTTTTCCTACTTTTTATTACTCATACAGTTATCATATTTGCTTTTGTGCATAAGTAATATTGTCTGTTTACAAATTACAAGTTTCCAAAGTGTAGTTTTTCTTGCCCTGAAAGCTGGCATTGCATTTTATTATTTTTCTATTAGAACAGCTTTTTATTATACATTAAAATATTCTAATGAGCTATTCTGAGTACTGTGTGTGCCTGAAGCAGAAACAGTTTCTCAGAGAGTGTTTGTTTACATTCCAGTGTTGATACATTTGTGTTTAACAAGTAAAAAATATACTGTTATCTCCAGTTTGGATGCAGATTTGAAGCTGAATAGCAGAAGAAAGTGCTTTGTTTTACCATTTCAGTGATGTTCTGCTAGAATTTTTTTCTGGGATAGTAGCTTTAAAGCTGTAAGGAATCTTTTAGAGCTAATTACAAATGCTGGCTTTCAGACAACTTTAAGCAAAAAGAAGGACGAAAAGAAATTGATACATTGCAAAGTGAGAAGTTTAAAAAATAGAAGAGAGATCCACTAGGGTGCACTGTATAGTCAGGAGCAGTGTTAGGGAGTTTTGCCCAAGCTCTATAGGCAGTAGCAGTGTTAGGGAGTCTTACCCATGTAGTGCACTCTAGCACTGCATAGGTGCTGGCTTACTGAACAGAAAGTGCCGAGATTCGAACCCTGGTTTCCTTTGTCAGAGGCAGATCCCTTAAACATTACACTATCCAGCCACTCAAGAAAAAAAAAATATTGGACATGTAATTTGTTCATATTGTTTGATCCACCATCAGCGTGCATGTAATCATCTTTGCTACTGGCAGACATGGAAAACAGCTGCCAATATTGTCACAGGAGCCCTCAGTGGCTGACCGCACTTAGCCTTCTAAACGGTGCCAGCGCACAGATCGTGCGAACTCTGGTCGCAGTCAATGCGCAGGAACCGTTAAGAATTAGCCGCAGACAACTCAGAAGGGAGCCTGTGAGACACGGGTGATTACAACGTCACCTCCTGGTTCAGAGTAAACTGCCACCACCGCGGTTACTATGGGACCGTGGGGCCCACTAACTGACTGACTAATCCTGCGAATAAAACGGTTAAACACACGATATTCTGTCTAGCCAACAACAAACAGTAGCGTATCTTCAGAGACACGGGATCACTTCTGTGTGTGTGCTGATAAGTAGGGTAGCGGAAAGTGAATGACTTGGAGAAAGTCGTTTATTCACGCAATATAAATAATTAATATATACAGACAATTATTAAAATCAACAATCGTTAAGACAGTAATAACCAGTAAGAAAATAAAAGAAGGGAGAAAAATACTTAGTAGGTGGAAAGAGGTCCTTTAGCGGGAAAACTTGTAAAGTCCTTGGTTTCAATCAAAGTCCAGAGTTCAGACCAGGCAGATGCCAGCATATCCTCAAGCTGGCATAAAGGAGTTCAAGATGTTTCAGAATGGAGGACACTGAGTTTTAGTCCCCAGCCATTCTTATGCCCCTGCTTCAGTAGGAGGGAGTGAGGGCGGGGAGCTATACACCTCCTTCAAAGATGAGATGAGCCCTCCTCTTGTACTGGGGCTAGAAATCATATCTACCCATATATGGGCTCTATCTCACAGAACCGTACAGGTCAGGGCAGATTTACTAATATTTCCAGATCTGCCTCGATGTACCCAGCAGTCTGATACCAAACATGAGGGGTGGGACCCCTGTGGTACCATTAGGGCATTTTGAGACTGCCTAACTGGTAGTCCTTACCTCAGAATGTTCTGAAACTTCCTCAGAACCAGCACCGGGGCTCATGCTACCCTTCCCCCACGTTTGGCACTGCTGCCACCTTAGGAACCCCAGAAATATGACAGATCTGGGAAGTTATAGATATGGCTATGAGACAGAGGTTATTCCCAGGCAAAGGCTTCTTTGAAGTTTGGGGCAGCCAGCTAGGTGTCATCTCCCCTACAGTGAGGGAGCCAGTGGGTCTGGCTTTCCCCCCAGCTAGATTGCTTCTGCCAGGATGCTTGTCACCTTGTACCTGATGGATGGCCAGCAGCACAGCTTGAAGCCAGGGCCCTCCAGGCAGATTAGGCTCATTAGCATATCAAAAGAGCAATCCAGCCTGCTGGTGCTCTCTCTCTTGAGTGAGAAGGGACTGCAGCTGCCCCTACACACTCAACCCAGATCGCATCGATTGAAGCGCAATCGATGCAGAGCGATCGAGCGCGATCGCTTTCCTTCACGGGCGGTTACAGGACGCAACCGTCCGTGACAGCCCCCCCTGGGGAGAAGGCAGATAGACATGCATCAGCAAGATGTGTGTCGTTGCCGCTAACCTGCGATGTCTGATCTAGTTCCCCGTTGCAACGGGATAGCCCGTCGGCGTTTTGGTGTCGGCTGCCTGCTTTGTGTTGAACCAACATGGACCGTTCTGGACAGGGCGTTTGCGCCACTGCAGTCGGACGTGGTGTCTGCCGGGACTGCGGACAACGGGCAGTGGGTTGGTTAGGTCAACAGCCAGCCCACGCAGGGTTCCCCTGCTGAGTGGCTGTGGACCTAAGGGAACCCCGCGGGAATCCCTGGACCTTCCCAGCTCCTGACAGACGGCACATGCCCTGCAGTAGTTGGCTACATCCCTGTTCATCCGGGGCCAATAAAACTGTTTCCGAATACCGGCGAGTGTCTTGCGGACACCCGAGTGCCCGGTCAGAGGATTACCATGTGCGGATTTCAGCACATGTCCCCTGAACGCACTCGGGACCACAAGCCATTTGGTATTCGCGGGGGATCTACCTGTAGGGGGCTGTGCAGACTCACTGTACAGTCTCCCACCTTCCCAGTACACCTTGAAAGCGGCCCCGTCTGCGAGGGGCTCAGCGGCTTGCTGCATGAGCACCTCCAGGCTTGGGTCACTTTGTAGTGCGGCTGAGAATACGGCGCTGTCAGTTTCAGCCAACTGGCTCATGTCACACGAGGCCAGCGGCTGAAAGGTCTCATCCCTGCGGTCAGAGGAGGGGGAGGAGGCCGGAACCCCCTCCACCTGTTCTGAGCTCGGGTTCTGAGCAGTGCAGCTGCGCGGTATTGCTAGCACAGGTACACTGTCAGAATGGCACATATTGGCATTACCTACATCATTGTCACAAGCATTTATAACAGTAACAGGAACATTTTCATCACGGACAGTTTGTACAGTAAACCCAGGTACAGTTACAGCATCCTCACAACAGACAGTCTGTACATCAAACTCAGGTGCCTTTGAAGCAGGCACTATTGAACCTGGTACCCTTGAACTGGGCACATTCAACCCACCTCCCCCTGGTGCTCCCCCAAGTGTATAAAGTACCTGGTGGTGGGTGGAGAGTCCGTCTCCTTCCGTGAGCGACAAGGCGGTCGTGGCAGGTTCATAGTAGGACACAAGCTTGCCCAAATCAGTCCCTAGCAACACAGGGACTGGGAGATCCTTCATAACCCCAACAACCCTTTCTTGGACCCCTCCCACTCCCCAATCCAGCTTCACTCTGGCGTGGGCTATGTGAAAAAGGGTGCCTTCTACTCCAGTAAGGGCAAGGGATCGGCTGGAGCTGATGCTCTCCTTTGGCACAAGGTGTGAGTGAACTAACGTGATGTCAGCTCCGGTGTCTCGGAATCCGGTGACAACTTTGCCGTTCACTCTAACAAGTTGCTGCTGGTCGGTTCGGTCGCGGATTTCCTTTCCGCGGGCAAACAGGACAAAATCTGATGATCCAGGCTGTGGTTCGCTGGCGGGATGCCTCTGCTGTGGGTGAGGTGCAGGTGATGCAGATGATCCAGGTGCTGGTGGTGTCTGTCTCCGCTCCGGGCAGTCGAACTTCATGTGTCCGGGCTGGCGGCAGTAGTGACAGATGACCTCTCCAGGCGCTGCAGGCCTGGGTGCAGCAGCTGCGCTGGGTGGCCTCTGTGGCGGACGGCTCACAGGGGCAGGAGGGTCTGCCGAGGTATTGGGCTGACCTCCTCTCCAGCTGGATGGGACAGTTCTGCGTGTATCAGCCACCCGGGTAGTTGCAAAAGTCTCAGCAAGGTCTGCAGCGACAGTTGCTGAAGCCGGCTTGCGTTCTAGCACAAATTGTCGTACATCAGCAGGGCAAATGTTCAGAAATTGTTCCAGGACTATCAAGTCCTCCAGGACGCCATAAGACCCTTTGGT
Organism: Hyperolius riggenbachi; assembly: GCF_040937935.1. Taxonomy (NCBI): domain Eukaryota; kingdom Metazoa; phylum Chordata; class Amphibia; order Anura; family Hyperoliidae; genus Hyperolius; species Hyperolius riggenbachi. The sequence continues at coordinate 147,060,122 of NC_090648.1, forward strand.
GAGGCCTAGTGTCCACTGGCGGAGTGTGGTGAGCAAGCTGCTGACCACATCTCGGTACGAATCAGAAGACTTTTTCTGCCAGGCCCTGAACTTTTTCCGATAGGCTTCTGGCGTCAGCTGGTACTTAGTAATGATAGCGTCTTTTATAGCAGCATAATCATTATCCTTCTCCGCAGGCAATTCTGCGAAGGCATCAAGCGCTTTGTAGCGCAGCAACGGTGTCAGATGTCTGGCCCACTGGTCTTGGGACAGACGATACTGACGGCATGCTTTTTCAAAAGACCGCAAAAACAAGTCAATGTCAGTGTCTTTTTCAATATTAGCAAATTTAAATTTTGCACTTACGGGTGCTGCAGCTCCTTCAGCAGGGAGGCTGGGCGGTGAACTCCGGCTGGCCTGTTGAACCTTTGCCATGTCGAGCTCATGCTGTCGTCTCTCCCGCGCCTCTGCAGATTGGCGCTCCCGTTCCTCGCGGGCTTCCATGTACTGCATGTACTTGTCCAGGTCAGTCTCCATCAGCTTTTGTAATGCCTGCTGCATTACCGGGTCAGCACCCCTGGACAGTCCAGTACTGGCCAGTTCCGGGCGAGTAATGTCAGAAACTCTGGGATTGGGGTCCATACTGACAGTCTCTGGCGTAACTGTTGCAACAGGGCCCGCAGGATGCTCAACCTCTGTACGCCTAAGATCTTCAGCCTCTGGTTCCCCTTGATTGTCAGATGGGCTGGTATCCACCTCAGCGGACACTCCCGGCTCCCGCAGTTGCTGGGTATCCCATCTGGACAAGTCGGCCATCAGGTCCCGTTTTGTCTTGCGGAGGATGCCAATGCCCCTCTCTTCGCAAAGATTTTCCAGGTCTGCTAGGCACATGTTCTGGTAGTTCCCGGACATTTCCATGCCAAATAAAATAAAACTTTTGGGGAGGGGTACTGGCTACACAGTCTCTCTGTATATATAAAAAATATATTGCCTTCCAGCTACACCAACGAATTAGTTCGTTTCTCGATAGCGCTAGCGCTATCGCAGATACTTTCAGCACAACACAGGTCTCACCGCTGCCTACCACTGTCACAGGAGCCCTCAGTGGCTGACCGCACTTAGCCTTCTAAACGGTGCCAGCGCACAGATCGTGCGAACTCTGGTCGCAGTCAATGCGCAGGAACCGTTAAGAATTAGCCGCAGACAACTCAGAAGGGAGCCTGTGAGACACGGGTGATTACAACGTCACCTCCTGGTTCAGAGTAAACTGCCACCACCGCGGTTACTATGGGACCGTGGGGCCCACTAACTGACTGACTAATCCTGCGAATAAAACGGTTAAACACACGATATTCTGTCTAGCCAACAACAAACAGTAGCGTATCTTCAGAGACACGGGATCACTTCTGTGTGTGTGCTGATAAGTAGGGTAGCGGAAAGTGAATGACTTGGAGAAAGTCGTTTATTCACGCAATATAAATAATTAATATATACAGACAATTATTAAAATCAACAATCGTTAAGACAGTAATAACCAGTAAGAAAATAAAAGAAGGGAGAAAAATACTTAGTAGGTGGAAAGAGGTCCTTTAGCGGGAAAACTTGTAAAGTCCTTGGTTTCAATCAAAGTCCAGAGTTCAGACCAGGCAGATGCCAGCATATCCTCAAGCTGGCATAAAGGAGTTCAAGATGTTTCAGAATGGAGGACACTGAGTTTTAGTCCCCAGCCATTCTTATGCCCCTGCTTCAGTAGGAGGGAGTGAGGGCGGGGAGCTATACACCTCCTTCAAAGATGAGATGAGCCCTCCTCTTGTACTGGGGCTAGAAATCATATCTACCCATATATGGGCTCTATCTCACAGAACCGTACAGGTCAGGGCAGATTTACTAATATTTCCAGATCTGCCTCGATGTACCCAGCAGTCTGATACCAAACATGAGGGGTGGGACCCCTGTGGTACCATTAGGGCATTTTGAGACTGCCTAACTGGTAGTCCTTACCTCAGAATGTTCTGAAACTTCCTCAGAACCAGCACCGGGGCTCATGCTACCCTTCCCCCACGTTTGGCACTGCTGCCACCTTAGGAACCCCAGAAATATGACAGATCTGGGAAGTTATAGATATGGCTATGAGACAGAGGTTATTCCCAGGCAAAGGCTTCTTTGAAGTTTGGGGCAGCCAGCTAGGTGTCATCTCCCCTACAGTGAGGGAGCCAGTGGGTCTGGCTTTCCCCCCAGCTAGATTGCTTCTGCCAGGATGCTTGTCACCTTGTACCTGATGGATGGCCAGCAGCACAGCTTGAAGCCAGGGCCCTCCAGGCAGATTAGGCTCATTAGCATATCAAAAGAGCAATCCAGCCTGCTGGTGCTCTCTCTCTTGAGTGAGAAGGGACTGCAGCTGCCCCTACACACTCAACCCAGATCGCATCGATTGAAGCGCAATCGATGCAGAGCGATCGAGCGCGATCGCTTTCCTTCACGGGCGGTTACAGGACGCAACCGTCCGTGACAAATATCTATACCCACACCCCCTAACAATGCAGTAGGTTAAAAAGTTTTTTTTTTTTTTTTTTATAGCTATACATATGCACAGAGGGAGATACTGGTTACTTGGCTGTTGGAAATAGCCGGTATTTCCTACAATGTAACAGGGCTCACAGACAAACTGTCAGGACCTAGGTCCTGACATCCAGGGCTGTGGAGTCTGGGCAATTTTTGGGTACCTGGAGTTGGAGTCTGAGTCGGGAGAAAATGCACCGACTCCGACTCCTAATGAATGTAAACTGTAATTAACAAAGAAAATATATAAAATGGTCTATTTTTCAGATAATAGTCATCATAAATAATTTATATATACAGTAATAGCTGTGCTTAGTCCACAAAAATGAAATAAACCAATCACTAATAGAGATGGTCAATGAGATGGAAATAATTAAATAATTCTGTGTTGATCCTGGTTTATGTAAATGTATGCACTCCCTTTGCTCATGAGATCAAATAATTTGATATGTTGTTAAAATTTGGTTTGGTGACTACGAATTAAAGGGTCCTTGAGACAGATGAGACAAAAGTTTTATACATACCTGGGGCTTCCTCCAGCCCCCTCAGGCTAATCCAGTCGCTGTCCTCCTCCGCCACCTGGATCTTCTGCTATGAGTCCTGGTAATTCAGCCAGTCTGTGCAGTCTGGCCACGTACTGCTCCCACAGCCAGGAACATTCTGCAGATGCGCAATAGTGCTGCGCAGGTGTAGTATGCTCCCAGTGGCAGAGTGTGTGCATGCGCACCACGCCCAACTAGCTCAAGTACCTGGACCCCTAGCAGAAAATCCAGGTGGCAGAGGAGGACAGCGAGGAACTGATTAGCCTGAATGGGGGCTGAAGGAAGCCCCAGGTATGTATAAAACTTTAATTTCACATCTGTCTCAGGTTTACTTTGCTAAACAGTAGTACTATACTCTACATATGCACTCCAGAGCTGCAGGGAATCCACTGAGAATGTTGTGCACATTGAACACAGAGGTGTTGTCTATCACCCATAAACTTGGTTCAGATTGTAAATGAAGAATGTGTAATAGAGGAAGAATCGCCTCATTCTACTGCAGAGAACCTGCACATCATTCTTACATGTTCCTACAGTTACATTCCCTAGGGCCTGATCCATGTTCAGATTGTACATTAAGAATGTGTAATAGAGGAAGAATCCTCTCATTTCCCTGCAGAGAACCTGCACATCACTCTTACATGTACCCACAGTTACATTGCCTAGGGCCTGATAGATGTCCGTTGCTCCTGTCTTCCACATGTACTCTTACCAAGTACTAGTTTTAGTCTATGACTAAAAGTATTAAAGGCAGAAGATCAGCCAGCTAGCCAGGGAACTGGTATTGTTTAAAAGGGAATAAATATGGCCGCCTCCATATCCCTCTCACTTCAGTTGTATTTTAAAACACCTAAGCATTGGCAGTTAAGAGATGCATTTCATGTTACATACTTTCAATCAACAAAATTGTAATATGCATGTTAGAGGAGTCTGAGTCGAGGAGTCGGTGGAATCCTAACCTGAGGAGTCTGAGTCGGTGGATTTTTGTACCGACTCCACAGCCCTGCTGACATCACACTGTGGGAGGGGTTTCACCACAATATCAGCCATACATACCCCTCCGATGATCTAGTTGAGGAAAGGTAAAGATTTCTCATGAGAAGGGGGTATCAGCTACTGATTGGGATGAAGTTCAATCCTTGGTTTCAGTTCCTCTTTTAAGTCTATGAGCAGTTCACATTTTAGTACAGTAGTTTCTATCCACCTGTTTCGGTTATTACATTGCTGAACGTGCAGTGCATTTCTAGAATCGCGCATGTTCACGTGGACAATATTAGTCAAGTCAAGGTGTACATAGGTCCGTTCCTTTTTTGCCTGCGTTGCATCACATTTCCACGAATGTTCTTGTTAGTTGCGTCATGTGCATGTTATAATGTGATACAATGCCCCACTGAAAGTGGCCTAATCCAACTTGAGCAATGTGGATTAAGTCCTACTGCCTAGCATTTTAGTTGGGATCTTAAGATCCATATTGATGAGGGTTATTGGCCTATAGTCTTACATTTATGTGGGTTACTTCCTAGCTTTGGCCTGGAACCCACTAGGAGAGCTTTTCTGAGGAGCGTTTTGTGATTTGGAAAGGTGTTGCTAATGTAATGCTATGGGCGTGATCCCACTTGAGCGATGTGATTTTATAAAAATCCCCCATAGCATTGCATTAGCTAGAGCTTTTTTTTTTTTTTAAATCACTAGCACTTAAAAAGGCTTCTAGTGGGTTTGAGCCCTTAGAGTAATTGATATTTTGGCACATCATTGTTTCCTTGTGTTCTTTCCTGTCTAACAGAGTAGTACAATGTCAGCAAACTGTTTCTAGTATGATTTCGAGTTTCGATGAGTTTCGATTTTATTTGATTAGCCGCACCCAGGCTATGCATATACATAGGTTAGGATTTAGTTAGTGTTAGGCCCCTCCCATGGAGGATTGACTTCTTCGCAGTGGGAGGGACGAGTACTTAATAGGTTGCATGCAAGCTGTTAATGGAAACCAACATCCTCCTCTAGTGGTAGACAGGTCATGTGTATGCTCGGTGTGTATTCAACCCCACAAGTGGGGCTTGCACTCTTTTGCAGGTAGGCACTAGTCTGTTTTTAAGTAGCGCTGCTCATTTCCTTGCTATGTTTCTAGTATGAACCCGAAAACCATTGGGGTCTGGTGATTTAAGAGGCTTTAGAATTTCAATGATACTTAAAAATTCCTCTTAAGAATTAAGTTTATAAGTTACTCTGGTCCTCATTAAGAGAAAGGAGGTAATGTTTATCCACAAACTGAGAAGCCCTCTCTGAATCTGTTCTGGCTCAAGTGAAGGTTTTGGTAGAAATTGAAATCCTTTTGTAGTTTTGTGAGGGCAATGTATTACATTACACAAAGGGAAGATTAATAGGATGGAGCCTGTTACTATGTACTGTAATCTAGCTTTGAGAGTTCATGCTAGTAAAGTATATGATTTATTGGCATTAAATACTTTTAGCCTAGCCACTTTAACTTTTGTACTGACAATACAGTATATTACTACAGTATCAGTTGCCTGCACCTTTGAATGTTAGCAAGTACATTGTTGGACACTATAACTATTGTAGTTTTGAGGGCTCTGTTACTTATTTATATCCTTTCTGCTCTCTGACTGCAGTTTTGAAGTGACCTCAGATAACAAATGTATAGGTTTCCCACAAAGCGCTGCGAGATGTGTCCACTTATTTTTGTTAAGGAAAAAATATTCCTGCAGTTTTTAGCTTGAAGCTCAAAATGTCTTCTTCAAACAGAAAAAGAGAACCATTCTGTTTCCAAGATTTATAGCACTTTGTGGTATCTAAAAAAAATAAATACAAAAAAAGCAAGTGGAAGCCAAAGAATGGTCTGTCCAGGAGGCATAACAAATGTGGATGTCCTTTATAAAAGGATTGAAACCGTAAATCTGCTAAAATGTCTAAAGCTGTTTAATGTATATTTAGATTTATCTTTAAGTGGAAGAAAAGCGTTGATATGTATTTGCAGAACATTACCAATTTAGATAAAGCGCATAACTTCTAGGTTAATATATTTAATTGCATGGAGGAATGCAAGAAGAGGGTAATGGTATCAATCTAGTGGTTAAAGGTGAAGGTTGATCAGGAGCAGACTGGGCACCCGGGCATGAGCCGAGGGCCTGTGGTCAGTGGGGGGCCCGCCCTGGGGTGGCTGCACAGTGAAGGGGAGCCGCAGGCTCAGCGGCGGGGAGGGAGGGCAGTTCCCCCCCTTCCCTCACCTTGGGGCTCTTTCTTCCTCGCTCCCCCCCCCCCCCTTCCAGAATTGTGTGGCAGCGGGCGGCAAGGGAACACTTCCTATTCCAGGCGCAGATACTCTAGACCAGAGCAGCGGCGCACAGAGCTCACTCGCACCTGGAATAGGAAGTTTTCCGCTGCCACACCGCACAATTCTGGAAGAGGGAGCCAAAAGGTGATGGAAGGGGGGAGACTGCCTCCCATTCCCCGCCGCTGTGCCCTCTGCTTCCCCGTCACTGGGCTGCCCCCCCTGGAGACACCTATAGACACCTATAGACCTAGCTACCTACTCTGGGGACACTTATAGATCTGGCTACCTATTCCGGGGACACCCATAGACCTGGCTGTGACGAACATTACGGAAAAGCCGTGCGCTAGCGCCATCGACTTTCGCATAATCGTGCACAGTTCCTGTCAGTCTTGGGTAAATGGACAGATGTCAATTTCTCTCTCCCTTACTGAGTACAGTAACCTTCCCCCCACATCCTGTTCAGGTCAGGAAAGAATTCACACTTGGCTAGCTTCCCTGGGGAGAAGCCATTTGGTTACATAGCTCAGCTTTCCCCAAAAGGAAAACCAGCTCACACTGGTTGAGATTCAAAATTTCCCTCCAAGCTCATAGCTTCACACAATGAGAACCTTTACTTTATTAATAATTCAAGATGGGTTTGGCACAGAAAGACAACAAACACATTTCCTGATACCCAGAAATCAGTTCTATAATTCACATGAATTATCATTCTCTAGCTATCAGGAATCAATTGAGAAACCGCTTTATCCGGCATGCGTAGAGCAAATTCGTTAGACTAGGCGTGTATAGTCTCATTTAATACAGAGTCGCATGCTGCTTATGAATATGGTCTCGGATCTGCGATGCACCCATCTGGGGCGGAATTACACAAATTATTAATAATTGGTACATTCCTTGCTCCAAGTCTGTGGGTGGTAACCTGACTTGCCAGGAGGTAACCCTGCCTCAAACACACCTACTTTCCAGGTAGTGACCGCCCCAAAACTCTGGTCAGTAAAAAGCGTTTGCAAGGAACTCCACCCAGTTCTTCAATTTACATCGACTAGGGAAGTCCAGACATGTGCTCACGGAAGAACCGGGCGCATGTTGTGTACAAAGGACTTTTAAGCTGAATGCCTACGTTTAAACTGGACTATTTTCTTCATGCTTCAAATGGACTGCTCAGCTAACTAAGTAAGAACTTTCTGTTTTATTCCTTTTATTTTTAAGCTCTGTGTTTTATATGTTAATAGGTGTATATAACTGTATGTAATGCATTTGTGTTATTAAACGTTTAAAAATCGTTTAGCGGTTATGACCTGTTGCTGAACATACACAATCGTACCTATTCTCCTGAACTCGCTACCCTGTGTTTAATAGAAGTACACATTTATTAACCCGTATGCGAGAACCCGGCCCAGACATAACGATCTGACCCAGATTCTTGCATACTGCTAAGGGTTAATCTAGCGTTCTCGAAGTCCTAGTAAAATTACAGTAGCGGGCTGTGTAACTCGCTTGGTGGCAGATCTTTGAATTGTATATGTGTGTGGAGTGATTCGGTTGGTATCAGAACGCTCCCTTCGCGAGTCAGTTCATCAAATTGCGAATGCGGGTTACCCTTCGTGATGAACAAATGACCGTGTAAGAGGATTTCTGACGCTGATCGATTTACCCCACCCGCAGACCGGCTCGCGGTCTGTGACATTTGTTTGGCAGCTTTTTGGGATTTGTGTATGTTCAGAACATCAACGGCAACGTTATTTGATTAACCTGCCAGAACAGATCAAAAATCTGTGGTCGATAACCGGTGCATTACCATTTATATAGACTAAACGTGTAGCACAGAGTTCCCCCCCAATCTCTTTTCCTATCCTATCTTTTATTTGGCAAAAATGGCTGCAGCAAGATACAAGAAAATGTCAGTGGCAGACCTAGTAAACTTGTGTGAGGAAAAAGGCATTATGACGTATAGAAAAAAGAAATCGCAATTGATCGAGGACTTGTTGCGACTGAATACCCAGCCGGAGCAGATGCTGGGAGAGCACACTCCTGGTTCAGACGGTGCTGTAACTGGGGCAGAGGAAAGTGAGCGGTTGGAGCAAAGCAACCCACTTCCAGACCCAGAGGAAAACGGTACCGCGGCTGAACCGGTTGCTGTAACTGCTGAGGAGCATGGTGGCCGGCAGGAGCCCGCCCATGCCAACCTGTTCTGTGTTCCTGATGCTGGAATGCAACCTGGATTACAAAGGCTGTTGGAGACAAATCCTGAGCTGTACATGCAGATTGTCAGAGAAAATGCTGACCGTGCAGAACGCCAGCGCCAGGCGGAAATGGAAGCCTCAGAACGCCAGGCGGAACGGGAAGCCTCTGAACGCCGGTGGCTTGCTGAGAAGGAGGCGGCAGAGAGAGAATCCGCCCGCCGACACGACCTGGAAATGGCCAAACTGCGAGGGCAAGGCCAAAATCCCTCGCAAAGTGCTCCGGAACCCCGGCCCACAGCAGGCCCGTTTGGGACTCCAAAGTTTAAATTCCCAGAAATGGAGAAGGGAACCGACCCGGACACTTATTTACACTCCTTTGAAAAGACTTGTCGTCAGCATCATCTGCCCCAGGAGCAGTGGGCGAGATATCTGACACCCAACTTGCGGGACAAAGCGCTTGAGGCGTTTGTGGACTTACCCGCTGAGAAAGACAATGACTATGAGGCGATAAAAGCTGCAATTATCGCCAAATACCAGTTGACCCCAGAGGTCTATCGCAAAAAGTTTCGCTCCCTGCAGAAAGGCCACACCGACTCTTACACCGACCTGGAAAGTCGCCTGCTGACTGTGTTCAGGCAGTGGTCACGGGGCCTCAAAAAAGACTCTCACCAAGGTCTGGAGGACCTCATCGTACAGGAGCAGTTGCTAAACTGCTGCACTCCAGATGTCCGGCAGTTTGTCTTGGAGCGGAAGCCTGAATCCGCCAAAGCTGCCGCAGAACTTGCAGACACTTTTGTGGCCACCCGTGTGCCGGACAGCCGCAAACCTCCAGCCCAGAGCTGGAGAGGGGGGAGACCTATGCAACCCAGCTCTCCTCCCCCTGCTAACCGTGGGAATCGGGTCCCACAGCCACAGAGGCCGGATGCTGCACCTGCTACTCATCCGCCTGATGCCACATATGTTCCGAAGTGTTACCACTGTGGACAGCGAGGACACCTCAAGTCTGCCTGCCCCGAGGTGAGGACGCCGTCTCCAGAGCCTAGCGCAGAAGTGGCTAGCGCATCCTCTACTGCACACGCCTACCTCGTCATGGGAGCAGCAAATCCTCGACTTTCCGGAAATCATCAAGTCGTGGAAGTTAACGACCAGATCGCTGTTGGTTTCCGCGACACAGGCGCAGAGCTTACCTTGGTTCGCTCTCATCTTGTAGCCAGGGAGAATTTCCTGCCTAATGAGCGTGTCACACTTTTGGGAGTTGGTGGCACACACGCACGCATCGCCAAAGCTCGTGTTGTTCTCGATTGGGGAAGGGGCCGCCAGTCAAAAGTTGTGGGGGTGACAGATGACATCCCAGTGCCTGTGCTGTTGGGCACCGATCTTGGCACCCTACGATCCTTTTATGAACCTGTGATCAACACCCCGGATTGCCAGTCTGGACCCACTCAGGTACTGTACAAGCTTGGGGTGGGACAGAGGGAGGCAGCCAGGGTAATGGTACCTAGCCCTCCTAGGGAAGGAGGGAAGGAAGCGGTACCTGTTTCTAATGGACAGCTGTCTAGTCACGGTTTGTCTGACTCTAAACCTGTCACTGTTGTTCCAGATACCTGTGTACATGTGAAAAATGAACGTAACTGTGATGTTAATGTTGTACCAGATGTTGCTAATAGCTTTCATGCTGAATCTCACAGTGCTAAAAATGATGTATGTTTAAATGTGACAGTCTCTAATCTAAGAGGTAACAGTCTTGTTTTGCCTGGGTCATATCCGTCCAGGGCAGTGGAAGCAGGCCAGGTGTCAGAGCAGGCAGCTGGGGGCCTAGACCTCCCCTCCTGCTATGACAGCCAGAGTGCTCCACCATTGTCTGCTGTTAACAAACAGCTGGTGGAGACAGGCCGTTCCTTCCCTGTCTCACCCTTGCATGTCTTCCCCTTGCAGAAGCAACCCAGTGCAAAACTGCCCACAGGTCCACCCTCTATCCTTCCTGGAGAAGGGGCAAGCCTCGCCACCCAGGTGAAGGCAAATTCGTTTTTAAAATTGTGCTCTAATGTTCACCTAGGTTGTGCTGACCAAAATGTGCCAAGGTGTAGTCAGTTAGAGCAGGGGTATGCTACGCTGCTTCCAGATTCGCAGGCTGAAACCCGAGAGTCAGGAAGTGACCCGGATGTCAGCCAACGACTCTCTCCCTTACAGGAAGCGCTAGGCAAACCCAGCCAGGCCCTTAGAGGTAAGCCTGTTGGTGTGCATCGCACCGTCCGCAAAGCGGACACTGGGACACACCGGACCATGAGGCCTTACGCTTCTGGTGAGTTGTCTAACGGGCAGTCAGATAAGAAGTCGAGAACCTGGTCAGTAGCTAAGCGCCGCGTAGAGCGGGTCATGCAGACCCACTCTGTGCGTCCGGCTGGTAGGAGGGAGATGTGACGAACATTACGGAAAAGCCGTGCGCTAGCGCCATCGACTTTCGCATAATCGTGCACAGTTCCTGTCAGTCTTGGGTAAATGGACAGATGTCAATTTCTCTCTCCCTTACTGAGTACAGTAACCTTCCCCCCACATCCTGTTCAGGTCAGGAAAGAATTCACACTTGGCTAGCTTCCCTGGGGAGAAGCCATTTGGTTACATAGCTCAGCTTTCCCCAAAAGGAAAACCAGCTCACACTGGTTGAGATTCAAAATTTCCCTCCAAGCTCATAGCTTCACACAATGAGAACCTTTACTTTATTAATAATTCAAGATGGGTTTGGCACAGAAAGACAACAAACACATTTCCTGATACCCAGAAATCAGTTCTATAATTCACATGAATTATCATTCTCTAGCTATCAGGAATCAATTGAGAAACCGCTTTATCCGGCATGCGTAGAGCAAATTCGTTAGACTAGGCGTGTATAGTCTCATTTAATACAGAGTCGCATGCTGCTTATGAATATGGTCTCGGATCTGCGATGCACCCATCTGGGGCGGAATTACACAAATTATTAATAATTGGTACATTCCTTGCTCCAAGTCTGTGGGTGGTAACCTGACTTGCCAGGAGGTAACCCTGCCTCAAACACACCTACTTTCCAGGTAGTGACCGCCCCAAAACTCTGGTCAGTAAAAAGCGTTTGCAAGGAACTCCACCCAGTTCTTCAATTTACATCGACTAGGGAAGTCCAGACATGTGCTCACGGAAGAACCGGGCGCATGTTGTGTACAAAGGACTTTTAAGCTGAATGCCTACGTTTAAACTGGACTATTTTCTTCATGCTTCAAATGGACTGCTCAGCTAACTAAGTAAGAACTTTCTGTTTTATTCCTTTTATTTTTAAGCTCTGTGTTTTATATGTTAATAGGTGTATATAACTGTATGTAATGCATTTGTGTTATTAAACGTTTAAAAATCGTTTAGCGGTTATGACCTGTTGCTGAACATACACAATCGTACCTATTCTCCTGAACTCGCTACCCTGTGTTTAATAGAAGTACACATTTATTAACCCGTATGCGAGAACCCGGCCCAGACATAACGATCTGACCCAGATTCTTGCATACTGCTAAGGGTTAATCTAGCGTTCTCGAAGTCCTAGTAAAATTACAGTAGCGGGCTGTGTAACTCGCTTGGTGGCAGATCTTTGAATTGTATATGTGTGTGGAGTGATTCGGTTGGTATCAGAACGCTCCCTTCGCGAGTCAGTTCATCAAATTGCGAATGCGGGTTACCCTTCGTGATGAACAAATGACCGTGTAAGAGGATTTCTGACGCTGATCGATTTACCCCACCCGCAGACCGGCTCGCGGTCTGTGACACTGGCTACTTATACTGGGGATACCTATAGACCTGGCTACTTATACTGGGGACACCTATAGACCTGGCTACTTATACTGGGGACACCTATAGACCTGGCTACTTATACTGGGGACACCTATAGACCTGGCTACTTATACTGGGGACACCTATAGACCTGGCTACTTAAACTGGGGACACCTATAGACCTGGCTACTTATTCTGGGGACACCTATAGAGCTGGCTACTTATTCTGGGAACACCTATAGGCCTGGCTACCTATTCTGGGAACACCTATAGACCTGGCTACTTATACTGGGGACACGTATAGACCTTGCTACCTATACTGGGAACACCTATGGACCTGGTTACTTCAACTGGGGATACCTATATATCTGGTCACCTATAAAGGGGGCAACTATTTTGGTGGAACTGCTGCCAGATTAACTGTATTTTTGGGGAACTGCTGCTGCCAGATGAAGTGTATTTTAGGGAACAGCTGCCAGACTTTATGTTGGGAAACCGCTTTTCAAAACTGCTTCCAGATTACGTGGGATTTGGGTGATCCGATGCCAAATTATGTGTATTTTGGGGGAACCGTTGCTGCCAGATTACGACTATTTTGGGGGAACCGCTGCCATATTATCTGTATTTTGGAGGATCCTCTGCCAAATTACATGTATTTTTGGTGAAATGCTGTCAGATTCCTTGTATTTTGGGGGGAAACCCTATGGCAGAGCTCAAACTTCCCTAGCAGACCTTTTACACCACTGCTAAGGTTATGTATACTTGGCCCCACCCATGACCACAGCCCGTATTCTGTTGAGTGACCATGCCCATTTTTCAGTGCGTCGCGCGTAGCTGGTTTTATCAGTAAAAAAAATCCCTTGTCAGTAAAAAATAACTTGAAAGCTTAGCAACACTGGTACGGGGCCCCATAATTTCCTATTGTCCGGGTGCCCCATGAGTTGTCAGTCCGCCCCTAAGGTTGGTTATGGTAATTGTAAGTGAACGCACATAGACTTCTCACTGGGTTTAGAGCAGCACTTATCAACAGGAAGATTAGGTAGCGTGCCTCAGCTGACAGCTCTCCACACCACCGGAGCTGATACTTGTAGAAATCCACTTCAGCAGGCACCACTGATTACGTTTAAATTGGTGGTGCCTGCTTAAGTGAACGCACACAAATGAAACAGTTGAGCTACAAACACACGCTAGATTGAGTTTAGCCAAGGGGATCAAAAAACAAAAAAACCCTTGGCAGCATTCTAGTGTTAGTATATAAGCCCCACCCTCCCGACGTCACCTAAAGATCCAGCATGGCAGTTCTTTAGTGACATCTGATGCCTGTGTGACTCCCAAACGCATTGTTCTCCTACCTCAAAATACACTACGAGTCATAACTCCTCTTCTGTGTATGCTCGGCTATGAACAGTCTCCCAAGGAGTAGTCTTGATCCCTGCCGGGTGGAATTACTGATATATATATATATGAGGGTTTAGAGAAAATACAACAGTTACTCAGCTGAATTATTGGTTGGATCGGTGCCAGTCCTCCCATGGTTCTTCTGATAAATGATGGGGACTGTACCTGTGATGATTAGTCATTGGCCTGGTGAGTTATGACTGTATACCCACTGCAGTGAAAGGTTGGGCTGTGGAAAAATTCAAAATATTTGCTTTTTCAGACTTGCATAATGAGAATAAGCACCAATGCATTAGGAGTCAAAATTACCTGGAAATAGGTGTGGTTACTTGGAAGAGGATTGACTACAGATGACAGAGCCTTCCATAGCTTAGCTGATTCTTAGCTTGGTTGCCAAAGCCACATGTTGGCCCAAGAATACTGTAAAATGAACTGGAATGAGCTAATAAGCTAAAATGATTTATCTGAGAAAAAAAGGTGGTTAGAGGCGCCTCACATACAGTATTCAAGTGTCCTGCTGGCCAGTAACCTCCTTTGCTGCTATGCCAAGGATAGATCTTCTTCTCCTCCACAGAAACATTCACAAGTAGACACAGCGCCAGGTATTACATTGCCACAGGCCTATAAGCAGTTCAATCCCCCTCCAGAGACTCCTCCTTCAGTCTGCGTTCCTGCAGTACAACTCAGTACACCCCAAAAAAGAAGCAGAGAGGGAATTCTCTCAGTGGATAAAATGTACCATAATTTAACTTTATTCAAGCAAAGCACATCACTTCCCACATATGTGCCCTAGCCTGCTCGCTCTCGTATCCCCTGATGATGGCGAAAGGCTGAAACTAGTCGGGACGAGAGCGGGCTGGACACCATATGATCGCTCGCCTTGGAGAATAGCACCACAAGGGTGGGAAGCGCCGTCTCCGGAGAGGGTCCTATGGGGTGTACTGAGTTGCACTGCAGGAACGCAGACTGAAGGAGGAGTCTATGGAGGTGGAATGAACTGCTTATATGCCTGTGGCAACGTAATACCTGGCGCTGTCTGCTTGTGAATGATAAAATGATTTATCTGTTTGCATGCGGTGTATGTGTTTGTTACAAGAAAATGTATTTATCCCTCTAATATTGTTAAGACACAGCTATAAGTTCTGCCTTAAAGGGATATTTAAGTCAAAAATAAAAAATGATTTTTACTCACCTGGGGCATCCCTCAGCCCCCTGAAGCTGTATGGTGCCCTTGCAGCCTGGCTCCGATCCTCCTGCCCCCGCCGGCGGCTACTTCCGGGTTCGGCGACAGCCGGCGACAGGCTGGGAACGCGAGTGATTATCCGCGTTTCCAGCCGCTATATCACCCTCTATGCCACTATAGCGTATAACATATACGCTATAGCAGCATGGAGGGTGATATAGCGGCTGGGAACACGGAGAATCACTCGCGTTCCCAGCCTGTCCCCGAACCCGGAAGTAGCCGCCGACGGGGGCAGGAGGATCGGAGCCACGCTGTGAGGGCACCATACAGCTTCAGGGGGCTGAGGGATGCCCCAGGTGAGTAAAAATCATTTTTTATTTTTGACTTAAGTATCCTTTTAAGAGTGGTAGCTGGGATTTAAGTTGCTGTTTGGTTTTTGTGCCCTTGGGACCGAAATCCATTTTGTTCTGTGAAGCCGTAGGGAAACAATACCTTTTGTAGTCAATTAAGTAGAGTCCCTAATTTGGATGGTCCTAGCTTCTATCCAGGAACACTGATTGGTACCCATCTATGTGGAGCTCGTACTGATAGATATTGAAACCTAAGTGGAGATGCTAGCTAATGTAGACATGAGTGTCTGGAAGCAAAAAGGCAGTGTACACCACATAGCTAGAGAAAGTAGTGTGGAAAATAGGTCATTGATGAACTCGTCAGGACTCTAATCCTGGTTTTTTTTTTGTTGGAGTTGTGGGGGTATTTAATAGGGATTTAATTCAGGATATGATGAACACTAATTCCTTGAGTAAACCTAAAAGTGCTGACTTAGGATGAAGGATGCATGAGGGGCGGGGAAATAAAAGGGATTCCTCTGTGTGTTGTTACCTGTTCCCAATGGCTTATTGAACGAAGGAGCTATATTATTTATTGGCTGCTCCAAAAAGATGGTGTTCAGCCAGTGCAGTGGGGAATGTAAAAGAATACAGTGGGGATATGGGTAGATAGAGCTATTATAATTAGAAACTCATACCGCCCTGAGTTAATGAAAACAAGACGAGTTTTAACATCAAGATGGTTTTTATTGTATTCAAGAAATGAACCTGCTTCATTTATATTAATAGATGGACAATGAGGCTCTACAGATATGCATAGAACTTGATGAGTGAATTGCATTCTAAAAAACATTTAACATGATTTATTACAAGCCTGTTAAAGAATTAGAAAAAAGTGAACACTAAAGATCTTTGACTCTTATGAGAAAGAAGTAAAGGCTCTGAGGTTGGGTAGGAATGAGGCCGAAATCAGGCTTTCATGCTGAAATTGATCCAGAATTGGACAGCGATGTATTGGGCAGCTTACAGCTCTCTCTCCGATTAGAGAGATATTTGTCTCTTGCTGGAATCTGCCCATCATGGCTAGATGTATGGCTACCTTTAGATGCTAATAATTCTGGCTTGCATGCATATTTAATTTCAGTTGTATGCCATTCAGAACTGGGTATCAGTGGGAAAGGGTGCCAGATCCATCTGTGTAAAAAGGGCAACGCCGCCATACACCTCAAAGCTATAAACAGTGAAAAGGTCACCCATTCTTTATCGGCTATATTATGTTTACTGTATATTCGTTATATCATGGAAATGTTTCCTTTTGCAATAAAGGACCTGACTTCAATTACGTTTACACTAAGTGACCTTAATATAATAACGGCTGTATTTTTTTACAACTAACTTTTGGCCTCATTATTCCTTTTTATTTGTGGCTACAACAATCTACACAATATCAATATATTATGATCAAGCCAAATACCGGTTATATTTTTACCGGTTATAATTTGGCAATATCGCACCTACAAAGATCATAGTGAATACTGTTTATATCTTTGTCAATAATGAGGCTACAGCAATCGTATAGAATACCGGTTACATCTTTCAAAGATTGCAGCTACAACGATTTCACTGAATACCATGGTTAAGGTTAGGTGCCACCATCGGGGGGGGGGATTGCTAAGGTTAAGCACCGGGGGGGATTAAGGCTGGGGTTATAGTCTAATATTTGCTACATCCAGTGCCTTTAGTAAACTGAACCACATTCATTGGCTACAAACAGGTGCCTTTTTATAAACGACTACAGCCGGCGCTCTTTTATAAATGAAATCATATTTATTGGCTGCATCCCAACACCCTTTTTATTACCCAAATCATGTTTATCGGCTACATCTGGTGGCCTTTTCTCCAGGTGCCCTTTTTTGTACGCTTAGAACTGGGCCAATTTCAAGCTGCATACCACTACTAGTTCACCAGTGGATTTTTGTGGAAATTCCACTTTCGTTATCAAATTGCCATTGACATAGGTTGGTGAAGCTCAATTTTTGTTATAGAATTATCTTTCCAGTTTTATCTGCAGCCAGCGAAGCTATTTCCTGAACTGACAAGAAGCGCAAATAGCTTTACGCTATGTTCACAGTGGGTGTGGCGTTGCGTACCCTGTAACAGCAGGAACACAACATTATTATTGCACATTATTCGTTCTTGCATTGCATACGATCAGTGAAAAGTATGCTTCACTTGCAGGGGATACCATACACCATTATACCGCACATAGGTGGTAAATTGCAGCGCAGCAAGCTGCAATACCAAGCAGCCCATACGTCGCACTGCAACGTACTGTGAACATAGCCATGTGATGTGAAGTAATGTTGCCATGAGACTGTAGAGAAATTCCCACATTGCTGCAGTACTAAGTTGTGTCTCTGTAGCAGGGTTATGCCCTGCAAAACAGCTGTCAGACTTCACCTTTCCCCCACTGCTGTACTAATTGTCACCCAGCCACAATAAAATGTATTTTATGCAGCTGTGCCCTTCTTTTTTCCTCTTTTTTGATGGGCTAAGCTGCATAGTGCCTGAGGAGCTGTTACTCATTCCTACACCTGCACTAATTCCTTGAATGTCAGCAGTCACTGGGCCAGATGCTCTATTTCTGGTACAGTTGCCGTGCGCTAGGAGTGCAGGGCAATTTTACCATCACTAGTGTAGGGGGAGCACCAGCCTCTAAGGTTTACCGACCAGTACTTCCTCTGCGCTATTTACTGTAAAATTGCTGTGCACAACAACTTTACCAGAGATTAGTGCATCAGGCCCACTGACACCTCTATACACCAGTTTGTTAGACACACTATGGAATAGAGGTGTTATATACATGTAAAAGCAAAGAACTGGTAATCCAAGGGAAATAATATTTGCTATTAATCCTTGCAATATATACAGAACTCAACTAAAAGCATTGAGATGTCTTCTCAAAAGTGGAATTTCCCTGTAATTGAGCAGGCAAACCTCTAATCCTCGAGGGCAAGGTATCAGAGCAATTTCAGAGAGGAAATTTACACTTACAAATAGCTATTTGTGATTGATCATTTTCCATAGTGTGGAAAAGGGCTCTGACTGGCTTCTACTGTTCTCCGTTAGATTTTCCTTAATTTCCTGTATGATGACAGTTGGCATTAGGACAGAAAGAGAGGTGAATACCAAAGCTTTATCGTTGTCACTGGGTCAGGAGCTAGGGATAAAGCTTCCAGTGCTGGTTCTATTGACATTTGGGATTTCCTATCTGTTTACGCTTTGTCCAGTGTGTTGGACAGCCAGATAGGAAAATTCTCACAGCAATTAAATTAAAAAAAATGTCCGGAGATCCAATTTGAAGTGATCCTGAAGCAAAGTTAGACTTTCTAAACTGAAAATAACAGTGTAACCAAGTAGCTCAGGGTGACCCAAAACCTCTAGGAAAGTATAGGGGACTAAAGGTGCCCATACCATACACTAACTCGATTTCCCGCCGATAGACAGCAGATTCAACCACTATGATCGAATCTGCTGAGAAATCGATAATGCAAATGTAGACCGTTCAACCGATTTCAATCTATAATCGATCGATTCTGTCGATCTGTCCAAGCAGAAAATTTTGCTTGATCGCCAGAGGGTGGGGAGCGTATCGTTAGGGGCGTTCGATTCGGCGACGACTGACTCTGCAATAATCTTACCTGTACCGCCGGCGCGAGTCCCTGGGCCCATGCTGTCCCTTTCTCCGGCTGGTCTTCTTCTGCATCTTCACTTCCTATCCCGTCCTGTGACCAGCGGAAGTTCAAACAGTAGAGGGCGCTCTACTGTTTGAATTTCCTCCTTCTCACAGAACAGAATAGGAAGGTAAGAGAAGATGAAGGCCAGCCAGAGAAAGGGACCGCACAGACCCGGAAACTCGCGCCGGCGGAACAGGTAATGTATTGCTGTTGGGGGGGAGCAGGAGTGACAAGGCAGGCAGCAGCTCCACAGATTGTGAATCGATTTCATGCTGAAATCTATTCACAATCTGTGTGCATTATATGGGCAGCTATTAGATCCCCTCTCAGATCAGATTCGATAGAGGGATCTATCTATTGGTCGATCTGGTGACAATCAACCAGTGTATGGCTGCCTTAAAGAGAACCCGAGGTGTGTTTAAAGAATGTTATCTGCATACAGAGGCTGGATCTGCCTATACAGCCCAGCCTCTGTTGCTATCCCAAACCCCCCTAAGGTCCCCCTGCAATCTGCAATCCCTCATAAATCACAGCCATGCTGCTGACAAACAGCTTGTCAGAGCTGGCTGTGTTTATCTCTATAGTGTCAGTCTGCTGCTCTCCCCGCCTCCTGCAGAACTCCAGTCCCCGCCCGCATCCCTTCCCTCCCTGCTGATTGGAGGGAAGGGACGGGGGCAGGGACCGGAGCTATGCAGGAGGCGGGGGAACAGCCGAGACTGACACTACAGATGTAAACACAGCCTCACAGCACGGCTGTGATTTATGAGGGATTGCAGCGTGCAGGGGGACCTTAGTGGGGTTTGAGATAGTAACAGAGGCTAGGCTGTATAGGCAGATCCAGCCTCTGTATGCAGATAACATTCTTTAAACACACTTCGGGTTCTCTTTAAGAGGCGGAAAAGCTCTCCTACTAAAAAAGCAATGCTTATTGTGCAAACCAGACTAAGCTAAACTAAGCATGTGAAAATAAACCGTTTAATCAGAAGTTAAACCTACAGTGAAAAGTAAGTGACAGAATATTGGAAAAGATGTGCTAGTAGGTGGCCATACATGAGTCAATGGCCATCATCTGATAGTCCTCTCTGATCAAATTTTATCATAGGGATCTATCGCCTGTCTACACACTGCAAACCGATGCTGAAATCTACCTTACGAGTGCAGTCTTCACCTGCTGGGCCCCCCTTGTAATGTGTGCCGTTTATGTGACTTCGGTATATGAGATGGTGGGTCACGGGGTACAGGTGCCCCTGGCCGTCATGGAGAGAAAATGCTAGTCGAGGCATGCAGTGCATTGGTAAGCTGCCTCCACACTCATCATGGGGGGTCCATTGAGTTCATTGACCATCGGAATATTTAGCACCATCACCAGTGTGCACTAGACAGAGCCCTTTTTAGAAAGATCTCTCCAGCATTCCAGTTAATTTGGCCAGATATGAATCAAAACTATTGATTGGCCAGTCATGTTGCTGCATCAACCTCTCCTAGATTCGATCTTTATAATTGATTCAGCTGGATATTGTTGTCACAAATTGAGTAATGTATGGGCACCTTAAAGTAATCTGAGCTTCTCTGCTGGGAATATATGTTATCTATAACATTAATAGCCCGATGAGGAGCTTTAGAAGGTCAGAGGGGAGAAAATTCCTTCTGGTTTATTTAAAGTAGAAATTCTACACTGCAGGTCTGTAAAATAAAAATGTTTTTTTCATGCCATTGTCACCAAAAGGGAGCCCTTCATTGTGCACTTGTGCTCAATTCATTTTATTTGCCTGAGCTTGTCTGGCCCACATGGCGATTGTTTTGTCCTGATTTTTAGAATCTGAAGTTGCACAGAGGATACTACTCGTTTTTTTTGTTTTTTTTTCTTTCTTCTATTCACTGCTGTTCTGCTGACCTGTGCCTGTGACACTGGTAGTGAATGGGTAGCTCACCTGCTGTAGTGTGACTCTTATTTGTGGTTTTTCTTTGTACTCAATCTTAACATCCGTTTGTCATAATGAATGTCAAAAGCCTGCATATAATGGCCCAATGAAGGTCACAGATGTAGAGTCACTGATGTGTAAAGCCTCATCTTTCCCTATTATATGAATATATTAATGTATGTACCTATATCTAAACCCATACAGTAAAGCATAAGTAATGGACATTTGAAAAAGATTTCCAAATTGACATATCCTTAAAGCATCCCTGAAGGGGGAGGGGGAGCCGTGATGGATTAGATTACTTCCACTACAGCCTCCTGATGCTGCTCATTGTTTTCAAGGTCCCTCCTGTTTCCCAATCCCAGTCCTCTAAGGGCTCTTTCACATCAGACAACGCGAACAGGAGCCGTTCTCCTGCACGCGTTGTCTGCCTGCGGCGTGTCGTCGGGTATCTGCGGTGCGACGCAATCAGCGGCGGTAGCTGGTAATTAAACCCGACGGAAAACGCCGGCTCGCGGGTGCGTTGGAGGAAAAACTGCGCCCGGGTGCGTCGGAACCGCAACGCATCGAAACGCAGCGTCGAGTGTGAAAGGTAAAATGAAAGTCTATGGACTTTCATCTTACCTTGGTTAACGAAAATGGCTTCCGTTTGCGTTAACGCAGAAAGTCTGCCCTAATGTGAAAGAGCCCTAATTATTTGACTGGATCCCTCTGTTGAACATCATTCCAAAAGTTCCCTCCAGCAGTGACAAGGGATTTAGAGCAGTGCAGATGCGGGTTCCAAACAGCATATGCTCAGCTAAAGAGCGCACATCCACCAGTGCTTTTTTTCAATGCTGTGTGTGTCTTGAAACTTGCGCATGTGCAGTTCACAATTAATCGGCACCTCTTGGGAGAATTTCTGAGAGGCTGAGGAGTGAAGAGGACAGAGCAGGGGGAACAGGAGGGACCCTGAAGACAATGAGTAGCACCAGGCTTCTCTGGAACAGGAAATCTAGTCCTCATAGACCTCATATTATCTGGTAGACTGCTGCAGGTTTTGTATGGGACATACAGGAAATGAGTGTACTTCCTGGAAGGTTAACTGAGAAACCTATAGAGCCACAATAATCCATGCCATGCACTGATGAGGATCAATCGATCTGAAACAGTCTGTATGCATGTTGGATTATTGTGGTTCTGTAACATTAAAAAGCTGATACATCATTGCATTCCAGCGGATCTGGAGGTGTGGCTGGCTTGCAGGAACTGCAATGGATAATTTGCATTTTTCAGCAGTGATGCACCGAGAGACATCTCGGAGATAATAAAGCATACTTTAGTTTTCCATTGAGAAATCTATAGTACATTTTTTTTTTTTTGCAAAATAAACCCACATAGTGATGAGGGAAACCCAGGCTGTGGAGTCGGTACAAAAATCATCCAACTCCGACTCTTCAGTTTATGAAACCGACTCTAACTCCGATTCCTCGACTCTGACGCCGTAGTCTAATACTGTGCTGTGGATTTTGTACAAAAATCACCTGACTCCTGATTCCTCAGTTTATGAAACCACAACTCCAACTCTGACTCCAGGTACCCAAAATCGACTCCTTAGCCATTATGCAATTCACTATTTCTCCTGAATTTTCTCCTAGGTAATATTTTCAAAATTGTCAATAATATGCCTTTTATACTACCAGCAAACAAAAAAATACTCAAAATAATTTTGACAGTACTTTTTCACCAACGTTTAGGTACTTTTTCAATTGTAAGATGCTTAAAAGTTATTTAAAATAGAATATTAAAATTATCTCCTAGGAGATAATTCAGGAGGAAACTTTAATTGCATATGGGCACTTGACTCCGACTCCACAGCCCTGGTGAAAACTCAACTCTGTATGCAAATTGTCTTTAAACTGGAAACCGAGATGTGAAGGGCCTAAACAGAACTGAAAGAGGACTGTTGATCATCTAACTGCAAGAGTGTAAATTCTTCACCTGCCTATGAATTGATCAGCGGTTTTAATTTTGATAGATTTGTAAGGCTCTGATTTGCTGGTCATGATCATGCGTTAAACCAGGAAGTCATCACAGCAAATCTTAACTTTACAAATCGATCAGCTGATCAAACTGATCACATGCTTCTCCATGGGTTCTCCTAAGCACTGCCATCCTCCCATATCAGTATCGCAATAGCTAAGTAACATGATTGAAAAGACAATTGAGATGGCAGCCTCCTCATTACTGACACTTCTGGATCCTGTAAAAGAAGGGATTTCCTTGTAGCTTTTAGGTGTTGAAAAACGAGTGCTTAATAGGGTTGACATGAAAACTATAATTTATTGTGGCAAGTTAAGCAGGTTTATTTGCCAAGTTACCTGAGCAGAGGCTAAAGCACATTCCAGAAGTGCACAGTAAGTGGTAAGTTATTGGAAACCTGTCACTCTGTAAAGTGTAATGCGTAAAACGCTTATGACATGCTCATATCTGAGCATTCTGTTTAAAGCCATCACCATGGTGATGGAAATGTCAACAGACGTGATTAAGTTTGCAAGAGTTTTATGCAAGATATACAGTCGATAGGTGAAAAAGTATTGATGTCCATTATGTATATTACAGGGTCTGGTTTTTATGCACAATTTTATGAGCTGTTTAATTTCTTTATGTACTAGAACCTCTACTATCATTAGTATCACTAAGAATATCTGGTAAAATAAACTTTTTATGGGTCCATATAAAATTCGTAATGGGAGTGGACTTTCTCCAGTGGGCAATGTTTACTAGAGCGATATCCATTAAAACTGTCACAAACCTATCATAGATGTGGAGAATGTCTAGCAAATTAACCGTATGTAGTGATGATCTCTGGTCCGAATGGGTTTCATTTGGATCTCATCCTTCTAATTACTGCAGCTGAGCGGGTGGGCGAAGGAGGGTTAAACTTATCCAGCAGCCATCTTCTTTAATCCGTCCCATGCTGCTTTTCAAACTGCGGTCACGTGACTACAAACACTTCCTCCCGTGAAGGAGGAAGCGTAGTAGTCACGTGACGCAGCTTGGAACGCAGTGTGGGACGGATTAAAGAAGATGGCTGCTGGGTATGTTTAACCCTCCTTCGCCCATCCGCTCAGCTGCAGTAATTAGGAGGATGAAATCTGAATGAAAATCATTAGGATTTCACCCGGATTTAATCCGGAGATCATCACTAACCATTAGTTGTTCAGTGCCAGTTTGCTCATAATCTCACTTATAGTAAAAATATCTCTGGTTTTGCCTGGTACAATTGTTACCAAACGCATTCGAATTTGTAGGATTCACTTTTCCTCTGTGGAAAAGACTTGACAATTTGCTTGATCAAAGTGCTCAGTCCATAAACCGGGGGGCAAATGGTGGTCTATAGGAGCACCCATTTATTTAGTGGACTCTCTGATGCACATAAACTTCAAACTTGAAAGGCCATTGCTGCAATTAAAACTTTTTTCTTATCTTCCGCTCACAACTCTGCAGGGAGGGGGGAGGGCTTTTAAAAATAAATAAATAAAAAATGCGTCCCTCGGTCCGCAGCCGGGACTGCTGAAACTTTGCGTAGGCCAAGTCTAGAGCAAGAACAATAAACTAAAGAGTAAACCGATGTATATAACTTATACAGAACAGTGCCGTTACAGGGAATATTACCCTTTTCCCATACTTGAATAGCAAATTCCACTATCTTAGTTTAAACTAGTGTAAAGAAAATAAAAGTGGATGTTTAAAGGTAATTAATACAGTCAACACATGGGTCATATCAAACCATGGTGATGTTTGATGGGTGATTTGTGATTTGTCATGTTCACAATATCAGAAATGTGTTTTTTGTTGTGTAATGGGGCTGTTACCAGTTACATTGCATGCAGCTCAAGTATATCAGCCCCGCAATGTTTTACGGATCACTATATGTTTGCTTTAAGATAGAATATGTTGGTGCTTTATAAATCAATAATGATAATAATAACCATATTTGATTAATCATACGCCTCTAAAACTTGCCCTCTGTGTCAGTCCTTCCTTAATATTAAAGCGAATCTGAACTCAGAACTTCCTCTCTGCTCTAAACGATACACAACGTACTAACCTTTAAAGAAAAACATTTCCTTGTTACAGCTATAACTCCTGCAATAAATCTGCAGTGTCTACTTCCTGCTTTCATAGAAGCAGACATATTGTTAACATCCTGTGTTTACTAATTAGCTGCTCTGCCATGGCAGCCAGCTGACACAGCTGCAAGATCAAATTACATCTTGTCAGAGATGAGGGGGAACTACACAAGCTGTACTCTCTAAATACATACAGGGTGCATTTCTCTATGCTTTCCTTCTGTCCTGTGCAAGAGTTCAGGTCCACTTTAAGTAGCATTTGGGCATCTATTGCTCCTCCTCCTGACCGCAGCATAGCAGAAGTTGTGTCCTGGGCTAATGACTGGAACCTTGAAGATGTTGCCTCCTTGAAGGAAACCTGAGTAATATGGTGGTGGCCATTGCTGACTCCCTTTTAAAAATTCTACTTGCCACACTGTATGGAGCAGAAGGAAGATTTCTAAATGAGCAGAACCAGAATTATTTTAAAGTAAAGATTTAGAACTCAGATGAATGGGCAGTAAAATGTATTTTTCCCTTCCATAAAGCCACTTTACATTCTGCTTGCCTGTCTTAGTTTGAAAGTTTGCCAAGTCGTTTTCAGAATGACACATAGACAGTGTGTTCTTTATATATGTCTGTTAGCCATATGCTGTCAAGTTGTCAGTAGCAGAACCAAGTTAAAAAGATCACTTGTGTGATGTGGTGTACAAAGCATGTGTCTATTTTTTTTCATTCATTTTTCTCTTGAAATAAAAATATGTATGAAGGTGGAGTTAACATTTAATTGCAATGTAAGCCTAGCATGAAACCGCTGGCACTCACAAAGACTTCCAACACTAAATGTTATAACACTGAAGTCCATTACCACTGCTTTGACTACAGTAATAGTGTGGTACTATACTACATGACTATTAGATTAGGATTGTTTTATATAATTGTCATTGCAGTAGGTTTACAGCCTTCTATTAAACAAAAGTGATTTCTGCTAAGCTGCTACTCCTACAGAAGGACTTCATCACGTTAAAGGGAACCTAAGCGAGAGGGATATGGAGGCTGCCATATTTATTTCCTTTCAAACAATACTAGTTCATCATTCTGGCATCAGCTGTGTCTGAATCACACACATGAAACAAGCATGCAGCTTATCTTGTCAGAAACACCTGATCAGCGTGCTTCTTAAGACTCTATGGCTTAAAGTATTCGAGGTCAGCAAGACAGCCAGGCAACTGGTATTTGCAAGAGAAACAAAAAGAGGGACACTGAGAGCCCAATATCGTGTAGTATGTACTGGTAAATGAAGGTGTGTGGAAAGAGTATGTGCAGTATACTCACAAGTCAGGGTTACTGCATAGGCAACCACTGTAAAGGCAGGTGGGGAGATTAGACCTGTCCCCACTCTGGATTAAGAAGTCGCTCTCCGTAGATCAAGGAAAAGGGGCTTCACTCCTCCACCAAGGGTGGATATGTATGACGTAGTATGGATACAGAGGCGCCAGAAGGATAAAAATATCTAAATATCTAAGGGGGTAGTGGTGGACTTACCTCCTCCGGGCAAACACAAGAAAATGCTGATGAATTTTCAGCAAAACTATTTATTTACATACTTCAGTACTGGAGTTTAAAAATAAGGAGGTAGTGGTGGACTTGCCTCCTCCAGGCAGACACAAGAAAATGCTGGTAAATTTTCAGCAAAACCAAATTGTTTTGCTGAAAATTCATCAGCATTTTCTTGTCTGCCCGGGGGAGGTAAGTCCACCATTACCTCCTTATTTTTAAACGTTTTAGATCTTTTTTATCCTTCTGGCGCCTCTATATACATACTAAGGCAACTGGTATTGTTTAACATGAAATATGTCCGCCTCTATGTCCCTTTTACTTCAGGTTCCTTTTGGGCAAAATTGTGGGTATGTACGATTTTGAATAGACATTAATAAGAAGTGTTGTACCTGCCCCATCCCATTGTACCTGGGATGGGGCAGGAGAAAAAATGTATACATACCTGGGGCTTCCTCCAGCCCCCTCCAGGCTGATCGCTCCCTCACCGTCCTCCTTCTGGACTCTATGCAATTGGCCCCTCCATTTTGGGCCACTTGGAGCTGGTGCAGTCTGGCAGTACACGCTTCCCCGTTGCCAGTGGCGTAGCTAAGGAGCTGTGGCCCCCGATGCATGTTTTACAATGGGGCCCCCCAAGCACTCTATACATAGCAATTGAAACGGCGCACTAAAAGCTGCTAATGGCAACTACAATGTCAGAGGTGCAAGAAGGGGATAGGGAATAGTTTGTTAATGATTACCACTATTCAAAGTATATATATAAATGATTATTATGAGCACAGGACAAATATAGAGCTAATACTGTAGTTGAGGGAGGGCCATTCGGGGCCCCTCTGGCCCAAGGGCCCCGATGCGGTCGCTACCGCTGCACCCCCTATTGCTACGCCCCTGCCCGTTGCGCTCCCGTGGCTGGGAGGGTTCTGCGCCTGCACAGTAGTACTGTACAGACGCAGAACGCTCCTGGCGAGCAGCCTGATGGGTGGAGCACAGCTGGGCCTCACATACACAGTACGCCCCACACCGGAGGACTTACTGGGGCGAATTGTGGGAAGATTCAGGAGGCAGAAGAAGACGGCGAGGAAGCGATCAGCCTGAAGGGGGCTGGTGGAGGCCCCAGGTATGTATACATTTTTTCCTCATGCCCCATCTCATGTTTCTTTAAAAGAAGTTTCAACAAACCGTATTTTAATCCTGGCTGGAGTGGGGTATTTTAATCATATCCAGTTCACTGTCAGAGGTAAAGTTGGGCAAAGAGATGCTTATAATTCCAGCTTGCATGTAGCGTTAATGCTAATTGTTAGTAGTCTGGAATCGGGCTAGTCAAAATTGCATTTAATTGGCCCAATTCTAAGCTGCATACTGTTTGGATTAAATCTGCATGCAAGCCAGGTTTATTACAAGCTCATTAACGGTCTCTGGTCACAATGCCAGAAATGAGGGGTATGGCTCCAGTGTGTAGGACAGAGTGGCTTTCGGCGGATGGGGGAACAGCAGAAACAATGGTGTTGTGCAGTACTTGGGCATCACTAAAATTCTGACATGCCGGATCTTTTGCGATCATTGTTGTGATGCTGTATCCACGCTGGTCTTCTTGCCGATTCTCGGCTTTGACTGTCGTTATCATTGCTCACAGTCTGAGTAGCAAGACTGGTAAAAAGGGCACTGCGTGGCCCAGCACATTTGGCCGTCTCCATAGGCTGTAATGTGAATTAGAGCTATAGCGCACTCAGTTAGGGGATGCTCACTGTACGACGCCTTGGAGCAGGAATAGTAATTAAAGCCGCCGGGAAATTTGCCTCAGTAGGGTGAGCAGTTTTTTTTTACTTAACCCGCGCCCCGATTTCCTGGTGTACGCCTGTGTACATTTTTAATAGTCATTAGGATACTTGCCAAGACCACATTATGTATAAACTTTAATATAGACTAATGTAGTACAACGTGTCAGGGCCGGGCCGAGGCATAGGCTGGAGAGGCTCCAGCCTCAGGGCGCAGTGTAGGAGGGGGCGCACAATTCATTCAGCTTCCATTCCTAATTGTGTTTGAAGCAGAAAGAAATAAGAAAAGGGGATACATGGCAGTGACTGCAAGCCAGATAACTAGATATTAAGGTGTTGGGGAGGTTGTGGGCCCTGTGGCACTTCTTAGTCTAATAGCAATCAGTGTGTGACGGCTGGGGTGGCAGGGATGGAGGGGCGCACTTTGGTGTCTCAGCCTTGGGTGCTGGAGGACCTTGTCCCTGCTCTAGCTCTGTCATCTCCTACAAAGCACCATTCAGACTGGAAGGCCACATGTAGCTTCCAGTAATGTGCAGTGTGCTTCATTTACAGAGAAGATCACAGTAATAACTCTTCACCATGCTGCTACCCTACAGTCCAGCTAGCAGGCTAACCTGCTGCCTGCTTTTGCTGTGATGCAATGGAGAGAATATGGTAATTTTTTCGATTGTGCTGCATGACTGGGCTGTCTAGAGCTGTACGACTCACCAGAGTAGCTTTCAGAACTGTACATCTTCTGTCAAGTAGAACATTTCATATACAGTATACTGTGTTTCAGGTGTGCATTTAGCTGTTTTGATTGAAAGTATTAGATTTCTTCACATCCTAGATGGTGTTTGATTCTCAATAAATCCCTACTTTGGTTCCACATTGGTTGCCTCATTTAATATCAGGTACACAGTAATTGTGGCTGTGAAAATGTCAAAGAATGTATTTTTTAGGAGGCAGCCAACTTGTCTGTATAGGATTTCCCTTGTCTATTTAGAAATTCTTGTTAGATACTGTATACTCGATTTTTTTTTTTTTTATCCCCGAGACCATTTTTTCCATGTTTCATTTCACATGACAGACATTTTTCTTGGGTTGAGTTGGCAATAAACAGGCAAGTCATTGTCCAATTTAGCCAAGGATGATAAATGGCCACATAGAGCTAAGGCCATACAGCTGTTTAGATGCTAAGACTGTTTCAGAGTAAATAGGCTGACACTTGTTACTATGGATACCGGAAACCATCAATGCATTTTGTAAAGAGATAATAGCATTTAACATCCTGATAAAATGTGTTCTGTGTCTTTCATATGCGGTCTAACTTAGTGTTTTTGCAAAAAGCCTAGTCTGTATCATCTACATTGTTTTGGAAGAGCTAGATTTTCTGACCAAAAATAGGTTGACCTGTAAGTATTATCTGAAGTCTGGCAGAGGTTAAATTGCAGGGATCTGGTATAGTCTCTTGTGGGATTTGGTTAAAGCGGATCCGAGATGAAAAACTAACTATAAAAAGTAACTTGTCTATATATCTTATCTAAAGTTTAGATAGTTTACACAGCAAATATAGCTGCAAAAGGCTTCAATAGAATATGATTATTTCTCCCTGTGATACAATGACAGCAGCCATGTTGTTTGTAAACATTACAAACGGGCAAGCTTATCTGCATCTAGAGCACTCAGCCTGTGAAAAAATCCTAATCCCCCCTCCTCCTCCTCCCTCCCCTCCTCTGCCTCTGAAATCTCTGGCTAGTAATACCTCCCCCTCCTCCGGCCCAGACTGAGCTCCCATGAGCTCTTGCTACTGTCTGAAAATGCCTTGGCTCTCTGAAAACCTCTGGGTGAGGCTTGTTTAGTTTATAGGGAATTTTAGTATTAAAACAAAAACAAAAAAAGTATTTGGCTTGAGGAATGCCCTATAAACAATAGGAAAGTAACACAATTATGCAATGAGTAAAAGTTCATCTCGGATCCACTTTGAGCTGACTTTTGAGTTGGGAACAATGACTTGCTTAATGACCAAATTCCGAACTGTCAGTTCTGTAGAGAAACCACTGATAATGCAGCAAAGAAGTTATATTTGTACAATACACACACACACACACACACACACACACACACACACACACACACACACACACACACACACACACACACACACACACACACACACACACACACACACACACACACACATATTAAAAAGGCCCACCTGTAAAAAAAACAAAAGAAAAAAATGAAAAAAGGGGGTGCTAGGCAGGGGCGTCTCACCCACCAGGCAAGTATAGGCGGTTGCCTGGGGCGCCATGAGGTGGTGAGGCGCCATGAGGTGGTGAGGCACATTCCCCCGCCGCTGCTACTGTGACCATGTTTTTTTTTATATTATATTACCTCCCGACTCAGTCCCCGGTGCTCGGCAGTGCCTCCACCTCCATGTGCTGAGCAGTGCCTCCACCTCCACTTCTCCCCAGCCAATAGAGCAATCAATACTGCTCTTCTCTGCCAGGCTCCTTCTTTAAAGCCGTGCCCCTTCTTCTCAGTAGCCACACAGGTAAAGTGTTTACCTCGTGTGGCCCAGCCTTTAACTCCGCCCCACGCCAGTCAAACCAGGAGCCAGCGGCCAGCCAGCTTATGCCCCCGACAGTCTGACCCCCCACCTGTGTCACTGGCTGCACACAGACACTGGAGCGAGACAGCCAGGGGACAGATGCAGTCACAGAGAGAAGAATGTGATGTGTCTGTGTTGGAGCCCCGCCCCCGCACAAGAGAGCAACACAGCCTGGGAGAAGGGAAGTTTCTGCTCCAGAGTAGTGATGGGAATTCCGGCTCTTTTCAGAGAATCGGCTCCCATTAAAGAGCCGGCTCTTACGGCTCTGAATCGGCTCTTCATTAAATATCACTAAACACCACTCAGAATCGGAGTAAAAGCCCCGCCCCCGTCTCCATGACAATTCCAGACTGCTTCTCTGACTGGGGCAATCCCTCCTGCTACTGCTCTGCTCCGCCCCATACACTCCTACAGGCTGCAAGAGGAGGACTACATCTCCCAGCATGCCTCAGACCAAATTATTTATTACAGACCAAAGCAGGGCTGTGTGGGGTGGCTGAGGCATCGGCTCTTTCAAAACTGAGAACCGGCTCTTGTCGTTCGCAGTTCGCGAACGACCCATCACTACTCCAGAGATGATAAGCTGCATGCACAGGCAGAAGAGAAGGTATGCAGGCAGGCTGCTAAGAACACTTCCTGTCCTGTGTGCAGACTCCCAGTACTGTTATAACTGCTAGAATGTGCCCTGCTCTTTTGATACTAGAGTTTTCTTTGAAAGCTGGTTAGGCTGTAGGCTGTCTCTACCCCTCTCTGTTCCTCTGCACTCTCTTCCATCTTATGCTGTCTCTCCCTCTCCCCTCTGTTTCTCTGCACCCTCTTCCATCTTATGCTGTCTATCCCTCCCCCTCTCTGTTCCTCTACCCCCCTCTTACATCTTATGCTGCCTCTTCCTCTCTACTCTTTCCCTCTGCTCGGATTACGTGTATTTTCTGGTGAAATGCTTCCACATTACGATTATTTTCTGACAACGCTGCCCCATTACGATTATTTTCTGGTGAAACGCTGCTGCCCTATGATTAATTTCTGGTGAAATGCTGCTGCAATAAGTGTATTTTCTGGTGAAACACTGCCACATTACGATTATTTTCTGGTGAATTACGATTCTGAATTACGATAATTACTATTATTTTCTAAAGAAAAACTGCCGCATTATTATTATTTTCTGGTGAAACGATGCTGCATTATGATTATTTTCCTGGGGGGGGGGGGCGCCACAGGTTTTCTCGCCTGGAGTGACAAAATGACTAGAGGCACCCCTGGTGCTAGGCCATGGCTGTGATCCGTACCCCACTCGTCTCAGCTTATTGAACAGCTGGAAAAGTGTTGTAGGGTGAAGGTGGGAAGGGGAGACATCCCATAGACTACCTACCAATCATAAAACATTGTTTGCAGGGGCTCAGCGATTTGCGTTTCCATAGTCTGCTATGTTTCTCTTTTCTCATTTGTTTGTCACTGTCCCTCAACCCTAATCAACTTTTCAGTATATTCAGTTCCTTAGGTAGCATAGCCTTAGTGGGTACATATTTATATAAAAAAAATAAACCTATCAGGGCTGTAATTTGTTGCTAGCTATGGTTTTCCAAAGATGGCAGATGATTGAACACTTCACCCCTTTGCAGAGATCGAGCTTACTTGGCACAAAATGTTAAATGCTTGCCTGCCTCAAGAGGGAATTTATTTAACGAACGTTTCATTTACTTTAAAATTCCTTCTAGTTGTCTGAATATCTAATTTCCCTGTCTCATACTTATATACACCTCTCCTCCCCACACATACTCTTGTCTGTAAGTGTACCACAAGGTTTTGTTCTAGACCTCTTATTTTGTAGTGTGCACATATGATTTTGGATAACTAATTTGTCCACTCTGCTTTCGGTATTTCTTAGGGGATGACATGGTCTGTCAGCTCGTGACCTATGCTTTATTATCTTGTGTCCCTGATTGACTCAAGATGTTTAGCTGAATATGTGATAAGGATTGTCATCTGAGTACGTTCCTAAAGGTGCCCATACACGATACAATAAAAACTTTTGATTTTTCCCGTTTTTTTCAATCTAAATAATCGAATGAAAGTAGAAAATATTTTTTTTTCGACCAAGAAATTCGAACGATTATCCCATTTTTTTCGAAAAGAAATCTCATCGGACCTGCTGGAAAAGTCTTTATATTCGATCGAACGGAATAATCAAACAACATTATCTAATCGGATAATAATGTACCATGTATGGGCACCTTTAGACAAACATTGCTATTAGCATGAGGTGTCTGTTGTTTGTGTGAAGCTAAATTGATGTGTATGTGTAAATATTTGTGTCTTTGTATATAAGGATATAAATTTATACCTACATCATGAGATAAAACTATTCAACAGTTTATCCCACCTAAAACTGACATGCTGGCTAATAGCTTCATTGTAGCAAGAAGCAGATTCGGGCACCATCCGTCATTCAGCTCATTTATTGTAAAACAACTTGTGCAGTATAAGATATCAAATAGTTGTCACCTGGTATTCCATGGCGAGACTGTGCGGGGTAAGGTGGAGGTGGGTGCTCAGGGCTGTAGAAGGGTCGGCGACGGACGTTTTGCGTCCACCAGGACGCTTGGTCACGCTGCGTTCCACAAGTTGCTGGCTAATAGCAGCAGGTAGATTCAATTGCCCCCATAGCCTCCTATATCTTTTGGAGATTTGAATGGGGAGATCCCCTTATGAGTATCTTCTCTTCCTGCCATAGTCTATTTTGTCACTCTGCTCTTAGGGGAAGTAGACTGTAAAACATTCAATATATTTGAGTGTAGAACCCACAGAACTCTGGCTGTGAGACCTCTGTTCTTGAGCCTCAAGACCTAAAGGTAAATTGCCTTAGCCCAGTTATGTCTGTTTAGAATAAAATTGACATTTGGGGGACTGTTTAAAGTCCTTTATGGAAAGTTTCCAGAACCAACTTATGTGGTATGACATGCAACCTTAGCCATTATAGGCAGTAAAAAAAAAATCTTGTCCTCATTACAGGAGGAGTCCAATGTCATAGCAGAAATAGTGTACATATGTAAAACTGTTGCATTGCTAGTTTCCAGATTAATCCACATATACTGTAGGTTTTGTGTGAAGGGGTGAAATGAGTACACGTGTATGCTTATACAGTAGTGTTTGATTTGAAATTAGTTATAATATTTACAGTACATGCATCAAGCCCTGGCATAGTCAAAATCTATTTACCATTTTTGATGTTACCATGAGGTGGAATATTTTGATAAGTCAGTTTGCTCTACATAATTACCACTTCAATGATGACTGGAGTTAGTGGAATGTTCCGAAGACTTAAATTGAGGTTGTAACTGGGCTGCTGTTCTGTGACTGGTGAATTTCAAGACCTCAACTTGTCCTGCTTCTAACACAAAGGGGGTTACTTATCAAAACTGGAACCTTAAACCAATCTGGATGGTAAGGAAGCCAACTTCCACCAACTAAATCTTACTGATTACTTATTGCAAAAGCCTTGTGTTCCCAACCTTGTCCTCAGATACTGCAAACAAATCTTTCTTTGTGGATCTGCACACACATTTTTTATGCATTGCTGTGGCACTGACTCCACCTGAACCTAGGGGAGGTTACTGGAAAACATTCTCAGTTGGCTTGAAGGTAACGGTGCAAGTATTTAATGAATTTCCCTGGTTGGGAATCTAGAACAACCAAAGGTACGTGGTTTAATTTGGGTTTCATGTAGAGGTTTGGGAATTGTAGGCAGGTTGATGGGGTTGGATACTAATGGGAATACAGTAAAATAAATTGCAGTTGAAAAGTGCCCATACAAGGTGATTCCCAGTGGGTGGTGTCTTGAGGTCTTTCAGTAATTAAATGTATCATTTTCTGTGAAATCACATGAATGTTGCTGATCATCATTGTTCCTCTGCCTGGTGTTTAGTAGAGGGAAATACTGTGTGGATTGGAAGAAGATGCTGAGATACCACTTGGCACTACTTACAATCATGCTGGATGCTGGAAATGCTCCTCAACGCCTTTCTTGTTGCGGTCAATGGAAGGTGAGGGCTTTTCCAGCAGGTGGAAGGGTGATGTGGTTTGGGCTTCAGGCTCCCATGGAGTCTACACGGGCCAAGCAAAATGATAAAATGAAGGTATTACAGCACTTTTATGCTTACGGTAAATGGGAAAGTCATTCTTAAAGGACCACTATCATGAAAAAATATACATTTTAAAATACAAGTGTTCACATACTTATAATAAATGCATTTCTCCCAGATTAAAATGCATTTTAACAACTCAGTTTGTGGGTTGTTTTCACCTTATGAACGAGAGGAATTTTCACATTTCAGCGCTTCTCCCAATAACTTTATCACTACTTATCCCAACGAAATGATCTATACCTTGTTTTTTTTTAACCACCAATTAGGCTTTTCTTGGGTGGCACATTATACTAAGTATTATTTTATTCTAAATGCATTTTAATGGGAATAATATGAATGGAAAAAAATCATTATTTCTGTTTTTGGCCATTATAGTTTGAAAATAAAACTTAAAGCTTGGTGTGATTTGCCTTCTTAACAGAAGGAAATTTGCAGTAATTCAGCTATAAGTGAACATTTGTGGTTACCCACAATGCAGCACTACTGGATATGCAAATTATCTTTTTGCCCCTGTAAGCCAGGCTGGCATCCAGAACTGCTTGTGTATAGCAAGCCTATAGGTTTAAATATTACACAGCCACATCAACCCCACATGTAGACAGCCTGTATCAGACTTTTGGTCCTCATCAGTACATGGCAGGGATTGATATGGCTGTATGGGATAGGGCTTGGACCAGTACAACAGAGTAACCAAACAGCTTGGGTGACCCAAACCACTAGGAATGTATAGGGGGGATAAAAGATACTGAAAAGCCCTCCTACTAAAAAGCAAAGCTTGATGTTATTTGCCTTCTTAAAACAGAAGGACATTTGCAATAATTCAGCTATAAGTGAACATTTGTGGTTGCACACAAATCACCACCACTTGTGGGTCATTAGTCACAGATGAGAGGGAATTAGACAGACTAAACTCTCTAAATGCATACAGGGTGCATTTCTCTAGGATTTCCTTCTATCCTGTGCAAGAGTTCAGGTCCACTTTAACAAAAGCCAGGTATTGTGCTGCCTCCTCTGGCTGTCATTTATGTCCAGTACATTTTTTAGGAAAATGGTCAAAATGAAAACGAAGTGGGTGGGGGAGTGTTTTGGAAATGGCAGTGTTGTCTCACTAAATCAGTCATGCTCATACAAAAACATGTCCCTAGTCTATGGCATCATGTCTAAAATGAAAAAGGGCGATTGTTTTCGCTATAGAACGGAGTAGAAAATCTTTAGTTTAGATTTTGTGAATGCGCACAAGCTGGACTATTAAAACATTGGTCTGTTATTTGTGTCTCAAATTTTTTTTTCTATCAAGAGCTATAGGGTGTGTGCTTTATTTTGCCAACATACCTTTTGACGAGTGGTGTGTCTTTACTTTGTGATCAAGCAAAGCAGAGAGTTCTTATGATTTTATTTATTTTTTTGTTCAGGAAACTGCTATAATTGCTGACCAATAAAAATAGCAGAACACAACCTTGCCTGTTCGACTTCCCATCACAGACCTCGGTTTGAGATAAGTCACTTGTGGTTTGCTGGTATATGTCTCTGTAGCGGTCTGCAGACTTGCAGGAGGATCGGCACCCGTTCCATCGTGCAGTTTTGCAGGGCTAAGCTATGCAGACACGTTGGCAGCCTACAGGCTAGGGTTCTCATCAGAGGCTGTACTCCTCAGCTATCTCGGCCCAGTTTCATCTAGGGTGTGTATGGAGCTTTAAGGGATTACACAGTGTACACATGCTATATTAAACTCGGCCTGGGTGGCTTATAAAAACTGCCCTGGTTAGAGAATCTAGTATGAATCTAACGTGTGTACAGCGTCTGCCTGACATTGCCTAAAGATCCAGCATGTCAGATCTTTAGCAACCCCTTTGATTGCATCGTTCTCCAAAAACCACCCCCAATGCTGCTTGTTGCCCCTCCATTCTACGATGGCATACAGATGTGTTGCTAGCCTGTAGGTTACTGACTTGCCTGTGCAACATTGGGCCCCAGACTGCTGCCAGGGGGGTCTATCCTGACCCTGCTGGGCAACAGTCCTTGGATGTGTGTACGAGGATTAACACTCCAGTTGGCATAGGGATCCAAGAAAAAGGCCACATCTAAGAAAATGCTTCAAAACTTTTGATAAATGGGGAATACCTTGTAGCTTGACTGCACTGGACTGCAAATGTTTTAAGTGCATCCAACCTTTAAGATTTACATTAACCCGAACAGTTGCAAAAGTCTCTTATAAAAATGAATTTTTAGTCACAATAAACAGAATGTCATGCTGTGATAGTTTTCTGACAGTGTCATCTTTGTTACGTGGTGGTTTTTTTTGTTTGATTTCCTTTTTTTATATTAAATATTACACACAGCTTTGTATTCTGTGGAGTTGTAAGCCCAGCCTTTTAATTTTGTTTTATTGCACCAAGCAGAAGGTCTAGCTAGAGGTTACTCAACCGTGCTTATTTTTTATTAAGCCTGCTGGTTTTGTCAGGGAAATGCCATAGATTATTAGACAAAAAAGGATTTAGGCTGGTGTTTTTATTTATTTCCATTTGGCGGGTAGAAATGCGAGTGTCACATCTCAAGATGAAGCGCGCTATTTAGCTCACCCAAGCAGTGGAAAGAAATGATAGGAAGGTGATCAAAGTGTGTCATTACTCTCATGTCTGAGAAGTAGAACTAAAAATATAGTGGGTTGTGGGCTGGGAGACATCCCTTTGCCAACATCCTTAATAAGAACAAGATTGCTCTGAGCAGTAAAACCTTAGAGCTATTGCTTTCACAAAAATAAGTGGCTGATTATTCCGCATCGCCTGAGCTGCATCAGGATAGAATATGGAGTCACTAAAAGGTGATGGGTACAATTTATTATTGAATCAACTCTAGACACTCAAGTCAGTTGATTTCCAGAATGCGCTGTTGCTTAATAGCTCACCGCACAAGTGAAAAGACAGCAGGAGTCACAGATTACATACACTAATTGGAACAAACAGATGCTTTGTACCTGCTCTTAGATCTTGGGGGCTTTGTGTAGGCACGGGTCATATAAAGTACTCGTTTTGGCAATGTTGTGTGTTGAGAGCAAATCAGGCCTAGTTTGAAGACTTGCAGATAGATTTTGCTTCATTGGCAAACATACAGAACTTCTGGAATTCAATTCTTCAGACATTTTTATCAGGTTTAAAGCTTGTCTTCTAGGTTAGTTTAGGACAATAGATCTTAATGTAGAAAAGTGCTATAAACTACTTCCTGTCTTTGGTTATGGTACAGTTTTTCACTGAGCAAGGACACCAACCACCTCGTCTCAGAACATCTCTGGCACTAGGAAAATATTCTTCGATAAGTTTAATGCTTTCGCATACTGATTGGATGTTACAGATCCATAATGCGTGATTGGATGTTCTCTCAGTAGAATTAACTTTAATGCAATCCCTAATTCAGTATTGCCTGAAATGAACTCTTGTCTGCCGACACCACCTCCTAGCTTGCTTCGTGTATCTTTCCAAAAGACTTTATAACCATTCACAACCATGCACATACCCCATAGTGCAACCGCTGGCTCGATACACCATGAGGCATCCAGGCTTCTCCATTCTCTCCTACACTTTGAATTAGATCAGATTTTCTTAACCAAAATTCCTTGGAGGAGCTCCCAGACCCTTTGGGGTGATGGTTCAACTGTTGATTAGAAAATTTCAAATGTAACTTTTTGGCTCTTCTTTGTTCTCTTCAGCATTGTATTCCGGTTTCAATATTTTTTTATTGGAAAATTTTATAACATACAGTCAAAAACTTTAAACTTTTGACAAGCAGCTTAATTTTTGCAGACAAAATATGTATAAGTGTAGATACAACATTGCTATGACAAGGTAAAAACATAACACGTCTGTGGAATACATCAGTTTCTTGAAATTATACAGTATCCATACATTTCTGGAGCAGATTGGTTGTCTGGTATGTGATATAGTGATTGTTCACTGATGTTGTTCCAGACATCTGGGTCTACATAGTAAGCTTGTGGTTGCGTATAAACTAAGATTATGTTTATTATTTCAACAGCTTAACGATCTTAATAGTTGCACAGTTTAGATGGCATTCAAAGAAGAATATTAACAATATACTACATTTTCCTCTCTTGAGTCTAAGACTAAATTTGTTGATCGGTTATTTATCCACTGTTATTATTATTATTATTATTTATTTATTTATAAAGCGCCAACATATTCCGTGGCGCTGTACAATGTAAGAAAACAAACAAGGGATACATAATGATACAGACAATGATATACATGGAAATATGAACACTGATACAAGATACAGCACTGCTGATTACAATTTGATTTAACAGGATGACTAAAATGTATAAATTTCTAACAGTGTGCAAGCAATTGAATTAATAACATTCCATGACACAAAAGGGTGAGAGCCCTGCCCTTGCGAGCTTACAATCTGAAGAAATGGGGTGGAAACAAGAGGTGGGGGAAGTATACAGTATATGTACAGGCAGTGCGTAATTAGGTTATTTAGTGGGTGCATGGCCTAAGCTAGAGAATATGCTTGTTGGAAAAGGTGGGTTTTGAGGGAGCGTTTAAAGATTTCAAAGGTGGGAGAGTGGCGGATGTGTTGTGGAAGGGCATTCCAGAGGAGGGGTGAGGCACGTGAGAAGTCTTGTACACGTGAATGTGAGGAGGTAATTGTAGAAGAGGATAGAAGAAGCTCGTGTGCAGATCTGAGATTGCGGTTGGGTTGGTATCTGGAGACTAGTGAGGAGATGTACAGGGGAGAGAGATTGTGGAGAGCTTTGTAGGTTATGGTTAAGAGTTTGAACTGAATCCTCTCATTAATTGGTAGCCAGTGAAGAGCTTGACAGAGAGGGTCAGCAGAGGAAGAGCGAGAGGAGAGATGAATGAGTCGAGCAGCAGAGTTCAGTGCAGAATTGAGCGGTGTTAGTCGGTTAGTTGGAAGTCCACCAAGCAATATATTGCAATAGTCCAATCGAGATATAAGAGCATGTACTAACATTTTGGTTGTGTCATGGGAGAGAAAAGGTCGGATACGTGCTATGTTTTTCAGTTGGAAATGGCAGGAGCTGGTTAGGGAGTTAATGTGAGGAGTAAATGAGAGAGAAGAATCAAATATTACCCCCAGGCACCGTGCTTTGGGAACTGATGTTATAGACGTGTTGTTAACATTTATTGTAATATCAGGCAAAGGGGTGGACAGGGATGGTGGAAAGACTATTAGTTCAGTTTTATTCATATTGAGTTTTAAGAAGCGAGAGGACATGAAAGAGGAGATAGCGGACAGGC
Source organism: Hyperolius riggenbachi (assembly GCF_040937935.1). Classification (NCBI taxonomy): domain Eukaryota; kingdom Metazoa; phylum Chordata; class Amphibia; order Anura; family Hyperoliidae; genus Hyperolius; species Hyperolius riggenbachi. The sequence continues at coordinate 147,100,475 of NC_090648.1, forward strand.
AGTCGGGAACCCGTGTGAGGAGGGAGTTAAGGTCTGGGGCCGAGAGGTACAGTTGTGTATCGTCTGCATATAGGTGGTATTGGAAACCGAATGAGCTGATTAAGTTACCAAGACCGTGCATGTAGATGGAGAAGAGGAGGGGACCGAGGACAGAGCCTTGAGGTACCCCTACAGACAGAGGATGTGAAGAGGAGGCCTGATCTGAATAGGAAACAGTGAAAGACCTTCCAGACAGGTAGGAAGATATCCAGGAGAGAGAGAGGTCCTTTATTCCTATAGATGAAAGGATCTGTAGGAGTAGAGTGTGGTCGACAGTGTCGAATGCTGATGACAGATCTAGAAGGATGAGTATGGAATAATAGCCTTTGGATTTAGCTGTGAGGAGATCATTAGCTACTTTGGTGAGTGCTGTTTCTGTGGAGTGGTTTGGCCGGAAGCCAGATTGGAACTGATCGAGCAAGGAATTTGCAGATAAATACTGACTTAGTTCAGCATGGATGTGGCGTTCAAGTAATTTAGATGCAAATGGAAGAAGTGACACTGGGCGGTAGTTAGCAAGTTCGGTGGGGTCTAGAGATGGTTTTTTAAGTAGTGGTGTTACAACAGCCCTCTTGAGTGAGGATGGAAAAATTCCGGAGGAGAGGGATAGGTTAAACAGTGATGTTAGGGCAGGGATGAGGGATGTGGATAGCTGTGGAATGAGATGTGATGGGATAGGATCCAAAGAACAGGTGGTTAGATGGGATTTGGAGATAAGGGAAGAGAGCGAATGTTCAGAGAGTGGAGAGAAACTGGAAAGAGAGCAGTCAACAAGAGGAGTGGAGATGGAGTTTGATGTCTGTGTGGAAAACACACTACGGATTTTTGCAATTTTATCTGTAAAGTATGTTGCAAATTCTTCAGCTGATAAGCATGAAGAAGGAGGAGGACTGTTACTGCAGTTTTCTTATATAACGAGCTTGTTGGAACCTCTCAACCCAGAAAATGGGAGGATTTAACCTCCCCACAGAGATTCTGGGGAGTAGTTCCAAATGATTGGAATAAACTACAGTCTGTGGACTGTACTTAAATTGTATGTTTGTTTAATATTAGATAGAGTTTAGAGAGGTCTTTGTCTCTTTGAGTTTTATTATAAACACATTACTGAAATTCATATATTTGTTACTGAGGTTGTTGCTATTCACTGATGATGTACCAGACATCTGGGTCCACATAATAAGCTTGTGGTTGCGTATAAACTAATATTATGTTTATTATTTCAACAGCTTAACAGTCTTAATAGTTTTTCAGCATTGTATTCCAATCCCGAGGACTAGACTTTGTAGTTGTTCACCACTTGCACAATGGTGATGTAACTGTTGTGTTGTAACGATCGGTGAGCACAGAGAGTATCTGATTACCGGTGATCTGCAGTATCACTGGGAATACAGATATATACCAGATTATAAGTGATCTGCAGTCTCACCGATAATCCGATATACTAGCTAACCTCTGTTCACCTGAGTAGAGTGTAGTGCTTGGTGTAACAGTAACACTTTGAGGACTAGGCCTCAGTGCAGCAAGGAGTACTGCACAGATTCCTTCCGCAGACCTGAGCTCTCCAAGACGGGAGGAGTCAGACTGACAGTAGGAAGGATGTCTGGAAGTGACCCTGAGGAGGAAGGGTCGCTAACAGAGCGAGGAACCGCCTCTAACGGTAAGGTCGGTTCTCGAGGTCGGACAAGCCAGGTCGTACACACACAGACAGATAAAGTACAAGATCAGGAGACAAAGGCGGAGTCAAAGTACAGGCAGGGTTCGGCAACGGGGTATCAGAAATATCGAGGTACAGAATCAGGAGGCTGAGGCGGAGTCTAGAAACGAGTCGGGGGTCGACAACAGAGTGTCAGAAATATCGAGGTACAAGATCAGAGTTCAGAAGGGTAGTCAAGGCAGGCAAAAGTCATAACAGATAATCACAATCAAACTAGTACTTTAGCTATCAACAGAATCTAGCTAAGTGTAGGATTACAGCTCCAGCTGGTCCCGGCACACTTGCGGATCTGACTACGGATCTGGGTGCTCCCACATATGTGATCGCAACGCCAGACAAAGAGCAAGTGAACAGCCAGCAGTATATATACACAAGGACCTTTCCAGGACCTCCCTAATTGCTGGACCAATGAGAGTTGTGGAAAATGTCAGCTGACCCGCCTGGTCAGCTGACTCACTTCTGGCTGTTATTTAAACTCAGCTTCTGTGCGCGGGCGCGTGTCACTCTGAGCCTTGGTGGACTATCAGTCCCAGCCACACCAGTACTGTCTAGCAATGTATTTTGTGAACCGCTTGCGGGGGCCGCTTCCAATGCGGATTCCGCCGTTCTCAATGCGGATTCCGCCGTTCCCAATGCGGATTCCGCCGCTCTGCCTAAGCGGCATGCGGCGGTTTTTCCCCGTTGTGACGCCATGCTGGATGCGGAAACAGCCGCCTCACCTTGAGAGACGGCGGCTTTTCCGCGTTTCCTTACATGTGTCCTATGAAACATGACCATTCTTCTGTATGGTGATGAACACATTTTCAACAGGCCAGAAGGGAAGGCGGGTGTGCAGCACATGAATGTAATATATAAATTAAGCAAGGAGCTATAACCAATATGCTCAAGTGAATCTCTGCAAGAGGATGCGGGTGCAAATTGAGGGGCACTAACATTACAAGCATATAATTGGGGGGCAAAATAACAGGCAGCTCTGAAAAGGGAAGGGAGTACAGTATAATAAGTACATACAAGTCAATAACAATAAAATGGGGAGAAGTACAGTACAGAGCACTATGACATGGGGGCACTCTAATTGGGGAAATATAATGAGCATAATAGTGTGGAGTGTTAAAAAGAAGAGAGAATAATGTGGACCCCTGTGATGGAGGGCATGAAATGAGTGCACTGTAAACAAGTCTAGAGTGTAACCACACCCATGTTTAAAGACCATTCCTACAACAAATTAAATCCGCTCTCCATTTGCTAATGTTACTTTTTTAATGAAGAGGATTTTAAGGGTTCCTTTGTGGTAAAGAGATTGGGAAATGCCAACAAAATGTATTTTCAGAAGCAATTGTTTGAGAATATTAGTTTCACAGGCGTGATGAACAATAAACTGAAAAATTACAAGTGTGTGTGCGTGTGCATATAGTAGATGGAAGTAGAGATCGTGTGGAAGAAGCAAGAACTATGTTAATATTATGAACCGCCATAAATACCACATACTACACTGTGCATCAGACTTTCAGGGCCAATATTAACTCTCCTGGCGGTCTATTAAAAACCGCCAGGGGGCAGCGCAGCCGTTTTTTTGATTTTTTTTTTTTTAAATCATGTAGCGAGCCTAGGGCTCGCTACATGATAGCCGCTGCTGAGCGGCATCCCCCCAGCCCCTCCGATCGCCTCAGGCGATAGGCGATCAGGAAATCCCGTTCCTGGAGGGCTTCCCCCGACGTCATGGACATCGTGACGTCTAAGGGAGTCCCGATCCACCCCTTGGCGCTGATAGGCCAGGCAGCGCAGGGGTCTAGGGGGGGGGGGCTGTGTTGCGACGCGGATAGCGGCGATCTAGCGCGGGGCGGCGGCGATTGAAGTGCTGACGCAGCTAGCAAAGCGCTAGCTGCGTTCAGCAAAAAAAAAATTACTCAAATCGGGGTTACCGCCAGGAAGGTTAAGAGTGGTATATACAGCAATTGCTGTAATAAAGTCTAGTCATGAACATTGCTTGGATAATGTTGTGGGAAACCCCACTGACCTCTTTAGATTTAGATTTTTGCTTGGGGAAATATTGCTTAATGGCCAGTTCTGTTGATTGTAGAATTTGTCTATTAATGCTGCAGAATTACTGGGAATGGTTTACACTGTGGCCTTTTCACACCCTGCACTAGGCAATGTAGAGAATATAACAAATCTATTCCCCTACTAATGACTTAATTTTTCCCTTATGACACGTCATTCTGGGTCCGGCTAGCGCCTATAGCCATAATTAACATTACGGTCTATAGCAGTGCCCAAGTCAGGAGCTACGGGGTGCTGTGCAGGCTCCGAGATGACCTGACTCGCCCTATGTCACTTTTACAGACTGTTATTCATGTATTCTACCTCTTTCTGCATGTCACCTGCCTGGTACAACCACCTGTTTACCTAATCTTGCACCCCGCGTGTTACCTCTCTTCAACCACTGCCTATTCACTTTACCCACCCCTCATCTATCATTTTTAACACTCCTTTCTCCCCCAGTTACACTTTCCATGGTTCCCTTAACCTAACACCCATCCACTAAAAAAGAAAAAAAAAAAAAAGACTTGATGCCTTTATATGGCCATTCCAAATTGCACCTTGCACTACCCCTGCTATAAACTGCACTCTTGTTGCATGCAGGCCTGCCAGTTCAAAAGAACCCAATTGCAACCCCGTTCTGAACAGAAATGCCTATAGGGAGCTGAATATCTCTGTGTGCTTGTCTTTCTATATGTGTATACTGTCTTTCGCTGACATTTTCCATACATCTCCATCCACCATCCTGGATCCGTGCATGTTGTTCCCTGTGTATCTGTATATGCCGGTGTCTCAAAGTTGTGCGCACCCCTCTTTCAGCCTCTAGTGGGCACCCCTCTGCCGGCCTATAGCACCTATCCATCCATCCAGTTGCCATGTCACCTCCCTTCATCCAACCTACTCACCTATCCTACTCCACGCCCCTACCAATGTCACCTCTCCTGACCCCAAATATCCATTCCCCCGTCACTTCTTCTGGCCCCCTTTCAAACACCCATCCATTATCTTTCTGCCCCCTGTCATCACCCCCCCCATCCCTCTTACAGCCCCCCCCCCCCCCCCCCACACGCACACCATCACTTCTGACCCCCACCTTGCATGCCTTATCTATCCTTTTCATTTTCCCTCCATCACACCTCTCCTGAACCCCCATCCACCACTTCTTTATGCTTCCAACAATTAAACATCACATTTTTTTTACCCCTACCTACCAACCCTCAATCTGTCTTTGCAAGTTCACAAATTTAACTAGAAAGCACTCAGTGCTTAAAATCTGTCTTCTTGTAGATTGTCACATTCAGCAAATCCAAACTAATTAGCTGGCATTTCAGTGAGAGCATTGTCTTAGAACTTAGATTTAAAGATACCTCCTGCCAAAAAAACTTGCTTTTTTTCATTGCTGAGGAATATTTTCCAGAAACAAGTGCTAATTAATTGGTTGTCTTCAAGATAATTGCTGTAATGTATTTTCCAACTACGGTAGGCTGATTCGTCCTTTGTGGTAGTTAGATTGTTTCCGTACGCTATTCCAGGGTGGCTTCTGAAATTAGTTTCACTTAAAGGGAAACTTAAGTCAACGATAAAAAATGAGATTTACTCACCTGGGGCTTCCCTCAGCCCCCAGCAGCCGATCGGTGCCCTCGCAGCCCCGCTCTGACGCTCCAGGACCCGCCGGCGAACACTTTCGGTTTGGCCGTCACCGGCCGACAGGCATGGGAACGCGAGTGATTCTTCGCGTTCCCAGCCTGTATATCGCCCCCTATGCTGCTATTGTGGCCAGCTGCAGAGCACTTGTCGATCCAGTTTCGTTTTTCTTTAAAAAAACACGCTTCCATTGACTTGCATTAAAATAGCTGTAAAATCTTGGCAAAATCGCAGCGATTTTATGAAAAAAAAAAAAAATATAAAAAATGTAGTTAAAAAATCTCAGTTGCTGCGATTTTACCGCGATTTTAAAGGACAACTGAAGCAAGAGTTCTATGGAGGCTGCCATATTTATTTCCTTTTAAACAATACCAGTTGCCTGGCTATCCTGCTGATCCTCTGACTCTAATACATTTAGCCATAGATCCTGAACAATCATGCAGCAGATCAGGGGTTTCTAAAATTGCCAGATCTGACAAGATTAGCTGCATGTTTGTTTCTGGTGTGATTCCGACACCACTGCAGCCAAATCGATCAGCAGGGCTGTCAGGGAACTGGCATTGTTTAAAAGGTAATAAATATGGCAGCCTCGGTATACTTTTCACTTCAGTTGTCTTTTAATGCAAGTCAATGGGATCATGTTTTAAAAAATGAAAACTGATTGAAAAGCACTCTGCAATGTCTCTGCCCTAAATGTTGATTTCTGTGGAAGATTGCCACTATTTTTGGGAACACCTTATTGCATCTGAGGGAAAGATGTTCAGCTGTTGAAGAAACACTAATTTTGGCCACAGATTGACCTGGCAAAGTTTTTAGATCTAATAAATGAAATGGGTAGTTTACTTTAGCAATTGTTCAATGAAGCTTTATGGCTTTGCTTCTGCAAAAGCTGATCAGAACAGTTTTGTGGTTGGAGCTCTGGTGCAATGTGATCTGTTCAGCACGTGAGAAGCCTTTGCCTCCCCACAATGTGTGTATACCTTCCTGTGTGCCGTGTAAGCAGAAAAGCAACGTGAAAAGAAAAGGTCAGTGCCAGAAAATTCTGAAAATCTATACGGTAAAAGGTGTTTTTTTTTTTTTTTAAATATAAAAGACAAATAATTAAGATAAACATTTGGCAAAATAGTAGATAAACGAATACCACCTTTAGATGCCTTGTATACTTGCATATAAGCCTAATTTTTCAACACACAAAATGTGCTGAAAAGTGACCTCTTACTTACGGCTTATATGTGAGTCAGTGGAGCAGAACAAATGGTGGAGCAGGTTTTGTTACAGACAGAGAGGAGTGTAAGGATCTTGCACTAGTGATCCTGCTCTTACCTTTGTCCCCTGGCATGTGGATTGGAGTGTGCAAGCAACATGTCAGCGGTGCAATGATAGGGGATTATTCCTGTGTGGCAATAGCTCTGTCTCAAATCTATAACGCCATCTAGTGGCGTCTTGAGACACAGCTGTATCATCCTGGGGCACATCTGGCTATGGGACAGGGCATGGCTTGTACTGGGGGCACATCTGGCTGCTGTGGAGGGGGCTATACTAAGGAGGGGGCTTATATGCGAGTCAATCACTTTTTCCTGGTTTCTGAGGGAAAAGTTGGTACCTCGGGTTATATGTGGGTTAGCTTATATGCGAATATATACGCTAAATGCATTTCGGTGTCTGGCAATTTTTTATTTTTAATGGCAACTACTGAAATGCTTTCATCTATAGAAATGGACACAAGCATGCTTATTTGGGTACAGTGTAATTAATCTGTACACTGCAAGGCATCCAAATGTTTTATAACTCAAAAACTAAGGGTACATGCACAATGACTTGTTGCATTCAAACTGACACTTTTGAACATTGTATTGCAGCGCGATTCTAGTCTATGAACACAGACCTCACCAGTTGCACTGACATGCAATGGACTTTGTTATTACAATGCAGAACATGCAGTGTGTTGCTAGAATCGCACGTGTTGATGTGAACCATGTCAGTCAATGCAGGAGCACATTGGTTAGTTGCTTCTTTGCTTGTGTTACATCTCATGCCACTGCAAATGGTTTTTTGGTTGCGTTGTATACTAGAACGCAACGCAATGCCCCAGTGTGAACCTAGCATAAGAGAAAGAGAATGGTTAACCTTGAATCCTGGCAATTTATACAGTTGAAAACAATTTGTATAGGAACATTTTTTTTTTGTTGCTGCTTTTTTAGGCTAACTTTTGCAAAATTTGTCATGAAAAAGCATTTACTAAAACACGTTTTTGTTTTTTTGTTTTTAAACAAATTTTTATTTACTGCAATGCCATATGTAAAACATTCAAAGTATATATTACATAGCTTTTTATGCACAAACCGTGAGTAGGTAACAACATTATTACAATATAGATCCATGGTTACACCAAGACGTGTACAGAAATAATTACTTGGCATCCGTAGACAAAAATCTCCTGGTCACTTAGGGGTGCAATAAATCAAGTCCTAGAGACCCCTTTATGGTTCTCAAAGCCTACAAACCCAAGTCCACATACATCTCCCACCTTCTGTGACCCCTTGCAACAAATCTCGGATGCAAGTGATGGCGAATCTGCCATAATCTGACTTAACAACTCAACAAAATAAAAAAACACCAGTTTTTAAAATGTGACCAAAACAAAGGCCCATCTGTCCCCATACAACAAGCTTGAATGTGTACATGAATACACGGAGTAATAAAAAAAGATATTAAGAAGTTCAATGCACATACTGACAGAGCAAGTTAGTTATGGTGTACAGTCATGAGACGTCGATCGTTAAGAGAACCAAGAGACTGTTTAAATGTGTATCTAGGCCCATGTTTCCCAACCCTGTTCTTAAGGCCTACCGACAGTGCAGTGTGGAAATCCACAGACGTAGTTAACTGATGAGAAGCTAATTACCCCACCTGTGAATTTGTGGTTTTCTTAAGACCTGTATTGTTGGTGAACCTTGAAGATAGCCTTGGCGCATTCATCTTTAGGCAATATATTGTACCACTAACAAGAGTTACAAGAGCTGGAAAAAGTAACTTTGAGAAAACGAGGGTAGCCACAGGCTGGGACAGAACAGGTAATAAGGATTTCCTGGCAAAATATGAATGCGTATAGCTAAATGAAGATATCCTTGTGCCTCTGCTCGTCTATTATGTCTTGTAGCTCTTGCAGAAGTTGCTAAAAAATCAATATGGCTGTACTTCCTGCTTTGGCATGTCAACAGGAGTTAGTATTGTGAATTTACTCCATTTATTGTTGCACGAAGGTCTGCAGAGCCACATATAAATCAGTGATCCGGACTCGGCAATGTCGGTTGGATATTAGCAGCTTACCATTACTGCTGAGGGTCATGAAAAGTTGTAATCCTGTGTCCAATCTACGAAGTGACATCAATCCTTTCTATTAGCAGCTTCTAGGATAATGTGGTGGAGCTAGACGGATATTTAACACTTTTTTTTATAGTTTAGATATCTGCAAGCTCTCTCTCTTGTAGTCCATGAATGTTTATGGATGATTTTCTAAGGGATTCTTCTGTAGGTGTTGGGTTAGGTGGAAGAGGCCAAATGAAGAGGGGAACCCTTCCTGTCAGCAGCCCTACTAATTGATGATAAATTCTGAGATATTGATATGGTATTTGAGTATTTGGAGTTGTTTTTATGATTGATGTATATTGAGGATTCATTTACTGCTGCCATTACATTGGGTGTCCACTATATGGAGGTAGCAGCATGTCAGCATTTTTGCTGTAGTGGTCCCTAAAGGGAATCTACTGCAAAAAGAGCCCCTGGGGGGTACTTACCTCGGGAGGGGGAAGCCTCTGGATCCGATTGAGGCTTCCCCGGTCCTCCTCCATCCCACGGTGGTCTCTCTAGGCTGCTCCGAATGGCAGCCATGTAAATATTTACCTTCCCCGGCTCCAGCACAGGCGCCAGTAGCTGCTCTCGGCTCGGATCAGGTGCAATTTGCCGATCCCAGTAGGATCCACTCTACTGCGCAGGTGACTTGCGCCTAGGCAGTAGAGCGGACCCTACTGGGATCTGCTAGTTCCGCCTGATCCGAGCCGCTACTGCGCCTGTGCTGGAGCCGGGGAAGGTAAATATTGCAGGTGCTAATTCGCCTACGCCACAGCCTGACAATTTGTCAGCTGTGGCTTTGGAGGGGCCTAGAGAGACTACCATGGGACTGAGGACAGGGGCCCTTTTTTCAGTACATGTTCTCTTTAACCTCCCTGTCGGTAAAGGTGAGTTTGACTTGTTTAAGGAAAACTAGCTGAAAACAGTATGGACGAGTCAGGCTCGTCCAGCAGCTGTTAGGCAGGGTTCAGATTACATTACAATTCATTTTCCTATGTGAATTTTCACATGCTCTGGCAATCTGCATGCGAAAATCCGCACAGGAAAGTGAACTTAAATGTGAAAAACCAGATGCAAAAATCCTGTATGTTTTCTGCCAAAAAGCTAAAGAGCTGAAGAGTTGGCCTGACAGAAATGGACAAATGCAATTCATTTGCTGACGTGATTTTGCGTTTTTAACTTTTTACTATGCTCAAAATGTATACTAGACCTTTGCTTGGCACATTTTGGTAAGTTACAGGCAAATATTTAATGAAAATTCATTAAACCACATTTTGCACAGAAATCCAGCAGAAATTGAACGCCAGGGAGGTTAGAGGAAAGAGTGTAATTAAAGCAAAACCAATCCCTTTACATCTTGGTTACATGAAGGTGGTGATACAATCAATACCTTGTTTTAAAAAGGCAATACTGTACTTATCTTATTCAATAACAGAACTCTGTTGTCAAATAGAAAAGGGACAGTTTCCACTATAGCGAATCTGCATGCAGATTCGCCTAGCCAATGATAGTAAATGGGCCTGTTTCCACTTGTCAGGAAATCTGTGCGGTTTGCTGTGCAAGAAAAATATGCACAGCAGAGCCATCGGAATTCACACACCGCAAGGTGGTGTGCGATTCGCATGCAATGTAATTAATAGGAAATTTGCATGCGTTTTCGCTATGCAAATTTTTCATGCGAATTCGCATACGTTTTTGCCTAAAATCAATGTAAAAGCACACAGGCACTGACATGGTTAAATTCGCATACATACAAAAATACGCAAAAACGTACACGTATTTGCGTTAAAATTTGCATACGAATTTGCATCTGCATGCAAATTCGTTTATGCGTTTTCTGCAACTAATTCGCACTGCACAAGTGCAAACGGGCCCTCGATATCTGAAGCTCTCCCTAGGGTTGTAGTGCTTTTAGCACCTCTTCCTGCAGAGCTTTGCTTCATTAGTGTATTTTGTTTTGTTTCACTAACATTTGTTTTGTGTTTTCATTTTGTAGATTGGAAGCCTTGAAAATTACTATCACTTTTATCACAGCAAAACCATTAAGCGATCCACTTACAGCAGCCGTGGGACGCACAACTTCCTGCAGATGGATCCAAATGTGAGTTTACTTGCTACCCACAAATAACATTAAATGGACTGATGCTTTTTGGAACAAAAACATTTTTTAAAATGAATCTGCAAAGTGTAGTAAAATAGCATCCTGTGAGGGCTAAACTTTGGTTCACCCGTATTCAGTAATTCTAAATCCCAGTATTTTTTTTCTATTGTTGCTGGGTTACTGAACTTCACATAACTTTATTAAATAAGAATTTGTTTTGTTATCATTTATTACATCTGTCACACATTTCTGTAACTACAGTACAATCTCATTATGGTAAACTCTGATAAACATTCGGGTATAATAAACGAAATGTCCAGATCCTGGCTAAGAACCGTTATAAGTATATATGAGTAACGCCTGGTATAGTAAACTCTGATATAATTGAACTTATGTTATAGTAAACCAGTCTTTTGGCCCCTGCAGTAATCTCCATCTGGCTATAATGGAAAATGGGTGGGTGAATGTGTCATACGTCAGTCGGAGACCCATGAGTTATGGTCGTTGGGCGGGCTGGCAGCCACTTGTAGCCTGCTTGCTATCTGTACAGTACTCTGAGCCTGCGTGTATTTCCCTTAAGGCTTCTTTCCCACCAGGATGTTGTGTTTTAGGGGACGTTATGGTCACATAACGTGCCCCTAACGCAACGCCTAGTGGTGTTGGATGTGGACGCCAGAGTGAGCTGCTGCAGCTCACTCTGGCGTCCGTGAGGCCGTGATGCGTACTTTGTGACGCATACGGCATCACGTGGTCCCGCCAGCCAATCGCTGCACAAAGCGGCCACTCCAGGAAGTAAACACTGCACGTCACAAAGTGCAGTGAATATTAACTAGCCATGTGCCTGGCCGCTCTCCCCTCCTCCCCAACATTACTGAGCATGTGCAAGCAGTCTAACGCAAATAGCCGCCTATAACGTACTGCATGCAGTACTTTCTCTTGACGTCTAGCGTTACAATGTAACACAACGTGGGCACTGTGAACAACCCATTGATTTTTCATTACTGTGCGGTGGGCTGTGTTACAGGCTGCTCTAACGTGCGCCTGTGACGTCCCACTGTGAAAGCAGCCTAAAAGCACCAGCCAGTTAGACCTGTGCTTCCTGTGTAAGCTGCTGCCTGATTACTGAGGGAAATACCTGTCATCTTTATTATGTAGAAAGAACAGAGGCGCCAGCAGGATAAAAATCAGGTAATAAAATGTTAAAAGTGCTTTGGAGGCAGCGGTGGACTTACCTCCTGTAAGCAGACACTGTAAACTGTCAGTTCAAATCTAAATAAATTTTATTGGCATACTCCAAGGGGGTCGCAACGCGTTTCACAGGTGTAAACCTGCTTCCTCAGGCAATATAACATAGGAGCATACAACAGTAAGACTGAGGCGCCAGGTGTTACCCGGACCTTTTACTGTTGTATGCTCCTATGTTCTATTGCCTGAGGAAGCAGGTTTACACCTGTGAAACGCGTTGCGACCCCCTTGGAGTATGCCAATAAAATTTATTTAGATTTGAACTGACAGTTTATAGTGTCTGCTTACAGGAGGTAAGTCCACCGCTGCCTCCAAAGCACTTTTAAACATTTTATTACCTGATTTTATCCTGCTGGCGCCTCTGTTCTTTCTACATAATATTTCCCTCTTCTGTATACCTGTCATCTTTGACTTGCTTGTGCATGGCTGCAGTACTCCAGTATCATCCAGGCTGCGCAGAAATGTGGACAGAGGAGCACACTATCAGTACTGTATCTGCATTAACTAGTTGAGACCTGTGCTTCCTGTGCAAGCTGTTGCATGATTACTGTATGCAAATCCTTGCATACTGAGCACTGTGCATTTTAAGCTAGCTTAGATGCTGTTTGTGCTCGTTTGCTGAAGCATTGAAAAAAAAATTAGTCCCATTTCTTGAACGAAGATACAGTACTACAATATTCATTGTGTGCTCGAGTATAACAATTCCTAATAAAGTGAACTTCTGTTTTAGTAAACTTCTTTGCTCGGTCCTTTGGAGTTTAGTATAAAGGGATTCTACTTTAGTTAATCCTATTGAAAAGATTGTGTGTCCACTGCCTCAATCTAAATTGACTTGGTGTATGCAGAAAAATAGCAATTTATTGCAAGAATTTTGGTTAAGGCCCCCTAAATCCCCCCCCCCCCCCCAAAAAAAAAAAAACATAACTCACAGCAGGATTAGTGCTGACTACTTTAGCACTGCCCTGCCACTTTCATTATTATGAGTTGTGTGTATGAGTATGACTGCCTGGAATAGCAGTGCAGCACTCATTGTTTCCAGCATGACAGAGGGAGAGAGTCTACACACGCCAGTATAGTGCCAAAATGCAGGAACAATGATGAGCCTAGCAGGGCAGTGTCTAACTAGTCAACAATAGTCTTGTATTTCTATTATTATTATTATATTTTTTTTTGTGTGTGTATGTATAGGGGTTTTAATTGACGAGGGAAAAGATCCATTTTAATTTGTATTTTTTTCCCCCGATGAACTTAAAGAGAACCCGAGGTGTGTTTAAAGAATGTTATCTGCATACAGAGGCTGGATCTGCCTATACAGCCCAGCCTCTGTTGCTATCCCAAACCCCACTAAGGTCCCCCTGCACTCTGCAATCCCTCATAAAATCACAGCCATGCTGTGAGGCTGTGTTTACATCTGTAGTGTCAGTCTCAGCTGCTCCCGTGCCTCCTGCATAGCTCCGGTCCCTGCCGCCGTCCCTTCCCTCCAATCAGCAGGGAGGGAAGGGATACAGGCGGGGACTGGAGTTCTGCAGGAGGCGGGGAGAGCAGCAGACTGACACTATAGAGATAAACACAGCCAGCTCTGACAAGCTGTTTGTCAGCAGCGTGGCTGTGATTTATGAGGGATTGCAGAGTGCAGAGGGACCTTAGGGGGGTTTGGGATAGCAACAGAGGCTGGGCTGTATAGGCAGATCCAGCCTCTGTATGCAGATAATATTCTTCAAACCCACCTCGGGTTCTCTTTAAAACATTAATTCAGTTATCACAAATTGTGACAAATAAATATCCTTGTAGCAAACAAAAACAAGTGAACACTGCAAAGTCAAGTTTTTTTTTATTATGCTTAAAACCCTTTGTTTGCCTCTTCTCAGGGAAAATAAAGGGTTTTAAGTGTAAAAAAAACCTTGACTTTGCAGTATTCAATTGTTTTTGTTTGCCTCTGCTCAGGGAAAATAAAAACAATTGAACACTGCAAAGTCAAGTTTTTTTTTTTTACGCTTAAAACCCTTCATTTTCCCTGAGCAGAGGCCACATGATTGTGCCTGCAGGAAGCTGCTGAGATGCATGCTGGGAAAGAATTCCCCATCTGTTAATGCTGTATTTCTCTCCCAGGATACATTTGAGTGGGCAGCTTTCTGTAGGCAGAACTGTGTGCTCCAGTTCAGGGAAAATAAATGTTAATGTTTAAGAACAGCATTTGCTTTTCAGATGCAGTTTTTGTATGCTACAAAAAGCAGGATGCAAACATTTTAGACATACTAACAAAGAAAAGAGAGTTGGCTCTTGGGTGCATGAAAAATTACAAAACATCTTTATTAATTAAAAACATATCTATAAGGACATACATAACATCAAATAACAATATGTACAAAACACATAAATGGCTCAAATATCCCCGAGATTACCCCCAGGAAATTAAAGAGGCTGCAGTCCTCAAAAAACCCCACAAAAAAGCAAAAAGGACTCCACACAGTTGTCTATAGCAGCATAAGTTCCAGTACCAAGGTAAGTAGTAGCTCAAAGTTACTGATTGGTGTATAGGTCACAAGTCAGATAGCTAATGATGGATGGTCCTAGAGTGGTAAAAAGATGGTTATGCTGAACCAGCAACAGAGAAGGTTTGTATAACTTCTTGGTCTGTGACAGACATTGAGATCAATCAGCCCCCAACAAAATAGGGATTTATCAAGGATCACAGTTACTTGAGCAACAGGAAAGGCGTCTCATTGGTATAGCAATTGATGAAAAATGCAACAGGTGAGCAAACACCTAGGCCAGGGGTCTCAAACTCAATTTACCCGGGGGCCGCAGGAGGCAAAGTCAGGATGAGGCTGGGCCGCATAAGGGAGATCACGTGTCCCCGCCGCAAAATGAGGGCTGCAGAGCCCCCAAATCGCCCCGAGGGGCAATCCGCCGGCATTTCCTGGAAGGGGCAGAGCTTTCAGCTTCAGCTCTGCCCCTCCTGACGTCAATCGCGGCGGATCGCCGCCTCTGCCCGCCCCTCTCACTCTTCCTTCACAGAGGGGCGCGGGAGAGGCGGCGATTGACGTCAGAAGGGGCAGAGCTACAGCTGGAAGCTCTGCCCCTCAACGCAGTCGTGGATGTTTGCGCGGGGGATTTGGGGGTCTGCAGCCCTTGTTTAGCGGCGGGTATGCGGCCGATTACTTGGGAGCACTGAAGCGAACTATAAGGTAAAATGGGCAAATATAGTTCGCTTCCGTGTCTCTTTTGCTTTTGCTGGCAGGCAGGGCCGGTTTAAGCAACAATGGGGCCCCAGAGCAAAATAAACCTGCCCCCCCCCCCCCCCCCAACAGATACCCTGGAACAAAAATCGGCATTAAGGGACCTTTTTTGCAGCTGGTATAGTCAGGGTGTGAAGCCCCAATCGGTCGGAGCTCCACATTCTGGCTGCCCCAGCCTGCATGGGGGACAAGGGGTTAAAAAGTTTCAGGAGGGGGGACCCCAAATAATTTAAAAAACAAAATTCCCACACTCTAAACATAAAAAAAAATAATGGGAAAATAGGAAAAAATGCCAGGAATCTTCATACAGCCATATTGCGGCTGTATAGCGATCCCTGGCCAAATCGCTGCGGCTGCGTATGGACCCCCTGGAAACCCTGTCAGGAAATGTATTGCTCTTTCTTTTGATACATGTAAAATTACACTACCGCTAGGCTTGCTACTAAAAGTGACATTTACCGCATTTAAAAGTATACTATTTTCCTTCGAAACTTTAAAATCGATTTTCTCAAAAACTATAAGGTCTTTTTGAAAAATTGTTTTTTCCTCTTATTCCTAATGATCTCCTTAACATATCCTGCAAATTTAGGGTTTCTAGCATTTAAGGTGAATTTGCTATTAACCATTAAAGTCGGCGGGTTTTTAAATGTGTATTTTTTTCCTTTGCAACTTTAAAATCGATTTTCTCAAAAACTATGAGGCCGATTTGAAAATTTTTTTTTCCTCTTATAGCCACTGGGGGCTCCTACAAGCTCTGGGGCCCTGGGGCCACAAAATATTGTATCGAGGGCCGCAAATGGCCCGCGGGCCGCGAGTTTGAGACCCCTGACCTAGGCAGTCTTGAGTATCCCCCAATTGCAGGGACATATGGCATGGAACAGCACTTGATACAAGGCAAATAGCAGAATGAGACAGCAGCAGGTAGAATGTAGTGTTTGTCAGGCGTCAATATGATTCAGGCAGTACACATCGCTTCACTACATCAACAGTTGGCATGGCAGGGCAAACACGTATGCAGACCTGAGTGTCCCTCAATCGCAGAGACATGTAGCATGGAAAGCACTTGATGTAGGGCGGCAGCAGATAAAAGCAGCATGAAGCAGACGCACAAGGACAAGCCAAAGCTGACCAGCTCATATGCACACAATAGCACCGTCCATAGTTACCATCTTGTTGCTGTATGGAAGACACGTGGAGGAGTACAGTGGGTCCCGGAGCAATGTCGGGGGCAGCATGAATTGCTGTCAGAGGCCTGACATGTTTCGCCGCCTCTCGCGGCTTTTTCAAAGGCGGACAGCGACAAGTGCATCCATCACGCCGTAATGGCGTATATATCCGGGCTGCACCCGCCCCGGGCACACCCATCCCCGCCCACGTCATCGCCGCCACTCGCGCCTGCGCGGAGAGGCTGCGGCACGCGACCAAACGTCGCGAGACGCGCTCAAGGCGGAGGCGCACGCGAACAGCCGCCGGAACGCAAATGCGCTCCACTCGGGTGCGCCAGCGGCACCAGGTGGCAGGGACAGGGCAGGACGGGGGAGCCCAGAGCGCATAAGCAGGCTGGAAATGAGGACACACTTCATAACAAATTCAATATCATATATCCTATTGGACGTGATAGGGCAAAAATATGCATAAATTAATCCTTAACCAAACAAAATAAATTACATAAATAAAATTAATCTTAATTTTGACAAACTCCTTTGAAATTGATCATTAGACACCAGTGGGGACTCTATGGATCAGCTGTAGAGACAAGAGAAAGGGCATAGAGGGGAAGGGAAGGAAAAGGAAAAAGGGAAGAGATAAAAAGGGGGGAAAGGAAAAGGAGACAAAGAGGAAGAAGGGTGGAAAAAGGAGAAGAAGAGAAAAGAAAAAAGGAAAAAGAAAAAAGAAAAGGCAGCGGACACATGACCACCCAACGTGACCAGGTCAAATATTCAAAAAGCAAATCAAAAGAAAGTCAGCAGAACACATATACATATATGATTTAAAGGTGCGTACACACGTCAGATAAAAATGAAAGATCACAGACCAATTTTATCCCCTTTCATGTAGTATGAGAGCCATACTCTACACAGTCTATTCTATGGAGCTGAACTCCCCATCAGAAAAAATCTTTGCAAGATGCTGCACACACAGATGCTGTACACATGCAACAGATCAGTATCTGCAAAAGATCTGTTCCTGCAAAAGATCCGTTCCTGCAAAAGATCCGTTCCTGCAAAATGCATTCAAAGTCTATGATATCTGCAGATCCTCATACACACCTTGTTTAACGGACAATTATATGTAGATCAGATTCACCAGGTTGGATCTTCAGATCGGCAGATAATTGTCTGATCTGCAGATGAATGTCCTGTAACAAGGTGTGTATGAGATCTGCAGATATCATAGACTATGAATGCATTTTGCAGGAATGGATCTTTTGCAGGAACTGATCTTTTGCAGATACTGATCTGTTGAATGTCTACAGCATCTGTGTGTGCAGCATCTTGCAAAGATTTCTATCTGATGGGGAGTTCAGCTCCATAGAATAGACTGTGTAGAGTATGGCTCTCATACTACATGAAAGGGGATAAAATTGATCTGTGATCTTTCATTTTTATCTGACGTGTGTACGCACCTTTACAGTTTCAGACCCCAAGGTCAGGGCGGAGATATTTGTTACATTTGGGGTTTTTAGCCCCTTGACGTGGGAAATTTTGATATTTGAAACATTTTAGACACAGTCTAATGGTGACCGTAGTTCTGCTTTAAAGAAGACCTAAGCTCAGAACTCCTGCTCTGCTCTAAAAGATAAGCAACAGCAAAATAACCTTTAACTACTTTATCCACCACTACAGTATATCTACATACTCTGTGACTTCATCTAAGCCACGAGGACGTAAAATATACATTTTATAGATGAAGCACAGCTGTGCACGATTAGGCTTGCTCCTGTGCACACCTCTGGCACTATTTTATACAGCACTAATTGGGGAAAGGGAATATATGTTACCTGAGCCAATGAGATTGACCTTTACCATAAACCTCCCGGGCGGTTTATTTCTGTCTGGATTTATGGGTCTAAAAGCAGTAAAAAAAATGTCCAAGAATTTTAGGCCTCCAATTCTGAAGTCATAACTCAACAAAATATATCAGAATAAAGGTCTTGTAGACATCCTGCGTATAATAAGACTAGAACACAACATTTTTGAAATAATTTCATTTATGCATAATCTTAAAAAATTGTGAAACTGTACAAATAAGGCACCAGGCTATACAGTATGTACATATATACCTACTACTCCTCCCACGTGTGGTATATTTTGAAGGTGGGAATGGCACATCACAATCGGGACAGTAGAAGCGTTATTCCTTTCAGACTTTTTTCCCTTTCCTATCAGTCTTAAAGAGACACTGAAGTCTCAAAAAAAGGCTTTTTATTTAACAAATATGTTTAATACTTTAGCCCTAACTAAACCGCCGCATTCCCGCTGCTATAAAATATCTAAATCCCCCCTAACTCGCCCTCCCTCTCCCCTGCAAAATCCACGACTTTCTTGGTCGTGGATTTTGCTACCCTCTCGTCTTCCGTGTGAAGCAGGGCTATGAGCTGCAGCTCTGCCTCACACGCGTCTGTCAGTGTCAGTGGCGGATTTCCGCCTCTCCCTCGCCCCTCTCAGTGAAGGAAGACTGAGAGGGGTGGGGAGAGGCGGCGATCCGGGCTGATAGACGCGTGTGAGGCAGGGCTGCGGCTCATAGCCCTGCCTCACACTGAAGCGCTGCCCGGATTGCCCCCCCCCCCCCCCCCCCACTGAGTTAGTGGGTAGTTAGATAGCGTACAGCGGTGGTTTAGTTAGGGCTAAAGTATTAAACATATTTGTTAAATAAAAATACTTTTTTTTTTAGACTTCAGAGTCTCTTTAAGTGGCAGGCAGAGAGTAGTCAAAACCAGGCAGAGGTCAGTGCAGACGGAAGGGAGTAGTCAAAATCAATCAATGTCTTCATTATCATTTTTAGTATATCAGCTAACCTGTAATTATTATTATTATTATTATTTAGTATTTATATAGCGCCGACATATTACGCAGCGCTGTACAGTGTATATATATATATATATTGTCTTGTCACTAACTGTCCCTCAAAGGAGCTCACAATTTAATCCCTACAATTGCCATATGTCTATATTATGTAGTGTAAGTACTGTAGTCTAAGGCCAATTTTAGGGGGAGCCAATTAACTTATCCGTATGTTAATGATTACATGTGTAGTTCTATTACTTTACCCAACCACACGAGTAAAGGGCAATTTGTCTTTTGTTATATTTCTATGACTCTTTACCGCTATGAAAGTCGTTTTGGAATGATAAGTTCTTTCCATCAAGTACGAGCTCGTTGGGTTAAAAGAGCTTCCAAGGATGTGATCATTCAGAACACAGATGGTCCGAGCCTTTCATGTATTTATAGCATATGGTTGCTGAAATGTGTACATCATACGTACACCTGCGTGTTTATAGTTTTAGAAGCTGATCATATGGAGGAGAAAAGGCTTTCCATCTGTAAGGAATTGAAATGTAAATGTCTGGTGTGTCGTACATTTCTTAAGGTCTGAGCATGTATATTTTTCGCCTTTTCTGTAATCATAGTTGTAGGTTTCTTTAAATATAGCACACATTTTGAAGATGTATGCTTGTGAAATATAGTAATTTACAGGGTTTGGCTGATATAGATGTGTCTAGGCAGCATTTTTCAGAAGGCCTAGGGAATGTTTTTTTTTTGTTTTGTTTTTTGTAGGTGTCATTCACAGTTTCAGGTTCATTACTTATTCAACTGTTTAACTATAAATGTGCCTACGTAGGTCATCTTCTTTAGAGATGACCCGTTCATTGCAATCTTTTCCAAATTGATTCTAATTTTTGTTGCAGTTACTGTGCAGTCTGAAGTTGGATCATTTAAATACAGTCAGAGCTTGTTCGCACTAGAGGCGTTTTTTTCATTTTTTTAAGCGCTGGCGATTTTTCAAAATCACCATGAATCTCTGAGAGAGTTCACATCTGAGCGGTTCGTTTCCGATCCGCTCAGAAAAGCGATGCATGGGCCATTTTTTAGGTGATTTTGCCTCAATGGAAGGTATAGGAAAAACGCAAATGCTCACAAAATCGCTTTGTGCTGCGATTACGTTTGCGTTTTTAAGAATAAATACATTGTATTTATTCTTTTTCCGGATCAAAGAGTTCACTTCCTGACTGACATCAGGAAGTAAAAAAACGCAATCTCTCTGCAAAGCCACTTAGAAAAGTGGTTCACAAAAAAAAATAGCGCGCAGGTAATCGCCGGGAATCGGAATGAAAAATTGCGCCAAACGCGGACGGCCACTCGAACAGAACACAATGTGAACAAGGCCTAAGGGCTGGGACCCACTAGGAGAAATTGATCGGCAAAGTGATACCTATGGGGTGGTTCCACCAGCAGCATCTCGATTGCAGCATTTTGGAAGAGATCCCGGAGTGATTGCATCTGTAGCTACAGTAGTCCAATAACTATCACTCCAGGAATCGCAGTTTAATCATGGCAGTTCTGCAATTTACTAAATTGCAGTAGTGTGTCCCAGCCCGAACTGCTGATTTTGGATTGGTCTACCGTGAGACCAGCAACAAAAAGTCAGAAAAACTCTCATCAACCCTCTCTTACCATGTGACACTGTAACCAGGATAAGAGGAAATGCTGTGGAATGAGGCCTTTGGAGGCCTTTGGGAAGCTTCCTTAAAAAAAGGAGAAATGTACTGTCTGGCTTCCTTGAATCAATCAAACAGCTGACAGCCTGACATGCATAAATCAATCCGTATACGTGAATGAGTATAAGCCGGGTACAAAAAGCAGAATTTGCATCAGGTGACAAATGTGATCTTAGGATATGTTTCCACATGTCTGAGTGATGAAGTTTGCTCAGTGAGAACAGCAACAGTTTTACAAACCTGATACAGTTAGGGCCCCTTTCCACTATTGCGAATCTGCATGCGTTTCCTGCATGCAGATTCGCACAGCCAATACAAGTGGATGGGCCTGTTTCCACTTGTCAGTTTTCCTGAGCGTTTTTCTGTGCAGGATTTTTCTGCACGGCAGAGCCCTCAGAATTCGCCTGCGTGTGGAATGCATGTGAATCGCCGCTAAAGTTTTTAATAGGGAAATCGCCTGCGGCTTTGGTATGCGAATTTTCATGCAAATTCGCATGGATATCAATGGAAAAGCACACCGGCACTGCCATGGTTAAATTCGCATACAGTGTCATCCATGCGAATTTTCATTTGAATTCGCATGTAAATTCGCATACAACCGCATGCGAATTTTTACCGCAGCGAATTGCACCGCACAAGTGGAAACGGGCCCTTAGTGCTGTCAGATGTGTTGGGCACTGTGTAAGGATCAGTGCCAAGGATGAGTGAAGAGTTTTTCACCTGTTTTATCTAATAATGTCTGTTAGTTTTGTGGTAAGATGTCAAACAGTTTATGGACTTTTTTTTTTATCACACTGCTCCACCCGGATAGTTCAGTGTTTATAGAGCCTGGACAATTGGCCAAGTTTTGCTCTTTAGCTCCGTACTGCAGCTTGTGCAATTTACAACTTCTGTTATTATTTAGTATTTATATAGAGCTGACATCTTCCGCTGCGCAGTACAGAGTATATTGACTTGTCATTTAACTGTCCCTCAGAGGTGCTCACAATCTAATCCCTACCATAGTCATATGTCTATGTATGTATCGTGTAGTGCATGTAGCGTAGTCTAGGGCCAGTTTGGGATGAAGCCAATTAATTTATCTGTATGTTTTTTGCAATCTGGGAGGAAACAAGAGTGCCCTAAGGAAACCCATGCAGACACAGAAGAACATACAAACTCGATGTGGATAGTGTCCTGGCTGGGATTTGAACCGGGGACCCAGCACTGCAAGGCGAGAGCGCTAACCACTACGCCACTGTGCTTCTTGTATTTTTTTTTTTATTTTTTATTTTTTATTGTGCTGGATTGGGCAAAAGTAGCAAGAACATCTCAGTTTAGGCAGCGAGTTGCAGCACTCAAGTCTGTTACCACTGCCACCAAATTACACCTGTAACTGACTTTGCAGGACCTGCTTCGCTAATGGACTACAGTCACATGTCGTTTAGTGACTGAATTTGCTTTGTAGGAAATGCATTTATCTTGTAGTCTAGCAATACAGTGTCGACTGCTGGTATTTGGGAATAGAGGGGGTTAATATCTGAGATGAAAGTGTAAGTTTGAACGTGTTTGTGGAATGCAGCACAGTTATTTTTGGACTGTGCTTAGTCTCTCCAGACATGGCACTTTTTTGTCATGTAGCTGGGTGACATTTCTACTTTCAATTTCCTCGCACTCCCCTGCTTTTAAGTGCCATATTGTTCTTGTCTATGTAGATTCAGTGCCTGTGCTAAAACTCTGGGGGCAAGGGGAATGCACATTAAACAAAATGTCATCCCATTAGCCACCCTTGATGTTTTCTAACCACAGGCTTTTAGAGATTAGACTAGACTATACTTATCACTGAATTGCCTGTGCTGTATAATCATCACTTTGCTGTCCAGTGAGTATTTTTCCATTTGTTGCTATTCTTTTAATTTCATTTCATGTACTGATGCAAGCAATTGTTTTGCATTGTCTTAACAGTTTTTCAGATATTTCGGCTCCATCCCTGAAGGTGTCTGCCACAAGAACAGATTCAAGCAATTGAACTGTAGCATTACATTTGCTAGCTTAACTCTGGAACTATTCTACAAACAAAATCCTTTTCCTTACAGTTTGATTTCTATTTTTACTTTAACCCCTACAGAACCAATTAAACTGTTTGAGTGAGGACACTAAAGCTTGATGGGACTGTTTCCACTTGTCAGGATTTCTGAGCGTTTTTGTGGGCAGAAAAAATCTGCACGGCCAAGCCATCAGAGTTTGCATACTGCATACTGCTATGCGATTCGTATACAATGTATTTAATAGGAAAATCGCATGTAGTTTTGGTATGCGAATTTTCATGCAAATTCGCATACGATATTCGCATAGAAACAATGGAAAAGCACACAGGCACTGTCATGGTTAAATTCGCATACATAGTCATCCATGCGAAATTGTATGCGAAAACGCATGAAAATTTGCATAGAACCGCATGCGAAATTCGCATCCGCATGCAAATTTTTTCCACGACGATTCCCACCGCACAAGTGGAAAAGTGGAAACGGGCCCTTACTCTTTGAAATGTTTACTTTTAAAAGGGGGGCTGAAGCAAATAATAAAAAAAAAAAAGATACTCCCCAAATAGGGAAGGCTCTGGGTCCTATAGAGCAGAGTTCCCCAACCCTGTCCTCAAGGCCCACCACGTTTTGCAGAAAACCACAAATATTCACAAGTGAGGTAATAAGTGTTGCAGCAAAGCTGATTAACTACCTCTGTGGCTTTATACAAAGCATGCAGTGTTGGTGGGCCATGGGTACAGGGTTGGGGAACACTGCATAGAGTAGCTAATATGCCTGTTTGTCCAATACTGATGTTTTTCCAATAAAAATCTGACTTTTATTCATCCAGTTGAGCGGGTCCTTTCCTCATGTACTGCTAATAGAGTACTTCTATGGTCCCAGTGTTCCAGTGCTGGATCTCCCATTAGAAGCTTCCGACCGATGGGACAGAGACTGCTCACTTCCACTGCTGTGGGAAGCTTCTGCAATCTTTGGGAGCTCCCAAATGCTCCTGAAAACTGTTCGCTCTGTACTGCGTATGAGCAAGTGTGTGAGACTGCATGCTCACCCTGCCAAAGCATCCCACAGCAGTGGAAGTAAGCAGTCTAACGGGGGATCCAGCGCTGGAACACAGGGACCGTAGGAGGAACAGGAAGGCTCTATAGGACCCAGAGCCTTCCCTCTCCTTAGGTGAGTATCTTTTTTTTTTTTTTTTCTTTTTTCTTTCAAACTCACTGTAAAGGGCATCTATTTCGAAAAACTGTACAATGTATAATCTATAAATGTGCATTGCTCCCAGAGCAAAATGTTCTATAAATTACTTTTTCCTATGTTTCTGTCACTTACAGTAAGGTAGTGTTTTGGACTAGTCAATCTCCTCATGGTAGATTCTCAGTTATTTCTTTAAGCCAGATGTTCTCAATTTTTTGGAGAGATGGCACCCTAATGGCTTTGGATTATTTTCAAGGCACCTCTGTGCAAAAGCTGCTGAAATGCTGTTATTAGGCAGCACTGCCCCCACCCCCTTAGCTGGTGATGCTTATTAGGCCACATTTTCCTTTCAAGTAGTCAGTGACCCCCATTAGGCAGCATCCCCCTCCAAGTGGTCACTCACCCACCGATTGTATATCAATGTGCGGTTGCATTACCTGATGGCAGTGCACAAAGGATGGGGATGAAAGCTGAGGTGTACCAGGGTGCCATGACTCCCAGTTTGAGAACCCCTGCTTTAAGCACTTTGTCTGCTTTCACAGTAAGACCTTACAGGCGCACGTTAGTGCAGCCTGTAACGCCGCCCACCGCACAGCAATGAAAAATCAATGGGCTGTTCACAGTGCCCACGTTGCTAAGCCGCGTTAGACTGTTTGCACATGCTCAGTGATGTTGGAGGAGGAAGTTTCCCCTCCTCCAC
Source organism: Hyperolius riggenbachi (assembly GCF_040937935.1). Classification (NCBI taxonomy): domain Eukaryota; kingdom Metazoa; phylum Chordata; class Amphibia; order Anura; family Hyperoliidae; genus Hyperolius; species Hyperolius riggenbachi. The sequence goes on from NC_090648.1 coordinate 147,125,482, forward strand.
GGCCAGCCACATGGCTAATTAATATTCACTGCACTGTGAAGTGCAGTGTTTACTTCCTGGTGCAGCCGCTCTGTGCAGCGATTGGCTGGCGGGAACACGTGATGCGGATCACGTGGTCTCCGCATCGCACAGCACAAAAAAGGCGCACCAAGAGCTGCATAACGCAGCTCTTGGTAGCGTCCTCCTCCAGCACCACCAGACGTTGCGTTAGGGGCACGTTATGCGACCTATAACGTCCCCTAAAATGCAACGTCCTGGTGGGAAAGCAGCCTTAATGAACTGCAGTTGCTCGGTCCAACTGTGCGAAGGAGGGAAGTTGACTGACATCTTTGATCCTTTCCAGGAAGTGTTTTTGTAAAGAATAAAGTTAATGGTGACATTCTCCCATGAATAGATGGACTAGTTCAAAATCTGCCAGATCTGTCAGATTTTTAGTACCCACTGTAAGTGACAATGACCTAGTAAAATAATTTATTGTGCATTCTACTCTGGGAGATATGTGCATTTTAAGATAAAACATTTTTCACGATCGTGATCCATTAATACTGTAAGGTGTCACAGTGAACATATTTGACCACTTTCTTCTTCCATTTTGATTAAATCTAAAGCCCCATCTACACGATACGATTCTTTGTGCGATTCGATTACGATTCTATTTAGGATCCGATTAAATCCGACATGTCCGATCGAGATTTGATTCAGTTCGATTTGCCATTGTTTTGCAATGGCAAATCGAATTGAAACTAATTGAATACTGATCGGACATGTCGGATTTAATCGGATCGTAAATAGAATCGTAATCGAATTGCACAAAGAATCGTATCGTATCAATATTGGAAGATAGAAGGATGTTTTTATTATTACTGTGCGCTGATTTGAAATCCAAAATCCAAAGTGTATCAAATGGAAAGGTTGCATTAGATTGGGGGAAAAATGTTAAATTAGTATTGAAGCCTTATGCTGGGAATACACGGTTCGTTTTTGCCTTCGTTTAAACCTTCGTTTCGATTGTGCCTTTTGTCCTTTTCGATCCCGAAATAATCGGTCATACGGTTAATATCACCACCCACGGTTTCGTTTTTTTTTTCGATTCTGATGGTTTCGTTTTTCCAATGATCGAAGGCTGCAAAGAAACGAAACGAAAATCCCTTTTTACAGGGACGGACTAGCATAAACGAATATATAATCGATCTGAACAGCCATCAAGCCTACCAATGGCTCGATTAGATGGATAAAGAGAGATAATATCAAACATGTTCGATCACTAGTCGTTCGTTTTTGGGGTCTATTAATCGAAACTATAATGAGATTATGACTATTTTCACATACGTTTTCAACACTCGATTCGTTTACCGAACGAATCGAAGGTTTAAACGAAGGCAAAAACGAACCGTGTATTCCCAGCATTAGAGCCAGCTATTACTTGACTTGTGTAAAATCTGAATATTCATTCTCAAAATCAAACAGTTTTTCTTTCCCTCGTTTGGCCCCCTTCTGCCAAAAATAACAAATTTACTCCAAATCACTGACTATGTAGAGATGGTCAATAAGATGTTAATATTTCCAAGTTGATGCAAATTCATGTTAATTTATGGGAGTGGCCACATGCACAGAAGCCGCCAACCTGGCCAGGTCGGCAGCTGCTACGGCGGGACCCCAAGCCACTGGTAGAGAGCGGACCTGCAGCGAGGGACACCCGAGGCTTTTAGGGGCTAGAGGAAGCCCAGGTAAGAAAATTGGTTTTCTTTTAATTGCCTCCTGTATCCTTTGAACAATACCAGTTGCCTGGCAGCCCTGCTGTTCTACTTGGCTCTATTAGTATCTGACTCGCACCAGAAACAAACATGCAGCTAATCTTGTCAGATTGAAAAAAAAATTTCAAACACCTGATCTGCTGCATGCATGTTCAGGGTCTATGGTTTAAATGTATTAGAGGCAGAAGATCAGCAGGACAGCCAGACAGGACATGACTATATAGATGTTTCAGTTTTCTTTCTGCCTTCTGAGTTACTAAGGAGAGTGTCGAAGCTTTAGGTACAAGAGTGCTCCTTTTATCCCTTGCTATTTACTGATTAAACTTGTTGGGAATCTTCTCATGCTACACATTTATTATTCATTGCAAAAGCTTTAAAACTGAACTGTCAACCCTATTAAGTTTTCAATATAATGAGCGTTGCCGGTCAGATATTGCTGTCTGTGTCTGTTTAGATTCTCCTCACATCCTCTTGCCAATGAAATTGCAGTAAGAGAACAGAATTTAAGCATGTACACACTAAACATTTTTTGTACATTTTTCTGAAGATAGCAATGTGTTTTATCTGTCAGAAAATGCCTCACTCTCTACCCTCAGTGACTGCCCAAAGTGAGGAGAAATGTCCCCAGCAGGGACTCTGATGGCAGTAAAAGCCCTCATGTTCTAAACAATTCCCGCCGTACTGAAGGCTTTTTAGGAGGGTCACAGTGGCCGTTGCATTTCTTGTAACAGCAGGAACGTAACAGGACAGCGGTTCCGCACATTATTCATGCGTTGGGTCGCATACAGGGGAGCATACAGTCAATAAAAAGTATGCTTCACTGCTAACGTGTGTGTTTTGCGGTAATGCACTGCATGCAGTTATACAGCAACGCACTCACTGCACTGTGGAAGTAGGAGGTGCATTGCAGTGCGGAAAGCTGCTTCAGAATGCAGCCGTTACGCTTACACCACTGTGAACCTAGCCTATGAATAAACTCTAAATTTAAATGGATTTCAAATTTGTTGTCTTCCTGTAACTTGCGTGTCTCAGCGCACCGTACCTCATTGCATTTCATATGTAAGACAGGCATAATATGCGCGTCATCTGGAAGAGCACAGCTTGATTTATGTTGTTACAACACAATCCAAAGCATTGTTAAGTCAACAGTTCGATATGAACAAACCCATTATTGGGCCATTGCAATGTGTTGCTGTTTGATTACAACATGTGATATAACGCACAGCAACACCCATAGTGTGAACCCACCCTAACTGTACATACTGGTATTATTTGAAATGCTTTACCTTGTATACTTGAATTTAGAAGATTAGGGAGATTTGGGAGTGTCAGAGCTTCCTGCTTCTGTCAGGTGTGGAAAACCAGAAACAATTATTTACTGTATGTGCTGCTAATGACTGCTGCAGTAAGGAGAAGCTGGTGCAACACAAACTACAGATTAGTTCCGACGAGGAAATGTATGAAACTTGATCTTACATTTTTAGGAACTCATAGCTGGCTGCAGACTGGATCAGAAAGGTAATTTTTAATGACCTTCTATTTCTAAAGCTTTAATGCAGCCCTGATACAGGTTTATAGCAAATCTGTAACAAGAGTGGAATTCCTTTTCAAAAGGAAAGCGAGGTGTGAGACCTATGGAAGCTGCCATATTTATTTCTTTTTATACAATACCAGTTGCATGGCAGTCCTGCTGAACTCTCTGGTCAGTAGAGTCTTATGCTAGGTACACACCATACAATTTTCTGGCAGATTTACCTGCCAGATCGATTTTTTCCAACATGTCCGATCTGAATTTAGATTGATTTTCCGATCGATTTCCGTTCACTTCTATGGAAATCGATTAGAAAATGGATCGAAATTCAGATCGGACATGTTGGAAAAAATTAAACTGGCAGGTAAATCGGCCAGAAAATTGTAACGTGTGTACCTAGCATAAATCACACACCTGAAACATGCAGCTAATAATGTCAGATTTGTCTAGACATCTGATCTGCATGCTTGTTGAGGGTTTGTGGCTTAAGGCCTCTTTCACACCAAGACGTTGCGTTTTAGGGGACGTTATTGTCGCATCACGTGCCCCTAACGCAACGCCTGGTGGTGTTGCGGAGGACGCCAGAGTGAGCCGCGTTATGCAGCTTTTTGTGCGCACTGCGTCTCCATGGCGCTGAATTGCTGGCAGGATCACGTGATGCGGAGTGTTCCACTCCGCATCACGTGGTCCTGCCAGCCAATTAGCGCACAAAGTGGCCACTCCAGAAAGAATACACTGCACATCAGCAGTGCAGTGAATATTAATTAGCTATGTGGCTAATTACTGCGCATGGGCAAGCAGTGTAACGCACAGTATGCTGCACTTTCACAGAACGTGCAGCGTTACACTGTAATGCAAGGTGGGCACTGTGAACAGCCCATTGCTTTTACATTGCTGTGAGTTGGGCTGCGTTACAGGCTGCTCTAACGTGCGCCTGTAACGTCTTACTGTGAAAAGTTGCGGTCAAATTTAGGCACAATAAACACCCTTTTACATATAGAAAGGATAATATCGTAATAACACATGATCGTAAATAAATCATTACATATAATGATCTATTATCGTAATTGAATCATTACACATTTTTTTATCGTAATGTTACATATATCAATATAATCCACATATACGGATATATTTGTGACATTACATATAATGACCTGTTATCGTAATTACATCATTACACATTTTTTTATCGTAATGTCATATATATTAATATAATTCACATCTATCAATATATTGGTGAAATATCATAATAAACGTACGCTATATCAGACAATGAAAGTCTAGATTTAGTTTCACAAGCCTCTATCTATCGATCGTACTTTATCGTTTTTGATAACATTTCGATATTTCGCAACGGTCCCCAAACTTGTGCAAAGTCGAACAAAAAATTACAAAACCGATATTTAACATTGAAAAGATACCCGCGCCCAAATCTATTAGCGCTATTATTAGCTGCTTCCTTCTAAGAATCCTATTAGCACACAGAGGCTGGGTCTGCATATAATTCCCAGCCTCTGTTGCTATACTGTCTCCCCCCAGCCCCCCCCCCGCGCTCTGTCTCCCATAAATCAAACGCCGTGCTTGGAGGGAAGGGACGGAGGTGGGGAGTGGAGATGTAGAGGAGGAAGGGGGAGCGGCGAGAGTGACAGTGCAGAGGTAAACAGCCAGCTATCGACACACTGCGTGTCGCTAGCACCGCGTTTGATTTATGAGAGACAGCAGAGCGCAGGGGGGGCCTGGGGGGAAACACTATAGCAACAGAGGCTGGGCATGCATATGCAGACCCAGCCTCTATGTGCTAATAGGATTCTTAGAACCCACCTTGGGTTCTCTTTAAAGGACAAATTAAGTAAGAAGAATATGGAGACCACCATATTGATTTCCATTTAATCCATGCCAGTTGCCTAGCAGTCCTGCTGACTGGCAGCAATAGTGTTTGAATAACACCAGAAACAAGCACGCGACTTATCTTATCAGATCTGACAGTAATGTCAGAAACACCTGATCTGCTGCATGCTTGTTCAGGGTCTATGGCTAAAGGCCTGATCTGCTGCATGCTTGTTCAGAGTCTATTGCTAAAAGTTTTAGAGGCAGTGGATCAGAAGAATAGCCAGGCAACTGGTATTGCTTTAATGGAAACAAATATGGCAGCCTCCATTTTCATCTTGTTATACTTGTCCTTCAAAGTATTAGTGGCAGAGGATCAGCAGGACAGCCAGGCTAAGTGCATTATTTAAAAGGAAATAAACATGTCAGCCTCCATATCCCTATTACCTCAGGTTCCCTTTAAGATTATGCTTGGCATTCCATTTCAGGCCCACTCCACCTCCTAGATCGTATCTTCATTTGTACAGACTGTTTATTTTATAACACTGCATAATATGTCGGCACTTTGTATGTGAAAGATGGTGCTGATAATGCCAGTTATCACAAGATAAACGTTCAAGCTGTGGAACTCATGTTGACGCTTTACCCATAATCCTTTAATGCCTTCCCAGAGTTCTTTTCTTTGTTTCTTCAGTGTAATGGTCGTTGCGGTACAAAGCTGTGGCTGTGACCTTGTATAAGACTGTGAGACACCCCTGGAGTTAGTACAATATGTCCCAGACATCAGACAGCTTTCTGTAATGCTGAATGCAAGCAGAACAAGAGGCTGTCACTGCAACATAGTTACAAATAAACCTATGAAGGATATAAAGACACATGCTATACAAGCATGAAGAACATGAGGGCAATGTCTCATAGTATCATCACAGTTGTGCTATTCTAGTAGCATGGCTAGGGGTTGATTTTGTATTGTACTTGATTTCTGGCATATAATGTTGGATTTAACTTATTGCTTTATGCATATTTTGGTAGTGTCAAGAACCACAAGGGCCGATCATTGATTGGGTCAATCGCTCAGATTCAGAAACTCGGTCTCGCTGTCACTTTGCGCATAGATGCCCATATGTGGATTCGCAATCTATGAACCCGACTAGCCGAGAGTAGCGTTCTGACTCCAAAGGATTCACCACACACATACAATTCAAATGCTTGCCACCACGTGCGAGTCAGTGCACGACTGTAACTATTTTAACACACTGAGAACACTGTAACTTAACCCTTAGCTGTATGCAGGGATCGGCGCCGGATCAGTTTATCTGTGCCCGATTCAAGCAAACGGGTTGGAGATACAAGATACTATATAGAACACAAGGTAACGCTTTCGGAGGAGTAAGTACAATTGTGTATGTTCAGGAACAGGTCATAACCGTTAAAACGTTTTTTAAACGTTTTAATAACAAAAATGCATTACACACAATTATATACACTAACTAACATATAAACACAAAGCTTAAAATAAAAGGGGATACCTGTGAAAAGTTTACTTAACTGACTGCAGTCTGTGTGGAATAGAAGCAAATAAAGTCCAGGTCAAATGCAGGCATTGATATCACAATTATTATTATTATTATTTAGTATTTATATAGCGCCGACATATTACGCAGCGCTGTACAATGTATATATATATCTTGTCACTAACTGTCCCTCAAAGGAGCTCACAATCTAATCCCTACCATTGTCATATGTCTATATATTATGTAGTGTAAGTACTGTAGTCTAGGGCCAATTTTAGGGGGAGCCAATTAACTTATCCATATGTTTTTGGAATGTGGGAGGAAAATCGGAGTGCACGGAGGAAACCCACGCAGACACGGAGAGAACATACAAACTCTTTGCAGATAGTGCCCTGGCTGGGATTCGAACCAGGGACCCAGCGCTGCAAGGCGAGAGAGCTAACCACTACGCCACCGTGCTGCCCCAAAGTCACAAGTCCTTATATGGCATGCGTCCGGTCCTCCTTGCAACCCATGCAAGGTTTCTGGTCGGTGGAATTTGGAGAACTCTGAGGGGTTGGTTCTGCCATCTGAGTTTTGGGGCTGGCTTTAGTAAAACATGGGCGATTTTCTTCCTCCTGCGGAGCAGGATAGGCAGGAGTTTGTACACGCACAGAATGACACAATTTACCAATAACCTGCGCCATTTCTGTCTGGATTGACGCACAGCGAACCCGAGGGCAGATTTGTAACCTGCGGCCGATGTTTGATCAAATGACACCAAATAGCAGTAGGGTAACGTGCGCTCAGCAAACGCCAAATAACTCTGTTTCTAGAGCCACTAGACTGCTATAAATTGGATGAGCTATTAGGCTGATTTTTAGGAACCGGGAAATATATTTGTCTTTTGTCTGTAATAACCACATCTTGAATTATAAATAAATTGGATCTCTCTATTGTTCTGATGCAGCATTTCGGAGGGAACATTTTGATAGGGAACCAAAAGGGACTGATCGCTATCTGCTTATTCTGCTGAAGCTACTTCACGACCAGCATTCGGTCGTAGCACCTATGTGTGAATAGCTAGGAGGAAGTGGAGGGTTGAGGGGCTCTAAATCCAAGTGAAGGGGAAAAAAACACCTGCTGTATATTTAAAACAGAACTGACATTCTGCTCTGCTTTGCAAAACTATACGGAATTGATAATTGTCTCGACTTCTGTATCATTCATGACCGGTAGTGCGTGAAATCCTTTTGGGATTAGTGCCTATGGATTTGGGACAGCTCTGTCACATGGTGTATGGCTACCACGGCGGTGTTTGCTGGGACAGAACGGTTGTGTGACCACAAATGCAGCTTTAAAGGGAACCTAGAGTGAGGTATATGGAGGCTGACATAGGTTTCCTTTTTTTAATAAATCCATTTGCCTGTCTGTCCTGCTGACCATTCTGACATCAGTAGTGTCTAAAGTGCCCAACTGAAACAAGAATGCAGCTAATCTTGTCAGATATTTGTCAGAAACATCTGCATGTTTGTTTAGGGTCTGTAGCAAAAAGTATTAGAATCACAATAAGGTTTATTTCGCCAATTACAACGGGGTTGTAGCAGGAATTTGTTTTGGCACTACAGAGTTGGTGGTGGTACAGTAGCATACAGTGGCACACTAACACAGTATGGTGCAATAAGCATATACAGTAGTAGAAACAGAGCGTATACAATGTTAGGCATAGATAAGAAAAATTTAAAAGATGGGCCAAGGAGAGGACTGAGGGGCAATCTGCTGGCACTCAAATGCTCTGCATCGATATATGAATCAGATGCCCTGCAGTCTGTCCTTGGGGAAGGGCAGAGAGAGAGAGAAGACAAAAGGAGAGATGAAGAAAGAGCTAGAGAAAATTAATAAAATAAATACAATCGATTGTCCCGAAACAGCGAAAGCTTTTTTTGGGGGTTTGTTCTCGGTCGAGAAATCAATTGAATTTCCCGTTTTTTTTTTGTTTTTTTTTCTCTCTCTGAGATTGGACATGTTGAATTGTATGGTGTTTGTGATGGATTGGGAAATTGTATTCAACCAGAACAAAAATTGTATGTAACTATTCAGTACATTTTTCTCTCAATTTTTCTAACCAACCCATTTTTTACGATCTTTTATCCTGAAACTGCATCAATCTGGAAAATACGTGTGTGGTACCGTGAAGATTTTGATCGAAACTTAAGATCAATCGCTAAATTGGATCGGAGTGCTTGAGTTGAATCCAAATATAAAAAGAATTGTATGGTTTGTGTGTGGCCACCTTAGTGTTGCAGCAGAACCTGGCAGAGGATCAGCAGGACAGCCAGGCAATGTGCATTGTTTAAAAATTAAATCAGTATGTCAGCCTCCATATCCCCCTCACATCGAGTTTCCTCTTTAAAATAAGAGTGTTTGGTAACACTCTGTTTATATTTAACTTGATGTTTGCTGTGTGCTGTCTGGGCCAAAAATATTCTACATAGAATTTGAGTTTAATAATTTGTGAAATGGGAAGGGCTGCTGAGATGCAGAGACTATTTGCTAAATTAGGCATCCAATGTGACTATTTTCTGAGGCAGCCCAGCTTTCCAATCACCGGGAGTCAGTTAGGAACCTGCTTCCTGCCGGCTTCTCCTACCACAGCTAGCTGAGCAGTGACCACACACGGCTTCTCATTCTCATTTCCAGCCTGACTGTTTAAATCCATTATTACCCCCATAAACCGTATTTTTTAATTTCTTTTTTACAGGGAGTGTTCTAGAATTACATTAGGAGTTTATGTGGTTAGTTTAGATGCAAATGGCGATATGGGTTTCCCTTTGCAGTAGATTTTACAATATACTCATGTTTTTAAATGGTCATTTTATTGTGTGCGCACAAACAGTCAGCCAAGTATCATGAAACATTTGGGCTATTGAACTCTGCTGGGGGATGCTCTGTTTTTCACCGTTTTCCAGAGATACAAAATAGTGTGGCTGGGAGAGGCGTACCAAATAGTATTGCTGGCACAGGAAGGTCTGCAGAACTGCATGCTGGGATTGTTCACTCAGTAAATAAATTATACTTCATATGCATAGTCATTTAAAATAGAAACAAAAAAGTAAATGTTCATAGTTGATTTTCTTTTGTAGATAGCATCAGAGTAGTGCTAACAATGTATATAGTTAGTACACCATAATAAAGGGGGGATATAAAACCATACAGCAGTGTGATTTTTTTTTTTTTCCCACTAAATCCAACCCGTAACAGGTGCCCACTGTTTGAGTACCAATTTGGTAGACCGTGACCCACCTTTGATCTTGGTTTGCGTAATTTAGTACCATCGGTTATTTTTGAAAAGTTAGTCTAAACCAAGGTGCCAGAATTAAAAAAACAAAAACAAAAAAACACGCCAGAACTGAACACTGGGACCATCCTCAATGTCTAGTTACTACCTACCTACTTTATAAAGTTCACGTGTACAGTTCCCTTGTGTCTACTGACCCTTCTCCCTCCCCTATACAGTTCCCTGGTGTCTAGTGCTTACCCCCTCCCTCCTCATATAGCTTCTCTGGTGATCTAGGGCTTCAGCTCCAGTACAGCTTCCCTGGTGGTCCAGAGTGGGTCAAACATAATGCAAAGTGGCGAAACCACTTGTGGGCCAAATTTGATGGCTCTGCAGCATTTGGCCCGAGTTTGACATTTATGGTCTCAATAAAGGTGAGAACCATGTGACCAAATACAGTAGCAAGAAAAAATATGTTGTAATTATATGGATTTCTGCACAAAATGGTCATAAAATGAGATCTGATCTTCATCAGTCACAACAATAGACAATCAGGCTGTTTAAAGTAATACCACACAAAAAAATGTTTCCATGTTTTTATTGAACACACCATGTAAACATTCACAGTGCAGGTGGAAAAAGTATGTGAACCCTTGGATATAATAACTGGTTGAACTTCCTTTGACAGCAATAACTTCAACCAAATGTTTCCTGTAGCAGATCAGATGTGCACAATGGTCAGGAGTAATTCTTCGCCATTCCTCTTTACAGAACTGTTTCAGTTCAGCAATATTCTTGGGATGTCTGGTATAAATCGCTTTTTTTGAGGTCATGTCACAGCATCTTACTCGGGTTGAGGTCAGGACTCTGACTAGGCCACTCTAGAAGGTGCATTTTCTTCTGTTTAAGCTGTTTTGTTGTTAATTTACTTCTATGCTTTGGGTCGTTGTCCTGTTGCGACACCCATTTACTGCTGTCCTTCAGTTAGTGGACAGATGGCCTTAAGTTATCCTGCAAAATGTATTGATAAGCTTTGGAATTAATTTTTCCTTGGATGATAGCAATCCGTCCAGGCCCTGATGCAGCAAAGCAAACCCAAACCATGATGCCCCCACCACCATACTTCGCAGTTGGGATGAGGTTTTGATGTTGGTGTGCTGTGCCTCTGTTTCTCCACACGTATATTTCTTCCAAACAACTTAACTTTGGTTTATTCTGTCCACAGAATATTTTGCCAGTACTGCTGTGGAACATCCAGGTGCTCTTTTTTCAAACTTTAAATTTGCAGCAATTTTTTTTGGGACAGCAGTGGTTTCCTCTGTGGTATACTCCCATTAACTCCATTCTTGTTTAGTGTTTTACGTATTGTAGATTTGCTAACATGGATGTTAGCATACAGTATGCCAGAGACTTTTGTAAGTCTTTAGCTGACACTCTAGGATTCTTCACCTCATTGAGCATTCTGTGCTGTGCTCTTGCAGTCATCTTTACAGGACGGTACTCCTAGGGAGAGTAGCAGCAGTGCTGAACTCTATCCATTTATAGACAATTTTTCTTACTGCAAGGTTTTTAGAGATTCTTTTATAACCCTTTCCAGCTTCTATGCAAGTCAACAATTCTTAATCGTAGGCTTTCTGAGAGCTCTTTTGTGTGAGGCATCACATTTATATAGATCTGTACTTCAGTCCTGCAAGAGGGACAAATGAGCATGAGAGGAACAGAGGGGGGCTGGGTTTCAAAGGAGGGACTGTCCCTCCGGAGGAGGTACAGTTGGGAGCTCTGTTTAGTAACCCTTTAGCAGTCACATATAGAAAAACAATGTGTGCTGCAGGGAAGATTTTATTATTATTATTATTATTATTTTTTATTTATTTTTGCCTCTGGGAAAGAGTGCTTCCCCGAGCCTGGCATAATATGCAGAGCGGTGTGGGAACTTGCATATTTACCTGTTCTGGGTGGCTGGATCGGCTTCTCCTCTTCTCCACTCGCTTTACTGCACTCCCAGCATCCTCTTCTGAGTTCCAATCACACGATGTGACGTGATTGTAACCGAGGGGATGGTGTCAGCGTTGCAGCGCCGCCCGGTGGTGGAAGAGGGGTGATGGAAGTCTCTTCTATTGCATTTATGTAAAAACGGCATGGGGAAATTTGGCAGCAGGGTGAAGCTGAAAAACTGCTCACCCTGCAAAAGTCCCACCGGCGTTAATTACTATTCTCCTTCCAGGCCGCTGTGGACCCGGAGGGTAAAGACTTAGCTGCCAACTATTGCTGGTGGCTGAATTAAGCTGTTTTTAAAGTAATTTGGGCTCCCTCTTTTACCAGCACCAAAATTACCTTCTATGCACTGCTATAGATGTAGTTCATATTACGGCCTATGGTGGCGCATGCTGTGCCCAAATTTCCTGCTGCCTTTGTTCTGCTTTGTCTTCCACCACTGAGCGGCGATGCACCGCTGATACCATCTGACACTCAAAAGACGATGCCGGAAGTGCAGGGTGGATGAAGAATGGTTGATCCAGCCACCCGGAAGAGGTAAATATGACCGCTCCCTCCACCACTCTGCATAGCTGCGTTAGGCAGTATAACTATATATATATATATATATATATATATATATATATATATATATATATATATATATATATATATATATATATATATATATATGTGTATATACATACATACATACATACATACATACATACATACATACATACATACATACATACATATACATTGCCCTGTCATGCATTATCTAACTTGAGATAATGCGCACAGGGCTGTTAACAGGTTAAGCATGAATAATCAGAACATACCGTAATGTTTAGAACTGATATCGATAACTCACACTCGTGACTCATCTGTCATGTGGTGGTCTTCGTCCCACAATACCATATTCTAATATTCTATAGCAGTGCATGTGTTGTCAGGTGTTCACATTTAATAACTACAGACCTTTGGGCCATGTGTCATGTAACTCTCACCCATGCGTGTCACAGCAGGATCAGCAGCTGCAGGGTGGTGTACAGACATTGTGCGGCTCACCCTCCCATGCCCCCGGAGACTCCAGCAGGAGATGAACAAAACTTTGCTCAAGGCTCTGACAAGCGCTCTGGGTTTTTTTTTCATGTGAGACGTTAAATGACTATTAATAATGGATGGGGATGAGCAGAGACACGGAGCACAATAATATTCTGTGCAAGCAGCCGACAAGGAAGGCAGAGAAATCAAAACATAGATTTTGACATTAGAGCAGACACTCTTGAATTCCAACACCTCCCTACAAGTGACACATTTTCATCCTCCGGCCTCTTGTGCTGTGAGCAGAAATAATATTAAGCCAAGGTGAAGAAATTAACCTTTTTGGTGCTTAAAGTCGTCCTTCAGAACTTCGTTTTGTGAAAGCGCTTTTATTTGTGCTGAGCTGTTCTTTGTAATGTTAGAACAGAGATGACTGAAGACAACTCATTTTTGTTACAGACGGAAGACTCCTGCTTGTAGCTTTTTAAGCAGATGCTGTGATAGAGGCTTCATTCACCAGGGCTGAGGAATACCGGAAAGCTGAAGTGACCCAAAAGCTGGGCTGGAATTAAAGGGGCACTATGGCGATGTGCCCCTTTAATAAAATATGTGTAAACATAGACAAATAAGAAGTACATTTTTTTCCAGAGTAAAATGAGCCATAAATTACTTTTCTCCTATGTTGCTGTCACTTACAGTAGGTAGTAGAAATCTACTACCGACAGGCGTTGGACTAGTCCATCTCTCCATAGGGTATTCTCAGCAAGGCTTTTATTCTTTATAAAGATATGCCCTAAAAAGGATTTAAACAATACACAGTTTTTTTTGTCAGTTGGGCGGAGCAACTGCCATTCACTAAGCACTTTTGAAAATGAATAAGTCCCAGAGAATCCCCCATGAGGAGATGGACTAGTCCAAAACCTGTCGCTTCTGTCAGATTTCTACTACCTACTGTAAGTGACAACAACATAGGAGAAAAGTAATTTATGGCTCATTTTACTCTGGAAAAATTTGCTTCTTATTTGTCTGTTTGCACATATTTTAAATTTTACAATTTTTCGCCATAGTGCCCCTTTAAAGAAGAACTGTAACAAAAATAACATAATGAATACATTTTATTTTTACAATACGGATTTATAAATCTGCCAATTGTAAAATCTTTCCAATCCTGATTTACTTTCTGAAATGTATCACAGCCGGCAACATCTTTAGTACTGGCTGATGATCTCTGCTGTCACATTCACTTACCGACGGGAAGAAATCATAGTTACATAGTTACATAGTTATTTTGGTTGAAAAAAGACATACGTCCATCGAGTTCAACCAGTGTAAAGTACAACACCAGCCTGCTCCCTCACATATCCCTGTTGATCCAGAGGAAGGCGAAAAAACCCTTACAAGGCATGGTCCAATTAGCCCCTAAAGGGAAAAATTCCTTCCCGACTCCAGATGGCAATCAGATAAAATCCCTGGATCAACATCATTAGGCATTACCTAGTAATTGTAGCCATGGATGTCTTTCAACGCAAGGAAAGCATCTAAGCCCCCTTTAAATGCAGGTATAGAGTTTGCCATAACGACTTCCTGTGGCAATGCATTCCACATCTTAATCACTCTTACTGTAAAGAACCCTTTCCTAAATAAATGGCTAAAGCGTTTTTCCTCCATGCGCAGATCATGTCCTCTAGTCCTTTGAGAAGGCCTAGGGACAAAAAGCTCATCCGCCAAGCTATTATATTGCCCTCTGATGTATTTACACATGTTAATTAGATCCCCTCTAAGGCGTCTTTTCTCTAGACTAAATAAACCCAGTTTATCTAACCTTTCTTGGTAAGCGAGACCTTCCATCCCACGTATCAATTTTGTTGCTCGTCTCTGCACCTGCTCATAACTGAATGTGTTCTGATCATTTAGGCATGAAATATCCCAGTCATTTTTTCAGTATGCACATTCAAACTCTAATAAGGCCCGGTTCACATTAGCGGTGGCCGTCCGGAATCGCCGTGCCGGAGCCGCACCGCTTGCAGAACGGACGCACGGCATAGCAATGAAAGCCTATGCGTCCGTTCACATGCGTCCGTTCTGCCGGACCGGATCCGGGCCGGATCCGGACTCCGGCCTCCGTTCCAACATGCGCTATTTTTTGATCCGGCTCCTCCGGCAGCCGTATCCGGGGCGGAGCCGGACTGCACCATCCGGCCAATACAAACCAATGGGAACCGGAGAGCGCACAACACACTGGCTGAGAAATCCGGATGTTCTACCCCACTTCCTATGCGGATTATTGCGGCGATATTGGATGGGGACACATGGGCAAGCATTTTGGAGTGGAGCAGCACAGCTGGATCCGGATCCGGAGATGTTGGCAGCAGCATGTCGCAGGTGGAGGTGAGTGCTAAACAGCAGAGGGCCTGATTCCACAGGTCCCCCTTCTGCTGACCTCCCAGACCCCAACATTTTTTTTTGTTTTTTACGTTACTTTTGCCAAACGGATCCGGATCGCATCCTGATGAACACCTGATGCAACCTGACCGGATCCGGATCGGATCCGGATCAGAACCGTACGGTTCCGATCCGGATCCGGTCAGGTCATCCGGTCCGTTTGGCAAACAACCGCAAGTGTGAACGGGGCCTAACTTGCGGTTGCTCTGCATAATATGAGCTTTTGTATATCAGTTTTCCTAGAATCTGATCACTTCAGCAGTGCTTTATTAAGTATAAAATCAAGTCATGTATCCCTATCGTAGGCATGTCTCTTTCATAGTCTAAACTAAGGGCCTGTTTACAACTAAGAATCGCAAACGCCGGTGGTAATTGCGGGAATGATTTTTCCCGCGATTACGCCGAAAAATCACTGGACACTGCGGCGGTTTTGTAGCGATCGCGATTAGCGGTGCTATGCATGCTAATCGTGATCGCGAACCGACGGAAAACCGCTGCATGTAACACGTTTGCGGTTAACGCTTTGTGGCAGTTGTTACATGTTGTAGCGTTTTTTTAAAAAACCGCTAGCGAGTTGCCTTCAGCTGGAATCGCGCGATTCCTGCTCAAGTGAGAACGGGCCTTAAAGGCCTGGTGCACACATCCATTTTTGCCACTTCCATGTAGTAGGAGAGCCAACATATTTTGAATACTATGAACAGATTGTGTAGGTAAAGCTCTCCTACTACATGGAAGTAGTAAGACAAATCACTAAGCAGCTGAAGTGAGGAGATGTGCCGGTGGATCCTGGAGAGGTGAGGCACTTCTCCACTCGCACCTCACTCTGTAGTTGCTGCTGCTGCTGTCCCCTAGTTTTTCTCTCCTGAGTCATATGATTCAGGTGGCTTCATGGTCTAGACAAATGTGCCTCTAGTCTGAGTACATATTACAGGGCTGTCTGTTGAATTAGGTAGGCTCCGGGTGATGCCAATATGGCAAATATTGGTATTGTAATATTACTGATATTGTACTATTGACTTGCCTGTTCTCACCCTCCTAGTGCCTAATGGTAATCCTGCGCCTCATGCAACCAATAGCCTAATTCCTTGCACATCTCATACGCTTTATTGCCATTTGCATTTTTGAATTGTTCTGATTTACCAATGTGTGATGTGGAAAAATTGTACATTTTTGCATTTAAACATTGGGTACTGCATTTAGTACTTATTCAACCAGTTGCTTTTTGAAATTTTGTTTGAGGGCACCTATTCAGACACTACAAGATGGTCACCTAGATCTTTCTCCTAAAACTTGCGCAATAATCATTTAAATGAAAGCAAAGTTTCTTCTGTTGTAAAAAAAACAACAACTTTATATTTTGGTAAAAAGTATATCTGCAAGTTTTCTATTGCTATACAGATAAAGGGTTAAGATTATGCTTAATAGACTGTTTCAGCAAGCTTGTCACTTATTGTTCATTTGCCCTCACATTTGTCATTCTGTGTTTGAGAGCCTTTCCTGCGCTTGTTTTATGTGACAGCTTTATAATGCAGTGATGCAAGTCACTGGCACTTATGAGCAGCTTTATTATAGTACTTTGGTTGTAAAACTGCTCATTCATAAGGTGGTAGCATGCTTGAAGCTTGTTTCACCAAAATGTGTACTGCATGGCTGTGACTTTCCACTGACCTCTGCATGCCTCCCATTATCCACTTTCTTCATCATGCTTTGTTTTGTTACATACCACCATGGCTCTTATAATCTAAAAGTTTAGAAGGAAAAATGGCTACTGGGCACAGTGCAAGGGATGCTTTGGTGATGGTCATTTGAGTGATGATGACCAGAGATGGTCTGTGAGATAAGTGAGGCTTGCATGTTTTTTTTTTTTTTTTTTAAACAATGTGTCTTTATTTGCAGACCAAATAACAGTTAAGCCAGCACATCAGAAGCATCAACGAGAAGGTTATGTCAAATAACCATTTCAAACAGTTTACGCAGCTAACTCAAGAAATCACCAGGTCTCTCTCTCCCGAGAAAGGCAAATCGTATCAAATATGTAAAACAATCAACAAAATACAATGCGATTGTCAGGATTCTTCAAAAGGTCGCTCTTCCCAAAAGGGGAGGAGTTAGATAAGTCTCTCGAGTAGTCTGGGTTTTTTATTAATTATTGTGGGAAAGTCATCGCACTTGCTCCCATATCAGTGTAGATCCAAAAAGAGGTGAAGAAAGAGGAAAGAAAGAAGGAAACAGAGAGGAAAAAACGTGTTTTCTTGCATGTTAATTTAATGGAAATCTTATGCAGCTTAGTATTGGACCAATCAAATATACTTCATGCCAATTTAGATTGTGCCAAACTGCATGCAATGTGCAAGCAGGCTGGAATTAACATCATTGACTATCTTTAATAATATCCTTCTTGTAAAAGTACATGCAAGTGTGTTGGCACTGGAAGTGAAGGCAGATTTCTTGCTCATATAGTGCTGACATATTTCACAGTCCCTCAGAAAAACTCCTAATGTAATCCCTACCATAATCTAAACTCCCTATCATAGCGAAGGCCACTTTGAGGGAACCAATAAAATGATCAATATGCTTTAGGGTGTGAGGGGGAATATACAAGCTCCATGCAGATAGTGACTTAGCTGAGACTTCAACCAGGGGAGTATAGTGATGCAAGGCAAGAGTGCTATCCACTGTGTTGTTGCTGCATGGTAAGGAGTCGATGGACAAAGCTGCACATATGACATGCAGTATCTTTATTGGCATACTTGGCAGTCTACCTATTATGGTAACAGTGAAATCTGTACATTGCAATTTGGGCAACTGTTATCAAGGATTATTCCCATGCTACAGCCCATGTTGATTAGCTCTAGACTGTTTTTTGTTTTTTTAAACAATTCCTCTTCATTGTAAATCAAGAAGGATTATGGTGAACCAGAACTCCCAGAAACATGTAAGGGGCTAAAAGAGGAGGATATAACAGAACCGAGAGCAAACCTACTAAAAATCAAAGATTTGTGACAATCGACATACATAGTATTAACACTGCAAGTATAACCTCTGGTATGGCTTGCTGATGTCACAGGGTGCAGCCCCGAGCAATGAATAAGCAGGTGTAGAAAGAGCATATATATATAAAAAAGAACATCATCTTGGCAATCATTTTTCAGTGACCTATTTGAAGAAAAACAGGCATTGCATCCCTGAGATTTACAAGAATTTTGTATTCTACCCATCAGACCTAGGGGTCTGGACTATGGGGATGTACCCTCGTCTGGCTCTCTAGACTAAAGCCCCCTCTCCACTCAACTCAAAGAAAAGATAGTAAAAAGAAAGAAAGAAAAGGATTGTTGAGGATTCCAAAGCCCTTTTGAGTCAAGGGAATGAACCAAAGACTCCAGCTCAAAACATCAAGCAACCAGCAAGTTCCCCAAGAATCAGGTCGATGACATGACTTGTTTATATCAGTCACTACACCTGGACTCCACCCAGATAGTCCAAGTGAATAGAACGTTATCAAGTTGATCTTTTTTAGTAGCAATAAATTTCTCAACTACCTCAATTTGATTGACACACTCAAACCAAAGCACTGAACCCTCTGGATTGTGTCCACACTACCATCCATGAAAGTGCAAGGCCACACAGTGTAGGTAGAGGACGCCTTGAACCTATGCAGTAGCACAGACTCGCACAGGCTCGGCAGAAGAAGCCAGGCACAGGTGTCTCCATGTTACAGCCCAGGTGCAAGGCTGTGAGGTTTCAGGGTGCCAGCACCAATCGGTGGAGGTGGTGGAGACAGGGAAAGCCCTTGGAGGATCCAGAGGCTTCTCTCTACTGAAGTAAGTACCCATTTGGGCACTTTTTTTCCCTTCAGGTACACTTTAATATTTGCTTGTGTCAAGTAGTAGGTGCAATTGTAGGTAGGGCCACACGGACATACAGGATAGACTATAGGCATTTATAGATTCAAGTGATTTCACTAATGCTGGGAATACACGGTGCGTTTTTGCGGCTTGATTCTGCCGCCCAATCGATTCCCTGCTTGATTCCGCAGGTTATTCTCTTATCTTCCGCTCGTTTTCCTTATCTTTTTCCATTGTCCCCCATGTGGAATCGAGCGCAGAAACGATCGGGCAGGAGATCGGACGTGTCGGAAATTATCAATCGAGCCATCTAAATGGTTCTAAATCGAGCCGTGTATTCCCAGCATTAGTTTGACAACAAATCAAATATCTAAAGGAGTTCCCTACTAGGGTATTGTAGAAGGAGTAGGGCATTAGCTCTGGCCTTGTGCAGGAAGGGGCACCTTCTGCTACATCAGTCACTGCTGCGTGTGTCTGGGTCTTGTAAGCTGCAGGCCTGTTTGTCTGTAGCACTATTTAGCCTCCGGTCCCTTCCAAACTGGTTGCGTTCCGTTTTGTTTTTGAAAAGGCTGGCGATTTTTCAAACACAAGTACAGTAAAGTTACAATTGGAGTCATGGGATTACGACTTTCTAAAAAGGCAATCGTAGTTTTGCTGCATTTTTCCTGCATTTCGATGGGGCCCAACATAGTGCAAAACGCGATTGTGTTTTGCAATTGAGTTTTGCAATTTTTGGTGTGAAAGAACCCATAGCACGACATTTTACACATAAAGGACAACTGGCTCAGAACTGGCAACATGCACTGTGTGGGCAATGTCCCGAACATAGATGGAGAGGGAAGTGTGAAACTAGGAAGAAGGCCTCTAGATGACTTGCAAGTTGCATTTGTGATTCCTACAGAACTATGCAACATTCACCTTCACATTCTTTACACGTCTTTATTACTGAAACATGAAAACCAGACATAGAGACCAATAAAAGGCAAGAAATATCAGAATTGCCTGTAAAAGTGAGTTTACGCAATCGCCTGGAAATGATGTAGTGCCAAGTCATTCTAGTCATGCCATTTTTACTCTGTGCAGGATTTATGACGCTTCCACATATCGGCAGCCAATAAATCACAGAAATTCCCAGGTTACTGTTCCTTGCTCCTGGAGATCAGGCTTCAATCAGGCTTCACACTGCTACTCCGTGTGGTGTGACTGCATTTAAATTGCTTCAAATCTGCTCTTACTAAAAACCAGCCATACATGGAGGGACCTGATGCATCAAAAGAATGAATGAACACTCAGTCTTGTCCTTTATGCACTATGCATTTTTATTGATTTGTCCATTACTGCCATTTCTTAATGGGAATTGCTGTGCTTTGGCTTTCAACAGAGATTTCACTCCTGCCGGCTCTCCAGCAAAGCTGATACTGGTCTTCCGATGATTCTTCATCAGTCATAGACTGAAGTAATGATCCTTCATAAACCGTACACTGAAAGATCAACTCTTTTAACCTCTTGACGACCAGCTAACGCCGATTGGCGTAAACTGGTCGTCTGCGGGTTACCATGGAAACGGCCGCTCGATCGAGCGGTCTTTCCATGTCAGTTCACGGTGGGTGTCTCCGTGAACAGCCGGAGAGCCGCCGATCGCGGCTCGCCGGCAAAATGTAAACCGGCGGGGAAGGGGATCGCCGGCATATGATAGGCTGAAGCCTATCCTGCAATGCGCAGGACGGAAATCCGTCCTGCGCAGCTCACAGGGGGAAGGAGAGGGAGGGAGCGGGAGAGACGGCGGAGAACGCTGCGGAGGGGGGCTTTGAAGAGCCCCCCCCCGCTAAGCAAATGCAGCCGGCAGCGATCAGACCCCCCCAGCAGGACATCCCCCTAGTGGGGAAAAAAGGGGGGTAGTCTGATCGCCCTGCTGCACTCCTGATCGGTGCTGCGGGCTGTAGAGCCCACGCAGCACCGATTAGTGAAAAATCCCCTGGTCGGCAAGTGGTTAATATCTAAATGAAGCCTTAAGGCTTCTTAAGGCTCCTTTCACACTATATCATGACTGTGAATGGCAGCTGCACTGGAAAGAGTGTGTTGTGGTAGTGTAACATAACGCACAAATCTAGTTTAAAGGGTCCTCGGATAGAGCACGATTTTGTTGATTTGTGGTTTGCTTGTGCTGGATAAGGCCCGGTTCACATTAGCGTTCCCTGTCCGGATTCGCCGGGCCGGATCCGGACCGTATACTGTACAAACGGAACGTACGTTCCGCATAGCAATGCAAAGGCTATGCGGACGTTCACACGCGTCCGTTCCGTACAGTACGGAGCCGGACCGGATCCGGACACCGGAGGCTTTTCCAACATGCGCTATTTTTCGGTCCGGATCATCCGGCCCACGCACCCGGACCGGAGCCTGACTGCACCATCCGGAAATAGAAAGCAATGGGAAACGGAAGCACAGAACACACTGGCTACAAACACCTGACGTTCTACCCCACTTCCTATGCGTATTCTAGCGGCGATTTTGGATGGGGACACATGGGAAGCATTTTGGAGTGGAGCAGCAGTTACTTTATTACGTGCCGGAGCTGTTTGGCAGTATGTCGGAGGTGGAGGTGAGGCCTAAACAGCGGAGGACCTGATTCCACAGGTGCACCTTCTGCTGACCTCCCAGACCCCAACATTTTTATTTATTTGTACTCTCTTTTGCCAAACGGATCCGGATCGCAGCCTGATGTACACCTGATGCAACCTGACCGGATCCGGATCGGATCAGAACCGTACGGTTCCGATCCGGATCCGGTCCGTTTGGCAGAGAAACGCAAGTGTGAACGGGGCCTTAAGGAGATTGTCCTGAGCGCAATTCTCGTCCTGACGTGTTTTAGATGCATTTGAGCTCCTATACTGTGTAGTTCGATCGCAATCGGATTAGTGGAAATTAGTGAAAAGTGATTGCAGTGTGATTGCTATCATGTTTCATTGTGGAAACGAGCCCTGACGCTGCAAATTATAATTCCGACTTTGTGATTTTCGCTGGATAATAGCAACACAAGAAAAAAAAAAGCAGCATCTGGGACTTTATTTTTTTTATTGCATCAAAAATCAGAATAGCATGTAAAATTGAATCAAAATCAAGATTTAATGTAGTGTAAAAGAGCCCTTAAAGTGGTATGAAACCCAGCATTTCTTCTTTGCTCTAAAAGATTATTTACAGCATATTATATACTACCACCACTTTCTTTTTTACTAAAACAGCACTCAACTAGTTAAACACCGGAATTACATGCTCCCTGCAGGGAAAGCTGGATGCATCCAAACTGCAGATAACATTATCTTGTGTTTATTTATCAAGTGAGTAATGTAAACATTCTCTGGCAATTCAGACACTCCAGAACACAGACAGATACTCAGAAAGCATTTCTGGGTACATTACAGTATGAATACACCAGTTATGAATAAAATGCAATGTCCGCTTTTCAGAGCAAAAAAATTGTACTTTGGCAACTTATAATTTCTAAATGAATAATACTTATGCACAAAAGCAAATATAACTGTATGGGATATAAAAAGTAGGAAAACATGTTTTTGAATATTATGTCAGAGTTTTATACGGCTGTAATGCATATTTTTTCTTTCTTTGTAATCTCGTTACCAGCTTATATTTGCTGGAGAGCTTTTCGACAGCAATTAGACGAGGACCAATGAATTGCTGCAACAGGTTACATTTTTTTTTTATGACAAAAAACTTAAACATTTTGCATAAATTAAAGCTATAGCGACACATTTTGAATGTTTAAGTGTAAAAGTTCCCAGCTTGTACCTGGTGTTTAATCCAAACTTGTCTTTTCCTCTGCATAGTATTCCCGCAAGCTGTATTATTAGCGTTCTTTTTCACGCTTCCGTGTTTATTTGGGGAGGGTATTTCTAAGAGGAAAGGAGACTTCATTAGGACCAGATGAGTCGAGCCATGCCCTGGAGAGCAGCAAATTTAAATAATGCCTGAGGCCTTTATGAAAAGTTCTAAAACTTTCTTCACAACTGTGATGTTACCAATTTTGCATTGTAATTAGACTTTTCATATGCCGTGCAATTAAAGTTGGATGAAACCCGCATGAGGTACAGTACACTTTAATTAAGAAGATTTCACTGTGATTTACCTCAGATAGAACATCCTTTCAGTCCCATTTCCTAATGGTGAAGAGTAAGCTTGCTTCTGATTAAACCGAAAAAGTAGTTTTCATTTCAGTTATGTGATGCCGTTGCTTAATCTAAGTGCCAGATGACTTTAATTGATGAAATGCTATCGACGCTGCAGCGTCTTATGTGTTTTAATGATTTTAAATGCAATGCAGAACCTGTTGGATGATTGCTTGTGCTCACAGCAGGCCATCGTTATAACCGTTCACAGCGGGCTACCAGGGCTCATGGGGCCGCATTAATAAATTTAATAAAGGAGTAAACCATAACTAATTTATTAGATGGCTGGAAACGCGGCTTTTTAATTTCCTATTTGCCAAAAAAATATGTTGTCATTTTATACTGAATCTCTGCTTTCTCCTTAAAAGTTTTACGAAGTTGTTTTTCTTTCTCCCCTGTTCTTCCCTTCAGGTGGAGTGGATGCAGCAGCAACAGGTAAAGAGGAGGGTGAAGAGACACATCCGGCCGGAGGCCAACCTTATATACTTCAATGACCCTATCTGGTCTAATATGTGGTATCTGGTGAGCATTCCTTTTGTCAATATTTTCTTTTCTTTTAAACATTTACATTTCTGTGCGTGAAATGTTTCAGCATCCAGGAATGTCCCTTGCAGTCACTTACAGGTAATCATTGGATGGTGATGTGTAAAATTAATATTACTCCATGTGAGGTGAGCTTAGTGTAAGATCAGTAATCCCCTGAATCGGTATAGATTCCACCACGCCCCCTGACACACACACACACACACACACACACACACACACACACACACTACCACTGCGCGTGCACCACCTTCACACACTCACGCACACACGCTCCCCCCTCATTACACAGGCAGTTGTAATATGCGCATACAGCACTGCATCCATGCTGTTCATATTAGAACTGCCTTTTAGATATATATTGATACCAGGTAGCCAGGGCACCTTTAGAGGAAAAAAATGCATTGCTTCCTCTTGTTTCCAGCACACCTTGTGCTGTAGGATCTTTCCATCTGGAAGCTTGTTTGACTTCTCTTCATCCTCCTAATGACTTCCTGGCCCTTTGACAAGTTAAGAAAGTGCTTTGAATTAGTTCCTACAGGTTACTACTTTGACATTTTCTATAATCCTCGGTTCACGCAAATTGATTGCTCTGTCCCATCCAATTTTGTCTGCTGTTCCGCATTTTGGATGGAACCAGCAATGGACAAAAATGGATGGTACAAAGCAGTCTATTTGTGCGATCCAAGGCTTATATAACATGTCAAACCAAACTGGCCTACTGTAACCTGTAGAAGCCATTCAAAACCATGCAGGCAATTTCCATCTTGACTCCTTTGGATTTTGCAACTGTATGAATGACAAATTA
This sequence comes from Hyperolius riggenbachi, assembly GCF_040937935.1. Classification (NCBI taxonomy): domain Eukaryota; kingdom Metazoa; phylum Chordata; class Amphibia; order Anura; family Hyperoliidae; genus Hyperolius; species Hyperolius riggenbachi. The sequence goes on from NC_090648.1 coordinate 147,150,210, forward strand.
AAAGGCACCAGAGCAGAAAGTGAATGGAATCTCTCCAGGCGGTATACAGTCCATCTAAAACAGCCTGTGCTCCATGTTCAGGTCAGGAGCCAATTTCATAAATTTTATTGAGCCAATGACAGCAAACACTATTTAAAATTGGGAAAAGACGGCTATAGTCCTTAAGGGGCCAGAACTGTTCAGTCCCAAATTAGTTAAGTGCGCGTTTGTAGAGGTGTGAAATGACCCGTGTATCTGCATGCTTTCAGGTGTGCCAAGCACAGCCTCAGAAGGAGATTGGTGAGGCCAGGCACATGCTGCTGGTAGAGCTCAGTGAATAAAGAAAAGCAGCTGGAAAGGATGTGTTACTTTGCAGCTGGTATACTGTATAACAATTGGAGACGCAAGTATACAGTGACTGTATTCCAAAGGGTTCAGTTAGCCATAACGGCCATGTGTCTTAACCTCTTGAGGACTGCAGTGTTAAACCCCCCCTAGTGACCAGGCCATTTTATGTAAAATTGGCCACTGCAGCTTTAAGGCCAAGCTGCAGGGCCACACAACACAGCACACTCGTGATCCCCCCCCCCCCCCTTTTCTCCCCACCAACAGAGCTTTCTGTTGGTGGGATCTGATCGCACCCCCATGTTTATTTATTTTTTTACAAATATTTTTTTTTTTTTTATAAAAACCCTATTTATTTAAATATTTTCCCTCCCTGCCTCCCCCCGCCAGCCTATCACAGCGATCGGCGGTAGCCTATCACCGTCAATCGCTTCTAAGTCCCCCAGGGGGACAGCCGTGTCACACGGCTATCCCCAGTACAGTGCTGCTGCTGATCGCAGCGCTGTACTGATATAAACACGGCGTCTCCCGAACGGCGATTGCCTCTCGGAGACTGAAGGCGGAGCTCTGCTCTGCTCCGCCCCTCAAGCAGGAGATGCACGCGCAGTTTGCGCGCGATCTCCTGCAAACTGCTGCCCCAGCACTTTACGCCAATCGGCGTTAGGCTGCCGCCGTGGCCACGCCCATCGACGTGACGCGGTTGGCAAGCAGTTAATCATTATTACTTTCTGCTGAGGCTAGAGGTTCCTGTAAATCTCTCGAACTGCCACCAGATCGACCATCAGGTAGGTCCCTCTTTGATCTTATCAGAGAGGAATCTGTTGTCTGCCCACACACAGATTTCAGCATGAAATCTATTGGAAGTCGTCCTAGCGCCACCCATTCCCCTTGTTATCATTACAGTGTCACCCAGTGGTGGAAGAGAGGTGATGGAAAAGTCTCTTCCATTTCTTCCATCACCCCTCTTCCACAAATAGGTGGCGCTGTAAAGCTGACACTGTTTCCTGGATGACGGTTTCCACGTCATATCATGTGATCGGGACCCAGAAGACCTGTCAGAAGTTCAGAGCTGTGGGTGGAGGCGTCTCCTAAACTAGACTAGCGCCAACGTCTCGATTACTGCATGAACGCTCATGATCGTTTTTCTGTGTTGTCTTAAACTTTAAGCCTGTTAATATTTTCAGATGCTGTGGATCTGTTTTTATCCTGCTCTGTATTTTCAGCATTGCGGAGATAAGAGCAGCCGCTGCCGGTCAGAAATGAATGTCATGGCTGCCTGGCAGAGGGGCTACACAGGCAAGAATGTAGTGGTCAGTATTTTGGATGACGGTGTGGAAAAAAATCACCCTGATCTTATTCACAATTATGTGAGTATAAATTAGCTCAACCGAAGAGCAAAGATTGGTTAACCTAATACATGCCTTCTATTTTGTCTGCTGTGGCAGGCTGCTCTTGTCATACCTTGCCAGTGTATGTTTAGTATTTGCAGGGTATGCTTACATTTTAATTTACAAAACCAATTACCATTTAGAATAATATTTAGCAATAAAGGTATACAGAATGTTTGTAAATATTCGAGACATCCCAATGAGGAAGCTTTCTCCACAGTTGTGTAACGGATTATGAGTGAGGCCCCGTTCACACTGCATGTGTTGCCGTCCGGACTTCAGCAATGCGTGCAGGAGGCAGACACGCACGACATCAGAAGTGCATAGACTGCACTGTCTGATGTTCACACTGCATGCGTTCCGGACCAGTGCGGTCCAGGAACGCATGCTGCACGCATTTTTTTCCCGAAATGCGCGGCTGACCCATTCACTTTCCACGCAACACATGCAAATGCAGATGGCATGCGTTGGTATGCGTTGCGTTCCGAACGCACGGCTATCTGCGTTTGGTAATATGAACGGGGCCTGAGTGATGCGCTTTAAAGGCAATACACTCTACTCTAAGCAAGTTATCTCCTTTCTCTCAAGGTGCCCATACACTGTGCAATAAAAACATTCAGTATTCCCATTTATTTGACCAAAACAATCGAATTGAATGAAAGTTTAAAAGAACCCTTTTTTTTTTTTTTTTCCGATCAAGAAAAATAATCAATTATCCTGTTTTTTCAATAAAAATCTGATTGGACATGTTAGATAAATCTTTATATTCGATCTAACAGAATAATCAAACAAAATGATCTAATCAGAAAAAAGAAAAAATTGTACCATGTATGGGTACCATCAGAGTGACATTCGGAATCCCTGTTTCACTCAACAGCTGAAACTTAGTTGGCAGTTCCAGACAACTGTTCCACATTTCATACAGGTTTTTTTTCCCTCACACCTGCCCTGAAGGACAACTGCAATGAGAAGAATATGAAGGCTGCCATATGTATTTCATAATACCAGTTGTCTGGCAACCCTGCTGATCTATTTGGCTGCAGTAGTATCTGGATCACACCAGAAACCAGCATGCAGCTAATCTTGTCACATCTGACAATAATGTCAGAAACACCTGATCTGCTGCATGCTTGTTCAGGGCCTATGGCTAAAAGGATTAGAGGCAGAGGATCAGCAGGGTAGCCAGACAACTAGTATTGCTTAAAAGGAAATAAATATGGCAGTCTCCATATCCCTTTCGTTACTGTTGTCCTTTTAAAAGGAACCAGTGGTGTAGCTAAGGAGCTGTGGGCCCCGATGCCCGATGCAAGTTTTACAATGGGGCCTCCCGATGCACTCTATACTTAAAGAGAAACTCCGACCAAAAATTGAACTTTATGCCAATCAGTAGCTGATACCCTCTTTTACATGAGAAATCTATTCCTTTTCACAAACAGACCATCAGGGGGTGCTGTATGGCTGATCTTGTGGTGAAACCCCTCCCACAAGTAACCCCTCCCACAAGAAAAGTTTGAACTTTTGTGGGAAATAGCTGTTTCCAACTGCCAAAAACCATGCAGCAGCTACATCACCTGCCAACAGTAAAATGTTCACTGGAGTTCCTCTTTAACAATTGATACGGTGCACCAAAATCTGCCGGTAGCAACTACAGTGTTTGAGGTGCAAGAAGGGGATGGAGGACAGTGTGGTAATGATCACCACTATTCAAAGTATCTATAGAAGTGATTATTATGAGCACAAGACCAAAAGAGAGCTAATACTGTAGTTGAGGGAGGACCCTTTGGGGCCCCGATGCGGTCGCAACCTCTGCAACCCCTATTGCTACGCCCCTGAAAGGAACCCCAGGTGAGAGTGATATGGAAGCTGCCTTATTTATTTCCTTTTAAACAATACCAGTTACCTAGCAGTCCTCATCTTTCTGGTCAGTAGTGTCTGAATCACACTCCTGAAACAAGCATGCAGCTGAGCTTATCCAGTCAGTCTTGAGTCTGTGACATCGGATATGCATGCTTGTTCAGGGTATAAGGCTAGACTTAGCAGGACAGCCAGGCAATGTGCATTGTTTATAAGTTAATAAGTATGTCAGCTTCCTAATCATCTCAATTCAGGTGTGCTTTAACCACTTCCATACCAGCACTCCCTGGCCCCTTAAGGACCAGAAACTGGTTTGAAAAAAACTGCACTTACTGGCGTCACGCCGTACAGACCCACCATTCACGACGATGTTCCATCGCTGTAGCCCTCTAGCTCTGCTGTTGCTATGACCAGGGCCGGATTTGTACTCTTTACCGCCCTAGGCCACTGTCCCCAGCCGCCCCCCTTAAGTATAGGTAGAAAGATGACCCCTTCCCTCTAGTATAGGTAGCCTGATAACCCCCCCAGTATAGATAGCCAGACTACTCCTCATCCCTTTCCCTCCAGTATAGGTAGCCAGATGACCCCTTCCCCATCCATCTAGTATATGTAGCAAGGTGACTCCTCCCCCTTTCCCTCCAGTATAGGTAGCCAGATGACTCCCTTAATCCCTCCTTTTACCCCCCCCCCCCCCCCCACACACACACACTTTCAGTATAGATAGCCAACTCACCTTCACACCGCAGCAGCCATTAGTGTCACTCATTTCTCCGCTTCTCGCCAGTGCAGACGCTTCCTCCTTCCTCATTCCATCTCCAATGCTGCCAAAGTCCATAGCCGCCGGTCACAATGCAAACATGCACAGAGAGCATGGTGGCTGCTGCATGGGCAGCTTGCAGCAGCGTGCAAGAAAGCAGCAAGTCCATAGCCGCCGGTCACAATGCAAACATGCACAGAGAGCATGGTGGCTGCTGCATGGGCAGCTTGCAGCAGCGTGCAAGAAAGCAGCAAGTCCATAGCCGCCGGTCACAATGCAAACATGCACAGAGAGCATGGTGGCTGCTGCATGGGCAGCTTGCAGCAGCGTGCAAGAAAGCAGCAAGTCCATAGCCACCGGTCACAATGCAAACATGCACAGAGAGCATGGTGGCTGCTGCATGGGCAGCTTGCAGCAGCGTGCAAGAAAGCAGCAAGTCCATAGCCACCGGTCACAATGCAAACATGCACAGAGAGCATGGTGGCTGCTGCACGGGCAGCTTGCAGCAGCGTGCAAGAGAGCAGCAAGCTTGCAAATGCTGCACCAGTTTAGCCTGCTGCTTTGGTGCCCTTCCTCCTGTGGTGCCCTAGGCCATGGCTGGCCCTGGCTATGACGGCAAGCTCCCTGAGCCAGTCAGACTATTTCATTGGCTCCAGACCCTGTGATCAATGTGAGCCCAATGGGATTAGTTTTCTAGCACATCCCACAGATGCATGATTGGATTAAGATCTTGGAAATTTGACATGTAAAATATTTTCGGCGTGGTTTTACTGGCTAATATAAGCTTTAATGGCACAACAAAGAAAATGGAAGAATTAAAATGATTTCCTGAAAATTAGAATGCATTTTCTTACATTGATTACATTTACTAACTGAATCTGTAAATCTGAGCCATAATACAGATGGTTTCTGTGTAATCTAAGCACAGCTATTTACTCACATTTTCATTTCAGGATCCATATGCAAGCCATGATGTGAATGGGGATGACCAGGACCCAAGCCCACGATATGATGCCAGCAATGAAAACAAGTGTGTTTATATATTCCCTATATATAATGTAATAGTTGTTACCACTAAGCTGAATTATACGAATTAGCACCTGGTCTTCATTATCTTACCTTCCTCTTGAAGAACCCCTTTAGCTGTAAACAGTCATACACCTAAATCGGCTACATAACTCAAATGCATGCTCTTTTTTTTTATGGATCCATGTGACTAATTATGCGTTTGTATAGTAATCACATTTCCCACAGTGTAACTAGCTGTCATTCGGCCAGTCAGAACGCTCACATTTGACTGTCCCTAGCATAGTTTAATGTCCTTACCATATTCTATCTAGATCCAATTTGTGGAAAAACCAACTGACCCACCAGTAGGATTTTGGTATGTGAAAGGAATCTGGAGTGCCTGGAGAAATTATACACATGAGAACATACAAACACCTTGCTTATAGCGTTACACAGATTCTTTACATTATTAAAGATTCTTTAAATTATTATAGAGAGGTGACAAAAGTACATCCCCATAGAGGTGATTGACTTGTTCAAAATAATTACTGATATAGTACTAATGTTCTTTGCCACAATATTGGTAGTCACAACACACACCCCCCCACACACACACTCACACACAATACTATAAAAATGGTGACATACCTTAGGTTCTATGTGAGCAGCATTTTTGCTTGCGAAAATCCTGTTTTCAAATTAGGCGAATTGCCACGAAAATCTTCGGAAATATTCGCGTTTTCGACCATCAGCGAAAATCAAAGAAACTTTGCTGTATGCGTACGCTTATGCCCTTGTGCGTAAAAATTTCCGCAAGAATATGCTGTATGCGGTCCCTTATGCGGAAACATTTCCGCAATAATCCGCTAAATATGCGCATGGGTGAACTAATACATGCGTACATTCCACCTTCCAGTGCGGAATTGTATACGTATAGAAGAGCAATAATATTTCTGCACATGCGCAATGATCCGTATAGACGCAGTTTACTGCACGCGTAGTTGACTTCGCAATACATACGTCAACTACGCGCAGTGGGTGAAGCTTCGCATAGCGGTACTACGCGGAAATACGTACGCGATAAACTATGTATTTAACGTGAAAACAATGGGCATTAGGTGAAAATAAACGCGAAAATATTCAATCGAAAATTCACCGGTCGAAACGAAATTAGTGCTTTTTTCGGCGAAAATTCGGCAAAAAGAATATTTGCATTTTTGCTCATCACTATTGAGCAGTAGTGGTCAAGTGACCACTATGGCTAGTGAAGGAAAGGCTCTCCTCTGTAGACTTACCCCCTTCCATGTAGTATGAGAGCCATACCTACACAGTCTATTCTATGGAGCTAAACACCCCATCAGACAGAAATCTTTGCAAGATGCTGCACACACAGATGCTGTAGACATTCAAAAGATCAGTATCTGCAAAAGATCTGTTCCTGCAAAAGATCTGTTCCTGCAAAAGATCTGTTCCTGCAAAAGATCTGTTCCTGCAAAATGCATTCATAGTCTATGATGTCTGCAGATCCCATACACACCTTGTTTAACAGACATTCATCTGCAGAACGGATCTTTGGCAGGAACAGATCTTTTGCAGATAATGATCTTTTGTGTCTGTACAGCATCTGTGTGTGCAGCATCTTGCAAAGAGTTTTTTCTGATGGGGAGTTCAGCTCCATAGAAAAGACTGTAAAGGTATGGCTCTCATACTACATGGAGGTTAGTAAGATTGGTCTGTGATCTTTCATTTTCCAAAGACTATAGTCTGATGTGTGTATGAGCCTTTAGTTGCCACATCCAAGCTTCGGTATCCCTTCCCCCTACTTTCTGTGCCACACGTGCTTCATTGGCCCGTGTGTGGTGGGGATGGGTTGAGTAGCAGGGTGGCCCCACCTCTTCCAGTGTCTTGATCAAGGTGGGATGCAGTATGGCCCACTATCCCAGAGCCTAATGTGACTGGAGGGACCAAGAATGTTTAATATCTGAAGTTCTGCAGTAGGCTTGTGCAAGGGAATATATGTAGAGTTTTTTTATATTACACTATAACCTATAGTCCACATAGGTAATACAAACTACTGGAATTGAGTTTTAAATGTGAATCAGACAATATATGGCCTGTGCTGACAAAGCATGAAGGGCACAGGCAGACACTTTTCTGTTTGTTCAGGGTAGAAGATAATCTAGAGCTGTTAACAGCCCATGCACTAGAAACTAAAGAAATGTTTCTACTGCAACCACAGGTATTAATTGCTCATTATAACTGATCGCTGTAACCTCGGATTAAAACCTTGAGCCATAGTCTGCAATCTCTAGATCCACAACTGCTATGGCAATAAATCCTGCCCAAACCACCTACAGAGTCAATTTAATCCATTTCAAGTTTTAGGAACTTCTAACTTCTAAGTATTAGGAAGTGAGAGAACATGACGGAAAATATAGAAGTTATAGTCGGGTAAATGAGGCTGTGTTCTGATCAGTGCTACAAAGATCAGCTAGAATATCAGCATGTAAGTGATACTGGAAGCCGTGAGAGCTAATGAGGAGAAAGTGAGAGCTTGATTTGTACAACCCAAGTCATGTTTTTTCTTTTGGATGATTTGAGAACGGTTTGTACAACTTACAGGTTTGAATTATTGTTTGTATTCTAGTTGGGGAGATTTACACCCAGTTCCCATATTAGGAAACAGATGCAAGATCTCTGCAGTGTGAACACGTCTGGCCAAAGGCTGTAGCGTTTATACTAGCTAATTCCAGTCCCACTGACTGGGGAATATGAGAAAACCTCTCTCCCACAGAGGACATAGAGCAATAAAAGGTTATGACACCCTTGCACATATGAACCACATAGGAGACAAGAACATTCTAATTTGATGCAGAATTATGCAAATTTTGTATGCTAATGTATGCAGCCTTAAAATGGAGAAAATTAAGCAAAGGTGAGAATTGATTGGTCCATTTTCAAGCTATATACATTTGCATAATCCTGTATCAACTTGGAATTAATTTCATCTCAATGACTGAGTGTATGTGAGCAAACTCACTTTTAATTAAAAAAAAAAATGGTCCGTCTCCAGATTGACGCCTCACAAGTGAAGTTCTGACCCTCCATGTGCACACGTTCTTGTGCATATAAGGTGTATTAGAGCTGAAGTTTAGGTAAAAAAAATCACATACTTGCCTAAGAAGAGGGAAGCCTCTGGATCCTAATGAGGTTTTTCTTATGGAGCCCTCCGGTCCCCTGTTGCCACTCACAGACCCCACTCACAATCTCCCCAAAGATTTTCTACAAGGGCTCGTTGGAAATCTGATTGGGGCCGCACTCCTCTACAAACACGAGTGTGGCTGTATTGTGCCTGAGTACGGTCGTGCCTGCGCAGGAAGCCAGAGAAGCTGGTGCACAAGCAGCATATGCTACTGCGCAGGTGCGGCCATGCTCATGCGGCTGCAACACGGCTGCCCCCGATGTTCTGGAGGGTCCCAGGCAGTGGTGGACAGCGTGGGAAGCGTCAGGTAGATCCAGAGGTGATTTTTTTTTTTCACCTGAGTTTATGCTCACAGAATAGCTGTAGGTTACATTATGAACGTATGATTATTATTATTTAATTTTTTTTATTTCAATTTTTTTTTATTGGATTAAAATGCAAGTGATAACATTTTTTACAGTGGTATTAACAACATATAGCACAGTATACATATTATGCAGAAACCCCTGCCGCAGAACTGTACAAAGGCGGTCCAGAATGCGATTGAGAGGAGCTAACACTTTTTTTTAAACTACTGCAACAATCAAAATGCAGTACCATTCCAATTTAAATCCTAAAATACAGAATAAACCCCCCCCCCCCTGAACAACCCTTAACCCCGCCCCCCCCCCACCCTACCCTCTCCCTTAATGGACCCCGCATTTCTATCAACTCTTATAAGGAGCCTAAGGAAACTCTTCTCAAGTGAGAGGACATCAAAGATATCCAACGTATACATTAACCATTATAAAGCCACTAACTATTACCACCATCCAAACCTGAAGATGTACTTTAGAGAGCAACAGCTACTGTATCGTGGGGACCTAACCGCAAGATATCAGCATCCTTTTCCCTTCTTCACGTGTTATAATTTTATACTCTACTAGTGACCTTAGCCCGTTTAAAAATGGGCTAGGTCTGCTACTAATCCACACGACCGCCCCTTCTGGCCCGTCCTCCACCGGCTCTCGGCAGTGTCTCTGCGTCTTGTTCCTGCACATGCGCAGTGCAAAAAAGCACTGACACACGGACAGATGCAGGGACACTTACCTGTTATTGTATAGGATTCTGTAAAGCAGGTCCAGAATGTCCGTCTTGCAAAGTGGAAAAGAACATTTTGGTATTTAAATAGCAGGAAGTAATCGGCAGTGTCTGCATTTGAAAATTAACCAATAATAAGTAGCAATCCTTAGATTTCTGTATGTTTGTATATGAAAACTTTTAGCACTGACCTTCTCCTTGCTTGTCCCTGCAGGCATGGCACTCGATGTGCAGGTGAAGTGGCTGCGTCTGCTAATAATTCCTATTGCATTGTGGGCATTGCATATAATGCCAGGATTGGAGGTAAGTGGCACACCTGTTCTTTCCATGAAAAGACATTCTATAAAATTACTCATTCATATGTAAATTACGATGTAATGGGTATGCATAAGCGGATGCATAAAAATGTCAGATTATTTCACTTGCTAACGTTTGATTTAGCATTTCATACATATTTAGGGTGATTTTTCATGTTTGCATGGAGCATTAGAGAGGATTTACCAATTAATAATAATTGTGGGTACTAGCTGTCCAAAGAAGATAAGGGCAGCGTCAACTGGACTGCTTTCTTACTGCAATCATATCAAGTGTGTGTTTATCATTTTTTCTTCTGTACTTGACAAATGAACACGTCAGAAGGTGTAATCTTCACAGCTCATTTACTTTAGTAAAAGCAAGAAGTTTTAAATCAGGATGATACCATTTATTGGCTAACTAAAAAGAATAAGAATAAGCAAGCTTTCGGCTTTGCAGCCTTCATCGGGCTTAAATCCTGTTTGCTTGCAGGCTGATGGTACAGACAGCTTTATACATGCAACATCAAAAGGGGATACATAGATTTTTTTCAAGCATAAATACTTGTCATTAAGATGCCTTAAAGCGGACTCAAACCAAAAAAATTTTTAATTAAAAATATTTAGTTGCACCACTCTGACACATACAAAGATAAATAAATCCTCCTTCAAACCTATGATCATTTCAGTGCATGCTTTTCACCCTTCTCTTTTCATAGCTAGGATTATACTGGGGGCAGCCATTAGCAATTCCTCCATTGCCGGACACCATCTACTCCGCCAGTTTGCCGGAAAAATCCCGGCAATTTGAAAGGAAGGGAGGGGTTCCTCCAATAAATGTAAAATATTTTATATTTGTCATCATGCAGCTGAAAAAAGGCTGCTATTTATTATTATAATTTAGAAAATAGATTTTATTTCTGAAATCTTGTAATTTTAATTTGGGTCCACTTTAAGTGAAACAGAACCCCATTTAGATGGTCTGTTTCACTTAAAGGGACTCCGAGCAGTGCCTGTGGGTATGCCTTTAAGCATACTCACAACTAATTAATTCTATCCTCACACCTACCAGCATGATGTTTGTAATTATATCCCCATGGGTTCCTTATATTTCATTGCATTGTGCTGAATGGAGCTGCCGACTTTGGGGAAAAGCCGTCCTGTGTAATACAATGTAACTATGGAAAGATGCATACCATTTTGAAGCTCTCTTTCTCCTCTTTCCACGGATATATAAACCGCCGCCCTACGCCTTTTAGTTTTCTCTATTTTCGTGATCGAAATTGCAGCGGCCGCGATTTCGATCGCGAAAATAGTGAAAACTAAAAGGCGTAGGGTGACGGTTTATATATCATTGGAAAGGGGAGAATGAGAGCTTCAAAATGGTATGCATCTTTCCATAGTTACTGCACTGCTCGGAGTCCCTTTAAAGGGACTCCGAGCTCACGAAAAAAAGAAAAGTTGTACTCACCAGGGGCTTTCTCCAGCCCAGTGCTGGTCGGGAGGTCCCACGCCGGCGTCCTGGCTCCTCTCCTTCTCCCCGCTCCAGTATAGCTGACAGGCCGCAGCCCGGGCGACACTCGGTGGAGTGTCGGGCTGCAGCTTCCGCGTATGACGCGGATTACGTCACACGCCGGCCGCCTCGCGTCATCACGGCGGCCGGCGTGAAAGTACTGCGCATGCGCGATTAAAGCGCGCATGCGCAGTACTTTCACGCCGGCCGCCGTGATGACGCGAGGCGGCCGGCGTGTGACGTAATCCGCGTCATACGCGGAAGCTGCAGCCCGACACTCCACCGAGTGTCGCCCGGGCTGCGGCCTGTCAGCTATACCGGAGCGGGGAGAAGGAGAGGAGCCAGGACGCCGGCGTGGGACCTCCCGACCAGCACTGGGCTGGAGAAAGCCCCTGGTGAGTACAACTTTTCTTTTTTTCGTGAGCTCGGAGTCCCTTTAAGGCATCTTAATGACCTCTATATGTTATTTAATGTTATTTAATTTAAGCTCTGTATTCCACAAGGATCAGCACACTCAAAAGATATGTTGCAAAAATTATAGCTCTTTTATTGAAGAAACAGAATCCATAAAAAATCACGTGTCGGACAAGGAACAGCAACCTGCAATATATAGGTATAGACACCCACAGTCCATCAAAATGCCAGCTGGTAGCCTTGGAATAGATAGTCCATGAGTCCAAAGTCCACAATACAGCAGATAGTATGTCTTGGATAGTGGCGACAGACACTGGCCTAGAGCGGTTTCGGGGATCTGCCCATCTTCAAGCCGAAAAATGTGGAATACAGAGATTGTACTGCCACAGAGTGCTCTGGTGACTTGATGGTGAATGCACCTCAGCTGTGGTAAGGGACGTGCGGCCAGGTATCCTTACTTGAATTTAATTTGAAGCTCAACATATCAAAAAATGATAGTGAAAGCTTATGAATGGGCACGTCAGATTTTTTGTGAGGGGCACAGTAACTCACAAACAAACACAAACACTTATATCGCGCTTTTCTCCTGGCGGACTCAAAGCACCAGTGCTGCAGCCACTAGGACGCGCTCTATAGGCAGTGGCAGTGTTGGGGAGACTTGCCTAAGGTCTCCTGCTGCATAGGTGCTGGCTTACTGAACAGGCAGAGCCGAGTTTCGAACCCTGGTCTCCTGTGTCAGAGGCAGAGCCCTTAACCAGTACACTATCATCTATGTAGTGCACATCATACTTCACATTTATTGAAGCAGGGGCGTAGCAATAGGGGTTGCAGAGGTAGCGACCGCATCGGGGCCCTTGGGCCAGAGGGGCCCCGAAGGGCCCTCCCTCAACTACAGTATAAGCTCTCTATTGGTCCTGTGCTCCTAATAATCACTTCTATAGATACTTTTAATAGTAGTAATCATTAACAGACTGCTCCCCATCCCCTTCTTGCACCTCTGACACTGTAGTTGCCATTGACAGGTTTTGGCACGCCGTATCAATTGTTATGTAAAGAGTGCTTGGGGGGCCCCATTGTAAAACTTGCATCGGGGCCCACAGCTCCTTAGCTACGCCACTGTATTGAAGGACGTGCTGGGTTTAGATTTAAAGGATGCTGACGCATGCATCCCGGTAAGCACCTGCGCAGTAGTGCCAGACTCCAGCGACCCGGAAGAGGCTGCCAAAGGGGCATTTATATAGGATGGGGGGGAGGGGGGGTAGAGAGGGGAACTGGTGGAGCTGTAGGAATCAGGTCAGGTCACGGTATATGCCTGCTCTCCCTGTTTCTCTAGGTTATTTCGGCTCTGGTATCCTTTAATCACTACAGCCCGCGGGTTGTTTTCACCTTTCAGCACTCCCCCAATCATTCGCCATTAATGTTATCATTACTTTACACACCTAAATGATCTACAGTGTATCATGGGTTTTTTTTTTTTTTTGCCACAAATGAGGCTTTTTGGAGTCTATATATATATATATATATATATATATATATATATATATACAGGATCTTCTCAAAAAATTTGCATATTGTGATAAAATTCATTATTTTCTGTAATGTACTGATAAACATTAGACTTTCATATATTTTAGATTCATTACACACAATTGAAGTAGTTAAAGCCTTTTTATTGTTTTAATTAGGGATGGGACGAATCCACAATTTTTTCGAATCCGAATCCGAATCTGAAAAGGTTCTCGAATATCTCGAACCTTTCGAATCCCGAATCTAACGAATCCTGCACATAAGAATTGTGCGATCTGTGGTATAGTTGCCCGCAGTATAGGTAGCGAGGTAAAGGTGCCTTCAGTATAGCTAGCTAGGTATGGGTGCCTTCAATATTGGTAGCTTTTAGTATAGGTAGCAAGGTATAGGGGCCTGCAGTATAGGTAGAAAGGTATATGGGCCTTCAGTATAGGTAGCAGGGTATATGGGCCTTCAGTATAGGTAACAGGGTATATAGAGGCCTTAAGTATAGGTAGGTATGTAGGTAGGTATAGGGGCCTTTAGGTAGGTAGGTAGGTATAGGGGCCTTTAGGTAGGTATGTAGGTACGTATAGGGGGCCTTTAGGTAGGTATAGTGGCCTGTAGGTAGGTAGGTATAGTGGCCAGTAGGTAGGTATAGTGTCCTGTAGGTAGGTAGGTAGTTAAAGGGACCTTCAGTATAGGTAGCAGGGTATAGGGCCTTAAGTATAGGTAGGTATGTAGGTAGGTAGGTATAGGGGCCTTTAGGTAGGTAGGCACGTATAGGGGCCTTTAGGTAGGTAGGCACGTATAGGGGGCCTTTAGGTAGGTAGGTAGGTATAGAGGCCTGTAGGTAGGTATAGGGGCCTTTAGGTAGGTAGGTAGGTACATATAGGGGGCCTTTAGGTAGGTATAGGGGCCTGTAGATAGGTAGGTATAGTGGACGGTAGGTAGGTAGGTAGGTACATATAGGGGGCCTTTAGGTAGGTATAGGGGCCTGTAGGCAGGTAGGTATAGTGGCCGGTAGTTAGGTAGGTACGTATAGGGGGCCTTTAGGTAGGTATAAGGGCCTGTAGGTAGGTAGGTATCGTGGCCGGTAGGTAGGTAGGTAGGTAGGTAGGTAGGCGTCGCTCCCCCTAACCCCCCCCCATGCCTCCTCCGCTCACCCCCACGGCCTCCTCCGTCCCCCGTGCCTCCTCGGTCACCCCTGCATAAGTATCAACTCACCTGTCCAGTGGAGCGCAGAGCGGCAGACCTCATCGTTACTTCTCGGTTCCCTCTAGTGGCCGGACCGGCTTTTACTGATGACGTCATTGTAAAAGCCGTCACTAGAGGGAACCAGGAAGTCAGCGGGAGGTCTGCCGCTCTGCGCTCCACTGGACAGGTGAGTTGATACAAAGTATGCGGGGCGGGCGGAGGAGGCGCGGGGCGGGCGGAGGAGACGCGGGGGGGGGGGGTCAGAGGAGGACGAGTGCGAGCGGCGGATGCGCGGCGATGCAGCGTCGGGATTCGGCGGATTCGTAAAGTGGAAAATGGCGTCGGGATTCGAATCCACGAATCTCGAATATTTCCCAATATTCGAGGGATTCGTGGATTCGCCGGATTCGTCGTCCCATCTCTAGTTTTAATATTGATGATTTTGGCTTACAGCTCATGAAAACCCAAAATTCCTATCTCAAAAAATTAGCATATTTCATCCGACCAATAAAAGAAAAGTGTTTTTAAAACAAAAAAAGTCAACCTTCAAATAATTATGTTCAGTTATGCACTCAATACTTGGTCAGGAATCCTTTTGCAGAAATGACTGCTTCAATGCGGCGTGGCATGGAGTCAATCAGCCTGTGGCACTGCTCAGGTGTTATGGAGGCTCAGGATGCTTCGATAGCGGCCTTAAGCTCATCCAGAGTGTTGGGTCTTGCGTCTCTCAACTTTCTCTTCACAATATCCCACAGATTCTCTATGGGGTTCAGGTCAGGAGAGTTGGCAGGCCAATTGAGCACAGTAATACCATGGTCAGTAAACCATTTACCAGTGGTTTTGGCACTGTGAGCAGGTGCCAGGTGGTGCTGAAAAATGAAATCTTCATCTCCATAAAGCTTTTCAGCAGATGGAAGCATGAACCCACTTTTGAACCAGAAACAGCGGCAGAAGCGCCTGACCTGGGCTACAGAGAAGCAGCACTGGACTGTTGCTCAGTGGTCCAAAGTACTTTTTTCGGATGAAAGCAACTTTTACATGTCATTCGGAAATCAAGGTGCCAGAGTCTGGAGGAAGACTAGGGAGAGGGAAATGCCAAAATGCCTGAAGTCCAGTGTCAAGTACCCACAGTCAGTGATGGTCTGGGGTGCCATGTCAGCTGCTGATGTTGGTCCACTGTGTTTTATCAAGGGCAGGGTCAATGCAGCTAGCTATCAGGAGATTTTGGAGCACTTCATGCTTCCATCTGCTGAAAAGCTTTATGGAGATGAAGATTTCATTTTTCAGCATGACCTGGCACCTGCTCACAGTGCCAAAACCACTGGTAAATGGTTTAATGACCATGGTATTACTGTGCTCAATTGGCCTGCCAACTCTCCTGACCTGAACCCCATAGAGAATCTGTGGGATATTGTGAAGAGAAAGTAGAGAGACGCAAGACCCAACGCTCTGGATGAGCTTAAGGCCGCTATCGAAGCATCCTGGGCCTCCATAACACCTGAGCAGTGCCACAGGCTGATTGCCTCCATGCCACGCCGCATTGAAGCAGTCATTTCTGCAAAAGGATTCCCTAACAAGTATTGAGTGCATAGCTGAACATAATTATTTGAAGGATGACTTTTTTGTTTTAAAAACACTTTTCTTTTATTGGTCGGATGAAATATGCTAATTTTTTGAGATAGGAAATTTGGGTTTTCATGAGCTGTATGCCAAAATCATCAATATTAAAACAATAAAAGGCTTGAACTACTTCAGTTGTGTGTAATGAATCTAAAATATATGAAAGTCTAATGCTTATCAGTACATTACAGAAATTAATGAACTTTATCACAAAATGCTAATTTTTTTAGAAGATCCTGTATGTATATATATATATATATATATATATATATATATATATATATATATATATATATATATATATATATATATATATATATATATATATAAATAATAGTTCCTTATTTTATTCTCTTAGCAGCCCTGCGCGAGTTGTCTTGTTTTAGTCAGCTCGTGGCAGGGCATCTGCAGCCAGCTGAAATTGTTTTGCTGCCTAATGTAGCTATGCAGAGCGGCGCAGAGAGCATCTTCTTATTTACCTGTCTGGATTGGCTTGTTCTCTTCTGCTACCCACAGCAATGCAATCCCAACCTCGTCATCTGGCTTCCGATCACAATACTACATGTGACCGGTACTCAGAAGACAGCGTTGTCCGGTGGGGGAAGAGGGGTAATGATAGAAACTCACTTAAAGTGGACCTGAACTCTTGCACAGGACAGAAGTAAAACATAGAGAAATGCACCATGCATGTATTTAGCGTTTAGCCTGTGTAATTCCCCCCTTATCTGTGACTAATCACAAGTTGTAATTTGATCCCTCAACTCACCTGACTGCCATGGCAGAGATCTCATTTGTAAACACAGGATGTTAATGTGTCTGCTTCCACGAAAGTAGACAAACTGCAGATTTATTGCAGGATCAACTGTAACAAAGGAATGTTTTCTGTAAAGGTTATTATACTGTTGCTTATCTTTTAGAGCAGAGAGGAAGTTCTGAGTTCTGCTCCACATAAAAAGAAATAAATATAGCAGCTTCCATATCAATCTCACCTTGGGTTCAGGTCCGCTTTAAGACCAACCCCATACAGCGCTCTTTCTAAAATGGTCAGGACTGATCTTTTCATTGATAGAGTAGTGAAAACGATATCCCTTCCATTGCAGTGCAATTCTCTTTAGCTGCTGGCACTCTTGTTCCTTTGTGTGGACTCCAGAGAATTCTGGCCTGATATAATTGCTCTTTAAGGGCTGGTGCACACCGAGCGGCTTTTTGGGCGTTTTCAGATCCGCTTGCGGCTGCGGATCTGCTTGGTCAATGTATCTCAATGGGGTGGTGCACACCAGAGCGGCAGGCGTTTTGCAGAAACGAAAAATGCCTGGGTGAGGCATTTTTTGGATTTCGGATGCGTTTCTGCCTCAATGTTAAGTATAGGAAAAACGCAAACCGCTCTGAAAAACGGCACTTCAGAGCGGTTTTGCAGGCGTTTTTGTTACAGAAGCTGTTCAGTAACAGCTTTACTGTAACAATATATGAAATCTACTATACTGAAAACCGCAGCAGCAATCCGCAAAACGCTAGCAAAACGCCTCATAAAAATAAAAAAAAGCGTTTAAAAATCTGCTAGCATTTTGCGGATCTGCTAGCGGGTTTTGGTGTGCACCAGCCCTAATACATGCTTTTTTTCAGTGTTTGAATATAAATAAACCTATTCACTGGGTTTTGAATTGTTCCTCTGATGCCTTGAGTGTGAGGACACGCAGCTGTAGAAGTCTATATTGTGCGTCACCTGCTCCTGGGCAATGAGCTGGAACTTGCAACAGGGAAAAGCAGTCATTAGTCACACATCATTGCGTTCCTGTGTATTGTGCTGCGCGCCCTGTATCTCACCATGTTCTTCATGCACTGGATTCCTGGCAGCGAGTAGCGGCGTAGCGCTTCTCATCGCCAAAGGGGTTAAACGAGTCACAATCTTGGGTCACTGCCACACAATGCTGTTCTGTTACACGCTGCACTGCTGCTCAGGAGATTAATCTGAAATATTATACAATGCCCTGCAGCCATTAACTGCTTAAAGACAACACTGGCTGAACAAATGCTTAGAGCACTGGTTAGTATTCATGACTGTTGTAAATCCATGCAGAAAACTAGTTCTTTCCAATCAGCATTGTACTGCACTCTCTAGCTAACAGACAAATGTCTATATGTAGCTGGCAGTTGTTTGCATTTATCTGTTTCTGTGGAGTTGTTTTTCCCCCTAGGTACGTTTGGTCACATTAAGTGTTTTAGTGCGACCTGGATGAATTCTAATACCATGCTTGAAATTGTCATAATACTTGTGATAATGTGATGCCCTGATTTCGGTATGACCTGCCCTCTGTCCTGCATCCTTCTTTTAGCCTTGCTAAGGACTGAGTAATATGGAATATTTGGGCTCCTTTTTACAATGTCTGTTGTGACGCGGCTCAATGGACAAAATAAGCGCATCACAACGCTATGCTTGCATTAAAAGACCGGGTCCGGAGCCAATGAATTTGGCTCCTGACCCGCTCACAGGGCTCTGCCATCATAAAGACAGGCAGGGCGAGTGAGCTGTGGCGGGAGACAGTGGCGAGATCGGCAGGAGCAACGAAAACGGCGGATGCGCGCAGCAGCGGTGAGTCGAAATCTATGCCCTGGCAGCCAAATAGCCATCAAAACAGGGCATAGATTTCAACTATGGCGGTCCTTAAGTAGTTAAAGTGCGATTAAAGTAAATGTAAAGGCAATATTAAAAAAAAAAAAAAAAAAGCCATATACTTGCCTATGGACAGGGAAGGCTCTGGATCCTATAGAGCGTTCCCTGTCTTCTTTTGCTCCCCTCGTTCCAGCGTTGTCAGTCACCCCGCGTTGGGCACTGTGGCTGTATTTTAAATGCGCCCGAGCTTAGACTGTAATGGAGAAGGCACAGGTAGTGCAGTCAGTCTGAGAAGATTACAGCCTGTAACAGTCTGTCGTTTAGGCCTTACCTAGGCTTCTGACCAGACATTTTACAAGTCATTATTTTTTAAATTGGCTAATTAAAGTGCTTTGATGGATAAATTGTGCCTAGAATGGGGCTTTGATTGTGTCTTGGACATGTTATTCCAGTAAGTTTATTTACCTCTACGCTGTTTTTTCTTTTAATCCAGAACTCAACATGTGATGAGCTATTTCTGTTAAATTATCCATGCACATTTAATCTCTCCAGCAGAGTTCCTCCAGACTCCTGCTGCAGCAATTAGAATCCAGCAACATCCTACTTATAGCATTTTATAGCCAACAAGACACATGCAGGTCTTTTTTTTTTTTTTTTAATCAAACAGGAAATTATTTTTTCCATTTCTCTATATTAGCAGGTAAAATGTCTTCCTTTTTGCGTTTTCTACTTACACCCCCCCCCCCCCCCCTTTTTTTTTTTTTTTGCATTAACAGTACAATGTATGTAGATGGGCATAGAAGTATATCATGTGTGGTTGTAACATTTTTTAAAAATGTTACGGTGGATTTTGAAAATTCTTAACGATCACAATCCTGAAAAGTCCCCACATACCTTGCAGAAATAATCAGAGGCTGTACATTGAGTGGACATAACCTGCTGCAAGTACATTCCTGCCACAGGCAGCACTCAGATCCTTACTGCAGTGGCCTACAACATTACAACCACTGACAGAGGAAGTGAATAACACTGACTGTCTCATTACAGTGCCATATGTAAAGGGTTAGGATAGATTGGGCAACAAGGGAATAAACGCACATTCAAATCTCTACACAATCTAGGCAGCAAATATCTGAAGAACTTTTTGCAACTGCGTCACACCTCCCACAACTTCAGACCAACAGGATCCAATAACTTGACTACTTCCAGAGTCCAACTCAAAAGCTTTGAGAGCCAAAAACAACTGTCATGCTGCCCCTACCCTTTGGAAAGCCTTGCCACACCCAATCTAGACAGCTCCAACCCTGGAGGCATTTAAATCAAAACTGAAAAGCCATTTATGGACATTTATTTTTTCCCCTGTAACATATTGCAAACTGCAGTGATGTACTGATCTGAGACAAGCCTATGAGCTTTGGTTTCTATGAGAGGAAAGCACTAAGAGACTTTGCCCCCTTTTTGAGTATTGAAGTAAAGCTTTTGAAGTAAATTCACCCCACCTCGCCCCTGCAGGCCCATATAACTAAAAAAGAGAATTTTTCAGACTGCCTGGGAGTGGTGGGTAGGTAGCTGTAGGGCAAAGCTTTTAGGCTATGCTCACAGTAGGACGTTGCGGTGCTGCATTTTAAAGTCTTATAACGTACCTTACTACACTGCAATTAGAAGTGTATGCAACGTTTACAGTGTGATATTAGGGTTACGGTATAATGTATAGCGCTATGTAACGCACTCCTGCAGTGTGTTACCTCTAAACGCACACTTTAACAGGTACAGGGAAGCATACTTTTCATTGCCTGTATGCTTCACTGTACCTACTGTATGCAACGGTAACACAGTGTTAATCTGCATTGCTACTTTTTTGTTGAGTTGTAATCAGGGCTGTGGAGTCAGTACAAAAATCTTCCGACTCCAACTCCGACTCCTCAGTTTCTGAAACCACGACTCCGACTCCGGGTACCCAAAATTGCTCAGACTCCTCTACTCAGTCTCCTTAGTCTAATACTTAACAGGGTTGTGGATTTTGTACAAAAATCATGCGACTCCTGACTCCGACTCCTCAGTTTCTGAAACTCCGACTCCAACTCCGACTCCGGGTGCCCAAAATTGCTCCGACTCCTCGACTCCGACTCCACAGCCCTGGTTGTAATGTTGCGTTGCAATTTTACACCGCAATGTCCCACTGTGAACCTAGCCTCAGATATGATGATGGGCATGCGGGCTGTAGGTTAACTTGGCACCTGGGATTTTTGTCACAGGACTTCCTAAATTGTTTCTTTTGGGCCTGTTTTCTTACAAATGGGGTTGGGAAGGTTAGATTTAGCTGGTGAAGAACCGGAGATTCCCACCCACGACATAGAAAGGAATTATTTTTCTGGCTGAGGGGGGCTTACTACAACCTTGAGGAAGAATTGGGTTTTTGTTTTTTACACTTTGGGATTGACACATTGGGGAAATGGAAGGGAGGGGAGGGTCTGGTAAGACATTAAAATTACGCCTCCCCCCAACAGTGACATTGTGTTACAGAAGGGGGACTGCTCCAGTGCTGGGCTGCCAGAGACACATTTACACACCTGATGAAGCCTCCTGAGAAGGAACGGTGACCTGTGAATTGGTGCAGAAGTTATTTACATTTTGCAAAAACGAGAACATTTTTGACAAACCTTTTTACATATAATTAATTTCAAATGTTCTATTAATTGCGTATAAAAAGAAAACTCTGCTGGAACAAAGGCTTTAAAATCCAGGAAGCTTTTACTTCATAGCTGCTTTGCATGTCCACCTCCAGCTCCACACTGGCCTGCGGTTACATCTCAAGATAATAGAACAGCTTTCTTTTGTTACTTGAAGAAACATTCTGAAAATTTGTCTTCTCTGGCTATAAAGCTCTTAATGGCTCTCCATGTTTGCAAAGTATTAAATGTCAGTGGGAAGCCGTGTGTGGAGAATTTCTGGCTTCAAGTGCTGTCTTATGGTTGATTCACAGTCCAGTGCTCTTGTATTACTTGGTTTACACTGTAATATCTCTAAAATGAATAGTTTACGGAATGAAAACCCAATGTCTAGGTGCAGAAAGGTTTTCACATTAGCCTTTAGTCGGTATAGTAGTACAATGTTAACATTGCTGAGTCCTTGTAGAGGCCAGTAGATCTTATACTCTTATACTGTAATTAGTGGATAATTGGTTGGCTACATGCACACTTTTCACCATGACCTAGAATAAACCGCATTAGTAACCGCAATGAAACTTTTCCACTTTACTCAATTTCAGATGTAGTAAACATGGTGTTAAATGCTTATTGATCTTGAAGGGGAAAGATTTCTTAAGCTGGTGCCACCAAAAAGAATACTGGTTGCAGAAGAGTCTCACTGTAGAGGCAAAGGCCAAAGCAGTGAGCTCCAGGAACAGATTGTCTAAATCAGGGGTGTCAAACTCAAATACAAAGTGGGCCAAAAATAAACACTGGGGCCTAGTCGCAGGCCAACCTCAATGTCTACTGGCCACCTTCCTCCCTTATAAAGTTCCCTGGTGTCTAATGGTCCTCTTCCCTCCCCTATGCATTTCCCTGGTGTCTAGTCTAGTGGCCCCAACCAACCTCTATACAGTTCCCTAGTGATTAGTGCTTTCCCCTACCGCCCCCACATGGCTTTCCTGATGTTTTAGGACTTCACCTTAAATATAGCTTCCCTGCTGGTCTAGAGTGGGCCACACATAATGCAAAGTGGGGAAACCACTTGGGGCCAAATTTAATGGCTCTGAGGGCCAGAGTTTCACATGTATGGTCTAAATCCTTCATCCATTCTGATGAGCTGTATACCAGACGTAAAACAGACAGATTGAAGAGTGCAATGATTTTCTTGGGGCCATTTGACATTTATCCATCCCAATTTTCTCTGTTGCTTTTTGTTGTGGAAATCCTGCTGTATGTATTTTTTGGATGTAATGAAAGTCAGTGGTAACACAGAGAAATGTGTTTTTAGGTTCACTTTAGTCTCAAAAATACTTTATTGTTTTTTTCAAGTACAAGTATAATGCAGTACAAGGTATGGGAAAAGAACATGTACTTATAGAAAGTAGAACATTCCATAATAAAACTGTGATTAATCCATACAAAAATAGGAAATTGAACCGAACATGACATGTTTGACACATAAAGGCCCACTTTAACAGGAGCTCAGATGACAAAACGTCTCAGAACTTCATGTTCCATGCCATTGTGAATAGCTGCCATGAGGAGGAAGGAGAGAGCCTTTCTTAAATCTGAAACGCATCTAGGCTCACACTATTCTGGAGTGTTACCATTGCCAAAGACTGACACATAAGGCCTGATTTACCAAGGTTGGAGAACATAAGTGATGCAGCAAGTCTGGACTGTATTTTTAAATATTTGCCAGGGAGTGAAAGATGCATCTATCACCTGGGTCATGTCAGAACATAGTGGGGAATACTGAATTGTACCAGGAAGCATTTGTGACTGTCAATACACAATGAGAACTTTATCATCAGTATAGCAAGGCTATATATTATTTATTACTATTTAGTACTTATATTGTGCCATCTTTCACAGTGCTTTACAGAGTGTTTATATTTAGTCTTGTCATTAACTGTCCTTCAGAGGAGCTCACAATCTAATCCCTACCATAGTCATATATCTATTATAGTCTAGAGCCAATTTTAGAAGGAAGCCAATTAACTTATCTGAATGCTTTGGTATCAATTAACTTATATGTATGCTTTTACGATTTGGGAGGAAACCGGAGTGCCCAAAGGAATCCCGTGCAGACATGGGAAGAACATATAAACTCCTTGCAGTTGTTGTCCTGGTTGGGAATCAAACCAGGGACCCAGTGCTGCAAGGCATGAGTGATAACCACTACACCACCGTCCTGCCCGCATTATAGAAAATATTTTAATTCCTAACCCTTTCACCAGTCCTCACTATAAAGAGGACTTAGATGATCATTGCAAGTGTTTGACAGGTAATATCAGACAGTTGTCACATATCGCTGTCCAACTTTGCTTGATATAAATTGCTTCACCACTGTTTTCCAACCTTAGTAACCAAACCCCATGGAGTAATTGCTCACATATTGTCAAGAACCGCAAGGGCCGATCCGTGATTGGGTCAATCGATCAGTGTCTTGCTGTCGATTTGCGCATAGATACCCATATGTATATTTGCAATCTATGAACCGACTAGCCCAGAGGAGCGTTCTGACTCCAAAGGATTCGCCGCACACATACAATTCAAATGCTTGCCACCACGGGCGAGTCAGCGCAAGACTGTAACTATATTAACACTCTGAGAACACTGTAACTTAACCCTTAGCTGTATGCAGGGATCGGTGCCAGATCTGTCTATCTGTGCCAGATTCAAGCATATGGGTTGTAAATGCAAAATACTATAGAACATACTGTAAGGTAACGCTTTCGGAGGAGTAATTACGATTGTGTATGTTCAGGAACAGGTCATAACCATAAAGCGCTCTGCATAATATGTTGGGGCTTTAAAATACAATAAATAAATAAATGTTAATCTTACGGTACGCGGACTTGCTAGTGGGAACAATGCCACTAGTTGAAACATTAAAGAGGAACTCCAGTGAATATAATGTAATAAAAAAAGTGCTTCATTTTTACAATAATTATGTATAAATGATTTAGTCAGTGTTTACCCATTGTAAAATCTTTCCTTTTCCTGATTTACATTCTGACATTTATTACATGGTGACATTTTTACTGTTGGCAGGGGATGTAGCTGCTGCATGCTTTTTTGGCAGTTGGAAACCGCTGTAAACAGCTATTTCCCACAATGCAGCAAGGTTCACAGACAGGAAACTGCCAGGAGTACCACGGTCCTCAGAGTTTCTTGTGGGAGGGGATTCAGCACAATATCAATCATACAGCGCCCCCTGATGGTCTGTTTGTGAAAAGGAATAGATTTCTCATGTAAAAGGGGGTATCAGCTACTGATTGGGATAAAGTTAAATTCTTGGTCGGAATTTCTCTTTAAAGTCATTAATGGAGCTATCGGTTATTGTCCAGTTATTGTAATGGTTATAGTAATTGTGTTGCTAGTGATGAATCGCATTTGAGTAATAAGCCGTAGGGTGACGTTCACATGGTTTATGGCCAGAATTATGCAAGTTATCTGTATTGTGTACATTAAAGTAGGGATGGATGGTTAAATATTGTTGTTGGCGATGGTAGACTTGAGCACTGCATGGGGTCCTTTTTCTGAGCAGTACAGGTATAATTTGAGCATGACAGTCAGCCAAGGAACTTTTTGTTAAAGCGGGATTGTCCGCCATAAAAACAAATTCCATTTAACCACTGCTCGCTGTTTATTTTACATTCTACAACCTGACCCTGCATTGCAAGCATTCCAATATAATCATAAATGTTTCTGCTGTAATGAATCTTATCTGTCTGCCTGGCTCCTTTCTGGTACATTGCCAGGGTGAGTGAAGCTTGTTATCTCCCCTTCCACATTCCTGCGCCTCACTGATTGGCTGAGGGCAGTTTAGTATGACACAAGGCTGTGAAATATGATCTATGCTGTGCTCATATGTGTTTACAAAGCAAGCTAGATATGATGCATTTTCTAGGAGAAAAAAAAGAGTAAGGGAGGAAATGGCTTTAGTCAGAGGCAGCAAAGATGGAAAATGCCTGAAACGGTTTTCTCTGTATTTACTATATAAAATTTACTGAAAACAAAATGTGGACAACACAGTAGAACTTTTATATGTGTATTTTTTGTGTCCTGGGATAGTATGGCTTTCCCTGCTGCTTTAATCGAGAATAAAGGTGACCACCTCCATAGCTCTTTCATTATGTGGCGTTTTGTTTTAGGGCTCTTTCGCACCAGGAAGGTGCAGTGCGTCAAATTGATGCACTGCTACCTCAGCCTAATGTAATCCTATGGAGAAGTTCATACTTCCCACGTTGCAGTACACTGCGCTGGAAGTGCCCAAGCTAACGCTAGCGCAGAACTACGTTACCGTGAGGGATCCGCGGTGATCTGCTTCGGCTCAGAAGTCATGTTAGTCTATGTGCTTCGCTGGGGTTTTTAAAAAGTTGACGTTGTGGCACGCATCCGCGAAAGTGTTTTTTTTTTTTTACAATACTCTTCCGTGCACTTCCGCATACCTCAAAGCAGGAAGTGACAGCAAACACACGTCACTTCCTGCTAGGCTGAATGTCAGACAGGGAACACTGCGCACTAACGCCTGCTGCAACACTACCTCCAGTTTGCAGTGTGAAACCAGCTTCAAGGATATCTTTTGCCCTCATTCACAGTTGTGCATCCAGAAAAGGCTGCTGTTTCTGCTCTGTACTGACAGCATATTATAGCCTATATATTGCAATATTTTTGAGAAAATGGATAATGTGGAAAATCGATATTTTTAACCAGTAAGGCAGCACTATAATTCAAGAGTGGTTATTGAAATGACAAATGCTTCTTTGAGACTGGTTCCCTTTAAACCGAAATCATCCTTTCTCTACACAGATCTTGTCTCATCCTGTTTTTCAGAACAGTCCCTGTCTTGTAAACAGATATGGTGTTGATGGAAGTGGATGCTTAATTTGTATACATGACATTTAGATGCAGCAGCCACTCTATAAAATCTGTTGGTATGCACAAGAAAACAGAGTGGTTTTGTGGCTGAATGACTGAAGCAGCGCTGAGAATTTCATCTAGTGAGGAAGAAGCAAGAGCACATTCTGCAGATGAATGAGAACTGCTTAATTAGCTGCACTCATAATTAAATTGAAAGGCTTTGCTGTTTGTATGCAGGGAGGCACTGGTTATAGGATACAAAACTTGAAAGATCCGTTCTGGGTTCACATTTAATGGAGGTCGTTTGCCTTTTTATAGTAAATATTGTGGGTATGTGGTCAGTAGGGGTTGCAGCTTACATAGTACAAAATGTTGGACCGAGCTGAATACAGGTAGCTTCAGCATGCTATTAAAAGTGATCATATTTAAAAGAATTAATAAGTATGGTAAGGCTTTATATTCTGAAAGCACAAGTCTACACTGTGCGCCTAGAAGAACTCGAGACTATTTAGGGGCAGCAAAGCATAATGGGTCTTTCACATTAGTATGTTGTTGTTCATCTTCACAGTCCAATTAGAATATCCTGATCTGTCTGCACAACACTGATGTAAAACTGGAGTCAATACTATAATGGATGTCTCTCTTTTGGGTAGGATAAGTAGTTAATCAGCCTAAATGTGGGAACCTAGGAAGATCCCTCTTAGGTGTCCCCTGAAGGGCCATGCCATTCTCCCCAAATGTACTTTGCTCCTCAGTTTCTTCATTAATATCTCCAGAACTTGGTGTTCTGACATTGAACTTTATTTTACTTGAATCTGCCTTACTTTTATCTGTTATATTAAACCTGAAGTCAAAATATACTTATGAGATAATGAATTATATGTGTAGTACGAATATCAAATTGAGCATTGGTAAAAAAAGAAAAGCGTATCATATTTCTATTTTTAGTTATCTAGCTTTATTTATAACATTGCATCATACTGTCACTGTTGCAATTTCAGATCCACATTTTGCCTTTTAAAGGACAACTGTAAAGGGGGGGGGGGGGGGGAGTTAAACTTACCTGGGGCTTCTAACGGCCCCCCACAGACGTCCTGTGCCCATATAGGGACAAAACGATCCTCCAGTCCCTGCCACGGCTCACTTCCTGGTTTTTGCAACCTGCGCAGGAAGCTCCCAGCAACGTCAGCTGGAGCGAGGACGCGCGCGGCCAGGTCTGCGCAGGGGCAGTGGCCTGCAACATTAAAGTCACAAAACCCAGGAAGTGAGCCACAGAAGGGGTCGGGGGGTCATTTTTCCCCGTGCGGGCACCAGATGTCTGCAGGGGGCTGGTAGACGCCCCAGGTAAGTTCAACACTTTTATTTCACCCCTTACAGTACTCCTTTAAGCTGTAAAAGAAGAATAAGTCATCACAACTTTCCTGCAGTACAACCTAATGTCAAACTGTCTCTGAGTTTCTTGACTGTTTAAGCTTTTATTTATATGGCTTCAAAAAACAGGACTGATTTCGGCAACAAGGTCATAGAAACTCTATTGCATAGAGAACTACTCAATTTTCTTTAACTCTTCCTATACTGGAAATTAGAAAGGGACGAAACATAATTTCTAAGTAGGGGTAGTATCATATGTATATAGGTTTATCTCATCACATCACATGTCTCTGCAGGTTCACTTTAAATTTCTCTAAAAGAGCTAAAGGAAATACATCAACATATTCATTGTGTCATCTTTTATTTTTCACCTCCTGTTTGTTATCCCAGGGTACCTTTGAATGGATTGTGGACCTGATTTATGAGTCTGCCAAGCCTGGTTCCTTAAAGAGACACTGAAGTGAAAAAATGGTGGTATCATTACTTGGTTCTGTAGTAGGGGTAATTACTAGAACATTGTTAGCAAAAAAAAAAAATATTCTCATTTTTTTTTCAGTTATACAGCTTTTTTTTATTTTTTTTTAATAACATTGCATCATTCTCTAATATTTGCAGTTTACACATTACTCAGTATTCTAAATGTTTTTACAGAACAGGCAGTTAACTTTTGACCTATCCTGAACTGTTCTCTGCAAAAGAAAAACACAATACAGTTGAGATAACCTAATCAGAAGTCAGAGCTCTCTGCCACTTTCAAAGTCGTGGAGCTCAATGGCTATTTGCATAGATAACTGGAGTTTCTTAACTCTTCCTGTACTGGAAACAAATATTATGCTGGATACACACGGTGCGTTCGCGCACTCGATTTTACCGTCGATTCCCGTCGATTTGTTTATTTCCAACATGTCCGATTTGGATTTCAATGGATCGTTAGGTCGATTCGCATGCAAACTATGCCCAATCGACCTAACGATCCATCGAAATCCAAATCGGACATGTTGGAGATAAACGAATCGACGGGAAAATCGAGTGCGCGAACGCACCGTGTGTATACATCATTAGACATCTCTCTGCTCCTAATGCTTTATTTCTTAGCTGTACTACACAACCAATTCATTATATCATAATTTTTTTCTCGCTTCAGTGTCTGTTTAAACTGTTGGATTCTTGAAATTGCCATTTGAGTATAGATCTTTAATGGTAACTCTTCAGTCATTTTTACTTTTTTTTCCATATCTCTAGGAATACGCATGCTAGATGGAGATGTAACGGATGTTGTGGAAGCAAAATCTCTGGGCATCCGCCCTGACTATATTGACATTTATAGTGCTAGCTGGGGTCCTGATGATGATGGGAAGACAGTGGATGGGCCGGGACCACTGGCCAAAAAAGCCTTTGAGGAAGGAATCAAGAAGGTAATCTGGTTATAGCTAGTTTAACTGTTCAGTACACTTTGTTAAGCAGGGCCTTAAGGCAATGTATAGCATTGTGTAATGTGAATCTCAATGGTGCCATAGCAAAGTTTTGATTAGTTTCTAAAAATTAATCATCCAGTGAAAGTAGCAGTGCACGTCCGTTAAAACATACTTTATTATAAAAAAAAAATCATAGAATCATAACATCTGGACAACAAATCCACTTGGATAGAGAAGGTACAAAGCAGTGAGAGGGTCAATCCTAGTATGGTGAGTGGGATTTGACCTCCTGTGCTTCAGAACTTCTCCAATGTGTTAACAGTTTCTAGAAAATGAACTCCTTCTGTTCCAAAAGATAAATCCATGGATCATTTTGCCTCTTAAGGGGTACGAAAGCAATGAGCCAGTTTAACTTATTCCAGCCCCCTTGTAGTCCTTCGGGTCCCTCACTGTTGTTCACTGTTGTTCTGCTGTGTTCCATTCAGTAGCTGTGCACCTGTGAAAGCTGGTAGACTGAGCTAGTTGCACACTACTCCACTTGAGCCACGTACCTCCTCAATTGTGCTCCTGTTGCTGGGAGTGTTTGATGCAATCTTTACCAGCTGCGCCAGCACAGAATGCTCTCGGCAGTGGGAGGGCTATGGAAGAGGGACAGCTGCTGAATGGAACTGAACAGAACGGCAAGGGACTAGACTACAGGGGCTGGAAGATGTCCCAGGGAAGCTAAACTAAGCACATTACTTTCACTTTAGGTTTCCTTTAAGTCATGGATACAACGTATTTACTCACTTTTCATGTGACCAATCTTGTGTAGATGGCTGCTCTTACTGTTAAAGCTCTTAACCAGTAATCTTTATTTTCTGAAACATTTTTTTTCGCCTTTTTGGTGCAGTTGCTTGTACAATTTGGTTAATTTATGGACACATGAATCTGGGTCGGTTCACTCTACAGTGGACCAGCTGAGAATGCACCACCTTCTGTGGTCTGCTAGAGGTGCTCGCTGTTTACAGAACTACTCGGACATGGCAACACATTCGCTTATTGTGCAGATGTCTGGAGGTCCCATCTTACAACTTAGATGACTTACAGGTTCTGCTGCTAATGTCTTGGTTCCAGATAACATAGTCCAGCTTCAGAGGTCTTGTGGAGTTTACTCCTCTATGGGTGAGAGCAGTTTTGCCAAACAAGGGAAACCTACAAGGTACTGATCAGGTGGTTTTAAGGTTTTGACTAATCAGGGTATCTATATCTCAGCTGTACACATAGTGTGTAACTTCAGTTTAATTAAAAATCATATTTTATTTTTGTGCTATGTGTGACTTTGTATAATTGAAAGTTAATCCATTGCTCGCTATGATTAAATAAACTAAGCAGAAAGGACACCCATGTAATGTATACAGGACACGTGTAAGGTTTAATTTTCCTCAAAAAAAAATAACTGGCTACACAGAGCAGAAAGTATAAAAATGTCAAAATCTGCAGGTGTCCATTATACTGAGGTCTACTGAGAGTATCTTGCACACCTCTGGTTATCTTGTTGATCCTGCAGTGTAGATTACCAGAGTGGAGTAAGTACAGTAGCCAGGGAATTGTGAGGTTTTTTTTTGGGGGGGGGGGGTTGGGTTTTTTTTGCACCTTTGAAATTACACCATCGGCTGTTGCCATTGCAATGCATCAACAAAAGCAGAGGGGAAATGCAGAGCAGTGGGAGGATCTGTGCCTGCACTGAGGAGCAGAGCACTGTATTGGAAGGGCATATGTGAAGTCAGTGTGACTACCTTCCCATTTGAAAATATGGCGCTGTTGGATGGAGATAAGTGACTGATTATTTTTTTTTTCTAAAAACAAATCAAAAAACACCTATGAGATGGTATTTTATATGAGATGTTTGTATTTGGAGTGCCTTCTTATAACAGAAGGTATTTGTGATAATTCAGCTTAAAGTGAACATCTGTGGTTACCCACAATGCACTGCTACTGAATATGCAAATTATCTCTATGCTCCTGAAGCAAAAGTGAGGAAGAGACCGTCTACATGTGGGGTGGGTGTGGCTCTGTTAACTTTAAAGCTTGCTATACACTAGAAGTTCTAGATGTAAGCCTGGCTTCAGGGGCATAAAGATAATTTGCTTATTCAGTAGTGGTGCATTGTGGGTAACCACAGATGTTCACCGCAAGTACCTTCTGTTTTAAGAAGGCAAACCTCACTAAGCATTGCTTTTTAGTAGGAGGGCTTTTTGGTATCTTCCCCTATATTTTCCTTGTGGTTTTGTGTCACCCCGAGCTGCTTGGTTACGCTGTTGAATTGGGAGGTGATCAGGTTTTTAGCGTTTCATCCAGCTTTTAGTGTTTTGCATACAGGTTTAAAATCACTTTTTTTTCCCCCAAAAACATGATTACCTTCATGTCTGGGTGTCTGGTAGAAGAAGTGTGTACCATCTTTATTTAAATAGCATCTTTGCAGCATGTCATCTGATAATGATAGGAGTACTTACTACTGGAGCGAATATCTGATTGCTGTAAAATAGTTTTCTATTTACTATCCTTGTACTGTCACAATCTAATCCATTGATGGCTTCATTTAGAATCAATGTGAGAACATTTTATTCATAAATTGAGCTGTAACATCCCTCTAACTACACTGTGCTTGCCACTCTTTCATTATGGTATTAAAGTTATGAATTCTGTATAAGATCACTGCGGTGTATTCAAACTTATTTTAATAAAACTCGACTCAGCGTTTGTCAGCACACACTTGCATTTTGGCCCGTTATTAGCGGGGTAGTTACAGAACGACTCTGTTTAGATTGCTGTGTGGTGAGAGTCCCTGCTGATGGGTCCTCTGCTCCTTTCATGGACTGATGTAATGAAATGTGATTTTTGGATTACGCAGGTCCTTGTGGTCAGGGTGTGTGTCCAGCTGAAGCATTTGTCACATGTGCTGTAAATGTGATAAGGCACGAAGGGGAGGTGCCCACGTGGGATAATTGGCTCAAGTACTAGAGAAGTCGTCAAAATATTCCCCAGCCTGCAGTTCCCAGCAGAGAGCCCTGTTGCAGCTGCATTAGGCTGGGTACATGTCAAACGCTGTCATGGCTCACAGCTATAAGGCTGTATGCTTCTCTCCACATACTCCTCCTGTAGTGATGATATCTACTGGGACGGCATAGCAACAATGTACCAAAATATGTATATGTGTGATTCATTCTATATTCTGAGAAGCTTGTGGTTTGTCCACTAAATTTTTTTTCCACGTATTGAATGTTTTTTCCTTTTGCCCAAAAATGTCTAGTTGAAACTGCCTTAAAGGAAACCTGAATTGAGAGGCATATGGAGGCTGCCATATTTTCTTTTAAAGAATACCAGTTGCCTGGCTGTCACACTGATCTTTTTAGTCGCACATGTGAAACAAGCATGTGACTTACACAGTCAGACTTCATTCAGAGCACTTGGCCTTCTTGCTTATTAGGAGTCTATGGTTAAAAGTATTAGAAGCATAGAGACAGCCAGGCAATGTGCATTATTTAAAGCACACTTGAACTGAGGCAAAAGCTACCTATGGTAAACATAGAGGTATGTCTGTTCATGATGAATCCACATACCTTTGTGTGTTGCTTGTTCCTCTCCTTGTTCTTCCTGGTTCCTGTAATCACCTTGTCTTTTGACTAAAGTCCAAATTTTAAGATGGGAAGAGGCAAGCTTGCTGTGATGTTCCCTCCTATCACCTTCCTGTTCACTCCTCTTCGCTGATTACCTCAGGAAGCTTCGGCTGGGGTTAAGTATAGTTTTAAAAAAAGTCGTCCTTCATATGAGTGGCTGGATAGTATACTGGTTAACCACATTGCATCTAGACCTTGTTTCCACCTTATGGGCCAGAGCAGTTTTTGCATTTTAGCTATGTCCCTACTTAATCAGCAATAACTTTATCCCTATTTATGACACCTTAATGAAATGTATATCCTTTTTTTTAGACAAACTAGCCTTTCATTGGCATTTTTTCCCTCATACAATTTTATTTTCTATGCAATTTAATGGGAAAAAGAGGGGAAAAAACACATTAGTTCTCAGTATTACCACCAATTCCAATTTAAAAATAAAAAGTACTACTGGAGATAAAAAAAACCCACAAATTTTGTTTGGCTATTTCTACCGTTTATCACAAAGCTTTGATTATGTTACTTTCACAATTTATGGTAAATATATTTGATTTTGAAATAATGCAACAGTGTGTATTTTTCACTATTAACTGAGAAAATAAAAGTATTTTTAATGGTAAAAACATCATTCTTATTGGCTCAGGAAACCTTTATTCCCTTTCACCAATTAGTGCTGCAGCAGATAGTGCCAGAGGTTTGCATAGGAGCAGGCCCAATTGTGCACAGCTGTGTTTCTGCTACAAGACATATATATATGTCCTCGTGACTTAGATGAAGTCACAGAGGATGTAGATATACTGTAGTGGTGGATATAGTGGTTAAAGGAACCGCCTTTGACATAGGAGACCAGGGTTCGAATCCTGGCTAGGGTCTGTAGCTATTCAATAAGGATTCCTTAGGCAAAACTCCCCAACACTGCAGGGTGGCCTCTGGAGTGTGTCCCAGTGGCTGCAGCTCTTGAGCGCTTTGAGTAAGACAAGAGAAAAGTGCTATACAAATGTTCTGATTATTATTAATATCCCTCTCACTTCAGGTTCCCTTTAATAACCTTTCTTAATCATTTCCGTGCATATTTAGAAGAGTTATTGAAAAATACCTTCTTTTAATCACCCCCTGAGCACTATCAAGCATTTACTTCATGCTTTCCTATGGTTTTCAATTGCTGCTAAAAATAATACCTGCTTAGGTACCTGTCTGAGTGGAGGTTACAATTAAATTCTCTTTGCAACTGTGAATTAATGCCAATAAGATAAACTGTCTGAAATGCTTCTTCTGGGACAGTGAAACACCTGCTCAGCATTACTTTGAATGAGCAGCTGTGCTGAACGTAGGGAATAGCAGCTTCCACCTGAATGGGATTATTGTTATCCTTTCTAAAGAGCCAACATGTTGTGCAGCACTGAATTTCAGTCAGTAAAAGTGTAAAGAACTTTTGAAAACAAAAATGTTGTTTTTTTGTTTTAGGGTCGCAAAGGACTGGGCTCCATCTTTGTGTGGGCATCAGGTAATGGTGGTCGAGAAGGAGACTATTGTTCCTGTGATGGCTATACCAATAGCATCTACACCATTTCCATTAGCAGCACCACAGAGAATGGTTACAAGCCATGGTACCTGGAAGAGTGTGCCTCCACGCTCGCTACAACATACAGCAGTGGAGCCTTCTACGAGCGGAAAATAGTAAGTGCACGGGGTTGAGTGGCTGAGTGAGGGCCGATGCCTCTTTCTGTAAGCTTTGGAATAATGCCTATAATAGGTTTTATTTGCTTTGTTTTTAGTTAAAGGGGCACTACAGCGAAAAACTGTATAATTTGAAATATGCGCATACCTATACAAATAAGCACATTTTTTCCAGAGTAAAATGAGACATAAATTGTTTTTCTCCTGTGTTGCTGTCACTTACAGTAGGTAGTAGAAATCTGACAGAAGTGACAGGTTTTGGACTAGTCCAACTCTTTATGGGGGATTCTCAGGGATACATTTATTTTCAAAAGCACTTGGTGAAAGGAAGTTGCTCTGTCCAACTGCTAAAAAACTGTGTAGAGAGCAGAAAGCTGGCCAGCATCATTGTTTAAATCCTTTTTCAGGAATATCTTTATAAAGAATAAAAGCCTTGCTGAGAATCCCCTATAAAGAGATGGACCAGTCCAAAACCGGTCACTTTTGTCAGATCTCTACTACTTACTGTAAGTGACAGCAACATAGGAGAAAAGTAATGTATGGCTCATTTTACTCTGGAAAAAAATGTACTTACAGTATTTGTATATGTTTGCACATATTTTAAATTTTACAGTTTTTCGCTGTAGTGTCCCTTTAATACAATTTAAATATGTTTTTCATTTGGCTCCTAGACTGTTGTTTAGTTACTATGAGGGCTCCCCAGGTAATAAGTCACATTTTCATATTGCCCACAGGAATGCAGGTGACCAGCATGTCGTCTGCACACCTAGATTTGATAGAAGCACAAAGTTAAGAAGTTATTTAGTTTATCAAGTGAGACACATTATTTTAAGCAAGTTCAGTTTTACATCTGCTACGTCATATTTCATGTTGCTTGCCAATTTGCAAAGGACCTTTTGGTCTGCGTCCTAAGACAGGTTACTTCCATGGATGACATCTCAGGCCTTTGGTATGACTATTGCTCTTCAGTTTCAGAGTGCAGCAGTGTTAATTGCCACCTTACAAGTTGTGAAATCCACTGTAATAGCCCGATTCATATCCCAAAATAGTAGTATTGGTTTTCTAGGGCTGGTCAATATCTCTACCAATTTGTTTACAGCATTTAAGCTTGGATGTTTCCACTTCTGCAGCTTTTGTCAAAGAGATCATTTGCCACAAAAAAAATCGGAACCAGTGCCGCTATCTCGTTTAGCCCACAAACACTAAGGGCCCTTTTCCACTACAGCGTTTGCGATGGCTGAATCGCAAAAACGCAAACCGCTAGTGTCACAGGAGCCCTAGTGGCTGACCGCACTTAGCCTTCTAAACGGTGCCAGATCGTGCGAACTCTGGTCGCAGTCAATGCGCAGGAACCGTTAAGAATTAGCCGCAGACAACTCAGAAGGGAGCCTGTGAGACACGGGTGATTACAACTTCACCCACTGGTTCAGAGTAAACTACCACCACCGCGGTTATCATGGGACCGTGGAGCCCACTAACTGACTGACTAATCCTGCGAATAAAACGGTTAAACACACAATATTCTGTCTAGCCAACAACAACAAACAGTAGCGTATCTTCAGAGACCCGGGATCAGTTCTGTGTGTGCTGGTAAGCAGGGTAGCGGACAGTGAATGACTTGGAGAAAGTCGTTTATTCACGCAATATAAATAATTAATATATACAGACAATTATTAAAATCACAATTATTAAGACAGTAATAGCCAGTATAAAAAATAAAAGAAGGGAGAAAAATACTTAGTTCCGGGAAAGATGTCCTTTTTGTGGGAAAAACAGAGTTCTGGGTTTCAATCAAAGTTCAGACCAGGTGGATGCCAGCATATCCTCAAGCTGGCACCGATGAGTTCAAGATGTTTTCAGGGTGGAGGACACTGAGTTTGGCTCCTCTGCCATTCTTATGCCCCTGATTCAGTAGGAGGGAGTGAGGGCGGGGAGCCACACACCCCCTTAGAAGATGAGATGAACCCTCCCCTTGTCCTGGGGACTAGAAATCATATCTACCCATATATGGGCTCTATCTCACAGAACCGTACAGGTCAGGGCAGATTTATTAACATTTTCAGGTCTGTCTCGATTTACCCAGCGCCCTGATACCAGACATGAGGGGTGGGACCCCTGTGGTATCATCAGGGCACTTTCAAACTGCCTAACTGGCAGTCCTTACCTCAGAATGTTCTGAAACTTCCTCAGAACCAGCACCGGGGCTCATGCTACACTTCCCCCACGTTTGGCGAAGCTGCCATCTCAGGAACCCCAGAAATATGACAGAACTGGGAAGTTATGGATTATGCTATGAGACTCAGGTTTATTCAGGATGTGTTCTAGCTGCTAACAGCTGACTTCCCTTTGATCTTTACCAGTGAGCAAGGTGTCAAGACCTCCCGGAGATTCGTAGCCTGCCTGGCTGCACCTAGGCATCCGGATCACCCTTTGGTTAATTAACATCTAAATGAGATCAGCTAGGTGTCACCTGGTTCCCAGACCAGAAAGGGAAATTGTGCCTTCCACAGGGAAGATGTTCAAGCTAATTAACACCTCCCCCCCCAGGCTTCCACTCAGCTAAGACAGATCCCCCAGCTGTTCCTAGGCAGAGGGATACTACACATCAAATCTTGGTTCTATTGATCTGAAACGCAATCGATGCAGGGAATCGAGTGTGATCGTTCTTTTCTTCACGGGCGGTTCCAGGACGCGCCTGCGGCCCCGCAACCGTCCGTGACAGCCCTCCCCCTGTCTGCGGCTTAGCCACCCATCCATAAGATGTGTGGCGGCGCCGCTAACCTGGCTGACGGGCCTCGAGTTGCCGGTACGGCGGGAAAACCTATTGGAGCCTGTGGCTCGGTTCCCCTGGACCGGTCGCGGTCTGCTACCCTCAGGGTTGACCCGACATGGACCGTTCTGGACAGGGCATTTGCGCCACTGCAGTCGGACGTGGTGTCTGCCGGGACTGCTGACAACGGGCAGTGGGTTGGTTAGGTCAACAGCCAGCCCACGCAGGGTTCCCCTGCTAAGTGGCTGTGGACCTAAGGGAACCCCGCGGGAATCCCTGGACCTTCCCAGCTCCTGACAGACGGCACATGCCCTGCAGTAGTTTGCTACATCCCTGTTCATCCGGGGCCAATAAAACTGGTTCCGAATACCGGCAAGTGTCTTGCGGACACCCGAGTGCCCTGTCAGAGGATTACCATGTGCGGATTTCAGCACATGTCCCCTGAACGCACTCGGGACCACAAGCCATTTGGTATTCGCGTGGGATCTACCTGTAGGGGGCTGTACAGACTCACTGTACAGTCTCCCACCTTCCCAGTACACCTTGAAAGCGGCCCCGTCTGCGAGGGGCTCAGCGGCTTGCTGCCTGAGCACCTCCAGGCTTGGGTCACGTTGTAGTGCGGCTGAGAATACGGCGCTGTCAGTTTCAGCCAACTGGCTCATGTCACACGAGGCCAGCGGCTGAAAGGTCTCATCCCTGCGGTCAGAGGAGGGGGAGGAGGCCGGAACCCCCTCCACCTGTTCTGAGCTCGGGTTCTGAGCAGTGCAGCTGCGCGGTACTGCTAGCACAGGTACACTGTCAGAATGGCACAGACGGACATTACTCAAATCATCATTGCATGCAGTAATGACATTGACAGGTACAGACATTTTTTCATTACAGACAGGTTGTACAGTACACTCAGGTACAGTTACAGCATCATCACAACAGACAGTCTGTACACCAAACTCAGGTGCCTTTGAAGCAGGCACTATTGAACCTGGTACCCTTGAACTGGGCACATTCAACCCGCCTCCCCCTGGTGCTCCCCCAAGTGTATAAAGTACCTGGTGGTGGGTGGGGAGTCCGTCTCCTTCCGTGAGAGACAAGGCGGTCGTGGCAGGTTCATAGTAGGACACAAGCTTGCCCAAATCAGTCCCCAGCAACACAGGGACTAGGAGATCCTTCATAACCCCAACAACCCTTTCGTGGATCCCTAATCCCCAATCCAGCTTCACTGTCGCGTGGGCTATGTGAAAAAGGGTGCCCTCTACTCCAGTAAGGGCAAGGGATCGGCTGGAGCTGATGTTCTCCTTTGGCACAAGGTGTGAGGGAACTAACGTGATGTCAGCTCCGGTGTCTCGAAATCCGGTGACAACTTTGCCGTTCACTCTAACAAGTTGCTGCTGGTCGGTTCGGTCGCGGATTTCCTTTCCGCGGGAAAACAGGACAAAATCTGATGATCCAGGCTGTGGTTCGCTGGCGGGTTGCCTCTGCTGTTGGTGAGGTACAGGGGATACAGATGATCCAGGGGCTGGTGGTGTCTGTCTCCGCTCCGGACAGTCGAATTTCATGTGTCCGGGCTGGCGGCAGTAGTGACAGGTGACCTCTCCAGGGGCTGCAGCCCTGGGTGCAGAAGCTGTGCTGGATGGCCTCTGTGGCTGACGGCTCACAGGGGCAGGAGGGTCTGCCGAGGTATTGGGCTGACCTCCTCTCCAGCTGGATGGAACAGTTCTGCGGGTATCAGCTACCCGGGTAGTTGCAAAAGTCTCAGCAAGGTCTGCAGCGACAGTGGCTGACGCAGGCTTGCGCTCCAACACAAATTGTCGTACATCAGCAGGGCAAATGTTCAGAAATTGTTCGAGGACTATCAAGTCCTCCAGGACGCCATAAGACCCTTTGGTGAGGCCTAGAGTCCACTGGCGGAGTGTGGTGAGCAAGCTGCTGACCACATCTCGGTACGAATCAGAAGACTTTTTCTGCCAGGCCCTGAACTTTTTGCGATAGGCTTCTGGCGTCAGCTGGTACTTAGTAATGATAGCGTCTTTTATAGCAGCATAATCATTATCCTTTTCCGCAGGCAATTCTGCGAAAGCATCAAGCGCTTTGTAGCGCAGCAAAGGTGTCAGATGTCTGGCCCACTGGTCTTGGGACAGACGATACTGACGGCAGGCTTTTTCAAAAGACCGCAAAAACAAGTCAATGTCTGTGTCCTTCTCAATATTAGCAAATTTAAATTTTGCACTTACGGGTGCTGCAGCTCCTTCAGCAGGGAGGCTGGGCGGTGAACTCCGGCTGGCCTGTTGCACTTTTGCCATGTTTAGCTCATGCTGTCGTTGGCGCTCCCGTTCTCGCTCAGCGGCATCCCTCTCCGCGTGGCGTGCAGCAGCAGCAGCTTGCCGCTCCCGTTCCTCCCGCATTTGGCGCTCTGTCCGCGCTTCTGCAGATTGGCGCTCCTCACGCATGTACTGCAGGTACTTGTCCAGTTCAGTGTCCATCAGCTTTTGTAATGCCTGCTGCATTAGCGGATCAGTACAAACGGACAGTCCAGTACTGGCCGGTTCCAGGCGAGTACTTTCAGAAACTCTGGGATTGGGGTCCATACTGACAGTCTCTGGCGTAACTGTTGCAACAGGGCCCGCAGGATGCTCAACCTCTGTACGCCTAGGATCTTCAGCCTCTGGTTCCCCTTGCCTTGAGTCAGATGGGGCAGCGTCTACCTCAGCAGACACATCCAGCTCCCGCGGTTGCTGGGTATCCCATTGAAACAAGTCATTTACCATGTCCTGTTTGTTCCTGCGGAGGGTGTCAATGCCCCGCAGCTGACAAAGATTTTCCAGGTCGGATACGGCCATGAGCTTGTAGTTCCCGGACATTTCCATGCCAAAAAAAATAAAACTTTTGGGGAGGGGTACTGGCTACACAGTCTCTCTGTATATATAAAAAATATATTGCCTTCCAGCTACACCAACGAATTAGTTCGTTTCTCGATAGCGCTAGCGCTATCGCAGATACTTTCAGCACAACCCAGGTCCCAACCGCTGCCTAACACTGTCACAGGAGCCCTAGTGGCTGACCGCACTTAGCCTTCTAAACGGTGCCAGCGCACAGATCGTGCGAACTCTGGTCGCAGTCAATGCGCAGGAACCGTTAAGAATTAGCCGCAGACAACTCAGAAGGGAGCCTGTGAGACACGGGTGATTACAACTTCACCCACTGGTTCAGAGTAAACTGCCACCACCGCGGTTATCATGGGACCGTGGAGCCACCTAACTGACTGACTAATCCTGCGAATAAAACGGTTAAACACACAATATTCTGTCTAGCCAACAACAACAAACAGTAGCGTATCTTCAGAGACCCGGGATCAGTTCTGTGTGTGCTGATAAGCAGGGTAGCGGACAGTGAATGACTTGGAGAAAGTCGTTTATTCACGCAATATAAATAATTAATATATACAGACAATTATTAAAATCACAATTATTAAGACAGTAATAGCCAGTATAAAAAATAAAAGAAGGGAGAAAAATACTTAGTTCCGGGAAAGATGTCCTTTTTGTGGGAAAAACAAAAAGGTCAAGGTCTGGGCAGCTGAGAGGATGTTTTGCTACCTTCAATAACCATCCACCATTTATCCTTTTCTACAACAACCTATGGAGGACATTCATACCTAAGAGAGGAAACGTAAGCATACTACCCTATGTATACTGAGGCCCTGCCCAGGGGCGCCGCGAGGCATAAAGCGAACCAAGCGGTCGCTTGGGGCCTCACAATCTTAGGGGCCTCGGCGGCTCCGTGACGTCGGCGTGACGTCACTTTTTCCCCGCAGCCCCGCCGCTGACATTACACCGGGCTGGCACTGGCAGAGCAGAGCAGGGCTACAGGAAGATGGCCGCCGCCGAAGCCCTGCTCTGGAGACTATGTCTCCAGTACAGGGCTTCGGGTGGCCATCTTCCCGACCCGTAGCCCTGCATGAATCAGCGCGGGAGATTGGAGGAGGAAGCCAGGGAGGGAGCTCCGTGGGAACTGCGCGCCTGAGGAGCCGGCCGGGAGAGGAGACCAGGGAGAGAAGACTTCTGCCAGTGCCAGCCTGCCAGGTGAGTAAATTCTTTTCTTTTTGCAGCCGCAGCCCTAATTGCGATTGATTTCTGCTGAACTGTGCCCTAATTGCATTTGATATCTGCTGAAAATGTGGCCCTAATTGCGATTGATTTCTGCTGAACTGTGCCCTAATTGCGTTTGATATCTGCTGAAAATGTGGCCCTAATTGCGATTGATTTCTGCTGAACTGTGCCCTAAATGCGTTTGATATCTGCTGAAAATGTGGCCCTAATTGCGATTGATTTCTGCTGAACTGTGCCCTAAATGCGTTTGATATCTGCTGAAAATGTGGCCCTAATTGCGATTGATT
Organism: Hyperolius riggenbachi; assembly: GCF_040937935.1. Lineage (NCBI taxonomy): Eukaryota > Metazoa > Chordata > Amphibia > Anura > Hyperoliidae > Hyperolius > Hyperolius riggenbachi. Next base: position 147,191,815 of record NC_090648.1, read on the forward strand.
TCTGCTGAACTGTGCCCTAAATGCGTTTGATATCTGCTGAAAATGTGGCCCTAATTGCGATTGATTTCTGCTGAACTGTGCCCTAATTGCGTTTGATATCTGCTGAAAATGTGGCCCTAATTGCGATTGATTTCTGCTGAACTGTGCCCTAATTGCATTTGATATCTGCTGAAAATGTGGCCCTAATTGCGATTGATTTCTGCTGAACTGTGCCCTAATTGCGTTTGATATCTGCTGAAAATGTGGCCCTAATTGCGATTGATTTCTGCTGAACTGTGCCCTAAATGCGTTTGATATCTGCTGAAAATGTGGCCCTAGTTGCGATTGATTTCTGCTGAACTGTGCCCTAATTGCGATTGATTTCTGCTGAACTGTGCCCTAATTGCGTTTGATATCTGCTGAAAATGTGGCTCTAATTGCGTTTGATTTCTGCTGAACTCTGCCCTAATTGCGTTTGATTTCTGCTGAAAATGTGCCCTAATTGCGTTTGATTTCGGCTGAAAATGTGCCCTAATTGCGTTTGATTTCTGCTGAAAATGTGCCCTAATTGCGTTTGATTTCTGCTGAAATGTGGCCCAAATTGCGTTTTTATTTTCTGGTGTCTGGGGTAACTGTTGCTGCATTTATTATTTAATGGTCATAGTTGGCTATATTTGCTGTGCTACGGTTAAGCTTCGCCCATACAATGTCATGGCCGCGCCAATCTTTCGGCGCGCTACGCGCGCCTCAATCACCCCAACATCCATTTTTTCCCCGCAAACAGCCCCGCCCCAATCCGCCCTCCTGCTCCACCCACATGTCATGGCCACGCCCACTTATGCGGGATAGCCACACCCATTTTTCGCCGCGGCGCGCTTCGCGCGCCGCAGGATAGGGTCTCTTGCTACAGTCCGCTTGGGGCCACAAAAACCTTAGCTGCACCCCTGGCCCTGCCTTTGCCTCACATTGGGACTGTATCTTTTCCACTCATATTGAGCCCTGTTGACTATATTGATCCTATGGATGCTACTACTTCTCTATGATGCAAGGGAAGTTTCACATGACTTATGCTGTGGTACATCAAGCGGATATTGTCATGCTATTACTCTGCTACAACCATCCATCTTCATTTAGATATAGTTGCCTGCTTTTGGACAGGAACTAAAAGTCAGTCTTCTACTGACAGTGTCAATTATATTCAGGACTGTGTGTACACATACATCTTTTTTGTCATCTGATGCTACTAGGCTTGAACTTCCTACTGCATAACGGTTGCCTGCTTGTGGACAGGAACTTGGAGTGCTGACACTGTATCATCTGGTCCTATCTCTACATCTTGTATGTGACATGTGGTTGCCTCTGGATACTTACATGCCTATTATGGTCAGCCTGTGAATGGGAACTCTGAAAGCCAGCATTACATCAAGCTGCACTTTTGATTTTTTTTCTACATGTACTCTATGCACCTATAGTTGCCTGCTTGAAGACAGGAACTTTAACCCAGTCAAGTATCATCTTCTGCATCCTTACATGTTTATGTAGCATCCTCGTGTACTAGTAGTTGCCTGCTTATGGACAGGAACTATAAGACAGCTGCACTTTTGTACGGTCATTAAGGACTCTTTTTCCTCCTCTATAGCCTCTATGGATTATGCTTGTTGAACTATTGGCGACTCACATGCTGAGAGCATGTGCAAAGAAGTTATACTGATAATATGTTATAACACTCCTTTTCTCCCTCAGCTGCCCAGATACTCAGACCTTCACCTGTATGCTTTATATACATGTTTTAATGCATATTAATAAATTAATTATTTTTATATCATTTTCTGTAATACTTTTTGGCTCATTGAGTTTTGACTTGGGTGCAGATGGGTTCTGCTTCTTTTTCTTGCCAATTTCAACCCTAGTCACTCTGAGTCATATAGACTTTTCAAATGTATGTTTATATAGCTAGTAGTGGATTGGTGTTGGATGAATCGTACATACAATTTCATTGTAAATTCTTGTTATGGTCGGTGGTGCTGTTGAGAACTCTGTAAATGCATTGTGGTCTCATAGCAAAATATCTTGGCCTGAAAATTAGTGGATGGTATAAACGTATGGGTTTTAAATGCACTGATATAAATTAGCAATAGGTGATTTTCAACAGAATTTATTTCCCACAATGCAATGAGGTTCACAGACTTAAAGGACAACTGAAGAGAGAGGTATATGGAAGCTGCCATGTTTATTTCCTTTTAAGCAATACCAGTTGCCTGGCAGCCCTGCTGATCCTCTGCCTCTAATACTATTAGCCATAGCCCCTGAACAAGCATGCAGCAGATCAGGTGTTTCTGACTTTAAAGTCAGATCTGACAAGATTAGCTGCATGCTTGTTTCTGGTGTTATTCAGATACTACTGCAGAGAAATACCAACTGGTATTGATTAAAAGGAAATAAATGTGGCAGCCTCAGTATACCTCTTACTTCAGTTCCCCTTGAAAACTGTCAGGGCCATGGGGGAGGGGTTTAACCACAATATCAGCTGTACAAATGTCCCTGATGATCTATTTGAAAAAAAGGAAAATATTTATTGTGGGAATCTGCTACTTATTGGGATGAAACTCCTTTCTAACATGCTTTTTCTAGCAGTTACATTCATTCTGAATTGTTCTTTAAATTCTGGTCATCTTGATGTGAATGAAAATCCCTATTGCCAAAAATAGTAAAATATTTCCTTTTGCAGAGAACCAGAACTCAATGCCTGATAAACACCATTAAAAATGTTAATAGATTAGACTTCCAGTTTGAATTCCTTTATTGTACTGCCTTATGACTCTGAATGTATGAATGTTAGACTGCTGAACTCAGTTCAGTATACATGACAATTCTTTTTCTTCTTCATAACTTAGGTTTAGCAGTGGACAGTTCTCTAGTCTTAATGGAAATATACAATCTCATTTGATTTCATATAGTTGTACAGGAAGGTTCAACATATTTATTTATTCAGTTTTACTCACTTCTTATCAGCTGAAGTACTGCCTGTGTGGATATGGGTAAGGAATGAAATTAGCATCTGGAAGTGATCTAAAAAATGCTGCCCTAAAAGACTGTAAAATTTTATTGAACATTTCTATCCAGCACTGCCTGGTATTAACCTGATCCCTTGTGTGAGCTACGTTTCAGCGCGAGAGGCCTCATCGCTACACACGATACCATTGTTCCAATTAATAGTTTCTACAGTGAGATCTGTAGCATTCATACATGTTACTTCTGAGGTAACACAGGTTGCTGAGTACCAAGTTTTAACTCTGTGTGCAACTTTTTTTTCAACTCAGTGAAACTTTGAATATTTGGCACATAACTATCATATGTTTCAGGTAAAAGTATGAGATTATCTCAGTATTAAGTAGGTGTGTTTTTCTCCTCAGGCTGGCTTTGACTAATCTAGCTGTTTGGTTTTGCTGTGTTGTTTTGTCCTCACTGGACTTATTGTGTGGCATGTTCTGCTGGACTAATGCTGCCATTGATGAGCTGTTATCGCGTTTCCCCAAAAATAAGACATCCCTGAAAGTAAGCTCTAGCTGAAATTTCGAGCTTGCTCGAAATATAAGCCCTACCGCGAAAGTAAGCCATTGTGGCGCTTATTTATCCATGTCCTCTGTAGTGTCTTCCACTGTCCCCCATGTATCCCCTGTGTCTTCCATTGTCCTTCATGTGTCCCTGTGTCTCTCGCTGTCCCAGTGTCCTTCTGCCAGTACATCCTCCTCTTTGCTACGTTGCTCCCATGTCCCCCAATGTCCCCCAGCTCCATGCCATGCTGTGTCCTTAGCGCAGCTTCAGCTTATGTTGGAGAAGTATGGAAACTTATGTTTATATTTGAGCCGATGATCTTGTGGGCGGGACCATGGTTCTGCTATTGGGCCAATCACTGCACTCGCTGCTGCTCAAAGAGTGCAGTGATTGGCCTAATAACGGAGCTATGGTCCCACCTCGGGACTCACAAGAGTCTCATTATTGAAAATGAGGCACACTGCTAAGGTGGCAAGGCTGAGTAAAATGTAGCCTAAACTTCCTGCGGCTACAGACTCACTTCAACATATAGGGCTCGATTCACAAAGCGGTGCTAACCCAGTTAGAGACTTTAGGCGTGATAACCATTGCACCACACTGGTGAAAAGCCAGTTTAGGCATGATAAGTTTAGATAAGTTTAGATCGTGCGCAAAGTCCCGCACGCAAACCAGCGCCATTAAATTCTATGCGAAGTGCACCCGACTTTGCTAGCACAAAACTTTTGATCAGCTGTGCACTGCGGTGCTAACCCAGTTGGTGCTTAAACTTATCATGCCTAAACTTATCACGCCTAAACTTATCACGCCTAAACTTATCACACCTAAACTTATCACACCTAAACTTATCACGCCTAAACTTATCATGCCTAAACTTATCATGCCTAAACTGAGTTTAGGCGTGATAAAGGGCTTTTCACCAGTGTGCTAACTGTTAGCACCGCTTTGTGAATCAGGCCTATATTTTTAAAGCCCTAATCCTATAAGCCAGAGAACTACTTATCAGCACAATACGGACCACAAGGCCATCATCAGTAAAATTTGTGTAGCTGAAGTAACTATCCCCAGTCCTGTGTGCCTTTCACGGGACCTCTAGGAAAGTTTTTGGTGACCCTGGTACTGGAATTGCATATGAACTGAAAATATTGGCCTCAATTCACTAATGGCTCGTTTCCATTATGCAGCGCAGGAGCCGTGTTTCAGCGCAGCTCTCCGTTACACGTGATTCCCCCGGGGGCGGCGCTTGTGATCCCATTCATTATAAGATTTTCCGCATGCGGTAGAAGTTTGTTAATTTACTGAGAAAGCATGCTTGAATTCACTAAGCCCTGCTTGATCAGTCTCACTAGCTATGGAGCAAGTCAGGCAGGACGCTGTGAGTCTTCCCATAAGTGGAGTTCCTGAGTTGATGGTTTTCTGTCGAGTGCATCCCTGGCATCCCGTTAGATGTGCTGCAGCCACTAGAGGGAGCTCTTCTGTATACCAGTAAACAGATATGCACATCTAAAGAGAAACAGAAAAAGCTTTTTAAAATTTCTTCTTCCCTGCTGTCCTGAAATCCCACCCTTCAAAGTATTGGATCAAATGGGATGAGAAGCAGGGCTGCTGGGCTCACCCTTTTGTCTGCCTGGCTCTCCCTATTGACTGTCTGCTCCATCTGTCAATGTTACCGCTTGGAGAATGTGACTTACTGGCTGGTCAGAGTTGGAGCTAAATACCGAACACTTTCACTTGACTTACCGAATGCTTTAATCTTGTGAATTGCAATCTCTTGATATTTCTTGAGGTGTTTACCGCACAAATTGGTAATTTACCTCACTAGTCTGTAATTTTACTTTTCAGTGTGGTGACATGCTTAATGAATTGGCATTTGGCAAGGTGATCAGTAAAATCAGCTGTTTTCTGCATTACCGAATGCGGTAATGCTTAGTGAATAGATGCCATTGTGTTAAAATGAATTTTTTGTACATAATCTGTTCCCTGCGTTTAGTCCTGGATACTGTGCTGGGCTTTGTTATCTCAAATCACTCATGCTGCAGAAATGAAGCTGAACACTCTGCCACTTGGGAACGCCTATCTGTCCATCTTCACAACAATTAATATCAGGCCAGTGCTAGGGCAGACTGCCCATTTGTGGCGGAGCCTTTGGAACTGGCCTTTCAGCTTCTGTCAGCGCTGGGGCCCTGGCTTGCATGGCTGTAACAGGTGGTGGCAGCACAAAGACGAGAGAGAGAATTTCCCTTGTATTTATTTTTGAACCACTCAATTAACGATCTGAAAAAGATTTGCCGTCTATCCTCCGCCGCGCCCAATGCCGGACTAACATCCAATTACCCACTCATTCATTCCACAGCAATTTTCATGGCTGTTCCAGATATTTGCATTTAAATACTAAGAGACAGCTTCTCGAGGCGCTCTGCCTCACTAATTGGCTGGAAGGATGCGGAGAGCTTGCGATAATTAATGTACCTGATATTTCAGGTTCAGACCTTACTTCTGCTCGCTATGTATTTATGACTTGATAAATGATCGAAATGCCCAACCTTTAACTGTGCTCCATATATATACTGGAGGCATCAAGAAGTGCAAGGCACTCAGCCATTTAATGCCTTTTCTCCCTCTCTCTCGATTGAGGAGTTTAATAGTTTTTGCAGCAAGGCAAAGTAGCAAATAGTTGAAGGATTTTTACAGTCAAACTTGGTCTGTAATTGCATACTTAATATGCAACATGATCTAGTTTATTTTATAAGGCACAGCTTCACCCCGGGAGGAAAACCTCAGCGTGAGCTCCAAAATAACCTGAACAACCTTATAAATCTTTAATGAAACAAGAGCGGCATTTTGTATACCCCCTTTGAAATGGGCTATATGCATCTCTCTGAAGTTCACATTTCATGGACTGGAAGCTTTCAGAGTCAGAGAATGGCTGGGAGATGCCATATTTATAAAAGATGCATGTAGTGCGATGGTGCGGAGCCCAGAACGCATTGCTACGCGGAGACAGGTGCAGCCATTAGCGGGTATTAATCACAGATGGGTTATTAGGAGTATTGCTGAGCTAAATTATCCAGGATGCTTTTTTCCCGACTGCTGATGTTAGCTAAGCATCATGGGATATGTAGTCGAAAGCTGAAACTGTTAATGTTTATTTTATATAGAGCAGCATTTGAGTATGTAGGTGTTGTATATCAACTGAATGAAAGTGGAACTGTACTGACAATAACGTAATGAATACAATTGCTTTTTTTTTTTTTTTTTTTTTTTTTTTTACAATATTATGTTACAAATGATTTAATCAGTATTTGCCCATTGCCCTATCCTCGCCCTGATTTAAAATCTGAAATTTGACGGGTGGCAACATCTTTAGTAGTGCTGTCAGGTGCAGCTCTGAAGAATGTTTGTATACGCAGTGTTGCAAAGCTAGTAGCAAAAAGACCTGGTCTCCCAGAATGCTTTGGGAGGAGAATTCCACATAGCTAAACACCATAGGCTGCAGTCTCACTGGAAGGGCAGGACCAGGGCCGTTTCTTGGGCAGTGTGGGCAGGGCGACCGCCCTGGGCGCACACCGGCAAGTAGAAGGGGGGCGCAGGCAGAAGGATATAACCACTAGGGAGCTGGTGACGCGCGGTGCAGCCAAATGGAAGAAGAAAGAAGATTACCAGCGTGATCACCTTTCTTGACTCCTCCTGGGCTACCTGCGCCTGACGTCAAGTCATCATCCTGTCACCACCTTGTGATAACACCTGATGTCCTGTAATAGTACTGCAGGCTGTCAGTGCGCGGCGCCCATGGAGGAGTCGGCTTTTCAGGCTCTCTTTGCTTGTGTGTTCTCCTGGTCCCTGCTTCCTCCTGGATGAGTGGCTGGTCACTAGTAAGTAGGCAGATCAACATGTGACCTGCGGCTGTGTGTCCACAGGGGAGGGGGGGGGGGGGGCGCGCAATTCTTACAGCCTCATCCTGGGTGCAATTTAGCCTTGAAACTGCCCTGGGCAGGACTACATAGCATTATATATATATATATATATATATATATATATATATATATATATATATATATATATATATATATATATATATATATATATATATATATATATTAGTGTTTCTAATGCGAGAACTAAGATAATTGACATAAAAGCGGGTATCCTGAATACTTTGCTACATTCTTCTGCATAGGGTGCCTCTTTAATGTATAATTCTGCTGTCTTATTGGAAAGCAGCTATAATTGTACAATTCGCTAAATATAAAGTTGCACAAAGTTTGATACATATTTCCATGTTATGGTGTGTTGCATGCAGATAAGTACAAGCAGTAATAAAATAGGTTATGAATATTTATATCCCACCCAGTTTGGTGATGATGTGATTGTTCACAGTTCATATACTTTACATTGGATGTTGAAGCCACATATGTTTTTATGCTACTTTTATAAACGGGGAACACAGGACAACTTTTATTGGTTGCGCAAAAAAAAAAAAATATTTCTTTTACATCCTCCTTTTGGAAGGTTCTCTTGTTGTTCTGTCTCAGACTCTCACAACTACAATAAGCTTCCCATGACAATAATAGATTGGTAATTTCTTGGTCAGAGGGCAAATTAGCAAAATTTGATCACTATAAAATGACCCTAAGGCAGGGGTGTCAAACTCAAATACAAAGTGGACTGAAACTGCACACTGGGACCTAATTGTGGGCCAACCCTAATAAAGTTCCCAGGTGTCTAATGGCCCCATCTAACCTCTATACAGTCCCCTGGTGTCTAGAGACCCCCCACCCTCCCCTATACAGTTCCCAGGTGTCTAGAGGCCCCACCCTCCCCTATACAGTTCCCTAATGTTTAGTGCTTTCCCCTACTTCCCCTATATGGCTTTCCTGGTGTTCTAGGACTTCACCTTCAATATGGCTTCCCTGGGGGTCTGGAGTGGGCCAAACGCTATGCAAAGTGGGGAAACCACTTGAGGCCCAAATTTAATGGCTCTGAGGGCCAGATTTGGCCCACGGGCCGGAGTTTGACATGTATGCCCTAAGGTGACCAGCCAATGCATTGGTCACTTGAAATTGCAAGGGCCCAATTGAATGGGCCCTATGCCCATCAAAGTGGTGCCAAAAATGTCAAGCAAGTGTTTGATACAAACCCCATTTTATTTATTGAAGCCTACACCATGCTCTACTTTCAGTGGGGTGAACTACCTTTAGTAATCTATTTTGCTACATAAGAAAATACCTGCACAGATCAAGAGCATTTTCAACACTTTGACTAATCCATTGGCTGGCAGCAAACTTAGCCACCTCCGTATCACAGTCTTTGGTTGAAAGTCTGTAGTATGATTGCAAGCATTGTAAACAAACTGAACCAAAATAAGGTTTGCCATGAATCCTTTCAATGAACAGGGCTGAACTGAAGAGATTGCCATTTTCTCACAAATTGGGGAGTTTTTCATTGTAAAGTGGCAGCAATCTTTTAAAGAGGAACTTTAACCAAGGATTGAACTTAATGCCAATCAGTAGCGGATAACCCCTTTCCCACGAGATCATCAGGGACATCTGTATGGCTGATATTGTGTAAAAACCCCTCCCACAGTGTGATGTCATGACCACGGTCCTGACAGTTTGCTGTCTGTGAACCTCGTTGCATTGTGGGAAATAATGGCTTTTTCCAACTGCCAAGCAAGCATTATCTCCCTCTGTGCATAGAACTCTCAGCAACAAACATTCTGTACAGATCACCTGGCAGGACTAAAGATGTCACCACCAGTGATACATTTCAAAATGTAAGTCAGGAAGAGGAAAGATTTTACAATGGGTGAAAACTGCCTAAATAATCTATAAATGAATATTGTAAAAAAAATAAGCAATTGTATTCATTATTTTCACTACAGTTCCTCTTTAGAGCCAACCGGAAGAAAGGAAACTCACTTCAGGCTTCCTACTTATCTGAGTAAAGGGAAGCTCGTCGCTGCAGCGCCTTTCCCGGTTGTAGCTTATGTTACGAGTGGGTGGTACATTATGTTAAGAATTATTTTATTCTAAATGCATTGTAATGGGAATAATTGAGAAAAAATGGAAAAAATCATTATTTCTCAGTTTTCGGCCGTAATTAAAATCCACACATTTTATTTTCCCATTTTTCCCGGTTATTGCAACGTTAAAATTATATCCCTAGTATAATGTATGGTGACAATATTTTATTTGGAAATAAAGGTACATTTTATCAGTTTTACATCCATTGCTATTTTTTAGCCCATACATTTCTAATAATATTACCCTTTTGACATACATATTATTATTATTTTTTTTAATTTCCTAAGTCAGTAGATGTAATTTTACTATTTGGCCACAAGATGTCCCCGCTGAGCAAATCCCTGTGTAGCATACAATTACTCTACATAGGAAACAATGCATTGCTACATTGTAACTAGGGAAGTGACGCAGGATTCATAAATCTAACGATCAGGTGGGAGAAATCGGTGATGGAAGGATGCACGGCACCTCTATTTAAGAATAAACACTGTTTTTGAACAAAAACCGTGTTTATTCTTGGCGGACATGTACGGATTGGGACAGGGGACTTTTGTCCCTTTGCAACCAATCCCCCCTGCTCCTGGCAACAGCGCGATTGCGGGCATCTACCCGCATGATTGCCTGCAAACCCCCCTAAACTGCAGGGACGTGACTAGCACATTATGAAGCTCACGTCCATGCAGCATAAATGGTTAAACCTAACCCTACTCTCACACAGAACCCTACAGTGGTGGTGCCTAACACTAAAAACCCCCTGGTAGTGCCTACCATGCGGCTATGTAGGTAAATTTAGGTGCCCGATTACCGGCAAGAGGGGCCATTTGTTGTGGTCAGGCTTGCGGATTACTACATTGCAGCATTGCATAGTGCGCGTTCAATTTCCAACCCTATGCCGCTAAATGCAGCTTTTATCATAGGTGCCTATGGCTGCACTGGTTTTTTCCGTAAGGGCTGCTGCGCCCTTTTTTCCTGCTTCAGAAATGTACACTTTATAGTTGTGAGTCAAGCCATAGAAAACTGATCTAAAACTGACAGAACAGGTCTGGACTGGAAAAGTACAGCTTTAGGTGTGAACCAAGTCAAGGAGAACTCGTACACAACTGAGGCCAACTGTAAAAAACTGACAGGACACCTTCTTATGTGTGAACCCAGCCTTACTCCATATTTATTGAGAAGTGTTTTATAACGGTATAACCATTTAATTGGAATAACCTCTAATTGGTAGGTTACCACAGATCTCAGACAGAGGTGTACGGATGATCATACTGGGACGTCAGTCTCGGCTCCCATGGTTGCTGGTGTTGTTGCTCTGGCACTGGAGGCAAAGTAAGTTGGCGCATTCTAGAGATACCTTTGGGATCATGCACCTGCACTGTCATCACATAGAATGAGATGCATGTTTTGTGGCTTTGGACTGAGCTTCAATCCATAATTATACTGAAATTTTCTTGTGCAAGATCATGAGGGTAAACCAGTATTCCACACTTGTCAAAACAGCAGCATGAAATGGGAAAAGAACACAAACATTTATTTCATGCAGAAAGAATGGCACAATTTTCTTGTAAAATTCCATTTCATCAGCTCCTGTTGTAATATAATTTCTTGTGGGCATTTGTAATGTTGACTTTCAACAAAGGTATATGCATACAAATTACAGGCCTGACCCTAGAAACCTGTCAAACTCTAGAATCATATATCAGCTGTTACATAACAAAATATCTCTTGCTACATTACACATCTTATGGGGGATACTGTAAATCAAGTATGTTGCATTAATATCCATGACTTCATTTTCTTATTACAGAAGCTTAGACAACTGGTAACACACTTTGTCCCTATGTTATGACAGAGCAGGAAAATGTGTTTAATGTTCAATAGCTGCAATGCCACTACTCTTGATCTAGTATTGACTTACTGTCATGCCTATTCTTTCTTTCTTATTGCCTTCTGCATACAAGTTTTGCTATAAATTTAGTCTTGTTTGGAAAATTGTAATTTTCCTCTGACCCATCGTGACCCATGGGTCAGCTGGAGAATTGCTTAGACTTGTGCTGAAAATGTTCTGTCAGCTGTGGCAACATATTCTGTAGTCTGTGAGGTTATGAAACGATGAAGAATTTGGCTCTCATGGTTTTAATATAAATATTCTGTTATGCAATCCTCTATTTTTTCGGGAAGTGCTTAGTTCTAGTAATTAGTAGCTCTCATTCTGGGACATTTCTCGTGCAGCCCGATGCTGAACTGGAGGGACGTCCAACATCTTCTGGTGAAGACGTCACGATCTGTCCACCTCCGGGCCCTCGACTGGAGAACAAATGGAGCCGGGCGCAAAGGTCAGAGAAGTCAGATGATTGGCCTTACGTTGCATTGCATTCTGGGATCATTTGGCTCTCTTCCTCGCATACTTTGAGTGTGTATTTCATTGAACTGCTTTGACCTGACTGAATGAAACACTATCCATATTTTTTCATTGAGAATATTTAGCATAATTCGCAACTGTGAACCCGTGTTACAGAAGATTCAGCTGATAAAACAATAGTATTTCCAAGAAGCTCAATGTGTGGCCAGTGAACGAGTCAAACAGAGCACATTCGGCTTCAGTTACATAAATCCTAGAAGACAGCAGATTCTGGAGACTGCCTGAATCTGCAGGAACTAAGCTGTACTGGAACCATTATGATGGATCACATTCAGCATATTGCTTTCATTCTGTTAGTGATCTCTTAAGTGCAGCTGTCATTTTTAGTAGGAAATATGCAGAAAATGTGTGTAACCGGAAAGAAAGGCAATAGAACAAGTATGTCCTGAATAAATAAGGTGTAGCAATAAAGTTTTTTTTTTCTTCCCCTTTTACCGTGTGTGAAAGTGAATTAAGCCCTGCTTATCGGCTAAGTAAGCCAAACCAAACTTTAGTCTTGCCAATTTTCTATAAATTGAATCCCCTAGAAGCACTTGCTTTATAAGGACATTATAAGTAATGTTCTAATGAACTGAAGGAAAAATACAGTGATAAGGAGTTACCAGCTGCCAAAAATCTAATGATATGCTGCCAATTGGAATATTTCATGGAGGCAGTATGAGAGCTGCCATTGAAAACTTGTTTCAAAGTTACAAGCTGTAGGGTTTTCAACAATTTTGCTTCATCTCTGAACAGGGCCGGTGCTACCATAGAGGCAAAGGGGACAATCGTCCCAGGGGCCCCTGTGTACTGCAGGATCCCCAGGTCTCCCTCTGACTTGTGCCTCCGGTGCTGATTTGTCAGAACCCCATGGTGCCTGCACTGTCTTTGACGGGATAGGCGAGTTGGTATCCTGACAGAGGTATCCCTGCACTGTCTTTGTCAGGATACCTACTTGCTTATCCCGGCATGCAGCTCCATTCATACTTCCTTTCTTCATCCCTGCTGGCTGCCTCTTCTCCATGACCAGTCATTGCACAATCACAGGCAGCTGAGATGAAGACAGAGATCATGGGTGGAACAGCAGGCCGGGATAGTTGAGTCGGTATCCTGACAAAGACCGTGCAGGGGCTGTGGGGGACACAGTAAAGTTGAAGGAGGAGGTATGGGGATCACAGCAGCTTGCTCAGGGGTATTAATATGTTGAGGGAGGGGGCAAGTGGACCTCCAGGTTAAATTTACCGTAGGGCCCCATTGTGGCTTGAACCGGCCATGTCTCTAAAGGTGGCCATACAATGCATAGACGGTAACACAATATGGCATACAGACCGATCCCTCGCTGATCTGGATCTGATCAGAAGGGGATACATTACTCCACACACTGCACATAGTTTTAATAGATCTCATGCTGAATCTGCTGAACCACAATGTTGCACTGTTTGATAATGTTGCACTGTTTGATATAGTGCAGTGCTATTTGCCATCGATCTGCCGCTGCTGCTCCCATGTCCCCAATTCCATCCAACTGATAAAGGTTGAAGTTTCGAGGCCTGCTATAGATTTCTGGAAGATTTGATAAATCTGCTGGGAATCGATGTGGAAAATCGAACCGTGTATGGCCTATTTTAGTTAGTTGCTTACACTGGGAGAAGACATGTTATAGCCTCTCGTTGTTTTAATACATATGATAGTAAATCTGCATTAATTAACAATGCACAAACGTTTGTGTGTTGAATGTCGCTATTCCAGCTATTATTACATTGAAATTGCTTGTCTGGCTTCTGGCTGGCTGTATCCAGCTTCTTGCCAGAAGAGTGGGAGTTCCTTCCCCAGCACAAACCAGATCCCCTGATCCAGCCCACTTCCTCACATTGCTAAGGGCCCGTTTCCATTCCACATGAATCGCGGCTGCATGCTGCAATCCCCATAGCCATTCATGGTACGGCTATAGCAGTTTGGCCGCGGATTTGCATCAGAACAGGTGTTGTCCCATTCAGAAACGGACGCTGCACCCCAATGGTAATGCAGTCTAATGGCTGGTTCACACTGTGAGCTATTGTGCTCTGTTTGAAATCCCTAAGCACTTAAAACTGGCCAGCACTGCAACTTTGTACTAACAATGCCCTGCCTGTTAGAAAAATGCATTCCTCAGTGTTCTTTTAACACAATGGGGAATGGTATTGGGATAATGTAAACTTATACACCCTACCAGTGACCTTAGCTTGTTTAAAAACGGGCTAGGTCCGTCTCCTGTCGGACTCAAAGCACTCAAGAGCTGCAGCCACTGGGATGCGCTCAAGAGGCCACCCTGCAGTGTTAGGGAGTCTTGCCTTGACCTCCTTACTGAATAGGTACTGACCCTAGCCAGGATTCAAACCCTGGCCTCCCATGTCAAAGGCAGAGCCCTTAATAGTCCGTGAGGAGCTGAGAAGGGGACACCAGACAATAGGCCTGAACGATTTTAGGAAAAAATTGAATTGAGCGATTTCTGTCTGAAATTGCGATTTCGATTCAATTCACGATTTCCTTCAAATCAAGCTTTGTTCCCCCTCTGTGCCTGTTTGTTCCTCCTCTGGCCCCCTGTCTCTCTTTGTGCCCCCTTTGCCTCTTTATGACTCCTCTGTGTCTCTTTCTTGCCCACTTTGTGTCTCTGTTCCCACTCTCTCTGTGCCCCCTCTGTGTCTCTCTTTGTGCCCTCTCTGTGCCCGCTCTCTCTGTGCCCACTCTGTCTCCTCTGTCCTCCAAGTTCTGCATCAGTTCTGGACATAGCTTCAAGCACAAATCCAGCGATGCCCGTCTATCCAACCTCCTGCAGGCTCTAATGCACGGAATACTTCCTGTATGTCATGTGACATACAAGAACATGGAGTTTTGCCAAGCACAAGAGCCGGGGATAGTGGACGGACAGCGTTGGACTCGTGCGGAAGGTATGTCCAACGCTGCTGATGCTGCGGGCCGCACGCGCTGGGACTTTGGGGAAGTTTGAAGCCACTTCTTCAAACATCCTCATGTGGAAATTACGTGATCGCGATAATTGCTGCTTTGACGATTCTGAAATTTTGATCTTGGTGATCACGATTTCGGTTTAAATTCGATTTATCTTTCAGGCCTACCAGACAACCTTATGTGGATGATTATGAAAAGAGGGAGGAGTATGGGCAGCACAGTGGCGTAGTGGTTAGCTCTCTCGCCTTGCAGCGCTGGGTCCCTGGTTCGAATCCCAGCCAGGGCACTATCTGCAAAGAGTTTATATGTTCTCTCCGTGTCTGCGTGGGTTTCCCCCGGGCACTCCGGTTTCCTCCCACATTCCAAAAACATACGGATAAGTTAATTGGCTCCTCCTAAAATTGGCCCTAGACTACAGTACTTACACTACATAATATAGACATATGGCAATTTTAGGGATTAGATTGTGAGCTCCTTTGAGGGACAGTTAGTGACAAGATATATATACACTGTACAGCGCTGCGTAATATGTCGGCGCTACATAAATACTTAATAATAATAATAATAATGGACAGTTCAGACTGCTGCTCAGTTCTACCATGCTTCATCTGACGTTAAAGTGTACCAGAACTGTAAGTAAAGATTAGTAGTGAAGTAATGGTGGGTGCTCTCTTATGTAAGGAATTGCCCTTCTCTGCTTCCGGTGTTCCTTCCATTCTATGTTTAACTTGCTTATATAATCCAACTGCAACAAATTTGTCCCAGAAGAGCCCACAGCTGCATATATGCGAGGTCACCAGTGATTATTTTTACTACAGTTCGCAAACTCACACATGCTCACTGCAAATGTGCTCGTTTACGGCTGCAGGCGCTAGCAGTTGTGATCAAAACCTAAGGAACCGCGAACGGGAAGAGCACGGTAGGTTAGGAAGCTCACGTTCGATTATAAAGTTATAAGCGCTTCCACCACTAACTTATTTTTAATTCTACTCTCAATTTAAGTTTGCTTTAATATGGGAACAAAATTTTAGCAAGCCTTGAAAGTCAGTTAAAGTGGACCTGAACTCTTGCACAGGACAGAAGGAAAACATAGAGAAATGCACCCTGTATGTATTTAGAGAGTTTAGCCTTTCTAATTCCCCCTCATCTGTAACAAATCACAAGTGTAATTTGATCTCTCAGCTGTGTCCGCTCAGGAATCTCCCATGCGACGGCAAAGCAACTACTTTGTAAACACAGGATGTTAACAATATGCCTGCTTCCATAAAAGCAGGAAATGTACTCACTGCAAAATTATTGCAGGATTTGTATCAGCTGTAACAAAGAAATATTTTTCTTTAAAGTTTATTATGCTCTTGTGTATCTTTTAGAGCAGAGAGGAAGTTCTGAGTTCAGGTCCGCTTTAATACAAATTTAATAATGCAAAAATGGTTGCAATTCACCAGGGTACAGGAGCCAGGCCAGTACTACCCCCAGGACTACCCCAATATCATTGTAAAAAAATCACACCCTTTACGTTGTTTCATCATTTACTGTTGTGTGCCAGACTTTTAGGAGAGTAAGGACTGCAATGTATGATGGGAAAGGCCAGATTTGTCAGACTTTTATTCTTTTCAGTCAGCCATCTTTATGGCTTTGGATTGGTGGATGCCGAAGCTATGGTTGTTGAAGCCAAGAAATGGAAGACCGTTCCAGCCCAACATGTCTGTGTAGGAGCATCAGACCGCCGGCCAAGGTAAGCCCTGATTTTGACGTCCCGATTTTAACTAAAAATGTTGCGTTTGGCTGTGATATGGCAACAGAGATGGTCAGTGAGTTGCAATTCTGGCTTGCATGCAGCTTTAATGTAAATTGTATGCAGCCTGGAATTGGACCACTCAAATGCACTTCCTGCTCATTTGGATTGCCCAATTCCAAGCTGCATATTGCTTGCATTAAACTTGGATGCCAACAAGAAGTAGTAGACTTTTAGTGACCATTTCTGTAGGGGATTACTTGATATCCACTTCTGTTTACCTTCCACCGATATCTCCACCATTACTTTGGGGCCAACCACTTCAGTCATATTTGGCACCCAAATTGCCCACTCGGTGACGCTATAGTCGCAACTAACATTGCAGTCTATGGTGGCGCCCAAATTTTCAAGAAGGCGTCCAAATTTGCTGCTTTGATCGATTTTGCTCCTTACAAATTGCATGAAATTTGTATGCAAACCTAAATTATTAGCACATCATTGACCAGCTCTAGTGCTAACCAATTCCAAATGCTATAGCTTTAGGCTTGGAGATGGCTAATGAAAATGAACACCATAAATGTAGATATTATATTATATTTTCCTATAGCAGATGATAATGGCAGTGGGTTTAATGCACTACTTTAGCAAAGTTATGATTTGTGACCAGGTCCTTGAAGTGTATATAGGGCCGGATTTAGGCCATGGCCTAGGGCACCACCGGAGTAAGGGCACCAAAGCAGCAGTATAAACTGGTTCAGCGTTTTCAAGCTTGCAAATGCTGCAATGCAGGGAGATCAGGCAAGACCGTGGTACTCTGCTGCTGGCCGCCTGTGCAGCAGCCATCTTGCTCTCTGTGCACGCTTGCATTGTGGCTGGCAGCTATAGACTTGGGCTGCATTGGAGATGGAAAGTATAGGAAACTTCTGCACTGGAGACGAGTGGAGAAATGAGTGACACTGATGGCTGCTGCGGTGTGAAGGCGAGCAGGCTAGCTATACTGAAAGGGGACGGGGAGGGATTAAGGGATTCATCTGGCTGCTTATGCTAAAGGGAAAAGGGTCATCAGGCTAACTATACTGGAGGGAAGGGGGAGGGTTCAACTCGCTACCTATATTGAAGGGGGGCGGCTGGTGACAGTGGCCTTGGGCAGCAAAGAGTACAAATCCGGCCCTGAGTGTATACTGAAATGCAGGCTTTCTGAAAATGAATAAGTACTGTGTGTGCATGTCCCTTGCCTTCCATGTGAAAATGCTGAGGCTTTTGGTTTAGTTATTACTTTTCTTCATAAGGTGGAGAGCATGGGAGTTCTGGACTGTGGTAGAGAGAGACGTGTGTGTGTGTGTGTGTGTGTGTGTGTGTGTGTGTGTGTGTGTGTGTGTGTGTGTGTGTGTGTGTGTGTGTGTGTGTGTGTGTGTGTGTGTGTGTGTGTGTGTGTGTGTGTGTGTGTGTGTGTGTGTGTGTGTGTGTGTGTGTATGTAGGCAAAATGTGGAGATGTCACCTGCACTGCCTAGGGGGATGGCCTGACACCTGAGGTAAATATCACTGTGTTCTATGTTGCTGAACAAAAATGTCATCACTGAAGGACAATAAAGGACAAACTCTCGCCAGAAACGGGACTCTGGGTACTGGCATCGTTTGATAAAGTCCTCCTGTATTAGACAGCGTTATGTATAGAGCAATCTCTCTCTTTTCTCTAGGGCCAGCTGTACCTGTGCCCAGTATCTGGTAAAATAAACAAAAAATAGAAACTTTTAGTTTGCATTTAGGTTTTACTAAGGATAAAAACATTTTAATTTTACTGACCTTGTTACTCCGCTTATTGTACAGCTCATTAAAGGGGAACTGAAGAGAGAGGTATATGGAGGCTGCCATGTTTATTTCCTTTTAAGCAATACCAGTTGCCTGGCAGCCCTGCTGATCCTCTGCCTCTAATACTATTAGCCATAGCCCCTGAACAAGCAGATCAGGTGTTTCAGACTTTAAAGTCAGATCTGACAAGACTAGCTGCATGCTTGTTTCTGGTGTTATTCAGATACTACTGCAGAGAAATAGACCAGCAGGGCTGCCAGGCAACTGGTATTGATTAAAAGGAAATAAATATGGCAGCCTCCGTAGACCTCTTACTTCAGTTCCCCTTTAACATATATCAAATGAATCCTTCTGACCTGGGACGCTCACAGAATATTACCGCAAAAGCTGTTAAAATACAGATAGTACACCTGAACAAATTAGGAACCAGCGGTCTCTGCCCCCTTAAGCACCAGAGACCGCAGATACAATAACGACGGAATCCCGACGAATCGCTGCATATGCCCGCTGTCACCGCCGCACGCCGGGGTCCTCAGGACATCCACTCTGCCGTCTATGATGGCAGAGCTCCTGTGAGCCGGTCAG
This sequence comes from Hyperolius riggenbachi, assembly GCF_040937935.1. Lineage (NCBI taxonomy): Eukaryota > Metazoa > Chordata > Amphibia > Anura > Hyperoliidae > Hyperolius > Hyperolius riggenbachi. The sequence continues at coordinate 147,210,843 of NC_090648.1, forward strand.
GGGCCACTTTCATTGGCTCCTGACAGTGTCTATCAACGTAAGCCTATGGGAGTTGCTTACATTGATAGACATGGCCAGGAGTCAATTAAATCAGCTCCTGACCGGCTCACAGGGTTCTGCCATCATAGACACAGGCAGCAGGGCTGGTTCTAGTAACAATGGGGCCCCAGGGCAAAATTAGCCCGGGGGCCCGCCAACAGACACCCCTCGACCAAAAAGCGGCATTATGGTCACTTTTATGGTCACTTTGTTGCAGCCAGGTTTCCCTCCTTGGCCCCTGAGCCGGCTGCGGACCCTCCCTCCCAATCACATCCAAACCTAAATGTGCTCCCCGGGGCCTTGCAGAGTCTTTGACAGTGTAGTGTCTCACCTGTCCAACAGCACAGATGAGATGCTAATCTGCCAAAGGCTGCAGAGGCCCCAGGGAGCAACAATTAAGATGGGAGGAGACACCTTGGGGGCCCCCTTTTCCTCTATGGTAGCACCGGCCCTGCCAGGCAGAGTAAGTGAGCTGTGATGGGACACGGCGGGTTAGGTGCCCCGGGGAATGGGGGGGGAAGGTCTAAAGTTAGTTGCCCACATAGAAGAGGGAGGGGGGAGCGAGTGTTAAATTGAAAATAGGCACCATGGGGGGGGGGGTGTAAGAGTTGGGAGAGGTTGGGTCACAGTAAAATATCAGTAAATACCCATATAATAGGCAGGTTTAAGGAGGAGGGGTGGGGCTTACTGGTGCCCAAGATCCCCCCTCATACAGGGGCTGGTGCAGTGTCTGGGGACGGGCACATTGTGTGCAGGCATCCTGCGACTCACAACCCTGCGCTGCTGCCTGCGCTATGTGCTGCCCCTTCCCCTTTCTCTCCAGGCTACAATTGACTTTGGATGTTGCAGCAGTACAGAGTACAGAGCCAGGTATGAGCACAGCCCTTGTGTCCCTGCTGTGTGCTAGTAAAGAAGGAAGTTCCTGTCTCTTACTCTCTTTACCTTCCATCTCTTTCTCCCCCTCTCCTGATTTAACCGCCCCCCCCCCCCAAAAAAAAAGTTCAACATTGCCTCTGACTAATATTATGTATTTATATTGGACTGATATCTTTCGCAGTACTTTACAGAGTACATAGTCATGTCACTGACTGTCCTCAGTGGAGCTCACAATCTAATCCTATCATAGCCATACTCTAATGTCCTACCATGTATATATTATATTGTGCGTGGCTGAGCGAGACCTTACGCGGGTATTTCACCCCACCTTGAAAATTCTAGTTTTCCCCCTGGATATTTTACTATATAATTGAAGTAGGAGAATATTGTTACATTCTACTACTGGCTATTTCCTGCGCCCTTTCCAATGGGCGCCTTTATCAAATGTACACCTGCTTGACGGACGTTGCTTCGGAGTGCCTAAAAAAAACAGAGCGAGAACTCCCATGTTGACATTGGTAGGAATTACATGCAGCATCCTAGTGTTGCCTTACCACTCCTAACGCCTGATATCTGGAAACTGAGCATGTTCCTCTTGGATCTTGTTTGCCATTTAGGTACAGGTAAGGTGACCTACTATATGCTGGCATAGTGAGTGTGTGTGTCAGCGCAGGTCACAATAACATTTACAGCCACTTTGTTTCAGCTCTCCTGTGGCTGTGGAGAGGAGGATAGATTTCCCAGCTCTTGTTCTCCTTGGCTGAAAGCTCCGTTTGTGAAGCTTCGATCCTGAAGCAAGAGCTGTTCTCGGGAATGGTGTGGCAGATGAGGACATGTTGTGAAATGCCCGGGGTTCACTGAAATATTTACATTTAATCTGGTTAATTTTCAGGTCCCAGCTGAATGCGTGCTAATGGCAGTGTTCATAACGTGCAGAGTGATGTGTACATACTGGAATCTGTTCAAACACAGCGCTAACTCTGATGGGTTAACATAATATTATTCCAGGACCATATATTGCAGCTCTGCAGAGCTCCCAGCGTGGATCCCCAGTCATCACTTCCCTGCTGCCTAATGTGGTTTATAAAGCATCAATACGCTGAAACCAGATTTAAAGCCAACTGTAATATTGTTTATTGTGTTTATGAACACTGTGTCCTGACAACATATTCTGCACTAGTCTCTTTATGCGGAATATGTCGTTGAACATAAAATATCAGTTTGAAACTTTCAAAAAAAAAAGCTTTATTTATTATTATTGATTTATAAAGCGCAAACATATTCCGTGGTGATGTACAAAGTAAGAAACAAACCTGGGTACAACATAATACGGACAATGGTATACACCAATATACAAAATAAAGAGTTGGTACAAAATACAGAGTTGGTAATTACAGTGATAAAATTAATATGAATAAATGTGTAACAAATTCCAAGACACAAAAGGATGATAGAGCCCTACCCCTGTGAGCTTACAATCTAAAATAATGGGGGGGAACAATGCAATAGTGTAGTATACAATATTCATACCAAGAGATGGTGTGCTTTAGGTTATCTAGTAGGAGTACAACCTAGCCAGAGGTCAAAAGGGGAACTGGCCTAAAGATAGAGCGTATGCTTGATGGAAACAGTGAGTTTTGAAGGCACTTTAAAGATCTCCAGGGGATATAAAATTATCAAAGTGCATTGCCCTTTGAGCACAAATTATTACAATTTACACACACATACTTACACTTACTCACTCACTCTCACTCATGCTCCTACATTCTCTTTCACACTCTCTCTCACTCTCTTGGTCTTTCTTTCTCTTCCATCCTAATGCATATAATAGACATTTGATAGGGTGTGTTTTATGGCACACACACACCAACTACGCTGAGTGATTTTCTTGAAATGTTTCCAAACTGAACCTGCTTTGATATCTCTTATTTACTAGTGTGGTGTTCTCATATGCCTACTTTTCTGCAGGTTTATCAGGGCTGACCAGCTGATTCGCACTACAACTCAGACCAACGCCTGTGCAGATAACAGTGCGCAGCACGTGGCCTACCTGGAGCATGTTGTTGTTAGAGTTACCATATCACATCCACGAAGAGGAGACCTACAAATAAACCTCATTTCTCCATCAGGAACAAAATCCCAGCTGTTGGCAAGACGGTGAGATGCTAAAAGGCAAAGCAAGATCCTTTGGACACTTTATTTAAAGCTGAACTTTGTTATTACTATTTATAAAATGGCAACGTCTCATGCAGTGGCGTAAAATAAATAAAGGATCCAGGTTACAAAACAAGACAGATCCTCACTGAAATGTGACAGGAAAAGAGAGCCCTGCCTTTTTAGGTTTACAATCTTAGAAGTGGGGGGACACTGAATAAAGTAGGTATGCAGACTGGAGGAGATGGAAGTTTGTTGCTAGCTAATTGATAGCTGGATAATTTAAGCCCCATCTACACCATACAATTTTTTTGTCCGGTTCGATTTAATTTAATTCATTGATTCGATTTGATTCAATCTGTCATGTCCGATCGGGATTCGATCCGATTCAATTTGACATTGCCAAACAATTTGCCAAACAATGGCAAATTTAATCAAATCGAATCCCGATCGGACATGTCAGATTGAATCAAATCAAATCCCGATCGGACATGTCGGATTGAATCAAATCGAATCCCGATCGGACATGTCGGATTGAATGGAATCGAATCAATGAATCGAATTGAATCGGACAAAAAATTGTATGGTGTGGATGGGGCTTAAGAGTTACATTTTAAGGTCTTTTTTAAAAAGGAACTGTAACCAAGAATTGAACTTCATCCCAATCAGTAGCGGATATCCCCTTTCCAACAAGAAATCTTTACCTTTTCTCAAATAAATCAGGGGGTGGGGTCTGTATGACTGATATTGTGGTGAAACCCCTCCCACAGTGTGATGTGATGACCAAGGTCCTGGCAGTTTGCTGTCTGTGAACATCGTTGCATTGTGGGAAATAACATATTTTTTCCATGTGCCAAGCAATATATATCCCCCTCTGTGCATAGAACTCTGTGACGAACATTCTGTACAGATCACCCGGCAGGACTAAAGATGCTGACACCTGTGAAGAAATTTCAGAATGTAAATCGGGGAGAGGAAAGATTTTACAATGGGCAAACACTTACTAAATCTGTAAATATTCTATAAATGATTATTGTAAACAATAAGCAATTTTATTAAGTATGCTCATTACAGTTCCTCTTTAAAAATTAAAGGTGGTAGAAAGTCGTCAATAGTGAGGAGGTAAATTTAACTTGTGTAGGTCATTGGTGCACCACACAATTTACTGTGTATTTGACTACTTATAGGTAGGATAGGTCAGTTTAACTTCACATAGTGTTAGGATTGATGGCACATACAATTTGCAATAGTTTATTTTGTGTACTGGTAGTCCCTGGTTAAAAAACAAGATAGGGACTGTAGGTTCGTTCTTAACCTGAATCTGTTCTTATGTTGGAACGATGTGCCATCTCTGTCCCCTGTACCTCCTCTGTGTCCCCCCTGTGCCTCCAGTGTCCCCCTCTGTGTCACCTCTGCCCTCTGTACCTGTTTATGCAAGTTTAAAAGCCATTTTTTTCTTAGAATTTTTTTAAAATCAGTTTTCTCAAAAACTACGAGTCCAATTTGAATTTTTTTTTCACTTGTTTCCATGGAAACACAGAATTCATGCCATTTGTATCGGCGGGTTGTTGGTAAGTTGGGGATTCGTAAGTCGTGGACCACTTGTATTTGCATTCAGAGTCACAGCTAATCCACACCGCTCAGACAAATTTACAAATTACAGAAATTCTAGTCAGACACTTAATTCACAGATGTGTAAGCCCAGAAACAATTGTTTGTGGTCTGTGCAGTTAATTGCTGCCGCAGTGAGGGGAAGCTAAATTGAAACTAGTCTGTACTGAAAACTATTACTATTACACTGTTTTTTTTTTAAAGAAAAGTAACCATTCGGTACCCTTTTTGCAGCTAAGCGCAATGGGCAAACACTGATTAATTTTATGAATTAATATTGTAAAAAATATATTTTTTTTTTAATGTAGTTATTTTCCCTATAGTTCTTTTTAAGTCTGTCAATGGCTTGGAGTATGTATCTTCAGCTGTTTCACAGTACAACATCTTTGTCAAACTAAAACCATTGGGGTTAAACCCCACCCATCAAATACCTATAGTGCCACTGCCACATATTAACCACTTTGAAACCCTTGCTACGCTTATCTACTCCCCACAGAACTTTACCTGGGGCTCAGGGGAGTAGATAGGCGTACTTGTGGTAAACAGTGTGCTGTATGCCCAATAAGCTATCTGATTATGTATATAGGGTATCATTTTAACCGTGACAAGTGAGAGAATAGATTTTGTGGTGTTTGACAACTGAGGGATAAGTCATGTGATTTTTTTTTACCGGAAAACTGAATGAAAAGCAATAAAACTGTTATTTTCATGTACTCTATACCCCCAAATAAATACTTGTAAAAACAACAAAAGTGACAGCATTGAAAAGAGAATACATAGTTACCCTAGGGACTTAGCTTTTAAAATATGTATGCCATGAGAGTGTATTACTGTTAATCATGAAGAAAAGGGCTTTTAATTATTGATAGAGTACAATGAGAAAACAAAAAACACAAACCAGAAACTAATATATTTTCGCCATACATTGTACTAGGAACATTATTTAAATGTTGAGATAACCAGGACAAATTAGCAAATAGAATGTGTGTGTTTTACCTATGGTAACATTGTTTATTTGAAAACTATAGTGGATGGAAATGGAGAAATAGTGTATTTTTTCTTTGTTTTTTCTCATTTTTCCCTTTAAAATGCACAGATAATAACATAATTACTAAAAGCAAATATCACCCTCACAAAGCATAATTTGTGGCAAAAAAAACAAGATATAGATCATTTACATCTGATCAGTAGCAATAAAGTTATTGGTGAATGAATGGGAGGAGCGCTGAAATGTGAAAATTGCTCTGGTTTTTAAGCAAAAAACCCTGTGGTGCTGAAGTGGTTAATCCTAACAGTTTCAGAATATCCACCCTTTGTCATGAACATGGACAATAAGATCTGCCTCCTTATCACGTAGACCTCACAATGGCTGGTTTACCTATATTGGCATGAATTATGGAGAACCTCTCATAACTGAAGAAGCCATATAGAAGGGCAGGGGTGCTACTAAGGTTTCTGTGCCGATGGCAGATGGGATGGGAGAGTAGCGCACAGTAACCGTGTGGCACACTTCTAATGGAAGAAATGAGCAACAACCTCTCTTCTCTATCTGGATTGTACTGCATGGTCACTGCACCACCGCCCTCCCCTCTGTTCATGTTGCTGCTGATCTGAGCTCTCTGTGTGAGTGGTAGGAAGACAGTGGCGACCATACAAGTCACAGACAGGGCAGCTCTGGCAACGTGGGAGGCCCAAAGCTGCCGCTTGGTTTGCCTGGGCCTAGCTGCACCGCTGAAGGGGATTGAAAGATCTATTGTATTTTGTAGCCTACCGTACATAAGTTACTTACACGATCTCTAAAAAACTTGATTGTTAAATTCAGAAACACTAATTCCTATGCATAGCAATTTTGTTTTGTTTTGTTTTTTGTTTTTTACATGAGATGAGGATTTGGCAATTCAAAATAGGTGGTGATCTTCAGGGCCTATCCTGTGTCACTGAGTGGACCTTTAAATGATCAGCAGTTTCATTTACCCTGTAATAAGGGATCCTAGGTGACTATACTGTTGGGTTGTTGTTTTACAAGTATTTTCTTGGCCTTTTTCTAGGACGTTTGACTACTCCAACGAAGGGTTTAAGAGCTGGGAGTTTATGACTGTCCACTGCTGGGGAGAAAAGGCTGAAGGCGAATGGATGCTGGAAATACACGACATCCCATCCCAGCTGCGCAATCCAGAGTCTCAGGGTAATGATGTGTGTGGAATGTTTACTGTGGCACGAAGGAATCATTAGGAACACAAACCATTTGCCAACTTTTTATATAAGCCATGAAAAGAAAATCCTGGATTGTTGAGGATATTCCTTATTGTATCCATACAGTAGTGGTCTCATGCAGTGTGCCTCGGAATGAGGAGAAAAGATGCATTACATGAATTAGAACAGACTGAACTGCATGTGAGAAACTTCATGGTTAATAAATACAGTTTTATACCCTTACCACAGAAATGTCTTAAAATGTAATTTTTAATAGTTTTAAAATCGTTAAGTCTGTAAAATTAAATAAACTGTTCCCATAACGTAACTGGGAGAGGGAAAAGAAATTCAGAGCCCTGTGAGTGAGGCTATATAAGTCCTCTTTCCCAGACTGTATCTTATCGAAACACCCCACTATACAATCCAACATGTTTCACCCCATAAAAATAGGGGCTTCCTCAGGGGTACTTTAAGAAAGTGCTAGAGTGTTCAGAAGTGCTATACAGACATTATAAATACATTAGACATGGAAAACAAAAAACAGAAAGTGTGTCATAGCCTCAAGGCTATTACGACAGGCTATGGTTTTATGGTTCCCAAAAAATGCAAAAAAGCATGTATGAAACTTAGGACCAATTTTAAGAGACCAAAGAATATGCATAAACAAGCACATAAGGAGTGGGGTCCAGTCAGACCTGCCACACTCTTTGTGCAACATCTGACGTCACTACGTAAGCTAAACACAGAAATATCAGCAGCTGGTCATTTTTGCTTTTGTCGTCATATGTTCATTTATTAGTGCACTGTGTTTTTGTATCTGTAATATTTATGTGCACTTATGTCACAAGTAAGCCAGAAACATATGTAGATGGTTATAGCATGCTTTTGTTTGTTCCCATGGAAATACAGACTGTATTCTGTATCATTTCTACGCTACGCTATCTTGTTATACGGCATCAGCAGTCATGTGCTGTATATTCCCATTGTGTCCTCTGCTCTCTCCTTGACCATGCTCGGGTGACATGAATTAATGAGGAGGAACCTAGCCTGACATCAACTAAATAGTTTTAGACAAGCATAGCTCTCCTGGGGCAGCTGACCACAAGCTGCACACCCTGGTGGCCACGGAGACAGCGGCCAACTTGCATAGGAAGTGGAGTGTCGGCCCACGTGCTGAATCCAGATCAAACTGTGATATGCAAACATCTGGAAGTGTGTGAGGAATGGGCTGGGATAGGCGAGACCATGAGTTTATAATGAGCATTAGTCATGGAGGTTATTTGTATTATGTGTTTGCTTGCACTGAAAACAAAACATTACAAAAAGCACATTCATTTAATGGGTTGTGTAGGGTTTTAACAATTGAAAGCAGAGAAATTTGCTGACAAAAACAGACTAGCTTGTCCTTTCTGAGTTCAAATAGTTTTATCCATTCAAATTATACACATCATGTTGTGGAATACTCCAATGCACTTAACCACTTCACCACTGAGGGGTTTTACCCCCTGAGCACCAGAGCAATTTTCACCTTTCAGCGCTCCTTCCATTCATTCGTCTATAACTTTATCATTACTTATCGCAATGAAATGAACTATATCTTGTTTTTTCCGCCACCAATTAGGCTTTCTTTAGGTGGGACATTATGTCAAGAATTATTTTATTCTAAATGTGTTTTAATGGGAAAACAGGAAAAATGTGGGGAAAAAAATAATTATTTTTCAGTTTTCGGCCATTATAGTTTTTAAATAATGCATGCTACTGTAATTAAAACCCATGAAATTTATTTGCCCTTTTGTCCCGGTTATAAAACCGTTTAAATATTGTCCCTATCACAATGTTTGGCGCCAATATTTTAGTTGGAAATAAAGGTGCATTTTTTTCAGTTTTGCGTCCATCCCTAATTACAAGCCCATAGTTTATAAAGTAACAGTGTTATACCCTCTTGACATAAATATTTAAAAAGTTTAGTCCCTAAGGTAACTATTTATGTATTTTTTTTAATTGTAAATTTTTGAATTTTTTTTTAATTACAAAAAAAAAATGGGGAGTGTGGGAGGTAATGAGTTAATTTTTTGTGTAACACTCATTTATTTCTATGTGAAAAATGCTTAGGGTGTAGTTTTACTATTTGGCCACAAGATGGCAACAGTAACCTTTTGTGTATTGCGACCTGCGAGCGTCCTTCCGGACGCTCGCAGGAAGTAGTAGGAGGCTGTGAGTGTTTGTTTTTTCTCACAATGATCGCGCTGCCCATCGGAGAGCAGCGGATCATTGTGGGGCTTAGATCAACGAACGGGCGAGCGGGCGGCGGCGTGTTTACTAGCGGCGGGCGGCGTGTTTACGAGCGGGAGCGCGGACAGCGGCGGGAACGCGGAAAGTACGGATTTCTCAATACCTGGGGGTTAAAGGATGGAAAAAGGGACGGAGAAATCCGTACGGGCGGGGGTAAAGTGGTTAAGGTACCCATACACTCATCTATTTTTGTCATTGATGTACGGCCGATTTGACTGCTCTGATCGAATAGGCTAGAAATTGATGCAGCAGGAAGCATGATCCATTGATTGATTTCTTCCTAAATTTGATCTATTTACTCGATCAGTCCGGACTGACAATTTAGGTCGATTGGCTGCTGGGGGCAGATCGATGGCCCGTAGCGTTGCATTGGATCGAACAGTGCAAAGCTGCATTTCAACGGATTTTCTATACATTTCAATACTAAAATCTATTGGAAATCTGTTCCTAGTGTGTGGCACACATCAGATTGCCATCAGATTCGACCTGACAGGAATCTATCTGATGGTCAAATCTGCTGGAAATCTATAAGTGTATGGGTACCTTAACACACAAGCACATTACCCTAACAACTCATTGGGAATGTCTATATCTCTCCATTACATCACATTGTAACCCGCTGTATAGAACGCCTGCAATGTGTGTTGCAAATTGCACGCGTTACACAAAACGCGTAGTGTGAACGAGGTTTAGACCCATAGAAGAAGGGTTGTGATAATGGGTTTCTTAGGCTCTCTTGTAGTCTTTCTTTGAAGATTGAGATATTTTAAATAGACTAATTTTGGAATTTGCAGGTATTTAATTCACACTGTGCAAGTGATAATGGTGTTCTATGGGTTGAGGCATAAATGATTGATCTGTATTGCTGTTCTTTCAGCACTTAGTCCGCAGGCTTCATTAGTCATGAGTGTGGTTTTTATATTCAGGCTTCTGCTTTGAAGTCGAGCAGCATATTCTAAGGACATACACAGACAAAATAACAGTATGTAACTTGAATAAGTCTGTGCATTAAGGTTCTCATTTATCCAGGTCACAGTATGTCCAAAGGAAAAGTACCGTCTCGGCTGGATTTTTTTTTCTGTTCTACAAATATACTTCTTCAATAATCAAAGTACCTTCCTTGGTTTAAATGAGGTGAAAGAATTACGGTACCTGGTATTTGTATAGTTAAATCCCCCTGGTTCAGGCACCCATTTTGTTTAATGCATGCAATCGTAAATTTGCTTTAATTAGCAATACGCAAAGTTTTTTGTTTTGTTTTTTAAATTTGCACCACTGCATGTTTTTAATTGAATATATTCAAAATACTTGGTTGACTGGCTCCTGTAGCTCCTTGCTTCTAACAGTAGGTTACAGTTCACATGAGTTGGCTTGCCTTCTCCCTGTGCTGTGGGAGAATAGCTTTGTAGCCAGCACAGCAGCTACAAGATCTCTCAATAAAACCTTTAACCCTTCCCACATCCACTCTGTAGAAAAAAACAAAAACTAAGTGCACCTCCCTTTGCCCTGCTCTGTATGCAGTAAGAAAGTTTCTTATGGTTTTATTAAATCATTTCATAAAGATACTGGGAAGGTTGTGGGAACATGGAAGAACTCTATTGTTGCAGTGCTGGCCACAAAGAGTCGTGCAGCAGAGAGAAGGTTGACTGGACTAGGTGATCTAGGCACACAAGGAGAAGTGGACAATTTTGTGTAGCAAATCCCATGTTCTCCAATAGATTGAAGTAGACTTATGAAGTCTAACAGTCCGTAAAAAAATTATCTGTAGTGTCTCATAATTTGCTCTTTGCTTCGGCTTGGTTAACCTTAAAGTGGTATGAAACTCAGCATTTCCTCTTATTATTTACAGCATAACATCTATTACCACAAACATTTTTAGCAGAACAGTATTCAAACAGTTAAATACAGCACTTTCTTCTTCAGTGGATAGTTTCTTGCTGTATCCAAAGAGGTAATAACATTATCTTTTGTTTACATTCCTCTGTCAAATACATTTAGTAAACATTAGCAAAGTGCTGACACTGAGCTCTCTCTATTTTTGGTGTGTGTGCAGCTGAGAAGTGATCACTAGATAGATTTTAATATATGAATACAGCAGCTATGCAATAAAATGCAATGGTAGTTTTCAGAGCAGATCATTTGTATTTTGGGAATTTGTAAAACAGACAATATTATTTGTGCACAAAAGCAAATATGATAACTGCATGGGTAACAAAATGTAGGGAGACACATTTTTATTGAAGTTTATTGTCAGAGTTTTATCTCACTTTAATTGCTGAATAAAAAAAAAAAATCTTGTCCTATCATTCTCCAAAAAGAATAAACATGTTTTCTGGACAAGTTGTGGATTGCATGCAGAAGAATCATAAAATGAATTACACTGGCTTATAGTTGCTGGAAGCCAGAATTTCCAGCTGATTGATTTACATGTATTCCATCATTAAGGGACACACTTAGCGTTTCAGCAGTGTGGTGAGGCTCAGACTCTCCAGGTTATGTCAGGTTTTCGCCTTTTCCTGTTCCTGAGTTTGGCACTTTTGGCTTTTGATTAATTTCCAAATGGGAATCTTCCCCTCCCAATTTATGTTGACTGAAGGACTTTCCATCTGGTGCCACGTGATTTTTTTAATAGTTAATTAGTGGCTGCTTCTTTCAGTCTGAGCTTCGTGTCAGTAGCACTGCTGTCCCTTGTGCACATATATTTCATCATTTGGTATTTCTGTTGCTTGTAAAGGCTACCAAATTGCTTTGCTATCAAGACAGAGGAGCCAGTGTGTCTCTAATACGTCCCTACTTTTAAGGCAGACCTGAAGAAGTCTGTGTGCACATTTCTATTAATTCAGGAAGCCTCTCCCATTATTAAGACCATTTCTGCATACTGCCCCTCTTAAGGCCAGAAACCATGTTTTTGCGTAGTTGTCTACAAAGCCCCATGAGCATAGAGCAAGCAGTGGCATAGCAAAAGTGGAGCAGAGGTCGCAACCTTCTGACTACGGCCCCTGTATTTGAGGGGTCATATGGGGCCCTCCTCCAGTTGTTGCATTAGCTCCTTATCGGTGATTTATTGTGTGTGTGTGTGTGTGTGTGTGTATGTATATATATATATATATATATATATATATATATATATATATATATATATATATATATATATATATATATATATATATATATATATATATATAATTATACTCCGAGTAGTTATAATTCTTTACAAACCATGGGGCCCATGGCTCTGTAGCCATGACCCTCAGGGCCCATACACATGCCCAACTGATGTCGCCCATTGGGGACCAGGAGGCACATGTGTGATGGCAGGCGGAGGAGCAGGGCAAACAATGGGATCAACGGGGGAATCCGCGTTGCTGAGGTTGGGTAAATCTGGCGGACAGGTTGGGCGTCGGGGGTTGTCTGTTGCCATACGAATGTCTGATTGTCAGCTGAGGCGGTTGTTATTGCCTGCCTCAGTAGACTTAAAGAGCACCTCCAGCCAAAAAATGGTCTGAATGGCAATACATATACGTAGTCTATGCACTGTGTGCCGTTAGATGAACATACACACTTTTTCTTAATGTACTAAAGGTCCAAGCCAAGGCTAGCCATACTAAGAGTAAGGCATAGGCAAAGGAAGGGTTATGGATCGGTAAAGGGAGGTCTTAGGGTTAGACATTGGAGGGAGGGTGGTTAGGGATAGGTATCGGTAGAAGGATGGTTCTGTGTGAGAGTAGGGTTAGGTTAAGATGTAGTAAAATATCAGTAAAGTTCAGGCATGGGCTTTCAAGTAGTAAACTACTCGAATTCAAAATTCAAATGGCGTCCAATGACTTCACCTGTGCCCACGGGATGGGGGGTTAACTTACCCAGAAGTCTTCATGGGCGCCTGCATTTCATTACGTGTCATAGGCGTAATGAAAACCGCATTCCAAGACTCAGTTCTGCGCTTCCTCCTTCTGGCTTGAAAGAGGAAGCATGGTAGTGACTCTTGGAACACGACTTTCATTACGCCTATGACTCGTAATGAAATGCAGACGTCCACAAAGACTTCTGGGTAAGTTAACCCCCCTATCCCGCGGTCACAGGTGAAGTCATTAGACTTCATTTGAATTTCAAATTTAAGTAGTTTACTACTTGAAAGCCCATCACTGGTAGAGATTACCGATATTTTACTTTTGGAATTAAGTAGTAGCATATCGGTAAAGTTTGCCAATATTCTACTAGTGGCAATCCCCCATGCCCTTTTTCCAGGAAACAAAAAACAAGAAAGATCGCATGTAACCTAAGCAGTGGTTTTTGCCATTGTTTGGGTGCAGAGATGTGCCAAAGCAATTTTCATGACTTTTTGTCTTAGAAGATGCTTGTGGCTAGTAATTCTGGTCTGGAACATCAGGGAAGAAAAAAAAGGGGGGGGGGGGGGGGGGAACGGTTTCCAAAAGCATGCAATAGCCCATAGGACAGAGTAAACACATGAATATAAAATATACTCCTCTCCATTTTTTTCCACATGCTGAAGTTGAGCTGCAAAAGTAGGGCATGTTGTGTATCTATTTTCACATTGGCTGAAGTTAATTTGCAAAGGCCCACTTTCACCTTGTCCCAAAGTTGCTACAGGACATTCCCAGAAGAAGTGATACATCTAATATACAACCCCCAAATCATAAAGGTGAAACGGAGACATATCTTATTCTGCCTTAAAGGGGTATGGTACCACCTAGTGGCTAGTTTGAGTGCTGCATCACATATCATTGGGGTTTTAGTAGCATGCATTAAATTAACCCCCATTTGTGCCAGTCAGATGGGGCAAGATCTATTTGCAAATCTTTCTCTCAATCTAGCATATTTTTAGTTGTCTGTTCTTGGGAAAATCCAATCATTTGTTTGTATATAATTAATATAGTACCTTCCAGGAGAAAGAGATTCCCATACAAAGTGCAGCTGAGTAAACCATCTGGGCTAGAGTTCCTGGTCAAAAAATGCTTTATCTGATTACAGCGATGGCATTCAGACTAAGGGATATTTCTATTAAACTGTAAGAATGGCCAGGAAATAAATGTACCCGCCATCCAGAATCTATTGAGTTCAGCAAGTCAGTTCAGTAGTGATCTACTAGTTAACCTACGAGTGAGCCAACAACACAGGAGGAAATTCTGGGCACATGAGAAGTCACAATATTAGGCTTGTGCTGTGTGACACAATACATACACTGCACCATGTTAAACCACCACATTGCTGTGCTACATTTTAAAGCCTTTCCAAGTAGAGGAATATACAGTGCATGGCATATTCATCTGCTAACTTGGGAAGTTGAATTTCTATAAAGATCTATTGTCTGGTCCTATTCGTGTTGTAAAACTCTTTGTATTCCTTTATTTTCCCTGTCAGTGTATGGAGAGAAAAAAGGCACTTCAAATACATATAGGCCCATATGCAATTAACGTTTTCTCCTGAGTTTTCTCCTAGGTGATATTTTCAAACTTGTCAATAAAATGCCTTTAAACCACCAGAAACCAATAAAATACCGTATTTTTTGGACCATAAGGGCCCTTTTCCACTAGCAATTGGTAGCGTTCGCGCTGAACGCTAGCGACTGCGATTCAGCAAAGTAACAACTTTCCCCAGCGTTTGCGATTTTGCTATGCACTGGACTGCATAGCAAAATCGCGGCAAAAATCGCTCCGTGGCGCGATTGCGTTACAGTAAAAAACGGATCCCGGTAGTGGAAATTGCCTACAGCGATTCCTATGTTAAAACACAAACTGTAGCGATTTTGAAATCACTAGAGGTTTGCGATTTTGCGATTCAGCATCACAATCGCCGCTAGTGGAAAGGGGCCCTAAGACGCTCCGGACCATAAGACACACTTAAGTATAGAGGACAAAATCGGTAAAAAAAATCATACTGTATATTAAACTTGGTGCATTCATGGTGCAGGGGCGTCTTGTGGATGTTTTCCCATAAGCTGTCTTTATCTAAGCTACAATGCACTAACTCCTGCTGCCCCCCACCCAGCAACTAACCAGCTATACTACCAGCTATACTAACTACCGCTGTCTCACCAGCTACACCACTACCCTACACTGTGCCAGCACTGAACACATATACAAAATTATACGTTTTATTAGGCAATGGTACTGCTTTGACCTCAACCAGTGAAATGTAACAGGACAGATCCTGCCCACACACACTCCCACCACACTGCTCATTCAACTGCACTCATCACACTACAGCTCTCCATATTAGTCTCACAATGCTCCACACATGCCAATATTCTCCACACATGCCCCACACATGCTCTTACATACTTCACATATGCTCCACACTTGCTCCACACATAACTCACATGCTCTACACATGATCTCACATAGTGAGTGAGTCCTCCTTGGGTTGTGGCCATCCTCGTCATCCTCATCGGTGCAGCGCAACTTGTGGCAGATCTACTGGCACAGGTGCCGGTGTCACGCTGTGGGGACATAAATATTCGGTCATGCCCAGCTACCGGCAGACTTTCTCCGTCACCCACTGTCCCCACAAAGCTAAGCTTCCTCCATAGGAATGCTAAATCCTCCCCGTTGTGGTTTTCCTCATCCTTGCAGCGCTGGGAGATCACTGCAGTGTGTGTCCTGAGATTAGGTGAGCAGGAGCCTTAGTGGGGGAGCGAGTGGGGATCGCCGCGGTGATCTGGCGTCAGTCCAAATTTGTACTAATCGGACCATAAGACCCAGTGACTTTTTCTCCCCAAAAAAGTGCGACTTATAGTCCGAAAAATACGGTACTTAAAATAATTTTGATAGCATTTTTTAACTTACTTTTTGTTACTTTTTCAATTGCAAAGTGCGGAAAAATTTGTATAAATAGAAGATGAGAAATTATCTCCTAGGAGAAAAAAAAAAGTTAATTGCATATGGGTCATAGAATCTTAATTTTTCATTGTACGTGATTAAACTGATATCAAACTGATGTAATTTTCTCTGAACAAAACAATCGGTCAGAGTATTTGCACTGGCTGTAAAGTAAGGAAAGGAGTGGGGCTATTTACTTAGACTCCGCCCATCTGCTGAGTTTACCTAACTATCAAAGTCCTGATAGTCTCATGTTTCCTGCATTATGAGGATGCTGTACAATACCATAAATTCATCCCTGTCCCGGGAGATGTAAATATGTAAGGACTATCTTCTGGATAACCTTCTGGATAACCTTTCCTCTCAAAAACTATCTGCACAAACAGAATAATGATTTATAGATAGGCCTTTGAGCATGAGAATTACCAGATATTTGTTTTCACAAATTATGTAAAAATCATATGTGACCTTCATTACTAAAACTGCATTCAGTTTGATGCCGTATCTGGTTTCCTATAATTGCCAAGGTAAATTTCTATAATTGTACAAGCATACAAATGCAGGAGTGTGGGGAGGCTGGGATTTTCACAGCTAAGAATCCATGATGTGAAAATCATCTCCTGGAATCTTATTGTGAACTTGAAGTAAAAATTTCACCAAAACTTCAGTAGAGTGACGCCTCTGGGATAGTCCTAATGCTTTCCCTATCACCTCGACCTCACCCATCCAATGCTGGGACCCTCTGAACACATTCAACAAGCCTTGTGCAGTAGCATGGAGTCATGCACAACTTATTCAGTGCCCGATGACTCCTGGTGTGTGAAAGAATGTGTACATGCACTTGGGCGGAGCATGTACTGTACGTTGTGATATTCTGAACCAAGGCAGTAGCAGTCCAAGTTTGAGATTGTTGAGATAGGCCCAGGTACACACCACATGGCTTGTCATAACACGCTAACTGCAGGGATCATGCATGTGCATTTCGAGTGTGACCAGAAGATAATGGTTCTTTTTATTTGATGTGTTCTGAGGTCTGAAGTAAGGTTTTGAGTAAAATGCATTTCCCAATATAAATTTTGTCTGCCATCCACATAATGAGGTGGTCAATACTTGGGGTGAATGGTTACTTTGAGGGGGAGTGCATTGAGTGGAGCATGCTGATGGAAGTACATGGATTTTTACTTGGATGGCATGTAGTCTTTGTGGTGACAATGGCAAATTTTGTGGAATTATACTTTTTCTGTTTCATCTTTCGAGGTACTTGGCATATTTGCTTTTGTTTCCTTTCAACATAAATGTCTCTGGGAAATACATAACAGTGACACTGAATGCTGGTGATAGAAGTTCTGAAAACCGGTGATACAGCAGATAAACGTTTATAACATGTCTTATGGGTCCATACTGTTGAACTTATTCTGTCTGAGCAGTGGTACAAAACCTTTTATAGACAGTCACATGTCACAATAAAAACTAAAAAATGATATGTTAAAGGCAGAAAGTATAACATCAGTATTACAGCATTAAACATGTAAACAGGTGAGCATATAACTGTGTAATGATCCATGGGTTGGAATCCACTTGATTTTGGGAGATTATACTAATTTGAAAATTTTATAGAACAGTACTGTAAAGTCAACAGAAAAATCATGCAATCATAAGTCAACAAAACTTGGACACTGGCTATACAATTTTACGGACATGCAGGCCACGTTTGCCCATTATTTAAGAAGGGCAAAAAAATAGGATCTGGGATATTTAAAAACCTGCAAGCTTAACATCAGTTGTGTGCAAATTATTTGAGAGGTTCTTGCTGTACAAGACATTATAGCAGAGAATAATATACAGTAATTTCACAGCGTCCATACCTCAAACTTGGAGAGGGACTTAGGAGTACTGGTTGACAACAAGTTAAATAGTTGTATTCAATGCCAAGCAACTAAAGCAAATGCTAACCGAATACTGGCCTGTTTTATTTTTTTGTATGGAAATATGGAATTCAGTTGTGGGCACCACATGACAGGAGGGACATTGCTGTTTTAGAGCAGGTGCAGTGCAACAAAATTGATTAGAGGGATGGAAGGTCTTACTTTCCAGGAAAGGTTAGATAAATTGGGATTATTTAGTCTGAAGAAAAGACTCCTTAGAGAAGATCTAATTAACATGTATAAATGTGGAGGGTGGTATAATGCTTGGTAGATGAGGTTTTCGTCCCTAGGCTTGTGCAAAGGACTGGGTGACATGATCTGCGCATGGAATAAAAAACGTTTTTGAGATAAAATTTAGAAATGTGCTCTTTACAGTAAGAGTGATTCAAATGTGGAATACATTACCACAGGAAGAAGCTGTAGCAAGTTTTATACCTGGGAAGGATTTGTTTTCCCTTTGAATTATGGTTTCCACTAGTCCGTGTACGTCTTGCAGGAGATACGCCGGCACTTGAAGTGAAGTGAGCACGCATTTAGATTGCTTAGCGAGGGATTCGGGTGCATGCTGCAGAAATCTACAGCATGCTGTCCAGAATTGCACCACAGTGCGATGCAGACGGGAACCAGTTGAAAGTACCGTATAAGCAGCCTTTCCCTTCCCGACTCGCCTGCGGGGGAAACGCAGCCAATTCGGATCAAATTCAGGCTGCATTTGGCCCTAGTGGAAAAGGGGCCCTTAGGGCTAATTGTTCCAAGCCTTGTAAGGGTGTTTTTTGCCTTCCTTTGGTTCACCTGAGATATGTGATGGTGCAGGCTATTATTGTACAATATTTTCTGTTGAACTCCATCGATTTTCAACCCAACCACCTATGTTGCTATGTATCTCACATCCCCGAGATTGATTTTTTTTATTTTTTTTACATACCCTTCACTAAATTGGGGAAAAATACTGAATGAAGCCTGTGGTGGGGCTAGAATACATCAGGAGTCTCCAGATGCGGCATGTTGTCTTCAGGGGTCCCTCCCATTCCCCCATGCCTGGTCCTCTTTATCTCCCCAGCCTCTTTGATGTTCATCCGAGTGGTGCAGAGCAATTCTGAACTGCACATGTGCAGTGATCTAGAGCTTGTGGGAAAGCTGTTACTTTTGATGTGTGTGCGCGGTTCGGAACTCGTGCCTGTGCAGTTCTAAACTGCACGGCACCGCTTGGGGGAACTTCCAGAAAAGTATTCGATGGAGAGCTTCATTCAAATACTTAGAGGGACGGAGACCGGTAGGGACACTGAGGACAACGAGCAGTGTCTGGATGTTCAGGAGGAAGTTAACTAGCCAGCCATGGGCTTCATTAACATTTTTTGGGATGTGTGTGTGTGGTGTGTAATACCCTCAGTGCAAATGTAGATCATAAGCATATTGGCTAAAATTTTTAGTTTTTTACTGTCCATTTCTGGCCTTGAAATTCTGGCAGTGGTAGAATGTGGATTAAGCACAGTACAAGGAACTGGTGGAATAATGTTCTATTTGGAGACATGCCCATAAATATAACTAATTGCATAAATCTATATTTTAGGTAAACTGAAAGAATGGACGCTGATTCTTTATGGCACAGCCGATCACCCATACAATCCTTTCCACAACTCAAGATCCAAAGCTCTGGATTTATCTGCAGCTGATCAGGAGCCTCCAAAGTCTGCTCTGTTCCATAGCACCTTGGAATTTGATGAAGAGGACGAGTATTCAGGTACAAGTCTAGGGTATGTCATGCTTGCATGGAATGATCTGAAATGTCATTGGCATAAGCAGAGCCTGGGATGTTGTGTTTAACAAAAAAAAATGTGCTGATGTTTCCTATCTTAGCCGATTTTCCACCATGTAACCAAGTTTGTGTCAGACTGGTTGGACTACAAGAACTTCACACAAATTTCCCATCCATTTTTACAAAGCTTTGGTTACTGTAAAATAGACTAGCTACACATCAGCGTTATTATCTGCAGGATCAGTTTGAGAATACATGACAAGAATTAATTCCACACTGCAGCGTAAGATGATGTTTCTGCCAGCTGCAGGTCCTGGCAAAATTCACCAAATGACCAGAACCTGAGCTTGGTATACGAGCCAGATTCTTGCAGTTAATCTGAAATGTAGGTGTAAAGGAATAAGTGTATATGACTTTGGATACCCAGTAGTCTTAAAGAGGAACTCCAGTGAAAATAATGTAATAAAAAAGTGCTTCATTTTTACAATAATTATGTATAAATGATTTAGTCAGTGTTTGCCCATTGCCTGATTTACATTCTGAAATTTATCACATGGTGACATTTTTACTGTGGGCAGGTGATGTAGCTGCTGCATGTTTTTTTGGCAGGTGGAAACAGCTGTAAACAGTTATTTCCCACAATGCAGCAAGGTTCACAGACAGGAAACTGCCAAGAGTACGTACTCAGAGTTTCTTTGTGGGAGGGGTTTCACCACAATATCAGCCATACAGCGCCCCCTGATGGTCTGTTTGTGAAAAGGAATAGATTTCTCATGTAAAAGGGGGTATCAGCTACTGATTGGGAAATGATTACATGTATCTAGCTTGGATGCGCCCTGCACTGATGTACAACAAGACAAGGCCTCACAACCCTCAGTGGCAAATCTGGGAACTTCTTTCAGCAACCTACCTATGTTTGTCTAAGTTTTGTATTTATATAGGGAGGTGTATTAAGTAGGGCCGGTTTAAGCCCCAATTGGACCCCAGGGCAAAGGTAATCTGGGGCCCCCTTCTGACCCCCATCCCATTTGTCCCCAAAAGTGCTGCAGGCCCTGCCTAGCTGCCAGACCCCTTCACCACCCAGGTCTCACCTGGGACCCCTCTGCACAATTTGTATAATGTTTACATCTCACCTGTTCCGACACTGCCCGTCTCTTTTCAGTGATCCAGTGCATCATGTTAATACACAATAACGTGATGTATCTGAAGAAGATGCATGCAGCAGAGATGGACGGGTGAGTTTTAAACCTTACACAAGGAAGGGCCCCGGGGATAATTGGGAGGGGGCCCAACAGCGCTCAGGGGCCCTGGGGCAATAACCCCTTTTCCCTGACAGATAGTGCCAGCCCTGGTATTAAGCAGTGCTTTAAACAGTCTGACAGTGAGTGATTTGAATTTTCAGAGCTGCGCGCTAACATTCCTACCCCACTTTCGGGCAAAATGTTGGTGAAATCCATTATGAAATGTGTGATAAAAAACACTACAAGTCTATTATTTATGCCCATAGCTGTTCTTCCTACACCAGCTGAAAAAGTTTGGCATGTCTCACGCACTTCTGACACGCTTCTTCTTCGCAACCGAGTCAATCATCTGCTCCTCTATCATCAAAGGGTGGCAAAAACTACAAAGAGTAATAAAAGCGGCAGAGCGGACCATCGGAACCCCCCTCCCACCTTTAGTCCTCCTCTACCACTGGAGACTAAAATCCGGGCAGTCAGGATTGCAAAAGATCACTACCACCTTGGCAACCGCTACCTTAACCTACTCCCATTGGGCTGCCATTTCAGATCTCACTTTATGAGGACTTCCGAACACAGGAACTCTTTCTTCCCCCCAAGCTGGCCTGGCCCCCCTCAACTCAGCCTTCCCCCCCCCCCCCCATCTAGAACTCCCCACTGTGTAATGTAAAATGTAATATGTGCATATCTTATCCCCCTGTGTTATGTATTCCCATGTGTATGCTTCATGATGGTCTGCTGTGCTGTCTGTGCCGACAATTCCTTGTGCGTTTCCCTGTACTTAGTGAATAAATTCTATTCTGATTCTGAATGTCCACTCTTTCAGGCAGAGAAAGAAGAAAGGCAACACAGCATATTTATTTGTGTGCTAGGCACTGTGTAGATACACTTGTCTATCTCATCATGTCACAGATTGCCCAGCAAGCTCATGGTGAACCAGAACTCCTAAGTGTGTGTAGAGGGCTGAAAGAGACCAAAAAGCCTCCCTACTAAAATGCTATGCAAATCAGAAGTTTTCCTTCTTAAAACACAATGTATTTTTGATTATTCAGGTTGGAGTTTTCCCACAATGCATTGCTGCTGAATATGCAAATTATCTCTTTGGGATAACAGATATGATTTGCATATTCAGCAGTGATGCACTGTAGGACACCCTAAATGTTCACTCCAACTTGAATAACCGCAATACCTTCTGTTTTAAGAAGGCAAACTTCTGTTCATCCTGTCACGTCACGTCACTTAAAGAGACACTGAAGCGGAAAAAAAATATGATATAGTGAATTGGTTGTGTACTATGAATAATTACTAGAAGATTAGCAGCAAAGAAAATATTCTCATACTTTTATTTTCAGGTATATAGTGTTTTTTCTAACATTGCATCATTGTAAAATATGTGCAGATTACACAACACTCAGCATTCAAAATGAGTCTTTCAGAGCAGTCTGTGAAGTAATGACCTCTCCTCTAGCAGAGAAAAAGTAAACAGTTCACTTACAGTTAAGATAATAAAAGTCAGATAACAGCCCTCTCCACGACTAACTTAGTCGGAGAGCTTAATGGCTTGTTTGCATAGAGATAACAACTGGAGTTTCTCAACTCTTCCTGTACTGGAAACAATTAGACTGATGTATCTGATCTTAATGTTTTGTTTCTTAGCTGTACTACACATACAAATCATAATATCATAATTTTTTTTTCGCTTCAGTGTCTCTTTAAGCACCCTAGCGGTAATCCCTTGCTACACTCAGGCTAGCCACTGGGAGCTTTATGCAGAGCATAGTGCGCAGCAGGGGTTTTTCCTCACCTCCCGGGGGATCAAGGCGTCAGTAGCTGTTCTGATTTCTGTCGTCCGAGGCTCTGAATCACTCTTGTGAGATCACCGTCATCGATCTCACCAAAGTGTTACAGCGCCACCTGGAGGACAGAGGTAAAATTGCAGCTCTGGAACCCAGGGAGGAGCTGCAGGCATTCTGGCGGCATGATTTTTTTTCATGATTTTAGGGTCTGAAACGTTTTAAAAAGACTCTAAAATCCGGAAATAATCATACCATCAAGGGGGTTAAAATTCCCTTTTAGGATATCTTTATTCATTTGTTTTCAGTTTTTAATTTTTTGGCTCCACAGCTATTGCCATAGACAGGATTGGATCTTTTCACGGGGTTTAATCAGATTTGGAAACTGATGATTACCTGACAGCTGATTAATCAAACTGTCAGGTATGAATAATTAGCCCTCCAAATCTGTCTAGTCATTTGCAAGGATCCAATTCTGCCCAAATGAGTTTCTGCTCCGTGTAGAGCAATAAAATAAAACTGCCTTTTCAAATGTACTGTCTTCGGTGTATTTTAGTATGGCTATACTTAGTTATCACAAGAATTCTGCCTCGGTGAATTTAAACCAAAATCTACATAGGATTGGCAAGTGTAAATTATTTTCTTGGATTTTCAACAAAATTAAAGGTTACGGTGTTTTCATTGAACCAGCCCAGAAATGTTTGCTTGCTTTTGCAGCTTAATTACTTTAGTGCTGCAAGACGCACACCCAAGTGCTTGTCAACTGGTCTTTTTGGTTTTCATTCAGAGAAAATGTTTCTTTCCAAGGTCCATGCCACACAGAGTGCGGAGACCGAGGATGTGACGGGCCCAGCTCAGAGCAGTGCCTCAACTGTGTTCACTACAGCTTGGGCAGTGTCAAGTCTGGCAGGTAAGTTGATGTATATATTGCATGCTGTTTGGCTTCAGAAATAACAAAAGTGATGTGGTCACCAGTTTCTGCAGAGAGAACATAGACATATATGACATTGTTTGCACAGACTATATGGCTTTATTATTATTATTATTTTTGGGGGGGAGGGGAGGGGGGCACAGAACTGCTGCAACTGACGGAGGATGCTGTGCTGTAGACCAATATTTTATCAAATGAAACAGAAATAATGTGAGAGCAGGGCCGCCATCAGAAATTTTGGGGCCCCTCACAAATCATCAGTCCGGGCCCCCCCCCCAAACTGAGAAATGTGCGTAGCCATTACATGTTGGCAGAGCTAGTTGGAGGCTTGCTGTCCACAAATTAATCACGAATAACCACGGTGGATACTCGTGATTCAAGTTAGCTCTAATTGCCTAATTGCCACAGCTGAGCGGCTAGATGCGGCGGGGTTAATTACCCAGAAAGCCGCTCTCCGCCCAGCGTTTCAACGAGGTGCAAGTTTCCGAATGGACGCGTTGCAAGCCTCGATATCGAGCACTTCCTCCTTCAAGCCGGAAGGAGGAAGTGCTCCATCATTTTTTTAGAACCTCCCAGTTTTATTTTCTGTTTAAAAAAACTAAAAAAGTAGGTTTAATGCTATTGTCTCATATGGTAATGATTCAGCTTTTCCCATAGTCTCGCAGTTAGCAATCATGTGACCCCCAACAAGACAAATTCAGCAATCATGAGGCCCCCAACAAGACAAATTCAGCAATCATGAGGCCCCCAACAAGATAAATTCAGCAATCGTGAGACCCCCAACAAGACAAATTCAGCAATCATGAGGCCCCAACAAATCATGAGGTCCCCAACAAATCATGAGGCCCCCAACAAGACAAATTCAGCAATCTTGAGGCAATGAGGCTCCCAACAAATCATGAGGCCCCCAACAAGTAAAAATTCAATCATTAGGCCCCCAACAAGACAAATTCAGCAGACATGAGGCACATAAATAGACAGCATTTCACATAAATAGGCATAATGCCCCCTTATTATGGTAGACACCTCTCACCTGGATTCTGACAGGGACCCCCAGGTTAGGTAGTGAGTGACATGGAGCCCTTTTAGGTAGTGAGTGAGTGACAGGGAGCCCCTTTAGGGAGTGAGTGAGTGACAGGGAGCCCCTTTAGCTAGTGAGCGAGTGACAGGGAGCCCCTTTAGGGAGTGAGTGAGTGACAGGGAGCCCCTTTAGGGAGTGAGTGAGTGACAGGGAGCCCCTTTAGCTAGTGAGTGAGTGACAGGGAGCCCCTTTAGCTAGTGAGTGAGTGACAGGGAGGCCCTTTAGGGAGTGAGTGAGTGAGTGACAGGGAGGCCCTTTAGGGAGTGAGTGAGTGAGTGACAGGGAGCCCCTTCAGCTAGTGAGTGAGTGACAGGGAGCCCCTTTAGCTAGTGAGTGAGTGACAGGGAGCCCCTTTAGCTAGTGAGTGAGTGACAGGGAGCCCCTTTAGGGAGTGAGTGAGTGTGACAGGGGGCCCATTTAGCTAGTGAGTGACAGGGAGCCCCTTTAGCTAGTGAGTGACAGGGAGCCCCTTTAGCTAGTGAGTGAGTGACAGGGAGGCCCTTTAGCTAGTGAGTGAGTGACAGGGAGCCCCTTTAGCTAGTGAGTGAGTGACAGGGAGGCCCTTTAGCTAGTGAGTGAGTGACAGGGAGCCCCTTTAGCTAGTGAGTGAGTGACAGGGAGGCCCTTTAGCTAGTGAGTGAGTGACAGGGAGCCCCTTTAGCTAGTGAGTGAGTGACAGGGAGCCCCTTTAGCTAGTGAGTGAGTGACAGGGAGCCCTTTTAGCTAGTGAGTGAGTGACAGGGAGCCCTTTTAGCTAGTGAGTGAGTGACAGGGAGCCCCTTTAGCTAGTGAGTGAGTGACAGGGAGGCCCTTTAGCTAGTGAGTGAGTGACAGGGAGGCCCTTTAGCGAGTGAGTGAGTGACAGGGAGCCCCTTTAGCTAGTGAGTGAGTGACAGGGAGCCCCTTTAGCGAGTGAGTGAGTGACAGGGAGCCCCTTTAGCTAGTGAGTGAGTGACAGGGAGCCCCTTTAGCTAGTGAGTGAGTGACAGGGAGGCCCTTTAGGGAGTGAGTGAGTGACAGGGAGCCCCTTTAGCTAGTGAGTGAGTGACAGGGAGCCCCTTTAGCTAGTGAGTGAGTGACAGGGAGGCCCTTTAGCTAGGGAGTGAGTGACAGGGAGGCCCTTTAGCTAGTGAGTGAGTGACAGGGAGGCCCCCCCCCAGCCGCCACCGCTGCTTCCCCTACCTTGCCAGGCTGCCAGCAGCATCAGACCTCAAGATCAGCGGCGACCCGACCAGTAAGAGCGGGCGCTGGACGCACCCGCTCTATATGCGGAAGTGACGTCACTTCCGCATATCAGTGCGGGCGCTGGGTCCTAGCGCCCGCACTATTGTCGCCGCCTGATCGGGGTCTGACGCGGCTAGAGGGATGGAGGGAGCAGCGGCCAGGGGAGGTTGAGCGGCGGTCGGGCGGCACCCGCTAGGGCCGCGGCGGGGATGGGGCCCCCCTGCAGGCCCGGGCCCGTGACGGCAGTCACGGATGTCCCCCCCTGATGGCGGGCCTGTGTGAGAGTTCTGAGCAGTTTCCCCTCTTAGTGCTTTGATGGATAGTATAGCAATAAGTGTTTTCAAAGCATGTGAAGCATAAATATTTATCCCACTATGCAGTCTTGAAAGCTATTCATTAATATAATTCAGTCAGAAGGCTCAAAGGTTCAGCTGTGATTGAATGTGTGGTCACAAACAAAACATCAGTTCATCTTAGACTAAAGCAGTGGTTCTCAACCTGGGGTCCGTGGACCCCTGGGGGTACATCAGTACCTGTCAGGGAGTCCCCCAGGGGCCGCGGACAAAATGGCGGAGAACCACTGCAGCACAGTTTAGAATTGAGTATCAGCTGTTGAATCTCCCCGCAGCGCACGCTATGCTCCATTCACAGGCGCTCATGCGGGAGATGTATAGTAACCTAGCTCTCTGATTGGCCCAAATGCTTCCTGTCACAGCAGTGGCTCTGATTGACCGCAATGGTGGTGCGGACGGGTGCACGCGCTGCTGTGACAGGAAGCATTTGGGCCAATCAGAGAGCTAGGCTACTACACATCTCCCGCATAAGCGCCTGTGAATGGAGCATAGCATGTGCTACGGGGAGATTTAACAGCTGATATTCAATTCTAAACTGTGCTGCAGCACATATACAGTATGTATGTATACAATACATAGGAAATATAGTCTTTCTAGGTGGGGGGGGGTGTGGTTGAGCATTTTCCAGTAGCCAGGAATAGAGGAGCAGGCCACGTGAAGGGGGAGGGGAAGGCAAAGGAGGTGGCGAAGGCTCTTCCGTCCAGCACCATTTGCAGATTGTTGCTGCATGTGGCTGGAGGTGTGAGAAGGAGCTCTCACTGTGTATCACTGTCAAAAATTCTAATCCGAAAAGCTTTTATTAAAGTTTTTATTAGGAGGAGGAGGGGTAGTAGTAGTGTGAAGTGGATAGGTAGGCAGGTGGTGGACAAAAAAACTGTTCTATTTTTTTCAATTCTTTTTCCTTGCTGAGGCCCATAGATTTTCATTGTGTGTGATGTTATACTGCGTGACTAGTGCAAGGCAATCGTACTGGACACAGTCCCTGCCTATCTCATTTGTTAACCAGAGACTACCTGTAGTTTGCTAGTATTTGGCTCCACCCACATCATGGCATGGCCTTACCCACTTTTTTCGCCGTGGCGCCTTATTCGGTAAGGGGTACATTTGCTCAGGGATGACCCACAAAATGTTACATGTGCTGAAAAGGTTGAGAACCACTGGTCTAAAGCATTAAACAACCTCATACAATTAACAGCTAATGCCATCTGATTGCTTTTCAAGGGTTAAAACTCATGCTTTACACATTATTTAAGCTACTTATTGATGAGCCTGCCTTTGCCAAGCAGAATAATCAGATTGAGCTGGAAATGTATACACTGTATAAACAAGGCAGAAATGTTTCTGCTGTATTGGGGGTGGGGGTGTAGAGAACTTTTTCTTTAGTTGCCTACTAATTACTTCTCTAGAAGAACATCCGATAATTTATCCTGCAGCTGGCAATATCATCTATTAGCTTCAATGAGATGCAAGCATGCATTTAAGACATCAGAGCAATCTTTTTTTTTTTATAAAGGTTTTTTTTTGTACTCCCGAGTATCTGAGGAGTGTGTGTGTGTGTGTGTGTGTGTGTGTCTGTGTGTGTCTGTGTCTGTGTGTGTGTGTGTGTGTGTGTGTGTGTGTGTGTCTGTGTGTGTGTGTCTGTGTCTGTGTCTGTGTGTGTGTGTGTGTGTGTGTGTGTGTGTGTGTGTGTGTGTGTGTGTGTGTGTGTGTGTACATACAGCTTTTACTTCTATCTGTTGTCTTTATTGCAGGAAGTGTGTGAGTAGCTGTCCATCAGGGTTCATGGCGGATGTGGCTGGCAGAAGGTGCAGGAGGTGCCACAGAGGATGCGAGTCTTGCTTTGGACGAAGCCAGAACCAATGCACTTCCTGTAAGAGAGGATTCTACCTTCAGCCAGAGAGCAGTTCCTGTACAACAACGTGTTCAGGAGGAACATACTCCGATGAAAGTAAGCATGTACAGCCTTAGATGTGCTTTCTCATATCATCTTCTGGTATGTCACTGTTTGCTTCTGTCCACTGGGCCTTCTTGTGGCTCATACTATTACAGCGAAGTCCCCGTTTTCTTGAACTCAGGCAATAGAAGTGTCAACTAACCGGCATGCCTGAGTAGGATAACGGGGCTGAGCTTGTGGTGGTTGTGGGGTGGTTTAAGAGCAGGAACTACTTGCAGATCGCCCAGCCTTCAATGCATCCTGTACCTCCCAGCAGCTATCTAGCGTGTCGCGTGACTTAAAGCAGGTCAGTTGATATGACGAGAGTAGTACACAGAGAACGCGGAAAGCCGCTGGGAGCTGCAGGATGTGTAGAAGACAGCGCCTGGATAATCTCTGAGTAGTTCCTGCTGCTCCGGGGGGGGTGGGAGAGGGCATTAAGTAGTGCTTTTAACGCCGTCGGTTAAGGCAACCGGCAAGCACGTGTATCAGATATCAGGGAATCCCCACTTGTGCTGAATGCTGTGGGGGTCTTACTGTACCATACATATATTACTACCTTTAATTGCTTTTTAGCCCATGTAAAAGTAATATAGACACCGTTGGTCCTTTATACAGTAGCTCCTCAGATAATGTGTATTACATGTTTGTTAGTCTTAGAAACTAAGCACATTTTATGCATTAAGTTTCTAGTGCAATTTAATTACATTACAATTAGTTAGTTTACATTTAACTACATGGTAAGTTATGCTGGGAATACACTGTTCATTTTTGAGCCCGATAGATGGCTCGATAGATAATTTCCGATATGTCCGATCTCCCGCTCGATCGTTTCACTGCTCGATTTGTGATAGAAATGAATGGAAAAAGATGAGAAAAATAAGCGGAAGAGAATCGACTGCAGAATCGAGCGGCAAAAACAATCAAGCGCAGAATCGAGCAGCAGGAACGAACCGTGCAGGGGCGTAGCAATAGGGGGTGCAGAGGTAGCGACCGCATCAGGGCCCTTGGGCTAGAGTGGCCCGTAGGGCTCTCCCTCAACTACAGCATTAGCTCTCTATTGGTCATGTGCTCATAATAATCTCTTCTATAGATACTTTGAATAGTGGTAATCATTAACAAACTGCTCCCCATCCCCTTCTTGCACCTCTGACACTGTAGTTGCCATTGGCATGTTTTGGTGCGCCATATCAATTGTTATGTATAGAGTTCTTGGGGGGCCCCATTGTAAAACTTGCATCGGGGCCCACAGCTCCTTAGCTACGCCACTGGAACCGTGTCTGCCCAGCATTATTATGTTAATGTTGGTAGTCTTAATAAAGCAATGTACCAATAAGTAGCACTTTTTTTCCACTATTAAAATGTGTGTTGTATTGAAAGTAATTCTGTTCCTTGAATAAACAGCAGTTCTGGTCACATAAGGACTGGGTAGATTGGCTTTTAAATGTTTTATTTTGCATACCGTTTTGAAGATTTTTTTGACATTTTTTTCAATTTTTAACAGATTATAGGGCAGTACAAACCTGCATTTGTATTTGTTTTTAATAAATTTAGATTTTTGGTATATTTTCTAAATTTAATACTTTGTTTTTCATGCATTTGAGGTGCTTAGCTGAGTGTATTGAATTTAATAGCCCTATTTAGATGCAGGCTTCATTTTGTGTTTCTGCCTTGCTTAAGTAGTGGAATAATAGAAAAGTTTTTAAAATCTGCAGAAATATCTTCATTGTTGCACTAGCAGTACTGTCATGTGACCCACACTGCTGCTTATATTTGTACAGTGGAGTACCAGGTTCCCTTCTGTTCTCTGGGGAGCATACCATCCAAACCACCTAACTTGCACAAATGTGGACATGTGTGAGCAGACTTTTATTTACTGATTTCCCCCCAAATGTATAGCTAATTGTATAATTAGCCATCACTGTACTTGGATAATGAATTGTACCTATTCTGTTCTAAACAGTTCTGTATTCATTAAGGTCTCAGGCGATGCCTCAAATGCCACCAGAACTGCAAGAAATGTCTTGGCTACCCTGATAAATGTGTTGTCTGCAGAGAAGGCTACAGGTACGGTAATGATCTTAGTTATTTTCACCATCAATAATTAAGAATCTGTAATTGCTGATAGTACAGGAGTTTATCCAGCTGTTTGCTATGACCATTCAGTGACTGTATAGTTAAAAATTGTTCTAGCTAGTTGCTATTGCTAGCAGCGTGAGAGTCAGAATGACCCCTTTGGCCAATCCCCACATCGCCATTGGTTTATATTTTTGCACATTTTCGTGAGTAGCAATAAGCAGTAGTTTGCTGGATGCCTGGGGCTGGAGGGTTGACCAGGTTTTGAAGAGCAGCATGAGATGAATGGAATTTCTAGACAAACACCTAATGATGAAAGCTGTCAGGTTTGATATAGCTGCATGCAATATGTAATAAAGATATTCTAGTTTTCTCCTCTGGGGATGAGGTCGGGAGTTCACCATTACGTACACTAATCATCTGCCAAGTAGATTTTGTAATTAATGAGGTGATATTTAAATCCAGCAAAACATGGGCTGGTGTCCTCTGACCGTATTCAGAAATGAGGTTCCATCTTTATCCAGCAGGACGTGTGCTGTCAGCGGTCTGTCATTTCTTGCCTTGTACCCTCTAATTACCACACCTGAGCCCCATGAACTTCTCTGGCTTAATTTAGCAGTGGAGAGACTTTATGAGAAGGCTGGCTGGAGAGCTGCTCACTATGTTGTCATAGCAGAGATGTCTCCCTCTTCTGGTCCATCCATAGTCTGTGAGAAGAAAGTGTTTTATAGAGGCTAGACGTGCTTATGTTGAAATGAACACATTTAGCATGAGCAAATATTTCCAGTTCTAAATAAACAGGTAATGGGTAATAGGTTTGAATGGGTTAGCATGCTGCTGTTGGTGTAGGAAGCGTGCAGGCTGATGTTTTACAGGCTAATTCTTTTGATCTTCTTCATATTGCAGGGACATATTCATTCCCGTAGTCTTTCTGTTGCTGGAATAAACATCACAGGCAAGGAAGGTCCTGAGGGAGAGGTCTCCTCAGCACAGCTGCTAACTCTGTACTGCTTGCTGCAGTGACAAACCCTCTTCCACAACCTCGTCTTGGTAGCCTCACTGCTGTTGTGTTCGGAACGTCGTCCCAAACTCGCCCAAACACCACACTTCAGCAAGTACCAACACTTAACCTGCAGACGGGGTCAGAAGGAGTTCACTTACTTGCACCTCACGGTGCACTTCATGTGACTGATACTCTCTCCTTTGGGCTTTGGGAAGGAGAACGTATGGTGTCATGTGAATATGTCCCATGTAGCACAAGTAAATTAACTCCCACCTCCCCCTCCCCTCACCCTTTCTGTAGCATTGGATCAGCTAATTTTGGTGCAACCCTGTGCCAATCGTTTGGGCACCGCCATAGGCCATGATGAGAATTATGGCCATAGCGGTGTTCAGTGACTAATTTGGGCGCCGGCAATTCTTGGAGCTCAAATTAGAAAAAAAAGAGGTAATTCGTCCACCAACAATAGCCGGTGCACGAATTACATGTGCCCCCTTCCCGAGTTGCGACTTCTCAGAGGGGGAGTAGTATTTCACAAGGCCCTGAATTTCAGCAAGAGCAGGGTGAGCCCTCTTTCAGCTTTACCCTGCACCTAAATTTGCCCACTGCCATTTTAAATGTACGCCACAGATTCAGTGCTGAATAGTGCTGAAGTTCCAAATTTCTGAATTCGAAACCACAAGACTATCCCTTCCCCTCCCATTTGTAAGCCACAGTGGTGACTGTTTCAACCTACATATGAGAACAAATAGCACTTACATGTTTGGTTAATTATACACCTGTCAATAATCCTATAAAATCCCTGCAGTTTATATTGAAGATACAGTATAGACACCAAATATTGAGTTGGTTTAAATCCTTCTTCTGTTATCTCATATTGTAATTTGTCAATGCGTTAGAATAAACCTTTTATAATTTATATTTGTGAGAGCATCCTTGCTTTACAGCACTTCTCACTCACACCTGCCTAAACCCTTTGCATACCCCAGCACTGTATGTATGTATGTATTGTTCAATAGTTGTAACTGTTGGAAGCGACAGCGAGCTTATTGATTGCTGCATATTCTGGCATATGTAGTAAAAAAATATACATGTTTTTAAAGTGGTCTAGATACGCTTAGTTGAGATTATTTTGATAGGACTTTGTTGATGTGTAAAACAGATGCCAAGAATATGGGAGAATTATACTTGCCTGTCTGTTCAGAAGAGAATGAAGCTGCTGTATATTTGACTGTGACCTTCTGCAGGTTCATCTAGTCTCTTCTGCTGTACTGCCTTTACTAGTCTCCTCCATTGCTTGCTTCTGGGCTCTTGTGCTGGATCTCTGTATGGAACAATTGTCACAGTGCATAAGAATGGCTTTGCTCCACATTCATTCATTTGAACATGTACTGTACATGCTGTTTTAAAATGTCAATCTGTTTAATGTCTGACAGTATGAATCGAGACTCGATCCCTCAGACAACAGTTCAGAGCAGAGTTCTATACAGATCCATCACTAGCCTTATGGCTGAAAATAAAGTTATATAGGACAATTGTATGTGTAGCAGTAATAGCAAATAGAACATCCTACAGTCTTTTATACCTTATTTCAATCAAAGGTGACCCTGAAGTTGGAAACTGAAAGTTAAATACTCGCCTATTCAGAGGGAAGGCTCTCATACAGCCATCCTGGTCCTCTCTGAGTCCCCATTTGAAACTATTGGACCTTCAGGTTGATCATCTCTTTGGGACTCTTTGTGAAGGCTTCGGAAGTACTCGTATCCCCAAGTGCTATCAAACATAAGCAGCTACACACACACACACACAATAAGTAAGCGGGTGGATGCTTGCGCATGCGCATAGTATGGAGACACTAGTCGTCGGGAGCACTCCGGGACGCATGACACATGTGCTTATGAAGGCTGTTGAGTCTTGAAGGCATGAGATGTGAATGGAGCACAGCGAGGGAACAAGGAGACAAAGAGGACTGGGAAGGCTCTACAGGATCCAGAGCCTTCTCCTTCGAAATAGGGGAGTATTTAACTTCTTGTTTACATATCACTTTCGGTTTGCTTTAAGGGATTACATTTTAACTCTGGAGCCTGTACAACAGCCCTTAAGTTTGATTTAAAATCTGGTTCATTCAGCTGCTGTCAATCAAAAAGAAATAATGAACAATTAAACTTTTTAGCACTCTTTTGCTATCGGCAGTGTTTGCTCAGCCATATAAAACTAGTTTGGTTCTGTTTACTCTTTGGGAGACCAGGCTGCTTTATTTGCATGCAGATAATACTGCTCTCTTTGAACGCAGAACAATAAATAGTTGACAGAGGAAGGTTGTAAGGAGGCTGAGTACTACATGTACCCATGTTTATCTCATCACTTGACTGTTCCTAAAACAATGCTTTCCTATTAACAGAATGTATTAATATTACACATTTCTCTTGCAGTCTCTCCGGATCGTCTTGTGTGCCTGAATGTGGAGGAGGGACTTTCTACAACACAGCTTTCACGAAATGTGATAAGTGCCACCCAACATGTCAAGCATGTGTAGGTAAATACTGCTCCCTAATTCCCAGTCATGTCCTTGGAATTCACCGGACAGTTCAGTACTTGTTCAATTCAGTCTTTGAGATTACCTGTTTATTTTGAAAATCAAGTTGATCCTTCCAAAAGTTGGACTTGCATACCTGTAATATGGTAGTTCTCGAGGCAGGCAAAAAGGGCATCGGACATTTCGGCGCCGCCATAGGCTGTAATGTGTATTACGGCTATAGCTGCACTCATAGGGTAATTTGGGCGCTGGCAAAAGACCAAATCACAGAAAAAATAAATTCAGCTGGCAATAGCTGGCAGCTGTATTGCATCTTTCCCCTGAGTCCATGGCGGCCTGGAGGTAATTAGTAATTAACGCTGCGGTGAAATTGCAGCTCACACAGTGTATACATGATCATTACAAACAGCTAATCAAGGATGGGTGCTGACTGCATGGCATAATCCACATACCCATTTCGTAGGGGACAGGGATCCCGTAATGGTGTTGTTGTGCAGTTAGTATCAGGCAAACTCCTCCTCCAAAGCTGGTGCAGTGTGGACAGACGCCTCTGCCGCGCTGCCAGGGCGGTATCAAGCTGACTCCATTCTCAGAGTGTTTATATGAATAATGAAATACATTTATATTCAGTTCAGAGGATTATTCTGTTAAGTTGATTTAAGCTAAAATACCCCTGTACCTCATTATCAAGTGAGAGCCGTTCCACTATGGACTCGCTGTATGTAAACTCTTGAATGATTTGAGTAGATTGGATTTGGTACATTTTTGATTAGATCTGAAAGCCATTAGTATTATAGTTTGTTAACTGTAATCACATCGGTACCGGTCTTCCTTTGAAAAGAATTACAAGCCAATGCCTCTATCATTGACCCAAGTTTGTGCACATCAGTGACTGTTTTGCGGACTCTAACTCCTATACCTGTAAGAAATTCATGGAAACACAGGAGTAACATGCTAACTCCATGCAGATACTGTCAGTAGAGGCATTTTAACTAGTGCTGCATGAGATCAGAAGTACATAGGTACTCTGCTTCATGTACATGCTTCATAGTAGTTACCGATGTGTAGGTTGGAGGTGGCCGGCCAGTGATGTATGTCCCAATAAGGTTACGATACTTCTTCCTGATGAAGTAATGTCTAAGTCCTCTATCTGATATTACCACAGGTGAGTCCTCTGCAGCTAAAAATCCTGTATTAATAATGTGGTCTAAAGCTGCCTAGCAGGATGTTTAGACTGCAAGAGGAAAAGTACAGACAGCTCTCAGATGTCAGTCTGCAGCTCCTAAAGGCTACGTTGCAGCAAATGAGCAGTACGTTGGCTAACTGACTGCGGTCTGTAAAAAGGATTTGACAACGGCCAATGAAAGACCTCCTACACA
The DNA here is from genome assembly GCF_040937935.1 of Hyperolius riggenbachi. Classification (NCBI taxonomy): domain Eukaryota; kingdom Metazoa; phylum Chordata; class Amphibia; order Anura; family Hyperoliidae; genus Hyperolius; species Hyperolius riggenbachi. The sequence continues at coordinate 147,246,069 of NC_090648.1, forward strand.
GATAAAAACAAGCTCTATCACTGTGACTACACAGAACCAATAAATCATTGGTACATAGAGTCACAATGTTTTTTTATAAGACCATAGTATTTCAACTATGAACTTGGAATTTTTTATAATCATGTAATTATTAAACTGTTGGCGGGATTTATAGCAGTTTCTCAATTATACGGACCTGCTTCTGTGGAGTTAATTGGCAAGTTCATTATTGATGTAAGTAAATATTTTGCTCTTGTGTTGTTTTCCCTGCTTGTATTTTGTTAGTGAGTCTGTTCCTCACACTCCAGGCAGAGGTCCGCTTGTCCGCTCTGTGGCTTTGCCACACGCACACAGCTTGAGGAGTGTATGGGTGGCCCACTGCACAGTGACGTTACTACAGCTTGGAAAAGGAGAAAGTTGTTCTTCGAGTTTACTGCATTACAGCTGGAGGACAGTGTGAATGCAATGCTTTAGCTTATTTATATTAGAACCACAGGCTTCTTTTCAGACAAGAGAATCCTTGATGCCTTGCACATACCGTATTCTTCATGGCTTTGGCAAAGCTATGACCTCACGTATGGGAGGTTTGCAGCTGTGTCCATCATACAGCCTTCTGAGACTAATTCAAATGTGTTTTGTGACCAGAGGTGTTTTTAAAGGTTATTCCACCCAAAACCAATGTTTCACTTTATCACAGATAAGGACAGTTGAATCATTTTCCCATAGATTCCGGCCTTTAACAGCTGGTGATGGGGAGGTTCCTGTCAGGAATTCCTGGGCCGTAGTACATGTTGTGGCCTTTGTATCATGGTCCCTCCCTTCCGTCTACTTTACATTATAGGGAACGAAAGCTGGACTGCTGGGAACGCCCCCAAATTTCCAAGGTCTGGTTTGAAGTCCCCAAAAAAGAGAAGTGGCTAGTGCCTGACTCAGTGGTCCATACTTTATAATTAAGGCAATACTTTTGAAGGGAACAACTTACCCAATACTGTAAACTTAATCAGTACATTAGTTCACATTCCTTTATGTTTAAGGTGTTGAAAAGGGGTGTTGTCCTTCTCCAGCTATAAGTAGTTGGCTTGACTGCATATGAAGAGTACAAATCTTTTTTTCTAAAATGGAACTCACCTTCAGCCTGACTCCATAAAGTACAAGAAAAAAAATTATGGTGGGGAGGGAGGAGGGGGGGGGGGGGGTGGAGAGAATTAACTCACTTCTGGTGTAGTATGTCTAGGTTAATGCAATAAATAAATGTAGTAGATACTGGTTCACAGTTTCTTTGATGTATAAGTGCTTCAGAAAATAGGACTGTCTCTGACCCAAGTTGGGTCGGAGAGCTCAGAGAAGCTCTTTAGGATAGATAACTGATGTTTTTTTAACTCTTCCTGTACTGGAAACCATATGAGACTCTGTTCTATGCTACTAATGTTCTATTTCTTATCTGTACTACACATACAATTCATTATATCATAAGTTTATTTTCACTTCAGATTCCCTTTAAGTCCTAGCAGATCTAACATAGTTCTGCAATAAAAGGAAGGTCCAAGGAATTTAAAAATAAAAAATCCACTTACCTGAAGCTTCTTCCATCCCCTGGCATCTGTCCTGTGCCCTCGGCGCAGCTCCAGTGGCTCCCAGTCCCCTCCGGTGGAGAAGCCGACCTCGCAAGGTCGGCTTTAGCGTCGGCTACCTCAGCACTCCAGCGTGTGGTTCACTGGTCACGCTGACTCCTTCCTGTCAATTACGAACATCAAAAAGAATGGAGATGCTACGCTTAGCTCTACACAGGCACTTGGCAGAAAAAGAAGAGGGACACTATAGCCTCAGTACTGTTTACAGAAAATACTGTGATTCTGTAATTAAAGGTGAAGACTGTATCTCCTAGGAGGAAACCATCATTTTAGCAATACCATTTTACACCCTCTCGTCCCCCCACCCCCAAATCTTTGACAATGGTTTGGTCTAGTCTTCCACAATTGAAGCCAACCTCCTGAAATACTGTAGGGCTATGCTTCAATCGATACATTCTACCTTGGAAGTGGTTTAACAGTCTTCTGTCTTTCAGGAATTGGAAAGGATCAGTGTACTCAGTGTGCCAAAGACTATCACCTGCACGACTGGCGCTGTGTGCCAACCTGTAGCCCAGGATTTTATTCTGAAGAGGTTCCTGGGTTGCCACACAAAATCTGCAGGAGGTATGTTTTGCCGACCTCTACATGAACTTAGATGAGATAGTTGATGGCCTTCTTAGAACAGTGTTCAGACAGTATGGTTAGTGCTTACGGTATGTCAACTTCTGAATTTCAGGTGTGAAGATAACTGTCTGATATGTGAAGCCACAGGCAAGAATTGTATTCGCTGCAAAGAAGGCTACAGTTTGCTCAGTGGGTCATGTGTTACGAATCATACATGTAGCAATGGTGAGTATCTGAGACATTGACATGAATGTCCAGTAGGGCTGTGCTAAGAAGGAGTCATGACTAGGGATGGTCAATAATATTCAGTAGTAATTCCAACTGATGCATAATTATCCCTTTATTTATTTATTTATTTATTTATTTTGGGGGGGACGACACACAACTAATGGCTGTTCCCTATGGTTTCCAAGCTTTGTGGTCTTCTGCGAGGGGGAGGGTTGAGTTTCCATTTACTGCCTCTCCCAAATAGACATGGGAAGGGGTCACAGCTGAAATGCAATTCAGCCTGTCTCATATCGGGGTTCATGTAAGGTGATGCAGACACTGGGGGAGACATACATTAAACATAAGGCTGTTGCACAATGCTTCTAAGTGTCCTCATATTGCTTTCTCTTGTGCCTGGGTATGGTTGCACATGCCCCCACTGTGCTCCCGTTCTTGGAAGCATTCTGCGCCTGTGCAGTACTACTGTGCAGGAGCAGAACGCTGCCAGCTGCGAGCGCGCAACACATGGTGCACACTCGTTCAAGCCGTGCATGTGCCGAAGTATGGGGAAGGCCAGATTACTGGGGAGGATAGCAAGTGAACAGAGTGGCCAGAGAGGACAGCAAGGGAGCCCCAGGTAAGTATATAAACACCTGATGGCCAGCTCAGGTACACTTACTTTAAGATAGTAATGTGATTTGGTATTTCTGATCTGTAAAGAAATTCATGCACCTCTTATTCCATGTAATGACTCATTCTTTTCTTCTTTGTCTGGCTCAGCGGACGAGATGTTCTGTGAGATGGTAAAGTCCGGTAAGCTGTGCGAGCGGAAGCTATTCATCCAGTTTTGTTGCCGGACTTGTATGCTAGCAGGCTGATCCCACGTTCCTAGGAGTGTCTTCTGCTTTTTATCATAGAAGAGACTGCTACCGGTGGAGTCCAGCACACCCACTTCTGGCAGTGGTGCTAAATTGATGGCATTATATCATTTCATGCCAAAACTGACAATGTATGGGTTTAAAGGATTTATGTGACATAACCCATGATGTACTGCATTGCTAGACCTACTAATGGCCCTGGAACAAAAGGATTTGAATGCTGCCTTCTGGATGCAATTTCCATCTCTACAGCGCAAGAGCTTGCATTTCTTCCCATATGTCTAAATGCCTGCCGGTGCCCACAAACTCCTCCTCTGGTGCAGTCACTGTGGTGGGCATACACGTAAGAGCTGGTTGGTAATACTGGTATCCCATGAATGAGCCTACCCTTGTGAAAGCAAAACTTGCAATCCAAAACATCATAAAAAGAATTTGGAATGTCATTCGAAATCTGACATGCAAAAGGCCTTTATGATTAACGTCACTTGATGTGTCAGTGAGTGTGTATTATTTTCAGAGGTGGTATAAATGGCATAAGATCCGTTATTCCTAGGAACAGACAGACATGTTAAATGTCATTATATATTAGACCCATTGATCTCCCCCACCAATCCACAACATTGCACAAGTATTCATCACAGAGGGTGTTGGGTTAGAAATGAAATTTCTACAGTGCACGTTTTCATGTGTGTAATGCAGATTATATATCACTATTGTGGTGTTTAAAAGACATTCACCTTAAAGATATTGGACCACATCTGGCTAACCAGTAATCAACAGGTAAAATTAAGGGGAAGCTGCTAATACTGATCAGGTTTTGAAAATAATACATCAAATATAAGGTGGTAGAGCAACATATTTAAAGAATATTTTCACATTTGTGTATTTTGCATTAGCTCATCTTTACAGTTACACCACCATATATATGATTTAATAAGTCATGGAGCACTGCAACGGTCACACCCTATAGACAGGGCAGGGTTGCATTTAGCAGTCATGAAGCCCTTGAGTAACAAAGTTGCATTCATCCCCTTCTCCTCAGTCTGCGGACAGTGTGAGGAAACATAGGCCTCAATTCACTAAGCTTATCTCCTGTCTTTAATAACGTTTCTAGAGTGATCACCATGGTGACAAGGCATGTAGTATTCAGGAAACATTTTAACTCAGGCAAACCTAAAGTTAACTCTTCAATCCTTAAAATAACTCCAGAGTTAAAGACAGGCTGTTTATTAGCTGCGTGTGAAAATAACTACAGAGGAGGTAAATTAACTACAGAGTGTAATGATCGCTGCTGCAGCAGCTATTACTGGAAGTAGTAGTGCTGCAGCTCAGGCAGTTCTGATCTATTTCCATGCAAGTTGCATAGCTTTGTCTGTCTTTCCCTGCTGTCAGCTTGTGACTGATTATCATTCACCTGTGTGGGAATCTGCATGTCTGCTCCCATTGGATGACCTCAGTATAAAGATCTGCTTCCTGCAGGGTTTCCTTGGGTTTTCATAGCTTCAGCTTAAGCCTGCCTTGCTGTCGCTTTAGCCCCCGATCGTGTTTCTTGTTATAAAGATACTTTGCTGGTCTTTGCATCATATATTGGTTCATTGCCAATATATATGCATACCAGCACGTTTATTATTTTCCTTGTATTTGTGTTACGTTAATACATCAGTGTCGCTGATGTATACGTACACGAACTGTTTATATCCTGTGTGCAGTTAGTCAGCTTTCCAGCACGTTTTGGTAGGTTGCGCGTACCGTGACCACCCGTGCTGAGGTAGTTACCCTGCTCCTGGTTCTGCTTGTGGATTGCGTTCATCTCTGCGAAGAGATAACGAATCCTTCTGAATCCTGTTCTGTTACTGTTTGTGGATTGCGTTCATCTCTGCGAAGAGATAACGAATCCTTCTGAATCCTGTTCTGTTACCGTTTGTGGATTGCGTTCATCTCTGCGAAGAGATAGCGAATCCTTCTGAGTCCTGTTCCCTGTATTGCTCCAGTCTAAGTCAGTGTTCCAGCTTATGTCATATATCGGTTCATTGCCGATATATACATATGTTAGTCAGACGTTACAAATAGTTTCATTGATAGCTGTAATTGTAATGCGCTAGGAAAACATACTTATTGTATATTTATCTGTGTTACGTTCATCTATCTTAATCCTGCTATTTTCTGACTATCCTGTCCTGTCTTTGTGAGGCACGCCATCGCCGCATCGCATTGGCTGCCTCATTCCAGTCTGTCTGGTTTTGGACGCTTGCTGTCGCTAAGTAGCCGCTAGCTAGCAAGCGTTCATTCTGTCTACCTGTCCTGATCTCCTCAGTTCTGGTTTATGCGCTCAGCGCTACTTTGCGCTGAGACGTTATAACGAAAGCATTGTTTGTGGCTGTCAGATCTGCACCGGCTCTGTGCGCCACAATCTCCTATTGGAGTCAGTCCTCCCCTCCACTATACTAGGGATAGCCTGTTTCCTGGTGCTAGTGTGTGTACCTCCTCCACGCCAGCTCATGCGTTGCATGCTGACTGTGGAGAATACACCACCAAGCCTTACATTATGAAAACCCCATTACCAATCCCCATTGTGGGGGGGGATTCCCAGAAAGTATGAGACTGTTAATTATGGTTCCTGTTCCTTTAAGAAATTTGAAGAACTTAGCTCTGAAACAGAAAATGAGTTTTTCTCTGAATGTGCCAGGTTCCTGACCAATCCTGATCTCCAAGCGACTCCTGTTTCAACCTGGGCACTCCAACTAAGTTATATTTTGTTTAAAGGGGAATTATCCCAGTGGGCATTTGATGTTCTCAATCATTCCGATTTGAAAGAGAGACCACTGGAATTTCTAGCGTTTGTAATCCATAACTGGTTGCGCATAGATCCATTGCCTTTTCCTCTTAATGAACTCCTGGCAGCAGGCCAATCAGCTGCTCCTTCAATTGCTTGCAAGAATGAGCAGCAAGCAGAAAGTGTTACTGATAATTTTCCTGCAGCTTTGAATAAATCACCAAAAACCGCAAGGTTAAAGGCAAAACGCAAACGTTCTAAGAAACGTGTCCAATCTGCAGAATCGTTATCCTTAGCGACTGAGACCTATAATGAGATTCTGCCATTAACAGATAATGAAATGCAATTGTCTTTCAGGGGAGTTAAATGGACTTATGAAACTACTAATGAACTTTCCTCCCTGGCTAGGGAAAATAAAGATTTTTGTTTAAAAGAATTATCTGAGTATGATTATGATGAGATATTACAGAGTATTGAACAAATCAACTTATTTGTGAACCAAGGGAAGTTTGCATACACTACAGTTCAACACTTGCTACAGGTATTGGAGATTCTTAAGAATAAGGAATCTGCCAATCACCTGCTAATTAACCCTATACATGTGCCTGCCACAATCATATCTGCAAACCATGATCTGCCTGTTAAGTATGCTTGGAATCCTCCATTTGAGAAAGGAGAGATGGAAGCTCTGGTCAATGAATGGAAGAATGATTCAAGTTCATTTTGTCAATTTTACAGTGCAAAAAGTGAATTGGTATTGAATGCATGCATTAAGTCTGCCTATAACCTAATAAAAACTGGTGTGTGTGAGTATGACTTTGTGGCTCCATTGATTGATGTGTGGGAACTGATTTTGGATGATTTTTTTGTGACTCCGAATTCGCAAATTTGGCGTTCTGACCCGCCTGCTTCAGCACCTTTGGCTGATTCAGCAGGTGATTCGGAGCTCTTTTTGTGTGAAATTGAAGTTCCTGCAATTCCACCCTGTACCATGGATAACTCAGTGTTACTTCCCAGTAAAACAGAAGCCACTGATACATTCTTAACCTTGCCCTGCGCAAATTTCTCAGCAGAGAATCCAGAGGTCCTGCTGACTTCCGAGTCCAGCCTAGCCAGTACTCATGACTCTTTGTTTAGTGAAACAGACACCAGAAAAATCTTGCCTGTCTCTGCAAACACTTCTGCAGAAATTACCTGTGTTAATAAAGTTCAACTCCTGTCTGATCCAGCAGATGCGCAAACATTGTGTCTTGATCTTCCTGTTTCTACACCTCGCTCTAGTTTCGTGAATAGCTCAGAGCATCTGCTATGTGAACCTGAAATCGCAGAATTATTACCTTGTTCAGAAAATTTTCCAATAAATTTGCCCTGTACCATGAATTGTGCAGTAGATCTCTCCAATGAAACTCAGGTCACAGAATCATTATGCTGTCCAGCAGGTGCTTCCATGGTTTTGCCCTGCAATATGGACTGTTCAGTGATCCTGTCCAGTGAAGCTGTGGTCGCAGAGTCTTATGCTTCACCCAGTATTTTGGATACTTTAAACCCTCTAGCAGAGGAGGCTGAAGCACTGCTTACCTCAGTTGGTGTTGCAGTAATATTCACTTGTCTAGCAGCTGTTTTGGAATTACAGTCTGCTCTAATAAAACTTGATGAATTTCTGCCCAGCAAAGCAGAAGCCATTGAAATATTGTCCTCGTCAGCAAGTGTGTCAGATACCTTGCCCTGTACACAGTCTGATTTAACCAATGTTGTTGAGTCCCTCTCCAGTGTTGTAACAGCCGAGGAACTCCAGCCCTGTCCTCTGAATGTTTCAGAAGTCTTGCCCTGTAACATGGATAATTCTGATTCTCTGGTCAAAATAATAGAAATCTCAGAATTTCAGTCCGGTCCGATGAGTGTTCCTGAAACCCAGCCCTGTATCCTGAAAGATTCTAGTTCTCTGGCCGCTGTGGCAGAGGTTCCAGAGTCCCCTTCCTGTCCAGGGAATTCCTCAGTTTTGCCTAGTCCAGTGGGGGCTGCTGCAATACTGACTTGTTCTGCAGCGCCTCATGAGCTCCAATCCAGTGTATTAAATGAGTCTCTGTCCAGTCCAGAGGTAGTTGTGGAGTCCCTATCTGGTTCAGTGCATACATCAGAAGATTTGTCCTGTTTTGTTGGTGCCCCCGAATCTGATTTGTTACTGACTTTGCTGGAATCAGCGACATCTAAGTCTGATCCAGCATTCTCGTGTAAAAGTCCAGTGGTTGCGAAGTTTAGTCATGATGATTTTTTTTGGGCCAGTCCTGGTTTTGGTCCTGTCTTGGCTGACCCTGAGGCTCACAGTTCCTTGACATGCCCAGAGGTTTCTCTTGTGCCGGTGTGCCCAGATGTTCTTTGTGTGCCAGAATGCCCAAGTGTGTCTAAGGTGTTAGCGTGCTCTGATGCTTCCTTAGTGGGAACACGTTCTGATGTTGCCAGTCTGCCTGCATGCCCAGAGATGGTTCTGGTCCCTGAAAGCCCTGATATTGATGTTTGTCCTTGTGGCCCTGACTCGGGAATTGCCCTAGGTTCCATAGGGGTTCTTGATAGTTCTCCATGTGAGCCTAAGGGGCATTCTGACATATGGGGATCTCTTTGGAGCTTCAAGGTGTTCTGGGAGGTCTCTGAGAAAACCTGTCCTGGTACCTTGGACTGGTTCAACAGTGGGTTTTGTGTTGGTAAAGACAGTACCGGTGGGCATTGCAAAGGCTTTGGCGTTTCTGAACGGTTCCTGGAAGGCGGTGGGTATCGCTCAGGGAATTTCGGAGGGCTTTCTTCTGGAAATCATGGTTCTGATGGGTGTCACACTGGGGCTTGTGGTACTGATGGGCGTGGTTCTGTAGGTTCTGGTTCTGATGGGTCCAGTCTTGTGGGGACTGATTCTGGAATTCGGTCTTGCCGGGCTGTCCCGGTCATCATGAATTATCAGTCAGACTGTTTTGTTGGGAATTTCGGTTTTGAAAAGCGTCTGGAATCCGCTTTTAAAGGCGGGGGTACTGTAATGATCGCTGCTGCAGCAGCTATTACTGGAAGTAGTAGTGCTGCAGCTCAGGCAGTTCTGATCTATTTCCATGCAAGTTGCATAGCTTTGTCTGTCTTTCCCTGCTGTCAGCTTGTGACTGATTATCATTCACCTGTGTGGGAATCTGCATGTCTGCTCCCATTGGATGACCTCAGTATAAAGATCTGCTTCCTGCAGGGTTTCCTTGGGTTTTCATAGCTTCAGCTTAAGCCTGCCTTGCTGTCGCTTTAGCCCCCGATCGTGTTTCTTGTTATAAAGATACTTTGCTGGTCTTTGCATCATATATTGGTTCATTGCCAATATATATGCATACCAGCACGTTTATTATTTTCCTTGTATTTGTGTTACGTTAATACATCAGTGTCGCTGATGTATACGTACACGAACTGTTTATATCCTGTGTGCAGTTAGTCAGCTTTCCAGCACGTTTTGGTAGGTTGCGCGTACCGTGACCACCCGTGCTGAGGTAGTTACCCTGCTCCTGGTTCTGCTTGTGGATTGCGTTCATCTCTGCGAAGAGATAACGAATCCTTCTGAATCCTGTTCTGTTACTGTTTGTGGATTGCGTTCATCTCTGCGAAGAGATAACGAATCCTTCTGAATCCTGTTCTGTTACCGTTTGTGGATTGCGTTCATCTCTGCGAAGAGATAGCGAATCCTTCTGAGTCCTGTTCCCTGTATTGCTCCAGTCTAAGTCAGTGTTCCAGCTTATGTCATATATCGGTTCATTGCCGATATATACATATGTTAGTCAGACGTTACAAATAGTTTCATTGATAGCTGTAATTGTAATGCGCTAGGAAAACATACTTATTGTATATTTATCTGTGTTACGTTCATCTATCTTAATCCTGCTATTTTCTGACTATCCTGTCCTGTCTTTGTGAGGCACGCCATCGCCGCATCGCATTGGCTGCCTCATTCCAGTCTGTCTGGTTTTGGACGCTTGCTGTCGCTAAGTAGCCGCTAGCTAGCAAGCGTTCATTCTGTCTACCTGTCCTGATCTCCTCAGTTCTGGTTTATGCGCTCAGCGCTACTTTGCGCTGAGACGTTATAACGAAAGCATTGTTTGTGGCTGTCAGATCTGCACCGGCTCTGTGCGCCACAATCTCCTATTGGAGTCAGTCCTCCCCTCCACTATACTAGGGATAGCCTGTTTCCTGGTGCTAGTGTGTGTACCTCCTCCACGCCAGCTCATGCGTTGCATGCTGACTGTGGAGAATACACCACCAAGCCTTACACAGAGGAGGTAACTTAAGGAATGAAGAGATAAGATAACACTCTCACTGTGTGGTGATACGTTTTCTCTTGCCTTATTATCTCCAGCATGATCTTAGTGAATTGAGGCCAATGGCCTCAATTCACTAAGATCATGCTGGAGATAATAAGGCAAGAGAAAACGTACCTGCACACAGTGATAGTTATCTTATCTCTTCATTCCTTAAGTTACCTAATCTGTAGTTACCGGTAATTTACCTCTTCTGTAGTTATTTTTACATGCAGTTAATTAACAATGGCCTCAATTCACTAAACTTAACTCCTGTCTTTAATAACTCTTCTGAGCTGTTTTACAGTTATTACAATTACATTACCATGGTGATAACTGTAAAACAGCTCAGAAGAGTTATTAAAGACAGGAGTTAAGTTTAGTGAATTGAGGCCATTTCTGTCTTTAACTCTGGAGTTATTTTAAGGATTGAAGAGTTAACTTAAAGACAGAAGAGTTAACTTTAGGTTTGCCTGAGGTAAAATGTTTCCTGAATACTACATGCTTCGTCACCATGGTGATAACTATAGAAACGTTATTAAAGACAGGAGATAAGCTTAGTGAATTGAGGCCATTGTCTAGTTCCATCCAGGGATACATGGTGAGGATAGTGTCATCAAGGCCATTTGGAAACTAGAGAGCCATCCATTATCAGCACAATAAATGGTTAATATGCCAGAAAAGTGCTGTATTTACATGCAGTGTACTTAACAAGAAGCAGGAAGTCTCTTCCAGCACTAACAGGAAGTTTTGATAATCTCCCAGTGATCTCATGTGGTCATCCATTCGAAGAGGTTGATCTGGACGACGTTTCCCTCTGTGTTTATGTGCTGCAGTCTCCTCATCTACCCCTCTTTCCTTCAACACAGTTTTTCAACTGCATTTTATTGCTGGTAGAGATGCTCAATGAGATGTTAATTTTTCCAACTTGGCCTATCCAAATAGGCAAAGAAAAGAAATGGCTGGGTCTCCACCTGGATAGCTGCAGTTATAGCAATATAATTATACCATAGTGACAAGAAATGTCACAAATAGGCAGCAGATGTATTTGCCTAGTCCACTTTCTTGCTACAAACAAATTGCAAAAAAAACTTGCTTCAAGTCAAAAAAATTTGCATCTTTGGATCATCCCTAGTTGCAGGTATGGGGTTAAAAATAAAGCATACATTTTTAAAAATGAGAACATGTTACTTGGTATCCCCTTTTGTGCTGCTGAAGTGCATAATGAAAAATACAGTTCTGCCTATGGACACAGGTATTTTTTGAGCTGGGTATTGCCTACAAAGGGCTCTATTCATAAAAAAGTTGTGGCGAAAAAACTCCTGGAGGGAAAATACCGCAGCGGTATTTTACACTTCTGGGTGGTCATTCAAAAAAATCTTGCCAGCTGCGATGCAAGAGCGGAGATCTCCCGCTGAAAGCTGGCGGTAAGCTGTTGGAAGGCATGCGGAAACACTTCAGCCGGCAGAGTCCCTCCGTGCACTGCTCTCTCTGGGAGGTCTGTCCCATTCACTTGTATGTAATCCGCAAAATCAGAGGAAGCGGTATTTCCCGTCCACATACCGCTTCCTCTAAACTTTATGAATGGCCATTTTGTTACTTTTTTCTAGATAAATCTAGAAAAACACTGGAGAGGGCGGAAATTTCTCGCTCTGCTGGGGGATTGTAGATTTTCATGCGGGAACAGCTTTTATGAATGCCCACTTTGCTAAATGGACGGGAAAATCCGCTGTTTTGAGCGGAAAACTTGCGGTAACCTTTTATGAATAGAGCCCAAAGTCTACAAAATACCCCTTGGGGATTCAACAAGAGATGGCAAACCAGGAGGGAGCAAATTGAGACCTCAGGTGCCCAGGATGCACAACCCAAATAATATTGCACCTCCAGAGAGTGCAAAATGATGAGGGTGCTGCTATGTATATCTTCGTGTTGGACTATGCAGATTGTAAGTGGAGCTGCTTACCATAGGTGATCCAGTGTCAACTAGTTAGGTCATCAGTCTGTAAATCCATGGCAGAAGAGAGTCCAATCTAGAACATCATCTCCACAGAATCACTTTCTGTGAACAAGAGATGAGAAATTGAGTATTTTACGTTAATCATATATTGTGTGCATCTGCACAGTCTAATGCCCAGTGCATGCTTCAGACTACAGTTCAGACAACTGATCTCCATCCAAGCTGCTCTGCTTTAGTCTGTTCTGCCTAATAAAGAGAAGTGGAGCAGGAGTGAGCCATCTAAGTTTAAAGTTCTGTACGGGCCTTTACATTCATATATTTACAGATATATGTCAGTTCTGTATTTTCTTTTAAAGCGGGCCTAAACTGTTGCAGAGAAAACAAGGAAAACGCATATAATTCACTCTGTGTGTTTAGAGAGATTAGCCTGTCTAATTCCCCCTTATCTGCAAGTAATCAGCAAGTGTAAATCAGGGCTGTCAGCTGGGTCTGTACTGTGGTGCACTGGAGGTTAACCCTTTCTGTGCTCCAACCAGGAAGTAAACACTGCAGGGGTTTTGTAAGATTGTAACAAATAAATATTTTTCTTTAAAGGTTATTATGCTGTTGCTTATCTTTTAGAGCAGTTCTGAGTTTAGGTCCGATTTTAAGCACTGGGTTTTGCCTAAGCCTGGTTGTGTCATTCCCTTATTTATCCTTTTCTTGAGTGAAAAACACTATGAATGACCTTGAAAAACTGTCAGTATAGCCAGGTAACTAGTATTTTCAGGACAGCAGTGACTTTCTCCAGATTTCTGATAGATTTCCGTTCATATAAAAATGTCACCATTTTAGTTGCAACTGGAGGTGTTTGTAAGTCTGGATGTGACCATATTTCATGCTCTCTCTCCTGTAGGGAACGTATGCAGTGCTCTCCAAAAACCCAGAGATGTTTTCAAGTAGAATCTGCAATGTTTTGCTGCCCCCTACAGCCTTTAAAGTAATAGGAGAAAACAGTAATTTGGGGATTTTCTGATTTTAAACCACACTGCACAATAACTGCATCAGTGCAGTTCAATGAAGGCAATCCTGTTTTCCAATGCTAAACCTGTAAATCATGTTTGTGCAGGCATCTTTTCTAGGCAACTATATAAATAACAAGGTGCAGTAACCTTAGCAAAGAAATTGATTTGATTTTGTTTGAAATCTGGCATCTGTCTGTTATCCATCATTCATGTGTTTGTGCTGCCAGCAAGTGATGGTCTAGAAACTGGAGGAAAATCCATAAGCTGAACTGGCATCTATGGGAAGTAGTAACTTGATTCATTCCTACTAAGTCATTTTATTGGAATGTATGGTGGTGATTGCAGGTTTTTATGTCCATTGCGTTTAGGAAGATGTGGCTATTACGTGTTTTATACATTCTTATAATTTTTGGCATCCTTGTAGTTAGTTTAAAAAATAAATAAAAAGAACACCCAACTGAAACCCATGATGATGCTGGAGAAAAGTAATTGAATTATCCCTATCCATATGCCTAATACTATCCCACCACCGCCCCCTTCTTCCCCAGCATTTCCCTATCTGTATGCCTAACATAACCCCTTACCAAAGCAAAATCTTCCCAAACTGTTACCTTTATCCTCTACCCTACCCCCATCCTATAACACAAACCCACAGAGCTTACTGATGCTGATACCCGGAGGTAACTTGTATAGTAGGTAAACTCCAGCACCGCAAAGCAGATACTTGGCTATATTATAGCCAATCGCCATCACCCAAACTAAGCACCTAGTGTACCATTGCTACAAATATCTATTGTGGTCTACGGCAGCGCCCACAATAACTGTCAGATGGCAGGTTGAATTGATCTGCATAGCTTCACACTTTCCCGTTATAAAAGAGGATTGTTCTAAGGACATAACTACAAACCAACCTTGATGCCTCCTCTCCCCTATGGTTCCTTACTGTAACAAGTGTGCCTAACATTTCCCTTTTTCATGACAAATGTGGCCGCCTTGACCCACTCCCCTTCCTATCCACCCATCTGCCCATATCAAGGGTAGGCACCATTCCCTCCCTCTTTCATCAGTAAGTACAGGCACCATAACCCCCCTCCTTCTGCCTCAAAACAAGTGTGCTACCAACCCCCTCTTGCCATGCATGACAATCTCCTTTCACCCTATAGCAAGTGCAGCCACTTACCCCTAAAAGTGTGGCCAGCAAATCTCTCCCCCTCAGCCGGTAAAGCTGCTGGCTCTCCTGAAGGATTTACTGAGCAGTCTGATGTAAATCTCTGAATAATCCAAAAGCATTACTATCAGGGGAGCAGCTCCCGAGCCTCCCACAGCCTCAGCGGCTGCAGTGAGGCCTGCTTAATCCCCCCCACCCACCATGGGCCTACGTACCCACTATTCACTATCCACTATCCACCACAGCAGAACACAGCCTAGCTACCTGCTCCAGTGCTGGGTCCTTTCTCCTCTTTTCTACAATCTGACAACCACCCTCTATGGCTTCTGCATGGCATATGACACATAGGAGCCGCACAGTTAGCAGTCTGTCAGCGTGTGACTGCAGACGGTAGTGAAGAGAAAAGGACCCTATGCTGGTAAGCGTAAAGCTTACGATTTCCTATTAGAAGAAATATAGTGGTGTACATCAATTAAGATTTTTTTCAGAGGGGGGAGGGGGGCACTGAGGACATCCAGAATCACAGTAAGGTTGGATTTGAAGACAAATGTGTGTATTGAATCGTTAAATATTACACTTCACGCATCATCAGTGACATCACACTTATCGGTGTGAGTTCAGAGGCTAATGGTGGGTGCAGGAGCTGCAGAGCCTGACTGCCGTTTCTCTTGGTTGCGCTTCCACGAAGGCTGCTTCCACATTAGGGTCAGCGCACGCTACCAGCAGCTTTCCCGGGGGATTCTGTCTGTGGCCTCTCTGTTGCCAACTGCCTCACGGGCCACCGTGCCAATGCAACACACTTTACTCCTTTCATACTCTTCAAAAATGTTATACATGCTAGATAATGATCCAATATAAGAGATTTTTTTTAAGCTTTCAGTACTTTGGTGCCAAACCATAGCTGAAGGACCATTGCCAAATGTGTATATACCCTGTTCATGCCCAGTGACTAGGTGGAATGTGCGCTCTGCACAGAGAAGTCAGCGAAGAAGTAATCGGTTTTTATGTAGTGATTATGAAATACTCAGCACTGTTTTTACATATTTTGTCTTAAATTATATGATCATTGCTTGTATTTTTTCATAAATGTCATTTTTTATATAAGAAATATTTTGTCTTGTGTTCCTGCGTATATTTAATATGCATACATCCTTTGTAGATATTTATATGCTGCATGTTCCATATAAATACTTACTTTAGTCGATTCATGCAAAGAGTAATTTATTTAAAGGAGGGTAGAATGGGAGAACTTGCAATGTTCATTTTACGGTCAGACCAGATAACAAAATTGTACGTTTAACCAATTGGTGGTGAAATCTGCCATTATGCTAGTTGAATCTGTTCCATAATCCATACATTCAGTAGTAAGCAGCATGATTCTTAAAACAAACCTGAAGTGAAAAAAAACCAACCTTACGATATAATGAATTGTATGTGTAGTACGGATAATGAATAGAAGATTAGTAGCAAAGTAAAGTCTCTTTGTTTTAGTTTCAGTTATATAGCTTTTTGAAAACATTGCATCAATCTGTCATATTTACAGTTTACAAACCACACTCTTTATTTAAAACTATAAATCAGAGCAGCGCTAATGACCCTTTGAACTTTCCTGCAGTAAAACCTTATCAGAAGCTGTCTCTCACTGCTTGTTAAATGTTTAAAGGGGTAGTGTGGTGAACATTATGCTTTTCCATTAACCCCAAATCAGTTAATTAATATGGAGAGCATACATTTCTCCATAGACCTTGTGTTAAAAGAAAGCACCTGATAACACTTATTCTGCCCTCCTAGAGAGCTGTGCTGTGTCATTACCTTGCTTTTTGCGATGGACTTCACTGATAGTAGCAGACACTGCAGCTGATTTATAACGGCTGGCTCACACACTACAGAGAGGCGTGCTGTTTTCACATGTAACCAGCTAAGTAAATAAACAGGCTGCTAAGTAAGTAACTAATTAGCAGCCTGTTTTATATATTTATCTTAGCTAGTTACATGTGAAAACAGCACGGCTCTCTGTAGTGTGTAAACCAGCCATTATAAATCAGCTGTAGTGTCTGCTACTTTCAGTGAAGTCCTTCTCAAAGAGCACAGCTCAGCTCTCTAGGAGGGCAGAATAAATGTTATCAGCTTTTTTTTTTTTTTTTTTAACACAAGGTCTATAATGAAATATATGCTCTCCATATTAAATAACTGATGCGGGGTTAATAGGAAATCATATTTTTCGACATACTGCCCCTTTAAGTGTTTATAAACTGCCAAGTTGGGTCAAAGAGCTCAGAGAAGCTGTATTGCATAGATAACTGAAGTTTCTTAACTCTTCCTGTATTGGAAACAATGTGACTATCTTCTTTGCTACTAATGTTCTATTTCTTAGTTGCACTACACATAAAATTCATTATATCGTTCGTTTATTTTTTGCTTCAGGAATGCTTTAAGCCTGGTACACACTTTCAATTATGTTTGGCCAATCACTGACCAATTTTACCACCTCTATGTGGAATGAAGATCAACTTATATTGACTACTATGAGCAAACTGTCTCTGTAAACCATCATACTACATGGAGGTGGTAACATTGGTCTGCGATTGTCCAATCATAATTGAAAGTGTGTACCACTACTTGTGCATCAGTAGTTTTTATTGGGTTGTGAACCGGATGTGGTTGTGTCCTCACATGCTGAATCCACTGTGTGACAGTAATGGATGAATCTAGCCAGCCTGCAGAACAATTCAATGATAGACAATATTCCTGAGTGAACCTAAAATATCTGATATCTGCTGCATTAGCCATTCTGACAAATGGATAAAGAGGTGCGCAAGTCAACTTCCTTTGGCTTCTAGTAGCTGAGGCCGAATCCAAGGATCTTCCCACAAATAAAATTCTACTTACCTGAAATGGCTTGGACTTCTTCATTAAGACTATGATGTTGGGAAATTCAGTGTGCTTTTATTAATTTATTGTGTAGCTTTTTTATATTTATTATTTTAATGTCTTTGACCAATGTAATTGATGTAAATGTGGAAGAATACTTCCTACAAACATTTTGCGTTATTCGCATTCTCGCCTTGCAGCACTAGTGTCCTGGGTCTCAGGGCTGTTGGCAATTTTATTATTATTATTATTTAGTATTTATATAGCGCTGACATATTACGCAGCGCTGTACAGTGTATATATATATATCTTGTTACTAACTGTCCCTCAAAGGAGCTCACAATCTAATCCCTACCATATGTCTATATTATGTAGTGTAAGTACTGTAGTCTAGGGCCAATTTTAGGGGGAGCCAATTAACTTATTTGTGTGTTTTTGGAATGTGGGAGGAAACTGGAGTGCCCGGAGGAAACCCACGCAGACACAGAGAGAACATACAAACTCTTTGCAGATAGTGCCCTGGCTGGGATTCGAACCAGGGACCCAGCGCTGCAAGGCGAGAGAGCTAACCGCTACGCCACCGTGCTATTATGGCAATAATATTTGCATGGAAGATGACCCATCATGGCATGGACTGCATAAGGGGTCTGAGGCACATATGTAAAGGAAGCTCCTCCTACCCTACGCCTAACACAAAGGGTGTCAATACATTACTAGGTTTGTTTGCATTGATATCTGGTCGATTTTATCATACTGATCAAATCTGGCAGATATCGATGCTGCAACATGACTGCGTGGTCGCTTTGTTTTGATCGACTTCCAGCCATGGTCACAAGGGCTTAGTTGATTACATGGTGCTAACGGTGTTTGATTGCCTGACAGCTGATTGACCCCTAGCCGGAGACCCCACCTTGGAGCCGTGGTGAGTGTTACATGCTCACCGGTCACATTGGCGGAAATCCTCGCCTCCTCCAGTGTCTAGCGTCTTTGTGAATTTTCACCGCTAGCGCCTGTACCATGTGACACTGATGAGTGTATTGATGTCATGTGCACCAGTGTTTCATGTTACAGGTGCCTGAGGTGGCCATTCAAAGAGACACCAGAGGAGACAAGAAATCATTCAACGCTCACCACAGGTGCGGGAAGGTGAAGTGTGGCACTCACTGCCACAATGCACCTGACCGGGATCTGCCATAGACGTAATGTTGTTATGTCCATATCGGCGCTGCTGGATTGTAAATGTAATCTGGGTGACGGCAATAGCCGGACATCAAATTACTTCTCCCTCCGAGTTACTACAACTCGGAGGAGGAATAGTATTCAATGCCACCTGGAATTTTACCGGCAGCAGGCTGAGCCATCATTTGCCTCACCCTGCGCCCAACTTACAGGGCGGCAGATCCACATGCACTGCGGGAGGGGACACACAGGCACATATGCTTAGGAGGAGTGGCCCGGCAGATGGCAGTGACAATTTAAGGACAGGCAATAGATCCCACTTTGATCAGATTTAGGCCCCCTGCATACTGCAAATCAGATTTGCGATTCCAAATTTTCCCTGGATGCTGCCAACACAAAAAGACAAATGCAGCATGCAGTACCGATTAAAAATTGCTCATCAAAATCGCATGTGGGGCTTGATTTACTAAACCGTGATAACTCCTATCATGGTCACGCTAGCGTTTTGCATGAGTTATAATGCGTGTAACGTTGTTGCACGCAATTGTGATTTTTCACGTGAAAAAGTTACGCGCATTATAATGCGCGCAATACGCTAGTGCGACCGTGATATCAGTTATCACGGTTTAGTGAATCAAGCCCGTAGTGTGCAAGAGGCCTCAAACAGAGGGGGATTTAGCTGATGGTTGATCTGGTGGCAAATCGACAGGTGTGTGGCCACCTTAACTGCCTGCTACTGCACCTTACCTTTAACTATGTCCAGCACCCAAATTATACTCTATAACCCTGATTAACATTGTTGTGTACGGTGGCCTCAAAATTAAATGCCTTAATCTGAGGGTGTCCCATGATATCTGGCATTAAGACTTAAGCAGCAGGTTCTTTAAAGAGGAACTCAAGTGAAAATAATGTAATAAAAAAGTGCTTCATTTTTACAATAATTCTGTATAAATGATTTAGTCAGTGTTTGCCCATTGTAAAATCTTTTAAATCCCTGATTTACATTCTGACATTTATCACATGGTGACATTTTTACTGTTGGCAGGTTATGTAGCTGCTGCATGCTTTTTCGTCAGTTGGAAACAGCTGTAAACCGCTATTTACCACAATGCAGCAAGGTTCACAGGCAGGAAACTGCCAGGAGTATGTACTCAAGAGTTTCTTGTGGGAGGGGTTTCACCACAATATCAGTCATACAGCACCCCCTGATGGTCTATTTGTGAAAAGGAATAGATTTCTCATGTAAAAGGGGGTATCAGCTACTGATTGGGATAAAGTTCAATTCTTTTCGGAGTTTCTCTTTAAGTCCTGTAATTGCTCCATGAATTTTACTTTTAAGCATTTGCCATGGACAGTCAAATTGAGATCTGAGGCGTTTGGTAGCTAAAGAAAACATGATTCATCAGACCAAGTCAACCTCCACTCTTCCATTGCTCCATGATTTTTTTCCTGACAGCCATATGCTCATTGTAGGCATTTATGGGTGTGGATAGGGGTCAGCATGGACACACTGATTGGTATGTGGCTATAAAGCCATCTGCAATTGTGACACCTTTATTTCATGCTCAGCATTTTTTTCCCCAGAAGTTCTTGTGTGTGATCGTGGCAGAGGGGGCAGGTTTCACTTCCCATGTGCATTAATGAGCCTTGGGTGCCTGTTCACTAGTTTTCCTTCTTTATGCTACTTTTGAGATGCAGCATTAAGGACGATCAGATCGGGGCATTAAGGTCCGTACACACGCCGGACTGCAGGCAACAACGGGTCCGTCGTCACCTCCCGCTGGGTGGGCATTCCAGAGACAGTCTGGCGTGTGTACAGTCTGTCTGCAGACTGATACGGCTGTTTCTGAGCGATCCGCCCGGCGGATCGCTCAGAGACAGCCGTATCAGTCCGCCTACAGACTGTACACACGCCGGACTGTCTGCTGAAAACCCGCCCAGCGGGAGGTGACGACAGACCCGTCGTTGCCTGCAGTCCGGCGTGTGTACGGACCTTTAGCAATGTGGTGCTGTGGAATCCATCGGAATTTTGCAATGCATGCTGTGCAGTACTGGACAATATGTGCATTAACATTTCAAGGAGTAAAGCATACTTTCTATGTACTGTATGTTTAACTGCATGCATTACATCACATGTCTACCGTAATGCAACTCTTTGTGCCACCCTAGCATACAAATAAAGTTTTGAACAATTTTAGACAGTGTGGATCCTTTGTGTAGATTACAGTTTGATTTCCCTTCACCTCCAAGGGACGGATCTGGTTCCAGCACGTCATTAGACATCCACTGGTGCTTAAAGGGAACCTAAACTGAGAGGGATATGGATGTTTCCTTTTAAACAATACCAGTTGCCTGGCTGTCCTGCTCATCTCTTTGGCTGTAGTAGTGGCTGGATAACACACCTGAAACAAGCATGCAGCTAATCCAGTCTGACTTCAGTCAGAGCTCCTGATCTGCATGCTTGTTCAGGGGCTGTGGCTGAAAGTATTAGAGACACAGGATCAGCAGGAGAGTCAGGCAACTGGTATTATTTTAAAAGGAAAAATCCACATCCTTCTCAGTTTAGGTTGCCTTTAACCTACTAACTCCAACAACTAGTTGAATGCAGTGGCATAACAATATATAAACCCAGGTAAGTAAAGCAGGAGGGCCCGATACCCTATTAACACCCAAATAAAAAGGATACTATATAGCAAATGTTGGCTGCATTGCATACAGCTAATACCATGTATAAAAGGTACCCCAGGTCTAAAAGAATCAGACCAACCGTACTTTAGGTAACCTGAAAAGTTCACCAATGTTCGCAATGTCCTATTGCTGTTACTGTAGCCTCCAGGTACCCTGTTGTAATCCACTTGTGGCCAACACATCACATGTAAAGAGAAAAACAGATGGAGACCAATAGTATAATTCTGTAAATACACACAAGCCCCGCCAACTTCTCTATGCTGACTTCACAGCCACCGTGAACATTACTCCACACAAACCCCTTAGGTGAGCACCAGGTCACTCCCCAACAATGTCCGCAATCCTCCTAGGTCTCCGGAGGATAGATTGACAGCTCAAGGGGGAAGGTTAATCTCGTTTCTATACCAGGATCAGGCACTGTATAGAACTAAAAAATGCCACATAGTGTAAAACCATTTAATAAAATAGTATCAAATTGAAAAATGTACACTCATAAAGGTTGCCATGGGATAAGCATTAAAGTATTACAGTTGGGTCCCTGGTGACATTTGCAAGACTTCCGCTTCAAATCCCTTCTTCTCCTTCACGTCTCCGCTCTTGTTTCGTACCATCCAATAGCTGATTACGCTTGACGCAGCTCCGCCCGGCGGTTGGATGAGCAACGCCACCAGTCGCACTTGGCAACCATCTGTTATCCCTAAGGAGACATCTGTGTGTGTGGGGGGGGGGGGGATGCGAAGGTCCAGCAATGATGGCCCAGTTCTTCATGAAAGAAACTGGCAGTGATGGCTGACGGCGCTGCTGAGGATCCTGATTGTTGACATCTGGCAGTGCTGGCCAAGTTGTTCCAGTTGAAAAGGTGCAGTAGTGTTCATTTCTGCGGTGGGTTTCGCCTCCTGGGCAGCATTCTGCAGGGCTGGTCAATATAATCTGGCTTTGGCAGCAGCAGCCCTTGCTTCCAGATTAGTTGCTGTCATCATAGAGGGGTTGAACCAAAGGTGTCCCTGCTGTGGTGGAACAGCAGCAGCTGAAGGATGGATGGAACCAGCATCCAGCGGGGCCAAAGGTGCCCCAATCGGCGCTGTGTCTTCTGACCTCAGTGGAGCCCCAACCTCCTGGGTAGCAGCAGTGTACTCCACATGTCCTGTACCTGCAGAAACAATGGACCCAGACAGAGGCAAGGTGGAAAAAACTCTAGGACCTGCACTCACCGTGACCTGCACCAACGTTCCATGCTTCAGCGGACCACACTGCACACCTTCAGGGGGGAAAAGAAGGTGAATTAGTAGGGAAAAGGGAAGAAAACAAGAATAGTCCGTAATCCTATGGCCGTGGCTGCCAATTAAGGCACCATCTTCCTGAATGGCTTCCTATTATTTCCTTTAAAACGATACCAGTTACCTGGCAGTCCTGCTGATCTTTCTGGCATAAGCCGTGTCTGAATCACATACGTGAAACAAGCAGGCAGCTCATCTAGTCAGACTTCAGTCAGTTTCTGATCTGCATGCTTGTTCAGGGTCTATCTCTAAAGGTATCAGAAGCAGATAATCGGCAAGACAGCCAGGCAATTTGTATTTTTTTAAAGGAAATAAATGTCCCATGCATTTGTGTTCCTAGCTATAATCTAATGGCTGCAGTTGGGAATGCAAATGGCGTTCTGGTCAGGAGGGGCAGGCATCTGCTTGTGGTTGGCTCATACCTGTGCCCTATGTTGAGATGTGCCTCTCAACAATAGGTGGGACTCCATCCACCAAGAAATATACCTAAACCTAGTCCTGGTGGACTTCCTGGGCTGAGAGTTATTACAGCATGAGCAGTGGTGTAACTAAAGATTATGGGGCCTTGGTGCAAGACATGGGGCCCAAAGAACTCTACCAAGGAGAGCTGCAGTGTCAGAGAGGTGTAATCAAAGTAAGAAAATAGCTTGATAAGGATTACCACTATTCAATGCATGTAAAGAGGTGTTCATTATCAGCATAGCACTAATAATGATTACATGAATAACCTTGTGCTATGTTGTATAACAGTTTGCTTCCTCTCTGTCTGTCACCCATTGTTGCAATGTATGTATTCCTATTTATTGTCCAGCGCTGCGTAATATGTTGGCGCTTTATAAACACCATAAATAATAATAATAAAGTAGATAAAGGTGTGTGGTAGGAATGTTGTATGTTTTTGTTTGTACCAAAAATTATTAAACATAATAAAAAAAATATATAGATGAAGGTGGGTCCCTCTGGCCCAAAAGCCCTGATGCAGTTGCAACACCTGAATTCCCTATTGCTACTTCACTGAGCATGAGGATATATCCTGTAGGCTTACTCTAGCTTTGTCCTGGGATGTGTCTTCTGAATACTCCTCCTAATTGATGTATCAACTTTATGTTGTTAACCGTTTTTCTTGTGGATTATTTTGACCTCAGATTGCCCACCATTGCCTGAATGCTTCCAGATCTTGGTTTGTGGTATGACAGTTAACATTGATCATAGAGAGGGTGTTGGGTTAAAGAAAAGAACACGCAACAATGCTACTTGTCAGCTATTTATTACTTACAAAACCCACAAGATCTCTGTCCTCATTAATGCCCAAGTCCTTTCATTACAGCACTTTTCTGGCTTTCAAATCAATGCCAGCAAGTCAGAGGTGTTAATTATCTCTCTACTGGAAACATAATTATAGGAATTAACATTTTCTGTATCACACTTTTTTTTTTGAACATTCAGCTACAAGGTACACAACTGAACTATGAGGGCTGGTTAAAAAGAAGATACTGCATCTTTATTTTGTTTTTCAGAGGATGTCTCCACAGGCTCAGAACCATTTTCTTTTTCAAAGTAAATGTTTCAAAAATTACGGTACGTTTCAAAGACACAACAGTTGTTGACATCACTTTTAGAGATGCACCCACGGCGACTTTTACTTAATCTGTGGTGGCCCTCTTTTTTTCTTAGTTTTGTTTTTTAACTTTTTAAAAAGAATCATAATTCCAGTCATTAACATTAACCAGAATAATTGAACAGAATAGTTGATCACCAAATGGGTGGAAGATGATCAATAGGAGGACACCAAGCTGTGGTTTTGTCTCAAGCTATAGCTCCAGCATAGATAAAAGCCCTGAATGGCATCCTCATATGATCTTAAGTTTATTTTGGGGATCAACTATTCTGGTTTACTGAAATTATGACACATAGAGAAGGTATGCAGTGTTGTTGGTTCACAACTAGCTCCTGGGGAATTGAACCCTGATTCACAAAATGTCACGCTTGATCAAATTACACAGTCGTGGTGCTTTGACCATTATGTTTCCTAAATTGTCTATCTGGCTAGTCCTCTGAGTGGCACAGTGGAGACCTTTCCTATTGTAAAACTTGGGGATAAAGGAGTCTTCTACTCTGAAATGTTGGTTATACAGTGGCTTGCAAAAGTATTCCGCCCCCTCGAAGTTTTCCACATTTTGTCAAATTACTGCCACAAACATGAATCAATTTTATTGGTATTCCATGTGACAGACCAATACAAAGTGGTGTACATGTGAGAAGTGGAAAGAAAATCATACATGATGCCAAACATAAAAAAAAACAAAAAACTGCAAAGTGGGGTGTGCGTAATTATTCACCTCCCTTTGGTCTGAGTGCAGACAGTTGCCCATAGACATTGCCTGAAAAGTGCTAATGACTGAATAGAGTGCACCTGTGTGTAATCTAATGTCAGTACAAATACAGCTGCTCTGTGACGGTCTCAGAGGTTGTCTAAGAGAATATTAGGAGCAACAACACCATGAAGTCCAAAGAACACACCAGACAGGTCAGGGTTGAAGTTATTGAGAAATTTAAAGCA
The DNA here is from genome assembly GCF_040937935.1 of Hyperolius riggenbachi. Taxonomy (NCBI): domain Eukaryota; kingdom Metazoa; phylum Chordata; class Amphibia; order Anura; family Hyperoliidae; genus Hyperolius; species Hyperolius riggenbachi. The sequence continues at coordinate 147,271,115 of NC_090648.1, forward strand.
GGCTCAAGCTACAAAAAGATATACAAAGCCTTGAACATCCCACAGAGCACTGTTCAAGCGATAATTCAGAAATGGAAGGAGTATGGCACAACTGTAAACCTACCAAGACAAGGCCGTCCACCTAAACTCACAGGCCGAACAAGGAGAGCGCTGATCAGAAATGCAGTTAAGAGACCCATGGTAACTCTGGACGAGCGGCAGAGATCTACAGCTCAGGTGGGGGAATCTGTCCATAGGACAACTATTAGTTGTGCACTGCACAAAGTTGGCTCTTATGGAAGAGTGTCAAGAAGAAAGCCATTGTTAACAGAAAAGCATAAGAAGTCCAGTTTGCAGTTTGCCACAAGCCATGTGGGGGACACAGCAAACTTGGAAGAAGGTGCTCTGGCCAGATGAGACCAAAATAGAACTTTTTGGCCAAAATGCAAATTGCTGTGTGGCAGAAAACTAACACTGCACATTACTCTGAACACACCATCCCCACTGTCAAATATGGTGGTGGAAGCATCATGCTCTGGGGGTGCGTCTCTTCAGCAGGGACAGGGAAGCTGGTCAGAGTTGATGGGAAGATGGATGGAGCCAAATACAGGGCAAACTTGGAAGAAAACCTCTTGTAGACTGCAAAAGACTAGAGACTGGGGCGGAGGTTCACCTTCCAGCAGGACAATGACCCTAAACATAAAGCAAGGGCAACAATGGAATGGTTTAAAACAAAACATATCCATGTGTTAGAATGGCCCGGTCAAAGTCCAGGTCTAAATCCAATTGAGAATCTGTGGCGAGATCTGAAAACTGCTGTTCACAAACGCTGTCCATCTAATCTGACTGAGCTGGAGCTGTTTTGCAAAGAAGAATGGGCAAGGATTTCAGTCTCTAGATGTGCAAAGCTGGTAGAGACATACCCTAAAAGACTGGCAACTGTAATTGCAGCAAAAGGTGGTCCTACAAAGTATTGACTCAGGGGGCTGAATAATTACGCACACCCCACTTTGCAGTTATTTAAAAAAAAATTGTTTGGAATCATGTATGATTTTCGTTCCACTTCTCACGTGTACACCACTTTGTATTGGTCTTTCACGTGGAATTCCAATAAAATTGATTCATGTTTGTAGCAGTAATATGACAAAATGTGGAAAACTTCAAGGGGGCCAAATACTTTTGCAAACCACTGTAACTGAATGCTAGTTTGCACTAGCACAAGTAAAGCAAACCCTTTCTTCATTTTATGCCTGTGCAAGCAAACTTTCTGGTTATGAGCTATGAGTAAGGACTCAGGAGATCCGAAACATGTCAGCCAGTGGTAGCTAAGGTTGTTGTCTTTGGATTGTTTATCCAATAAATATTTACTCGTGGACAAATGTGGATCTTTCATTTTCCTTTCCTCAGATTATGGACTTGGCATGTCAGTGATCGAGCACTGGCCTTCCTAGCGGGCAAGGTTTCAGCGGTATTTGCGGTTTCCAATACAGCTATATGGCTGGTTCCTGTCAGCGTGCTTTCAAAAATGGTGCTGGCAAATTTGGGCGCAGAGTGAAGCCAAAAGCCATCTTGCTCTGCTCCTGCTGAAACCCCTGCCCAAGCCAATACTATTTCCACTCTGAGTTGTAGAAACTCAGGGGTAACACATAACGCAGGCACCTGGCTATTTACAGTGACCGAAATTCATTGTTTTTTTTTTTCTAATTTAAGCTCCAGCTATTGCCAGTGCCCAAATTAGGCACTGAGTGCCGCTATAGACAAGACAAGACAAGACAAATAACATTTATATTGCGCTTTTCTCCTTGCGGACTCAAAGCGCCAGAGCAGAGCAGCAGCCACTAGGGCGCACTCTATTGACAGTAGCAGTGTAAGGGAGACTTGCCAAAGGTCTCCTACTGAATTAGTGCTGGCTTACTGAACAGGCAGAGCCGAGATTCGAACCCTGGTCTCCTGTGTCAGAGGCAGAGCCCTTAACCATTACACCATCAGCCAGCTAACAGCCGTAATTCTAATTACTGCCTACAGCGGCACACAAATGATTGGTGCATCGCTACGCCAAAATGAGCTGATTCCTCTTGACGGCCTTTGTTGCTGAGGCCATAGCTCCATGTGGCGTAAAGGTGCACTGCAGGAGAGATGGTGGCGTTTTATGTCCTATGGAAGTAAATTACCAGATATTCCAACCAGGGCCGGTTTAAGCAACAATGGGGCCCCAGGGCAAAATAAACCTACCCCCCCCAACAGATACCCCGGAGCACAAAATTGTCATTAAGGGACCTTTTTTGCAGCTGGTATAGTCAGGGTTGGAAGCCCCAATCGGTCGGAGCTCCACATTCTGGCTACCCCAGCCTGCATGGGGGACAAGGGGTTAAAAAGTTTCAGGAGGGGGGACCCCACATAATTTAAAAAAAAAAATCCCACACTCTAAACATAAAAAAAAAAATTGGGAAAATAGGAAAAAATGCCAGGGATCTTCATACAGCTATATTGCGGCTGTATAGCGATCCCTGGCCAAAGCGCTGCGGCTGCGTATGGACCCCCTGGAAACCCCATCAGGAAATGTATTGCTCTTTCTTTTGATGCACGTAAAATTACACTACCGTTAGGTACTAAAAGTGACATTTACCGCATTTAAAAGTATACTTTTTTCCTTCGAAACTTTAAAATCGATTTTCTCAAAAACTATAAGGTCTTTTTGAAAAATTGTTTTTTCCTCTTATTCCCAATGATCTCCTTAACATATCCTGCACATTTAGGGTTTCTAGAATTTAAGGTGGATTTGCTATTAACCATTAAAGTCGGCGGGTTTTTAAATGTGTATTTTTTTTCCTTTGAAACTTTAAAATCGATTTTCTCAAAAACTATAAGGTCGATTTGAATTTTTTTTTCCTCTTGTAGCCACTGGGGGCCCCTACAAGCTCTGCTTGAACATTATGAACTGCATTATTAAGCACCTTACAGGTACTTGGATTATTCTGTAGTGGATCCAGTAGTCATTTTGATCAGCCATTTGAGGGCCTATTTATTTCACCATAAGTGACAGAAGGGTGCTTTGGCATGCTTAGTTGCATGTGGTGCATATCAGTTTGTTTATATTCTAGGTGTGTGTATGTGTGGTTGGGGGAGGGGGGAATTGTAATACATTAATAACTTTTTATGGAACAGGTCACTCAATTAAACAGAGCACAAATACGCATACACATTTTCTCCAGTTTTCTCCATTAACTCCTGTTAGAAGTGTAATGTTTGGGGTGCAACACTACACTAAACTCTGCAATATATATCACCCTATTGTGAAAATCTCAAAATGGAAGGAAATGAAGGTAATTTTTATTAGGGTGGGCAATGGGCACCGTATAACGCAACTGCTGTGTTGGATTTGTACAGTAAGTAAATAAAAAAGCGAAGCAGGGCTTTTTGGTGCCAGCCACATGGCTATAGCCCTCTTACTGAAAATCGAAACAGGAATTACCCTTGTTAAAACAGGAGGTATTTGCTTTTATTGATGTTGGAGTGAGCATATGATGTCTCCCACAATGCATCACTGCTCAATATGCAAATTGCTTCCCTGCTGTCCGGCCCTGCTAGCCTAAACACACCTTCAGAACCGCTGAAATGCAATGTGTCAGTGCATGGCATGGATTAATGTGTCTCTATGTGATCCCCCGTCTATCCATTGTTCACGCTGCTCGTCGTCCCTCTGTCCTCATAGCAACACAGTGCGTCGTCAGCTTCACAGATGACACGCGTGCGTGCAGCCCAGCCCAGAGATGTGTGCCCAAAGGGACTCTAGAGTGCCAGTAACCCATCTTATAACATTTTGTCAGCAAAGTTTGTTCCTTTGTGGGTGCGGTGATCCCCTTTGGAAAGCTTTATTTAAAGGGCAACCAACGTGACATGTGACATGATGAGATAGATATGTGTATGTATAGCGCCTAGCACACAGATACAGTAACTAGGCTATGTTCCTTTTTTTTTCTTTCTATGCCTGAAAGAGTTAAACATCAGATATGCAAGTGACAGTTTCTGTCCGGGTCAGACTGGGTCAGACTACAGCATAACCCTCACTGATTACAGCCATAAGACACTTTCCTGTTAGTAAATGGCTTCTGAGAGCAGGAAAGAGATAAAAAGGTTCAATAATTCATAGATTTGAGCTCTGATATACTTCAATGAAGGTGTCATTGAGCAGAGACCATGAAATAGTAAAAACTTAAAACTAGATTTAAATATAAAACTGTGGGATATCTTAAAAAGTCATTTTAGGAGAAAGAGGATAGATACAATTGTTTTTCTTATCCTTTTATTTTCACCTCGGATGTCCTTTAACCACTTCCCTCCCCTGGGATAAGTAACTACGTCCCTGCAAAATGCCACAACTCTGTGCAGGGACAAAATATTGGTGCCAAACATTGTACTAAGAAACATTTTTAAACGTTGCAATAACCGGGTCAAATGGGCCAATAAAATGTGTGGGTTTTAATAATGGTAGCGTGGCATTTTAAAACTATAATGGCCGAAAACTGGCCGTGAAATAATTTTTTTTTACATTTTTTTCTTATTATTCCCGTTAAAACACAGTTAGAGTAAAATAATTTTAAGCAAAAAGTACCTCCCTCCCCCCCCCCCCCCCAAGAAAGCCTAATTGGTGGTGAAAAAAACAAGATATAGATTGTTTTGTTGTAATAAGTAGTAATAAAGTTATAGGAGAATGAATGGAAGGAGTGCTAACAGGTTAAACTGCTCTGGTTTTATTAAGGAGAAAAAACCTTTTGAGGTGAAGTGGTTAAAGGGACTCCGAGCAGTGCAGAAACTATGGAAAGATGCATATCATTTTAAAGCTCTCTTTCTCCTCTTTCCAATGATATATAAACCACCGCCCTACGCCTTTTAGTTTTCGCTATTTTCGCGATTGAAATTGCCGCGGCCGCGATTTCGATCGCGAAAATAGAGAAAACTAAAAGGCGTAGGGCAACGATGTAGGTGTCGTCAGAAAGAGGAGAAAGACAGCTTTAAAATGATATCCATCAAGCCATAGTTATATTGTATATTACACAGGACGACACTTTCCCCAGTGTCAGCAGCTCCATTCTTCTGAATGCAGCTGCTGACTTTGACAAAAAGTCGCCCTGTGTAATACAATATAACTATGGCTTGATGGATATCATTTTAAAGCTGTCTTTCTCCTCTTTCTGACGACACCTACATCGTTGCCCTACGCCTTTTAGTTTTCTCTATTTTCGCGATCGAAATCGCGGCCGCGGCAATTTCAATCGCGAAAATAGCGAAAACTAAAAGGCGTAGGGCGGCGGTTTATATATCATTGGAAAGAGGAGAAAGAGAGCTTTAAAATGATATGCATCTTTCCATAGTTTCTGCACTGCTCGGAGTCCCTTTAAAGTATCGACATTCGGAGAATATTATTGGTGCTTATTTGATGTAAAAGACGTACATGACATTCACCAAGTTTGCAGTTTCTTTAAAAATAACCTCAAAATGTAGTGGGTATGCGAGACCAAGCATGAATATCCAGTAAACATGAACTCGCCATTCTTTTTACTGAGCATGCGCAGTTTGTGAGCATGTGATGTGCACACAGTGCAAATTCACACTTCCAGTAGGACAGGCTAAGGAAAGAAGGTTAAACTGGAAACAGGAGAGAAACAGAGGACAGCAAAGGCTGCAAAGTTAGAGGAGCCCCCAGCATTCTTTTATTTTATATTAGTTTCACTTCAGGTTTGCTTTAATAAAATAAAAGGTAATGTGCTGCTTAAAGGGAACCTGAAGCGAGTAAAATTATGTAAAATAAACACATGACGTAGCTGCAAATGAATATTACATACTAACCTCACCGTCAGTTTCCACCATTTTCTTCTTATGGTGGCCACTAATGATCCAATCTTTTTCATCCAATGTTACCAAATATATGTAGTATTAGGATAAACTGAGTAAATACATTGAATGGATAATTTAGGCAGTTCCCTTATATTACATAGAAATTGTAAGATTGGATGAAAAAGGTTGGATCATTAGTGGCCACCTTTACAGTGATCCCTTCCAATTCTGACAATATTTTGTCAGAACTGAAATATACCAGTTGCTGTCAGTTATATATCAGCAGCTGTCAGTTACAACTGAATGTGCAAGGTAAAGTCCATGTTTTCCTATGGCTCAAGTTGGCGATATATTACAGTTTAACATTGTGCTGACCAGGAAGCTGTAATAGCCATGGCCATTTAATAATGGCAATTTTTAAAAATGGAGGACAGCGACATCTATTGATCACAGAGGTCAAATGGGACGCAGGAGAGGAGAAAGAGATTGAGGAGTAGACTACACAGGAGGTAAGTATGACCTAGGCTGTGTATAGTTATTTTGACTTTAGGTTTTCTTTAAGCTTCTCAACCAGGTGCTTGTTTGTTCCGAAGCAGAAACACTATCTTCATATTGCTTCAAGATTGCTGAGCTTGAGATGAGATTAAATGCCTTTTAGGTTGCGTTCTTTCAATCAACATAAAAATTACATTAGTATATTACAAACTCAGGAGTCAGAGGTACCATAAATTGAGGAGTTGGAGTCAAAGGATTTATGAACTGACTCCACAGCCCTGATCTGCAGAACAGACTATGAATATATGGGATTCAATATTGCCAGGACTCCTGAAGTTATGAAATTATGATCTTAATCAAAAAATGGTTTCATGCAGTGACAGGACTGACTGGCTCATGGCTGCTCTTCCCATCAACCTGAATGTGACGGCTTTCTCCTGAGAACATTTGGTAGGCTATTGCACAAACAAAACAAAAATACAGCAAAATTCCTTTATAGTAAACTCCAAGGGTCCAGGAAAAGTAGTTTACTATATCAGAAGTTCAATATATACGAATTGGTCATACATTGGGCCCTATTCACAAAACATTACCGCATTCGGTAATGCTGAAAACAGCTGATTTTACCGATCACCTTACCACATTCTAATTCATTAAACCCATCACCGCAGAGAAAATAAACATTACTGACTAGTGAGGTAAATTAACAACTTGTGTGGTAATTGCCTCAAGAAATTTCAAGAAATGTCAATTCACAAAGATTTCCGCATTAAGTTTAGCCTCCAGAAGCGTTTGGTAATGTTCTACAGCTCACAGCAGCCGATAACTCATTCTCCCCATGCTGTCTCTGTGCGGTAGATTTGACAGACAGCCTTTGGGGAGAGTCAGGCAGCCCTGCTTCTCACGCTGATTTGGAGCGAAGGGTAATCGGATGGGACTTTCAGTGTAGCAAAGCAGAGGAGTGAAATTTTCAAAAGGCATCCCTGAATCCCTTTAGATGTGCTTATTTGTATTGTAGCATGCAGAAGAGCTCCTCCTGGTGGCTGCAGCACATCTAAAGGGATAACAGGGTTGCACTGTAGGGAAAACAACTGAGTCCTGCACACAGCTCCCCTGCCTGCCCGCTGACCTGCAACATGCTGGTAAGTCACACTTACCGAGCAGGTATTAGTGAATTGAGGCATGTTTGTTTGGTAAATGACCGAACTTCTGGCTGATGAGGGAAAACTGTAGTGAATTTGGAAAAAAAAAAGTGTAAAATACCAGAGGAGGTATTTTACCGAAGACAATTATTTTACCGACCTGCCCTTTGTGAATAGAGCCCGTTGTATATTTATACAGATGCATTTGCTGGGACCTGAGGACTGAGTTTATTATATTCAGAGGTTTATATATCAGAGTTTACTATACCGAGATTCTACTGTATTTGGTTTGTTTGTGGTGTGCCTTAAATTACAATGGCTAAACTGCAGCTAATCATGAATGACATTAGGCCTGAGTAATCACAACTATTGCTAACGTTAAGGCTAGGTTCACAGTGGTTAGTTGCATAACTCACGAGTTATAATGGCTGTGAACTGCAATGGAAACTAGACATAGACTTTAATACAAAACCTGCATGCAGCAGGTTAGAATAACGCAATCCATTACTGTGAGCAGGCCCATAGAATTGTATGGGCAGTGAGTTGACATGCAGAATTATTCTGCAACAAAACTGACCAATGTGAACAGGGCCTAAGGCTGCTTTCACAGTGGGACGTTACAGGCGCACGTTCGTTTGAAGTGCAGCATACTGTGTGTTCTAGCGGCTTAAAGAGACACTGAAGCGAAAAAAAAATTATGATATTATGATTTGTATGTGTAGTACAGCTAAGATACATCAGTGTAATTGTTTCCAGTACAGGAAGAGTTAAGAAACTTCAATTGTTATCTCTATGCAAAAAAGCCATTAAGCTCTACGACTTTCAAAGTTGTGGAGAGGGCTGTTATCTGACTTTTATTATCTCAACTGTTTTCTTTTTCTCTGCCAGAGGAGAGGTCATTAGTTCACAGACTGCTCTGAAAGAATCATTTTGAATGCTGAGTGTTGTGTAATCTGCACATATTAGAGAATGATGCAATGTTAGAAAAAACACTATATACCTGAAAATAAAAATATGAGAATATTTTCATTGCTGCTAATCTTCTAGTAATTATTCATAGTACACAACCAATTCATTATATCATATATTTTTTTTCGCTTCAGTGTCTCTTTAAGCCACGTTAGACTGTTTGCACATGCTCAGTATAGTTTTTTTTTTTATTGTGTGGGCGGAGAGGAGATGGGGAGAGGCCGCTACGTAGCCAGGCACATGGCTACTACTTCCTGGAGCGGCAGCTGATTGGCTGGCGGGACCACGTGATGCGGAGAGCTCCACTCACGTGGTCTCCGCAGCGCATCCGACAGAGCAGGCGCACCAAGAGCTGTTTTTAACTCTTGGTAGCGTCCTGCTCCAACACCACCAGGCGTTGCATTAGGGGCACGTTATGCGCCCTATAACGTCCCCTAAACGCAACGTCCTGGTGGGAAAGTAGCCTTAGTGTTAGTAATAGCTGAAGGAGACAATAGTGTAGATCTACTGTATTTCAGTTTTATTTTCTACATAGATGTGTGTTGCATGTTTTACCATCCCACATGAGCGCAGGGTTTATGAATTATTTCACCTAGTTTATAAGACATGACCGCTCATCTCCCAATAGTACCATTATGTTTTGTTTTGTTTTTTTCATCTAAGGGAACTTTTTTTTAATATAAAATACTTTATATTAAAAAAAGTTGACAAGTCTTTCTTTTTTTGAATCGCTTGTCCCCCCTGGCTGACATTGCCAGATGGCTTCAGCCTACGAATGTTGGGCTTTGCATCCTGAACAATACCAGTCTCCATGCTTCCAGACTTGGGAGGTACTCTATAAGAAGGGACAGAAATCTACCTGTGGTGGAATCCGTCTTTAAAAAGGGTTCCCTGCGATATCTGTGCACCCCAGGAGTTTGAGCCTGGTACACACCTTCAATTTTGTTTGGAACCCACTAGCCTTATGTTACTAAGCCATTTATAAGCACTTGAGATTTGAAAAGCTCTTACTAATGTAATGTTATGGGTATGATCCTACTTGAGCAAAGTGATTTAATAAAAATCCCCCATAGCATTGCATTAGCAAGAGCATTTCAAATCACTAGCACTTAGAAAAGGCTGCTAGTGGGTCCCAGGCGTAAAGGTACATACATTTAATTTTGATTGGCCAATTTTACCACTTCCATGTAGTACAAGAGTTTACCTACATAACTACTCATTCAAAGTCTGTTGGCCCTCACACTAGATGGAAGTAGCAAGATCGGCCAATCGTTGGATGTGTGTATTCTCCCTTACCTGTTCTTTCAAAGAGTTAGAAAAACACTAAACAAGTAGAAAAAATACTGTAATAAATGACATTCATTTTTATTCCTTTGCGTTGGACTAAAAAACTATTCTCAACAAAAGAACTTTAAGATTCGTTATAGTTTGCTTTTGGTATCTTCTTATTTGGCAGAGAGCTAGTTAATAGTGCACAAAACTTTAATTGTATAATATTGACCAAATATCTTGTTTTAAAAAAATTGTTGTTCTTCAACATAACCATATAAAGTTTTTGAAAAAAGATTAAGGCAGACCGTAAAAGAGACCTGTTCCTAGTAAATGCTAAGTTGTTGTATAAACCAACCTCCAAATAACCTGAAAGGAATAAATTGCCTGCTTTGGTTAGCCAAGATAGACAGGGCAGGGGCGGACATACGGCCGTGCAGGCTGTGCCGCCGCACGAGGGCCCCTGAAGTTCCGTTTTCTTCAGGGGCCCATTAAGTATTTTTTTTTTTTTTTTTTTATATATTTTTTTTTTTTATTATTTTATTCCCGGGGGGCCCCCCGACTCCTATCCTCCCTCCCTCCCTCACCTCGGGGGGCCCCCTCCCGATATGCGCGGCGGGAGAGCGAGCGAGCGGCAAATGCAGGAAGGGCTCTCCAGGCATCCGCTAGAGGCCCAGCCGCTTGGTCTCCAATATGTCTCCAGTTGGAGACATATTGGAGACTCAGCGGCTGGGCCTCTAGCGGATGCCTGGAGAGCCCTGAAGACTTCCTGCATTTGCCGCTCGCTCTCCCGCCGCGCATATCGGGAGGGGGCCCCCCGAGGTGAGGAAGGAAGGGAGGGAGGGAGGATAGGAGTCGGGCCCCCCACCCGGATAGCTACCCACCCGGCTACCTAACCACCTACCCACCCGGCTACCTACCTACCCACCCACCAGGCTTCCTACCTACCCACCCGACTACCTAACCACCCACCAGGCTTCCTACCTACCTACCCACCCGGCTACCTACCCACCCACCAGGCTTCCTACCTAACCACCCACCCAACTACCTAACCACCCACCCGGCTACCTACCCACCCGGCTACCTACCCACCCGGCTTCCTACCTAACCACCCACCCAACTACCTAACCACCCACCCGGCTACCTACCCACCCGGCTACCTACCCACCCGGCTACCTACCTACCTACCCGGCTACCTACCTAACCACCCACCCGGCTACCTACCTAACCACCCACCCGGCTACCTACCTAACCACCCACCCGGCTACCTACCGGGCTAGTTACCAACCCACCCACCAGGCTACCTACCCACTCACCCGGCTACCCGGCTACCTACCTAACCACCCACCCGGCTACCTACCTAACCACCCACCTGGCTACCTACCTAACCACCCACCCGGCTACCTACCGGGCTAGTTACCAACCCACCCACCAGGCTACCTACCCACCCACCAGGCTACCTACCTACCCACCCACCAGGCTACCTACCCACCCACCAGGCTTCCTACCTACCCACCCGGCTACCTACCCACCCACCAGGCTACCTACCTACCCACCCACCAGGCTACCTACCCACCCACCAGGCTTCCTACCTACCCACCCGGCTACCTACCTACCCACCCGGCTACCTACCCACCCACCAGGCTTCCTACCTACCCACCCGGCTACCTAACTAACCACCCACCCGGCTACCTACCTACCCACCCACCCGGCTACCCACCCACCAGGCTTCCTACCTAACCACCCACCCGGCTACCTACCTAACCACCCACCCGGCTACCTACCGGGCTAGTTACCAACCCACCCACCAGGCTACCTACCCACCCACCCGGCTACCCACGCACCCACCAGGCTACCTACCTACCCACCCACCGGGCTACCTACCTACCTACCGGGCTAGTTACCCACCCACCCACCAGGCTACCTACCCACCCGGCTACCTACCCACCCACCCACCAGGCTACCTACCCACCCACCCACCAGGCTACCAACCCACCCACTCACCCACCCACCCACCAGGCTACCAACCCACCCACCCACTCACCCACCCACTAGGCTACCTATCCACCCAACCACCCATGGGAGCTGCGCGCCGGATGGAGGCTGGGACAGGAGGTCTGCTGCTGCAGGTGAGTAAATGTTTTTGTTTTATTTATATTAGCAGGTGTATGTTCTGGGCAGGTCTGCCACATGATTGCATGTATTTTCTTCGCAAATCTGCCGACATGATTGCATGTATTTTCTGGGCATATCTGCCGACATGATTGCACGTATTTTCTGGGCATATCTGCCGACTTGTTTGCACGTATTTTCTGGGCATATCTGCCGACATGATTGCACGTATTTTCTGGGCATATATGTGTATTTTCTTGAGAAAACCTGCACAATTATGTGAATTTTCTGGGGAAAGGGTCACCAAAACTTGGGCCCACTGTCTTTGCGTTGCACTTTTCAAGGGAACCTGAGGTGAGAATAATATTGAGGCTGCCATATTTCTCTCCTTTTAAGCAATACCAGTTGCCTGGCTGCCGTGCTGGTCCTCTGCCTCTTATTCTTTCAACCATAGACCCTGAACAAGCATGCAGCAGGTCAGGGGTTTCTGACAATATTGTCAGAACTGAGAAGATTAGCTGCATGCTTGTTGCTGGTGTAATTCAGTTTATTACTGCAGCCAAATAGATCAGCAGGGCCGCCAGGCAACTAGTATTGTTTAAAAGGAAATAAACCCTCACCCCGGGTTCGCTTTAAGTTACAGTTAGCTCCGCCCTCATCCGGTCATTGCCACGCCCATTTTTTTGCCGCGGCGCGTAGCGCCGCAGGTTCTATCCACTAATTTTTGCGTTGTAGCCACGCCCATATTTTGCCGCGGCGCGCTACGCGCGCCGCAGGTCATTGGGGGCCCACAATTACAATTTTGCACAGGGGCCCACTGCTGGCTGTGTCCGCCACTGAGACAGGGAGTTGTTTTTTTCAGATAATTTATTGAACAGAGTATAAACACAGCAACTGAACATAAAACATTACCAGTAGCAATAATCTAATGTAACAAGGGCTTCTTCCCACTGGCGTAACAATAGGGGATGCGACCCCTGCCGTCGCGGGGGGCCCGGGGCCCCCCTAGGGCCCGTTCGGGGACGTTTTAGGGGCAGGAGGGGTCGCAGCATAAGAGGAGAGCTGTGGCCGCAGATCGGTGGGGAGGGGGGAAATTCCCCCCTCCCTCACCTTGTTATAATTTAAGTAGGCCTCAGTTACTTGGCCTGAGTTTTATGTAAAAGGCTTGTCCGCAGTGTATGCCTTTAAAATAGACAGAGGCATCTCAGGGTCTGCGTGTAGCAGAAGATACACGCAGATACTGAGAACATGTTCCTAAGAGAAGGCCATCGGTTTACTCTGACCTCCACTTACAGGACAGGAACAGTAAACATTGGCCATATTTACTAAACATTCACATTCCCGCATCTGGGTCAAGTGCCTCATCGATTATTAATCGAGTAGGTGTGTATGATGACACCACAAGTGAGTCCACCAATAGACTTATTTAGGGGGTGGCGAAGATGATGTCATATTTAACTCTTTCCTAGCCGGTATTAAATCTGGAGCGAGCAATGGAGAACTCACTTCTGCTTCTTCCTTCTGCACTAGCTCGCAAGGCCGACTGGGACCTAAGCATGTTCGTCCTTTCTGTAATCTGATATAATGTATGTTGTACATATGTAGTTTAGTGTAACGTAGTTAGGAAGAAGGTACCTGATTGACTTCAAGAGGGAGTCTAATCATGAGCTTATAACGCAACATGAAGATTGGCATGGCTAGGATATGATGAATGTATCTATCTGTTTTCCTGTTTCCTGAATAAATAACGTGAACATTGAAAAAGCCTGAGCAAGTCTATATCCTGTTTGCTGTGTGGAGAGTCAAGTGATCTCACAGTCTGTGAGACGATGGTGTCGAAGCAAGGTGATAAGAACAGTTTATAACAGTGGTGCCTGAAATCCTTCCCTGCCTAGCTATACAGGCAGACGGGGCCGGGGCCGATGGAAAATGGTTTCAAGATATTCCACAGCAAAACAAGCGGAATAGACGGACACGGACTGTAAAGCTTATCAAGCTGAGACTGATAAGCTGGTGTGAGTAGTGTGTGGGAGCCGAGCACACACGGGCTACAATTCGAGAGAACCAGCGGCGACACTCGTGGATGTTAAACTTAGACTGACAGTGCACATCAGTCCTTGCCAAACCGGGTCACAGGTGTCTGGAAGCTCCGAGGCCGGCTGGCAGCTGCCGCTGGAGATGATCCGCTGAGCCAGTGTGGGTACACAGAGCTGACGCTCAGTAGTTCCAGAGATCCACTCAGTGTCGTGGAAAGTTGCCAAAAGCTGGTCGAATTCGCAGGCTTACAAAGTCTTCTGCTCAGGCAAGTATGTTTTACGTTGTTGTGTTGCATTATCTGTGTTGTATTTGGGTATTATAACAAGGAGAGGTTAATGTGTTAATGTGTACGTTCTGTGTTAATTGCAGCATGGTGGCTGCGGGCTTCTCATCTCTCCCATGCATGGTGGGAGGGGGGAGTCTGGTTTATGTGCTTGGTTTTTTTTTTTTTCTTCAGTTTCAAGCTTCCTGTGTTGTATATTTACGGAGTGGTTATCTCTGCATTTGTCTCAAGCATGTTTGTGCTGGAAAGCAGTTTTTTTCCTCTCTTCTCTTCTCTCCATGTCTCTACAGAGGCTGGGAAGAATGTCCAGATAGAGCAGGGGGGGGGGGGGTCCCCCGCGGCAGAGGGAAACCAGCAGGGTTAGTGGTGGACAGGGGAGAGAGGTAGCAGAGTAGACAGGAGAGAAGTAAGTTTTTCTTCGGTGAGCTGGCGTTTTTTCCCGAGCCCGATCAGGGTGTTTTTTTTTCCCTCTCTGTCCATAATGGAAAGCGTAGAGAGATAAGTAGGCTTATCTCGTCCCAGTCAGAGCTGCTTCAAAGGCTTTAAATGTCGGTATCTGTTATGTTGTTTAGCCAGCTCGTCTGTTGTTCGTCTCAGCAATAGCGCTGTAATAGTTCTGTGTTATGGCTGAGATAAGCTGCAGATGAGTTGTGGAGAGAGGGGATAGAGGGAGAGAGATTCCTACGTCTCTGGGGATCCGTATGTCTGATTGCAGTTCGGATTACAGCTGAGACGTGAAGGAATGCTGAGGCTGATTTTTGTGCACTGTGGATAGAGGCTGTGTGTGACTAGGCATAAAAAAAAAAAAAAACATGTATGTTATATTTGATTTTGTTCTCTCCTAGGTCTATAGGAACGAGAGGCTGCTATGGGAGCAGCCATCTCAGCTGGCAATCCAGGACTCAAAATGGCGGCAGTGGAGAGAGCCCGCCCCCGTGAGTCATGGCCCCCACACGTCATGGCAGGGGGGGAGGAGGGGCTGGGGGATCCACGTCACGTCAGGCTGTGCTCGTGGCTCCGGGCAGAGCAGCTGGAAGGGAGGGGGGGAGAGATACAGAGACATGCTACTGTGTGTCTCGGGTTTCAACGTATTTCCCCAGAGTTTTTCCCAGAGTCCATGGACAGGAATGCCAGAATAGGAAGTGTTTCCCAGCTCGGTGCAGGGACACACGGAGCAGTACAGATCGGAAATGGGTCTGTACTGTGTTGCTTATGGGATTATTCCTGTAAGTGAGGCACCTTAATGGGTGGTGCAGCATGAGTTCCCAATAGAAGGAAAGGGGGACAGCGCATCAAAGGGGGTGCCGGAGTTGGAAAAAAGGGAGTTGACCAATTCGGGTTTCCGTCGCCGCTTCTGCAGAGCGGTAACGTTTTTTTTCCGGTTTTGTCGTGAATAAGGCCAGAGCTGGACTGAGAGGTCTATGCTGGGCTGGAGCTGTTTTGTGTGCGTTTTTTTTCGTCCACTGATTGGTCAAATATGTTTTTCCAGCTCTTATCAATTGTAGCACAAAGAACAAGGACTGACAACAGTTCATGGGGCAATTATACAGATGATAGAATTGCCGTTTACAGAGTGACAGTGTATCAGTACGCTGTTTGCCATGTGACTACCTTCCATGTGGGCATTCAGGGATCTGCATACAGGCATGTGACGCTGGTATGCTTAGCCCTGCACCCTGTGTAGTTTAAGTGCAAAGTGCTCCTTCCTACAGGGAGGCAGCCAGTTTTTTTTGGTAGTTTAGGTGGTGGCACGGCAAACATTGGTCAGAGGGTACAACACACAGAACTTCTAGCAGAGCTGGTATCGCGATGAAGTTCTAGATAAGTAAATGCGATAATGAGTAAGAGCATTGCAGGCTCACCTGCAAAGCAGCATCAGGTGTGGCATCCGTAATCTGTGCATGCGACGGCCGCGCATGGACAGATAAGGGGGGATGTGGAGTGAGCTGCAATGGGGGAGAGCTTCCAAAGGTAAAGCGAGCTTCCATAGGTGAAGTCCGCGGGAGCATATTTTAAACAGGTAAGTACTGAAGATAGTACTGAGGTAGGGGGGTGAAGTTTAACTCCAATCTACCAATAAGAGTAAACAGAGTTCAGGAGAACCATAAAGCAACGAGATCAATTACGATATATATTGATCAATTTAAAGTGTAAAGAGTACAAGCCGCAGGGCGAATCCCAAATCATTAATAAGAATTGATTTGTTTGTATTTCGATTTCAGGTGTTTGGCAATATGGAATTGAGACAGCTGCAGTGCTGGCAGCAAAGATGGAGATGTCAGTCGGATAAGCGAAAGGTTCCAGATGCCAATCTAAGCTTGGAGGAACACGAGATTCCTGAAATCGGAAAGAGACTAAAACACGAGATTCCTGAAATCGGAAAGAGACTAAAACACGAGATTCCTGAAATTGGAAAGAGACTAAAACACGAGATTCCTGAAATTGGAAAGAGACTAAACCACGAGATTCCTGAAATCGGAAAGAGACTAACAAAACTGTCGGAGCAAAGCATAATGCAAAGTGCTAATGTTTTTCTTTCCCAGGGTGGTGCTTTTATAATGAAGTGTACCATGCTGATGGTGATCCTAGGTTGCCATTCCGTCCTAGGAGAACGAAGAGAGGACATTCTCATGTATAATAAGGGGTTAATGAGAATGCAAGGCCCAAGCATGTTAATGTTGGGTGACAAAGGTACTGATCCTTTCACACCTCCCTCCGCTTGGCACAGATGGACCATGCAGGGACGGAGGAAAGGAGCACTTGTGCCAGGAGAAAGCAAATTTCATGGCACAATGTGGGTGAAAGGTCTGAAGGGTCAAGTGTGCGGGCAGTGGGAATTTAATGGCAGTGTAAATCTGCTATTGAATGCCACACTCCCAGAATCAATGCACCGATCCAAAGGTTTGTTAAAAGGTACATTGCAGTACAATGGGTACATGCAAAAGGGGGAGTGTGTGATTCAGGGGTACCTTGTCTTGGTTATGCAGAGTGAGATGGGTCCAGATTGGAGAGGAACAAGCAGGAGGCGTCAATTCTCTTACCAGAGAGACGCAGGGGACCACATCACACTCTGGAGCTACCAACAGAGAGTGCCTCTGAAACAACTATACACACGTAAAGGCTGGAAAGCCAAGGGTGGGAGGTTCTCGAAACAAGAAGTAAAAATCGAGATCAAGCCACATTTCCAGGTGACAAAGAGGGTGGGGAGAGCGGTCCCGGGGGAGGGAAAGCCCACACAGGGAACCCCATTCACACCACACGGGTCACAACAGGGGACGATATTACACAGTTCATATGCAACAGCCTATCCTCAGGAGAGTTGGGTAAGTGAAGAGGTACTCTTAATCGAAAGATTGCAGAGAGTACAGTCTTCCCGACCTCAGGTACATATTGTGCCTCAGGACATAAGGGGGGAAGTGGTCCAATCAGGACAGCTGGGGACATATTGTGTCAGCGAAAGATTGGACAAGGGGAGGTATATTAATTTTTCTGGAGAAGGATCTTTTGCATGGCAGCTTCGAGATGTTTGGGTGAACAAATGGAAACGGTGCAACATTCCTTTAGGCACCGCCACTTCCTTAGTTCCCACCTCAACCCATGTCTTACACCAGGACCTGAGAGGTCAACCTTTTTTGGTGCTAGACAGGGAGGTGAAACAAGTAGAGTTGTCCTCATGTGGGCAATTCTTGCAGAAGTACCTGCGTTGGCCGGGGCAAGTCAAATTTAGTGAAGATGCCTGCAGGCTCAATAACGCAGAGTGCGAGGCTACCATTCAAAAGATCCACCCTGAAGCCCAACCGATAGTTCCGGTGGCGGAAGGAAAGGTTTGGTTTTTTAACATAAGGTCTAATGATACATTCAAGGTATATTCTCATAATTGTTCCGATAAGGGGGAGTTTCCAAGGGGAACATATTGTGTGAGTGGAGATCCCATATGGATCCTGTCATCCAGGTTTGATGACGTTGTTTCTCAAATTGTTAAGAGAACTCTAAAGGTCAAAGTTTCACGGGTAGTTCCCGTCCTGAAAGAGAACACGACATGGGACAAAGGGGAACAGGGTTTGATCCAAGACGGCCACATGTTGTTACAAAGGTTAAACAAACAGTACACTAAGTTAGAGGTAAGATTTCACCATGATACAGGTGATCTTAACGAGGTAGAACACAAAAATGAGCAGGTGAGTTCCAGTCTGCCCTGGTGGACAAAGGTTCCGGTGATGTTCCAGGGACACTCGGACGGGGCATCTGCAGTTCCAAAGTTCTTTCTACACCCACTGGTCGTCTGGATGGGGATGACAACTTTAGGCATCGTTATCCAGGTGAGGTTGCGGGTTAAAATTACGTAAAATAAATTAACCGGTCCAGAGATTGGTGCCTCATAAACAATCTCCGGAACCAATAGTTTAAATTAAGGGATCTACAGGGTTACGGGTATAGGTTTAGTAGTACCTAGGAGCTGATTGTATAAAGGCGCTCTTTTAGAAGGCACCTGGCACTGCTCCGTTTTGTAACAACCAAACGAGTTTCACTTTTCTGTGGTCATGCAAGTTTGTGAGTGATACGCAAGTGACGCAAATGCTGAGCATGTGGTATTGAGGGACTTAGAAGTAGGGCCTCCCCAGAGAGCCTGGTTACAGGAAGACCAAGAGGTCTTGCTCTCTCTCTTCCAGGGGTAACCGCCTAGAGCAGAGAAGTTGTGTGAGCACGAACATCGAAAAGTGAAACATACAAGAAAGAAACCAGGTACTGGGAGGTTCAGACGCTGGGATCTGCGGGTCAAGCCGTTTTAGGGGGGATTGTTATAATTTAAGTAGGCCTCAGTTACTTGGCCTGAGTTTTATGTAAAAGGCTTGTCCGCAGTGTATGCCTTTAAAATAGACAGAGGCATCTCAGGGTCTGCGTGTAGCAGAAGATACACGCAGATACTGAGAACATGTTCCTAAGAGAAGGCCATCGGTTTACTCTGACCTCCACTTACAGGACAGGAACAGTAAACATTGGCCATATTTACTAAACATTCACATTCCCGCATCTGGGTCAAGTGCCTCATCGATTATTAATCGAGTAGGTGTGTATGATGACACCACAAGTGAGTCCACCAATAGACTTATTTAGGGGGTGGCGAAGATGATGTCATATTTAACTCTTTCCTAGCCGGTATTAAATCTGGAGCGAGCAATGGAGAACTCACTTCTGCTTCTTCCTTCTGCACTAGCTCGCAAGGCCGACTGGGACCTAAGCATGTTCGTCCTTTCTGTAATCTGATATAATGTATGTTGTACATATGTAGTTTAGTGTAACGTAGTTAGGAAGAAGGTACCTGATTGACTTCAAGAGGGAGTCTAATCATGAGCTTATAACGCAACATGAAGATTGGCATGGCTAGGATATGATGAATGTATCTATCTGTATTCCTGTTTCCTGAATAAATAACGTGAACATTGAAAAAGCCTGAGCAAGTCTATATCCTGTTTGCTGTGTGGAGAGTCAAGTGATCTCACAGTCTGTGAGACGATGGTGTCGAAGCAAGGTGATAAGAACAGTTTATAACACACCTCAGGCTCTCCTCTCAGCGCTCCCCTCCTGCAAGCAATCATTGGTGGCAGGGGCGTACCTAGAAAGCCCCGGGCCCCCCTGCAAAAAAAAATTCCGGGCCTAACCCCCCCCCCTCCAGGGCCCGCTCAGGGACTTTTTGGGGGCAGGAGGGGTCGCAGCATAAGAGGAGAGCTGTGGCCGCAGATAGGTGGGGAGGGGGGAAATTCCCCCCCCCCCTTCTTTCACCTCGGGCACTCTTCTCAGCGCTCCCCTCCTGCAAGCAATCATTGGTGTTGCTCGTGGCAGCAGCAGCGGCGGCGGCAGGCAAGCTGAGCACATACCTCCTTCTGGCTGGAGGTCTCCGATCACTAAGTGCTTCATAGAACTTCCTGTTTACACAGGAAGTTCCATAAAGCACTTAGTGATTGTTTACACAGGAAGTTCCATAAAGCACTTAGTGATCGGAGACCGGCCAGAAGGAGGTATGTGCTCAGCTTGCCTGCCGCTGCCACGAGCACCACCAATGATTGCTTGCAGGAGGGGAGCGCTGAGAGGAGAGCCTGAGATGAGGGAGGGGGGGAATTTCCCCCCTCCCCACCGATCTGCGGCCACAGCTCTCCTCTTATGCTGCGACCCCTCCTGCCCCCAAAAAGTCTCCGAGCGGGCCCTAGGGGGGCCCCGGGCCCCCCCGCGATGGCAGGGGTCGCATCCCCTATTGTTACGCCAGTGATTGGTGGTGCTCGTGGCAGCAGGGGCGGCAGGCAAGCTGAGCACATACCTCCTTCTGGCCGGTCTCCGATCACTAAGTGCCAGTGTTGCCAACTCGTCAGTAAGGAAAGTAGCTATTGGCTGTCGTAGAAGTCGCTAGATGACGTCATCACGTAATTTGCATAAAGCACGCTGCACATGCAAGTTATTTGCAAATTCAGAAACCGAAAGTAAGAGACAATTCTGTCATGGCTCGTAGGAGTGAGCATCTCCTGCTGTAACTGCAGCGGGGGGGGGGGGGGGGGGGGGGGGGGGGACACCTGTGAGAGGACGGGCCAGTCTGTGAGTGCTTTGGGACGGGGGAGGGGCTGGCAGCGGCAGCTGCTGTGGCAAGTTGAGAAGAGTCAGTACAGACACATCAGAGTCAGTAACACAAGAAAAAGTCGCCAGATTTGTCGCTAGTCGCTTTTTAAAAAATTTGTCGCTACAGGGATTTAATAAGTCGCTAAATATAGCGACAAAGTCGCTAAGTTGGCAACACTGCTAAGTGCTTTATGGAACTTCCTGTGTAAACAGGAAGTTCTATGCAGCACTTAGTGATCGGAGACCTCCGGCCAGAAGGAGGTATGTGCTCAGCTTGCCTGCCGCCGCCGCTGCTGCCACGAGCAATTGACCACTGGACTTTGCATCTGCCTACTACCGTACCACCATGGCAAGTCTTTGAAAATCTGAGTGAAGAAGATTTTGGAATTCTCATTCAAAGTCTCCGCCCCACTACCTGCGACCTGGATCCTGGCCCAACTGGATCCTTAATGCAGTGCCCAGAGCTGATCAGGCCAGCACTTCACAAAATCACCCAGTGCTCCTTGCAAAGTGGACTTTTCCCAGAAGAACTAAAGAAAGCGATCATAAAACCCCTCTTGAAGAAACCATCACTAGATCCTGATTCTGTAACCAACTACAGATCGGTGGCGAACTTACCATTCCTATCAAAAGTTATCGAGAAAGTAGTCGCCAACCAGCTGGAAGCCAGGCTTACAGATAACAACATCTTTGATACTTTTCAGTCAGGATTCAGGAAAAGGCACAGCACTGAAACGGCATTAGTCCGAGTAATGAACGATCTACTTACTGCAAGGGACAAGGGTGATTGCTCAATTTTGATTCTTCTTGACTTGTCTGCAGCATTTGATACTGTGGATCATGAAATACTAATCCAGCGACTGAAGAATTACTGTGGCCTAAGGGGTACTGTTCTCAGCTGGTTTCAGACCTTACTATCTGGCAGGACACAGCAAGTATGTCTGGGCACACACTACTCAAATCCAGTGCCACTTCCCTATGGAGTTCCACAGGGTTCTGTACTATCACCATTACTCTTTGCAGTCTACATGCTCCCACTGGGCAAAATAATCCAGAACTATGGCCTAGGATACCATTGTTATGCAGATGACACACAACTGTATCTGTCCTTCAAGCCTGGCACCCAAGACCTATCAGCATCCATAAATGCGTGTCTAGTGGATTTACAAAATTGGATGAACACCAGCTGGCTGAGGTTGAACTCTGACAAAACAGAGGTGTTGGTGGTAGGTGGTCCACACATGATGGATAAAGTTCAAAACGCTCACCACCTCAAACTAGCAATTGGGGGAGATACTGTACAGTATAAAGACTCTGTGCGAAACCTTGGGGTGATCCTGGATGGAAATCTAAAACTCAGACAGCATGTATCAGCTGTCGTCAAGTCTTCCTTCTTCCATCTAAGAAATATAGCGAAAATCAAACACCTTATCCCAGCTGAAGACCTACCTGCCCTGGTTCATGCATTTATATCCTCCCGCCTAGACTACTGCAACGCCCTGTTCATTGGATCTACAGAAAAGGTTCTGCGCCCCTTACAGCTAGTACAGAATGCTGCAGCCAGACTCCTAGCCAATGCCCCCCGCAGCTCACACATCACCCCAGTACTGCAAACTCTTCACTGGTTACCAGTAAAATGGAGAATCAATTTTAACATCTGCCTGCTGACATTCAAGGCTCTACACCACATGGGACCCAAATACATAGCGGATCTATTGGAACTTTATGCCCCTCCACGCACCCTCCGCTCTGCCAACAAGATGAAGCTGGTTATTCCCAGGGTACACTTAACATTTGGTGCTCGGGCCTTTCCTACGCAGCCCCTACTCTATGGAACTCACTTCCACAATCAGTACGAGAGGCTCCCTCTCTGGACAGCTTTAAAAAAAGGCTAAAAACTCACCTCTTTTCCCTAGCCTTTGAGACTGCATAATGCAGGGTCACAGTGCTTTGAGTCCCCAGGGAGAAAAGCGCTATATAAATATTATTGTTATTGTTAAGAAAAAGTCGCCAGATTTGTCGCTAGTCGCTTTTTTTAAAATTTGTCGCTACAGGGATTTGAAAAGTCGCTAAATATAGTGACAAAGTCGCTAAGTTGGCAACACTGCTAAGTGCTTTATGGAACTTCCTGTGTAAACAGGAAGTTCTATGCAGCACTTAGTGATCGGAGACCTCTGTCCAGAAGGAGGTATGTGCTCAGCTTGCCTGCCGCCGCCGCTGCTGCCACGAGCACCACCAATGATTGCTTGCAGGAGGGGAGCGCTGAGAGGAGAGCCCAAAGTGAAGGAGGGGGGGATTTCCCCCTGTTATAAACTGTTCTATATCACCTTGCTTCGACATTATTAACTTCTTACAGTTGCGTCTCACAGACTGTGAGATCACTTGACTCTCCACACAGCAAGCAGGAGATAGACTTTCTCAGGCTTCTTCAAGGTTTACGTTATTTATTCCAGAAACAGAAATACAGATAACTACATTTCATCATATCCTGGCAAAGCAGATTTCCATGTTGCGTTACAGCTGCGTGAGTACCTTCCTGCTGAAGGTACCCAGGTCTTCTTGTATCTACTCTATGTTACATCTAGACTACCTATGTACACCATACATTATATCAGATTACAGAAAGGAAGAACATACTTAGAGGTCCCAGTCACCCTTGCGAGCTAGGGCGAAAGTAAGAAGCAGAATGAGCTCTGATCGCCCCCCTCGGTTTTAATACCGACTAGGAAAGAGTTAAATGTGACATCATATTTGCCCTCCCCTAGACCAGACTATTGGTTGGGCCACCTCGTGGTGTCATAATACCCACCCACTCGATTAATAATCAATGAGGCATTTGACCTACATGCAGGAATGTGGATGTTTACAAAACATGGCTGATGTTTATTGTTCTAGTGGTGGTACATGCCCAGGTCAGGGAGACCTGCGGCCTTGTTCAGAGAACAGCTTCTTGGTATGTTCTAGTTCTGCTGACAGAACTGCAGATTTTCTCTCTAAGAGAAAATCCCCTTAAAGGGCAGGTCTGCTCATCAAGCCTTTTTGACTAACTCAGTCCAAATAACTGAGGCCTACTTAAATTATAACACCCCCCTCCCCACCGATCTGCGGCCACAGCTCTTCTCTTATGCTGCGAACCCTCCTGCCCCCAAAAAGTCCCTGAGCGGGCCCTGGAGGGGGCGGATTTTTTTTTTTTGCAGGGGGGCCTGGGGCTTTCTAGGTACGCCCCTGCAAGTTCTTCCCAACATGGATTTCAATGATCTGCAGAAGAATGTCAACAATATATACAGTATAATGTCATTATAGTAAGCTCTGATATAGTAAACAATCAGGTATTGTAAACTACATATCCAGGTCTCGGCCAAGTACCATTATAATTATATGGGAGTAATGTCTGCTATAGTAAACTGATATAATAGAACTTCTGTCATAGTAAACGGTTTGGTTTTTTTTGGCCCCTGCAGTATTCCGTATCCAGCTATGGTGGAAAGTGGGCGGGTGCATACGTTATATGTCAGTCCGAGGCCCATGAACTGTGGTCAGTGGTCGGGCTGGCAGCTACTTGTAGCCTGCTCGCTATCTGCACACTACACTGGGCCAACGTGGATTATATCAAAAGCACCAGCCAATGAGATCTATGCCTCCTCTGTAAGCTGCTCCCTGATTACTGAGGGAACTGCCTGTCATCTGTGACTCGCTTGTGCATGGCTGCAATGCTACAGTATCATCCAGGCTGCACAGAAATGTGGACAGAGGAGGATGCTATCAGTATTGTATCTGCAATAACTGATTAGCAATTCTTCCTGAGCAAGCTGTTATGCAATTATTGCATACAAATCCCTGTATATTGAGCACTGTGCATTTTAATCTAACTTACATACTTTCTGTGCTCACGAAAAAATGACTCCAAATTATTAACTGAATTAAAATACAGTACTACAGTATACCTTATGTGCTTAAGTATGCCAATTTCTGATATAGTAAACTTCTGATATAGTAAACCTCTTGTTCCTGTGCCTTGGAGTTTAATATATAGGGATTCTTCTGTACTGTTCACACTAGAGCGTTTTGCCGTGATTTCGGCAAAACGCTCAAACGCTAGCGCTTTTTAAAAACGCTAGCGTAATGAAACCCTATGGGCCCGTTCTTACTTGGGCGATTTGCGCTAATCGCCGCAAATTGCCCAAAAACGGGCAAAAACGCCAAACGCAAACACGTAGCCTGCACAATTTTCAGGCGATTTCCAGGCGATCGCGTTTTAGTGCTATAGAAGCGCAAAACGCAATCGCGCCAAAATCGCCGCAGGGTTCAGTGATTTTTCCGGGTGAAATCGTGGAAAAATCGCTCCTGCAAAACGCTGGCAAAAATTGCCGGCGTTTTGAAAACGCAGGTTTGAATAGAGCCTCATGGTAACATTCTCTCCGAAAGGCAGGATTCTTTGCAGAGGATATTCTCAACAAGCACTTAGAGTCAAGTGATTTTTAATCATTTATTTTTTAACAAAATAGTGCATAGAAATGAATATAGAAAAATGACAAAAAATATCAAACAGTAGAATGAGATTTGCTATAGTAAAATAACAAGAATTAAAAGTTGAAATATTAACTGGATAAAGTCTGAGCAGTCCATGGAATTACTGCGTCTTTTTGGAAATGATCCAAAGAATCCAAGAATGTTGGTAGATAGTTTGTTGTTAATAGTCCAAAGTACAAAGGAGTTGAGCTGGGTCCAATCGACTAGCAGATGGATCCAGGGATGGTTGGATCAGAATTGAAGGATATAACAGTTTGTGTGTCCAGACTTTTAACCCCTTCTCTCCTGGGGTGGAGATTGTAATGAGAGATGGGTAGACTCTGATAGCTGATACAGTTCGGCCCCTCTCATTAGAGGGAGAAAGTGATATGAAATGTCTGTAAGTATCATATCTGTAGCAATACATCATATGAATAATTTTGGATTCATCAGGTTCTCTGGTGTTCATATACTGTATACCAAACAAACAATTATTTTCCAATCAAAATTTGATGATTTGTATGCATCCTTAGTTGTAATCTTTATGGTAAACTTCCTATAGAAGGGTCTTGAGATTGTCATTCCTGACAGAAATACCCTCTTTCTAAGTAAAACTCAAACTCTGGGAAACTCTGCGCTACTTTCAGGCAAACAGCGAATCCGCAAATGGCAGATGTGGTAACGTACTGCATGCAGTGTGTTGGAACACTGCAGTGCATTGGATCCCAACAAACCACATTAATTCTGTAAGCTGCATAAACATACCATTGCAGTGTGACTTTCTATATTAACCACTTCGCATCCAGATCTTGTTTTCCACTTTTGGACCAGAGCATTTCTGACAGTTTAGCTATGTCCCTATTTAATCAGCAACAACTTTATCCCTACTTATGACACCTAACTGAAATATATTTCATTTTTTTTTCAAGACAAACTAGACTTTCTTTGTATGGTATATTTCCCCTCAAACCATTTTGTTTTCTATGAATCTTATTGGGGAAAATAGAAAAAAAATAGAAAAAAACACATTATTTCTTATTTTGTTATTTTTTTACCAACTCGGTTTAAAAATAAAAAATGCTACTGTAAATAAAAAAGACAAACTTTGGCTATTTCTGCCGTTTATCAAAAAACTTTGATTGTGTTCCTGTCACAATTTATGGTGAAGATATTTCAGTCTGAAATAATATTAGAGTGTGTATTTTTCACTATGAACTGAGAAAATAAAAGTATTTTTAATGGTAAAAATGAACATTATTGGCTCAGGGAACATACTGTATATTAACTTTCACATTTAGTGCGGCATCAGATAGTGCTGGAGGTTCGCACAGGAGCAAGCCCAATCATGCACAGTTGTGCTTCAGCTACAAAACATATATTTACGCCCTTGTGGCTTAGATGAAGTCACAGAGGACGAAGATATACTGTAGTGGTGGATAAAGTGGTTAAGATGCCCCACACAAAGTCACAACACACCACTGTGAACACAGTGTGCTAGGAGCCCAAGAGTTTTAGGCTAATTGCGTTGCATTCTGTCACAAATTCCACAATATCATCACATCCCAGCATAAAACAATGAAATTCCTATGGGGCTATCACACTGATTACAGCGTAACGTGCGCATTCACAGTGCTGTGAAGCATCTATTTAATGGTACATATGCATCACTGTATTTGCCGTTAATGTGTCATATTGCTGCTCTAACGTGCAACTTTTTTTTGCATTGTGATTCTATCACAATGCAATGTGCATAGTGTGCAAGGAGCCTTTAAACCTCCTGCTCACTTGAAAGGGCAAAACGCCGGTGCTTACTGAACACTGCGGCGATTTTTCCCCGATCGCTTTTAGCGCTTCTATAGCACTGAAATGCGATCGCCGGGAAATCACCTGAGAATGGTGCAGGCGATGCATTTGCGTTTCGCAATTTTGGGCGATTTGCGGCGATTACCGCAAATCACCCAAGTAAGAACGGGCCCATAGGGTTTAATTACACTAGCGCTTTCAAAAGCGCTAGCGTTTGAGCGTTTTGCCTTTGAGCGTTTTGCTGAAATCGCAGGTAAAACGCTCAAGTGTGAATGGGCCCTCAGGCCATTGATTTGGGTGAACGAGTATCTGATTTTACTATTATGTAGGACTATTTCACTGTCTGTTGTTTGGTTTACCTTGAAAAAGGAATGCTCCATGGTTTTGAAACATGCTGATTAATAAGTTATGTTTCTTCACCTAACACATATAGTGCTTTCTTATACGTATTTTGAACTACTGGATGGCATCATCCATCCTCAAGTTCACAGCACCTTCATCATGGGTTTCTTTACTGATTGGTGCAATGTTCTACCACATTCCAATTCCAATCACACCTTCCCCACACCTACTGTTACATGTGCAAAAGATTAATTTCTCAAAGTACAACTGCCATTTTCTTCTATCGCTAATTTTTCCTTTATATCAGCATTTGGAAAAGAAAGACAATATGGGTTGGACATGGACATTTAGCACATGAGTTTTCTCCTAGATGATTTTTTCATATCTTGTCAACAAAATGCCTTTCAGATCGCCAGCAAGCAAGAAAATACTCAGAATAATGTTGATAGTACTTTTTCAGCTACTTTTTAAATTGCAAAGCGCTGAAAAGTTATTTTAAAGAAAAGATTAAAAATTATCTCCTAGGTGAAAACTCAGGAGAAAAAGTTAAAGGAATAGAACTTAACCCGGGGCTTCTAACGGTCCCCCTGCAGACGTCCTGTGCCTGCGCTGTGACAAAACTATCCTCCGGGCCCCGCCACGGCTCACTTCCTGGCTTTTGCGATTTTAAAGTCTCAAGCCACTGCGCCTGCGCAGAAAGCTCCCGACGACGTCAGCGGGAGCGAGGACACGTGCAGGCGCAGTGACTTGCGACATTAAAGTGTAACTGTCGGGCATAAAATCAAAAATCAATTCTTTATTTTTATCTGGTAAACAAGTAATAAGGATGCTAATCAGGCAATCCAAAATTTTAAATCTCTATTACGTTTCTTGTTTATAAATGATCATTCCCCAGTTTACATGACTCTTATTTGGTACGTTGCCGCAAAAGGAAGTTGCAGGGCATGCTGGGTTGTCCTTACTTACTTCTGTACATTAGTTAAGTCTGAGGGAAAATAAAGAAGCAAAAAAAAAAGACAACCCAGAATGCCCTGCAACTTCCTTTGTGCAGCAACGTACCAAATAAGGCCCGGTTCACACTTGCGGTTTTGCAAAAACCGCACCGGATGTCCGGACCGCACCGGAGCCGGATCGGACCTGAACCGTACGGTTCCTGTCCGGATCCGGTCCGGTTGCATACGGTTTCCGTGCGGTATGAACACGGTTGCGGTCCGGATCCGGATTCTTAAAGAGATAACAACCTGTAATTAAAACAAAAAAAAATGTTGGGGTCTGGGAGGTCAGCAGAAGGGGGACCTGTGGAATCAGGCCCTCCGCTGTTTAGCACTCACCTCCACCTCCAACATGCTGCCAACATCTCCAGCTCGTGCTGCTCCACTCCAAAATGGTTGCCCATGTGTCCCCGATACAATATCGCCGCAACAATCCTCATAGGAAGTGGGGTAGAACATCCGGATTTTTTGCCAGTGTGTTGTGCGCTCTCCGGTTCTCATTGGTTTCCATTGGCCGGATGGTGCAGTCCGGCTCCGCCCCGGATACGGCTGCAGGAGGAGCCGGACCAAAAAATAGCGCATGTTGGAACGGACACCGGAGTCCGGATCCGGTCCGGCTCCGGTCCGGACGAAACGGACACATGTGAACCCTGGCATAGACTTACATTGCTATGCCGTGCGTCCGTTTCGTCCGGCCAGCATGCGGTGCGGCTCCGGCACGGCTATTCCGGATAGCCACCGCTAATGTGAACCGGGCCTAAGGGTCAGGTAAACTAGGGAATGATCATTTATAAACAAGAAAAGTAATAGAGATTTTAACTTTTGGGTTGCATGGTTAGCATCTGTATTACTTGTTTACCAGATAAAAATAATGAAGTGATTTTTTATTTTATGCCCGACAGTTACACTTTAAAGTTACAAAAACCAAGAAGTGAGCCGCAGCAGGGACTGGAGGATGATTTTGTCTCGGCGTGGGGGGTCATTAGAAACCCCAGGCAAATGCAACCCCGACCCCCCTCTCCTTACAATACTCCTTGAATTGCATATTGGTAAAAACGTATCACAAGCAGCCCAGATAAGTAAGCACAATCGTTTATGTAAATACATATGTGAGACCAATAAGAGGTAAGTGATTTTAATTCCGAAAAGAGACAGTTTCGGCCTACAATACTGCTATTCTTTAGGTTTAGGAGGACACGTAAGAATCACTGACTAGGATCCAATCAGACATTACATTTACTAGACTAGAGAATAACTGCAGTCAGTCTGCAGTGGGGCGGGCTGGTTTAGCCTCAGCCTGTAGGACGTGACGTACCGGAAGTGAAGTGTGAGGCCTTGCAGAAGTGCCCGGAAGGCGGCATTTGGTGATTGTGGACGACTCGTGGAGTGGCAATATGGTGAAACTCACAGCTGATCTGATCGAGCAGGCGGCGCAGTACACGAATGCAGTGCGGGACCGGGAGCTGGACCTGCGGGGTAAGGAGCGGAGGGATGAGGGGAGGGAGGTGAGCTTGGTACAGGGAGACAGCAGCTTGAAGGAAGCCATGGAGTATTGTGCAGGGGGAGCTCCATACACGGAGCATCAGCCATCTGTTAAACAATCATCTAATAGTTTACATTGGTTCCCTTCTGCAGCCTGAGCGTTGTGGTGCACTACAGCTGCCAGCAGGCATCATATAGCATTCTAAATATGTGAGGCCAGCAATCATCCATGGTTTCCCCAAAATCTTCCGACCAGCTGTGACATGAAAATGGTCTGTTCAATTAGATTTGGAAACTAGTGATCACAACTATCGGTTAGGTTAGTGGGCATCAGTCTGCCGATTATGATAGTTGTATGGTATGTGCAAGTTCAGCACAGCATAGTTGACATGTTGAAAAGTTAAATAATCTGCGTTTAGTATTACATAATCAGTGGCGTAGCTAAGGAGCTGTGGGCCCCGATGCAAGTTTTACATGGGGGCCCCCAAGCACTCTATACGTAACAATTGATACGGAGCACCAAAATCTGCCAATGGCTACTACAGTGTCAGAGGTGCAAGCAGGAGATGGGGAACAGTTTGTTAATGATTACCACCATTCAAAGTATCTATAGAAGTGATTATTATGAGCACAGGACCAATAGAGAGCTAATACTGCAGTTGAGGGAGGGCCCTATGGGGCCCCTCTGGCCCAAGGGCCCCGATGCGGTCGCAACCTCTGCAACCCCTATTGCTACGCCCCTGTACATAATACAAATCTTTACTACTGATTAGTCTATGAATGTTGCAGACTGTTTAGGGTGTAACACGGGTAGCTGAAGCTTAGTACACTACACGCATCCAATTTTGATTGTTCCGTGACAGGCAAATTTAACCACTTGAGGACCCAGCCTTTACCCCCCCCCCTCCCCCCCTTAGGGCTCTTTCACATCAGAGCTTGCGTTGGAGAACGCTCAAAGCATGCGTTTTTAATATGCAATAGTTGCACTGCAGTGAGTGTGCGTTTTAATCCGTTTTCAATGCGTTACAGCACATAGGAAAACGCAGGTAATTTTTTTCTTTAGTTTTCAACTTTCTACATTGTTCCTCTGTTGCATTCTGGGACTGATTGCCTGCGTTAACGGATTAAAAACGCATAGTGTGCGTTTTACATTGACTAACATTGTAACGCATAAAGCTAGCGTCGGCCGAAAAACTGCGCCTGGGTGCAGTGCAACGCAACGCACAAAAGGCTGCGTTATATGTGAAAGCTAAAATGAAAGTCTATGGACTTTCATTTCACCTTGGGTAACGCAAACTTTACCCATTGCGTTGAAACGCAGAAAATCTGCCCTAATGTGAAAGAGCCCTTAGGGACCAGCGCTGATTTAGAAGATCTGTGCTGGGTGGGCTCTACAGCCCCCAGCACAGATCAAATAGCAGGCAGAGCGACCAGATGGCCCCCCTTTTTTCCCCCACTAGGGGGATGATGTGCTGGGGGAAGTCTGATCGCTCCTGACAGCGCGGGGGGGGGGGGAGGGGGGGCCTCAAAGCCCCCTCCACCACAGGATTCCCCCTCTCCTCCCTCCCTGCCCCAGAGATCGGAGGCTGCACAGGAACGGATCTGTCCTGTGCAGCCTCTAACAGGCTCCTGCCTGTCATGTGACAGCGATCCCTGGCCGCTGATTGGCCGGGGATCGCTGATCTAGTACAACGCTGCTGCTATAGCAGCTTTGTAAAAATGTAAACAAAGCGGATTATTTCCGCTTGTGTTTACATTTAGCCTGCAAGCCGCGATTGGCGGCCCGCAGGCTATTCACGGAGCCCCCCGCCGTGAATTGACAGGAAGCAGCCGCTCGCGCGAGCGGCTGTTCCCTGATTAATTAGCCTGCAGCCGGTGACGCAGATGTGCGTTGCTGGTCCTGCAGCTACCACTTTGCCGACGCGCGTTATGAGTGCGCGGTCGGCAAGTGGTTAAAAGGGAATCCGAGGCGAAAGACATATTGAGGCTGATAAATGTATTTCCTTTTAAAGTGAGTCTGAAGTGATTGGAAAAATAAAAAACAGAAACCTAATGGATAGGGAAGGCTCTGTTACCTGGTCCTATAGAGCCGGGGTCCCCAACCTTTTTAAACCCGGAGCACACTATCCTGATTAAAAATTTCTCGTCGGGGGGGCGTGGTTAGTGGCGGCAGAAGCCCCCCCCTTTTTTCCACGATTTTGAATGTAGTATGTAGCTAAGTAGGTATCTAGGTATAGTTGCCTCCAGTATAGGTAGCTAACACAGTTGCCCTTGTATAAGGACTATAGTTGCCCCAGTATAGTTAGTTAGGTAGTATAGTTAGCCCAGCATAGCAAGTACAGTTAGCCCAGTATAGCTAGTAGTTACCCCAGTATAGCTGCCCCAGTGTAGCTAGGAGAGGTGCCTCCCCTTCGATTGCTGGAGGCCGAATTGTGTTTTTTAAGCAACCTCGGCTCAGTCTTCTGACGGAGCCGACGTTACTCATTGAGCGCTGCAATAGGAGTGATTCCTATTGTAGTCTATGGAGGCGCCGGCTGCGCCCAAACCTAGCAGCGCTGAAAAGCACTGCTCCGATTTTGGGTACCCGGAGTTGGAGTCGGTGGTTTCATAAACCGAGGATTTGGAGTCAGAAGATTTTTGTACAGACTCCACAGCAAGTGTACTGGTTAAGGGCTCTCCCTTTGACATGGGGGACCAGAGTTTGAATCCTGGCTAGGGTCAGCACCTA
This sequence comes from Hyperolius riggenbachi, assembly GCF_040937935.1. NCBI lineage: Eukaryota > Metazoa > Chordata > Amphibia > Anura > Hyperoliidae > Hyperolius > Hyperolius riggenbachi. Next base: position 147,303,698 of record NC_090648.1, read on the forward strand.
TTCAGTAAGAAGTACTTGGGCAAGACTTCCTAACTCTGCAGGGTGGCCTCTTGAGTGTGCCCTTAGTGGCTGCAGCTCTTGAGCGCTTTGAGTCCAACAGGAGAAAAGCGCTATACAAATGTTAGAAATATTATAGGACCTCTCCTTAGGTGAGTATCTGTTTTTTAGTTTGCTTTTTTCTTTAAAGAGGAGCTGTCAGCCATACTATGCCAGATAAAAAAAAGACGTATATAAGTAGATAGCCCGGGATGCTACAGGGTTGATTGTAAATGCAGGGAATCCCTAAGAAAATTGTAGCAGGAACGGGGGTCCCCATGGATGTGATGAGGTGGTGGCGGCCACTGCCCACATGAATCGGCAAGGATGCCCGTCGGGCTGGGGTATGGGGAGGGGGCAGACACGGACAGTCATGGGAGGCAGCCAATGAGAGGAAAAGGAGTGAGAGTGACACAGGCTGCAGCCAATCAGGCCTGCACTGCAACTTATTTTTTGCTGCCGATTACTGGCTGCATACTAAGGAGCTGGGGACATGTGGATTAATCTCTGCAATAAAAGTGTAAGATTGATTTTAAAGTTATGAAATTGCCTTTTTTAGCATTCCTTTTATATGATCAACAGATAGAAATAGAGAATTGATTTTGTTTTTCATGCCTAACAGTTACTCTTTAAACAATGCACATTGCCTGCCTCTAATGCTTTTAGCTACAGACCCTTAACAGGGCTGTGGAGTCAGTCTGGGAGTCAGAGCAATTTTGGGAACTTGGAGTTGGTGGTTTCATATACTGAGGAGTTGGAGTCGGATTATTTTTGTACCGAATCCACAGCCCTGCTGAACAAGCATGCACATCAGATGTTTCTGACAAGATTGACTGCATGCTTGTTTCAGGTGTGAGTCAGACACTACTGCAGCTAACGGCTCCATTCGCACTTAAAGGGAAGGTTCAGGGAGGGTGGGTTAAAAATAAAAATCAAATTCCACTTACCTGGGGCTTCCTCCAGCCCGTGGCAGGCAGGAGGTGCCCTCGCGCCACTCCGCAGGCTCCCGGTGGTCTCCGGTGGCGCGCCCGACCTGGCCAGGCCGGCTGCCAGGTCGGGCTCTTCTGCGCTCCAAGGCCCGGAACTTCTGCGGCCCACGCCGGCGCTCTGACGTCATCGGACGTCCTCCGGGCTCTACTGCGCATGCGCAGAACTACTGCGCATGCGCAGTAGAGCACGGAGGACGTCCGATGACGTCAGAGCGCCGGCGTGGGCCGCAGAAGTTCCGGGCCTTGGAGCGCAGAAGAGCCCGACCTGGCAGCCGGCCTGGCCAGGTCGGGCGCGCCACCGGAGACCACCGGGAGCCTGCGGAGCGGCGGCGAGGGCACCTCCTGCCTGCCACGGGCTGGAGGAAGCCCCAGGTAAGTGGAATTTGATTTTTATTTTTAACCCACCCTCCCTGAACCTTCCCTTTAAAGGGACACTTAAGTCAAACAAAAAAAAAATGAGTTTTACTCACCTAGGGCTTTCAATAGCCCCCTGCAGCTGTCCGGTGCCCTCGCCGTCTCCCTCTGATCCTCCTGGCCCCGCCGACAGCCACTTCCTGTTTCGGTGACAGGAGCTGACAGGCTGGGGACGCGAGTTATTCTTCGTGTTCCTAGACACATTAGCACCCTCTATGCTGCTATATGGTATATGATATATGCTATAGCAGCATAGATGGCGCTATTGTGGCCAGGAACGCGAAGAATAACTCGCGTCCCCAGCCTATTAGCTCCTGTCACCGAAACAGGAAGTGGCTGACGGCGGGGCTAGGAGGATCGGAGGGAGACGGCGAGGGCACCGGACAGCTGCAGGGGGCTATTGGAAGCCCCAGGTGAGTACAACTCATTTTTTTTGTTTGACTTAAGTGTCCCTTTAAGCGTTTTAGTGTTTTCAGCAGCACTTTAACTCGCTGGTGATTGCCAGTGTTTGGAAAAGTGCTTCTGTAGTGTAAAGTGTATGGCAGTGCTCTCACTGTACCGATCACCAGAGATTGGCAATTTGTTGAAATTGCAAATGTGTAAGCATAATTTTTTAGCAATTTGAGAGCGATTACTTTTTAATGGTAAAGAATCACACTGCCCTTGCTCATGCAAAGCAGAAATACTTTACCAAGCTCATCGGAGCACAAGCTTCCAATCCCTGGCGACTTATTGGCACCTTCAATTCTCTGCTTAAATCCACCCCCCCACCTTCTGTTTCCTCCCTCTCTGCCACAGATTTAGCCACCCACTTCACCAACAAAATAGTCTCCATCCGTCAGGAAATATTCAATCTTCACCTCCCACCCCCTCCCAACCAGCTCCTCCTCCACCCTATCCTCCCCTCACATCCTTCACTCCTACTACCACCGAGGAAGTCAACCACCTACTGCAGACTTCCCATACCACTACCTCCCCCCCCCCCTTGACCCTATCCCTTCTGATCTACTTCAGCCTCACTTCACGGATCTGGCCCCAGTCCTCACTACCCTGTTTAACCTCTCCCTATCCACAGGCACCTTCCCATCAGACTTCAATTTGGCCACAGTACTGCCCTAGCTCAAGAAACCCTCCCTCGACCCCGCGCTACCCTCCAACTACCGCCCGATCTCCCTCCTCCCCTTCGCCTCAAAACACCTTGAGCGTCTGGTTCACAAACGCCTGACCCAGTACCTAAATGCCAACTCACTACCAGACCCACTGCAATCTGGATTTCGGCCTGCCCACTCAACCGAAACGGCTCTCACCAAAGTGGTCAATGACCTTGCCTTAGCTAAAGCTGAAGGTAAATACTCCATCCTCCTTCTCCTTGACCTTTCAGCAGCTTTTGATGCAGTAGATCATCCCCTACTCCTCCAGTCCCTCCAATCCATGGGAATTCACGATCTCGCCCTGACCTGGCTTTCATCCTACCTCTCCAACCGCTCCTTCACGACCGCCTTCAATGAGTCCTTGTCCACCCCCAACCACCTCTCAGTGGAAGTCCCCGAAGGCTCGGTCCTTGGCCCCCTACTGTTCTCCCTATACACATCCTCCATTGGCAAGGTTATCTCCTCCATGGGTTTTCTTAACTATCATCTGTATGCAGATGACACCCAAATCTACCTCCACACCCCTGACATATCTACCACTACCATGGACAAGGTCTCCTCCTGGATGTCCGCTAGGTTCCTGAAACTAAATCTAGACAAAATGGAATTTATGATCCTCCCACCCCGGTCATCCCTGGACCTCCCAGATGTGCAGGTCACTGTTAACCACACTACCATTCGCCCTACCTCTCAAGCCCGCTGTCTGGGTGTCACCCTGGACTCCGCACTCTCCTTCACGCCCCACATCCAAAACCTCACAAAGTCCTGCAATTTCCACCTTCGTAACATCTGTAAGATTCGCCCTTTCCTGACCTCTGCCACCACCAAACTCCTCATCCATGCCCTCATAATTTCCCGCCTCGACTACTGCAATGCCCTTCTGTCTGGTCTCCCTATGACCCAAATAGCCCCACTGCAGTCCATCATGAATTCGGCAGCCAGAATTATCCACTGCTCCCATCGCTCCACCAGGGCGGCTCCCCACCGTGAATCCCTCCACTGGCTTCCTATCCAGTCCAGAATCAGATTCAAGATATTGTGTCTGACCTACAAATGTATCCACAAAACCTGTCCAACCTACATTTCTGATCTTACTCAGAGATGCACACCAAGCCGCTCACTCCGCTCCAATGAACTTCGCCTGTCCCTCCCCCGCATCACCCAGTCCCATGCACGCCTCCAAGACTTCTCAAAAGCCGCTCCAACACTATGGAACTCCCTACCTCCACCCATTAGGGCAGCCCCCTCCTTCAACACCTTCAAGAAGGCCCTCAAAACTCACCTTTTCACTATGGCCTACCACCCCTCACAATTGCTCTTAAAGGGAATGTCCAAGCAAAATAAAAAAATGAGTTTCACTTACCTGGGGCTTCTACCAGCCCCATGCAGCCATCCTGTGCCATCATTGTCACTCACTGCTGCTCCAGTCCCCCACTGGCAGCTTGCCGACCTCGGAGGTCGGCGGGACGCATTGCGTACATTTTTACGCATTCCCGCTAGTGCAGGAACATTAACGCATACATTTTTACGCATTACTGGTTCAATGCGTAAAAATGTACGCATTAAACCAGTAACGCGTAAAAATGTACGTGTTAATGTTCTTGCACTGGCGGGAATGCGTAAAAATGTACGCAATGCGTCCTGCCGACCTCCGAGGTCGGTAAGCTGCCAGCGGGGGACTGGAGTGGCAGTGAGTGACTACGAGGGCACAGGATGGCTGCATGGGGCTGGTAGAAGCCCCAGGTAAGTGAAATTCATTTTTTTATTTTGCTTGAACCTTCCCTTTAAAAGTCTAAACCCACAGCTGAACTCTGGTCCCCTACCTCTCGTGTCTCTACCTCTCCCTCTAGATTGTAAGCCTTTGGGCAGGGTCCTCCTCCTTTTGTGTCCTACCTGATCATGCACCTCCATTACTGTGCACCCATGCTATGCATCTGAGTGAACCTAACTTGCCTAATCTCCATGCTTCATCCAGTGACTAAGCATTACCTGGTACTCATACTGTGCTGTGTGGTCTGGTTTTCTTGTATTCCTGTATTGTCATATTGCTGTTTGTCACCCCTAAATATTGTCTGTAACCTAAATTAATGTCCAGCGCTGCATAATATGTTGGCGCTTTATAAATAATAATAATAATAATAAAATGCAATTGCTCCAAAATCACTTTACATACAGCGAAAAATAGTGGTTAAGTCGCTTCACAGAATGCCAGAAACTTGTAATTCCAGGCAGGATCACGTGTGTGCGCACTGTGATGCATTCTGGAAGATGCGGGTACAGCTCTGTACTCTTTACAGACGCGAGGTGTCAGCCCCAGTGCGGTAGAGTGTACTCTGTCTGGCTCAGCTATTTCCACCAGAGCCTGAAGGGAAGCTGATACTGCGCCCGACAAGCAGATCTTCGCGGGTGCCAGCGCTGGTTCCCCTCTGCTGAGGGATCTTTAGGATCCAGAGGCTTCCCCCTCCTGAGAGAAGTACCCCCTGGGGCACTTTTTTCCATTTAGGTACTCTTTCAATTTATATACAAAAAAGTTAGATACTTACCCATGGACAGGGAAGGCTCTGCCTCACTTTAATGTAACTGAAAGTTCTGAAAGAATTGGCAGGTTAAGACTCCACCAGCTTGCACCGTAAATCATGTCAGGTTTCCCTGGGAGGCGCAGTTTCTCAGGGCTGTGGAGTCGTGGAGTCGGGCAATTTTGGGTGCCTGGAGTCGGAGTCGGGAAAAAATGCTCCGACTCCTAATGAATTTGTAACTGTAATTAAAATAGAAAATATGATAAAATGTTCTATTTCTCAGATAATAGTCATTAAAAATAATGTATATATACAGTAATAGCTGTGCTTAGTCCACAAAAATGAAATAAACCAATCAAAATTAGTTACTTGTGCTGCTTCAATAAAGCAGTCCCCGTATTTTTAAGGTCAGATATACATATCTGATTGTGACTGTATATATGATGCGTACACAGGAATCTCTTATATATACTAAATAACATCTATGCTGTAAGAATAAAGCCTGATGTGTAGCTGTGTCACTAATAGAGATGGTCAATGAGATGGAAATAATTCTGCACTGATGCTGATTTATGCAAATGTATGCACTCCCTTTGCTGATGAAATCAAATAATTTGATATGTTATTAAAATTTGGTTTGGTGACTACAAATTAAAGGGTACCTGAGACGGATGAAAAGTAAAGTTTTATACATACCTGGGGCTTCCTCCAGCCCCCTTCAGGCTAATCAGTCCCTCACTGTCCTCCACCACCCGGATCTTCTGCTATGAGTCCTGGTAATTCAGCCAGTCAGCGCAGTCCGGCCGCATGCCACTCCCACAGCCAGGAACATTCTGCACCTGCGCAATAGTGCTGCACAGGTGTAGTATGCTCCTAGCGGTGGAGTGTGTTCATGCGCACTACGCCCGACTGGCTCAAGTACCTGGACTCATAGCAGAAGATCCAGGTGGTGGAGGAGGACAACGAGGGACTGATTATCCTGAAGGCGGCTGGATGAAGCCCCAGGTATGTATAAAACTTTAATTTCATCTGTCTCAGGTTTACTTTGTTACACAGTAGTACTATACTCTACATATGCACTCCTCACAGAGCTGCAGGGAATCCACTGAGAATGCTGTGCACATTGAACACAGAGGTGTTGTCTGTTTACAATCTCCTCATTCCCCTGCAGAGTACCTGCACATCATTCTTACATGTACCCACACTTACATTGCCTAGGGCCTGATAGATGTTCTTTGTTCCGGTTTGTACCTTTTACAAGTACTATTACTAAGGACTAGTTTTAGTCTAAAGGGAATAAATATAGTAGTCTACATATCCTTCTCACTTCAGTTGTCTTGTAAAATTCCTAAGCGTTGGCAGTTATGAGACGAATTTCATGTTACATACTTTTAATCAACAAAATTGTAATATGCAAATTAGAGGAGTCGGAGTCGGTGGAATCCTAAACTGAGGAGTCGGAGTCGGTGGATTTTTGGACCGACTCCACAGCCCTGGTTTCTGACTTGATCTACAGGCGAGTGGGTGAGTTATTAACCCTGGCACATGCTGATTCCTTCCGAACTTGAGGTTTACATTAAGTGCTCTTCATATTACAGTTTTGGTACCCTTTAACCACTTCCCGACCGCCTAACGCACAGAGGCGGCCGGGAAGTGGAGCCCTGAAGGACCGGCTCACCCACAGAGGCGGCGGTCCTTCTAAGGGCATGGGCGGAGCGATCGCGTCATCCGTGACGCGATCCTCCGCCGGCGCCTGTCACCGTTCGCCCGCCGCAACATCCCGCCGGCTATACGGAAGCGCCGGCGGGATGTTAACCCCGCGATCGCCGCATACAAAGTGTATAATACACTTTGTAATGTTTACAAAGTGTATTATACAGGCTGCCTCCTGCCCTGGTGGTCCCAGTGTCCGAGGGACCACCAGGGCAGGCTGCAGCCACCCTAGTCTGCACCCAAGCACACTGATTTCTCCCCCCCCTGCCCCAGATCGCCCACAGCACCCATCAGACCCCCCCCAGACCCCTGTTTGCACCCAATCACCCCCCTAATCACCCATCAATCACTCCCTGTCACTATCTGTCAACGCTATTTTTTTTTATCCCCCCCTGCTCCCTGCCCCCTCCTGATCACCCCCCACCCCTCAGATTCTCCCCAGACCCCCCCCTGTTTACTGTATGCATCTATCCCCCTGATCACCCGTCAATCACCCGTCAATCACCCCCTGTCACTGCCACCCATCAATCAGCCCCTAACCTGCCCCTTGCGGGCAATCTGATCACCCCCCCCCCCCACCCCACACCAATAGATCGCCCGCAGATCCGACATCAGATCACCTCCCAAATCCATTGTTTACATCTATTCTCTCCTCTAAACACCCACTAATTACCCATCAATCACCCCCTATCACCACCTGTCACTTTTACTTATCAGATCAGACCCTAATCTGCCCCTTGCGGGCACCCAATCACCCGCTCAGATTGCCCTCTGACCCCCCCTTATCAATTCACCAGTGCATTAATTACATCTGTTCTTCCCTGTAATAACCCACTGATCACCTGTCAATCACCTACCAATCACCTATCACCCATCAATCACCCCCTGTCACTGCCACCCATCAATCAGCCCCTAACCTGCCCCTTGCAGGCAATCTGATCACCCACCCACACCATTAGATCGCCCGCAAACCCGCCGTCAGATTACCTCCCAAATGTATCGTTTACATCTGTTATCTTCTCTAAACACCCACTAATTACCCATCAATCACCCATCAATCACCCCCTATCACCACCTGTCACTGTTACCTATCAGATCAGACCCTAATCTGCCCCTTGCGGGCACCCAATCACCCGCCTACACGCTCAGATTGCCCTCAGACCCCCCCTTATCAATTCGCCAGTGCAATATTTACATCTGTCCTTCCCTGTAATAACCCACTGATCACCTGCCAATCACCTATCACCCATCAATCACCCCCTGTCACTGCCACCCAACAATCAGCCCCTAACCGGCCCCTTGCGGGCAAACTGATCACCCACCCACACCAATAGATCGCCCGCAGATCCGACATCAGATCACCACCCAAGCGCAGTGTTTCCATCTATTCTCTCCTCTAAACACCCACTAATTACCCATCAATCACCCCCTATCACCACCTGTCACTGTTATCCATCAGATCAGACCCTAATCTGCCCCTTGCGGGCACCCAATCGCCCGCCTACACGCTCAGATTGCCCTCAGACCCCCCCCTTATCAATTCGCCAGTGCAATATTTACATCTGTTCTCCCCTGTAATAACCCACTGATTACCTGTCAATCACCTATCAATCACCCATCAATCACCCCCTGTCACTGCCACCCATCAATCACCCCCTGTCACTGCCACCCATCAATCACCCGCTGTCACTTCCACCCATCAATCAGCCCCTAACCTGCCCCTTGCGGGCAAACTGATCACCCACCCACACCAATAGATCGCCCGCAGATCCGACATCAGATCACCACCCAAGCGCAGTGTTTCCATCTATTCTCTACCCTAAACACCCACTAATTACCCATCAATCACCCCCTGTCACTGCTACCTATCAGATTAGACCCCTATCTGCCCCTAGGGCACCCAATCACCCGCCCACACCCTCAGAATGCCCTCAGACCCCAGCCCTGATCACCTTGCCAATGCATTGCTTGCATCTATTCCCCCCTCTAATCACACCTTGAGACACCCATCAATCACCTCCTGTCACCCCCTAGCACACCTACCCATCAGATCAGGCCCCAATTTGCCCCGTGTGGGCTCCTGATCACTCGGCCAAACCCTCAGATCCCCCTCAGACCCCCTTCCGATCACCTCCCCAGTGCATTGATTGCATCTATTTTCCCCTCGAACCACCCCCTGAGACACCCATCAATCACCTCCTGTCACCCCCCTAGCACTCCTATCCATCAGATCAGGCCCAATACAACCTGTCATCTAAAAGGCCACCCTGCTTATGACCAGTTCCACAAAATTCGCCCCCTCATAGACCACCTGTCATCAAAATTTGCAGATGCTTATACCCCTGAACAGTCATTTTGAGACATTTGGTTTCCAGACTACTCACAGTTTTGGGCCTGTAAAATGCCAGGGCGGTATAGGAACCCCACAAGTGACCCCATTTTAGAAAAAAAGACACCCCAAGGTATTCTGTTAGGTGTATGACGAGTTCATAGAAGATTTTATTTTTTGTCAAAAGTTAGCGGAAATTAATTTTTATTGGTTTTTTTTTTCACAGTGTCATTTTTCACTAACTTGTGACAAAAAATAAAATCTTCTATGAACTCGCCATACACCTAACGGAATACCTTGGGGTGTCTTCTTTCTAAAATGGGGTCACTTGTGGGGTTCCTATACTGCCCTGGCATTTTAGGGGCCCTAAACCGCGAGGAGTAGTCTAGAAAACAAATGCTTCAAAATGATCTGTGAATAGGACGTTGGGCCCCTTAGCGCACCTAGGCTGCAAAAAAGTGTCACACATGTGGTACCGCCGTACTCAGGAAAAGTAGTATAATGTGTTTTGGAGTGTATTTTTACACATACCCATCCTGGGTGGGAGAAATTTCTATGTAAATGGACAATTGTGTGTAAAAAAAATCAAACAATTGTCATTTACAGAGATATTTCTCCCACTTAGCATGGGTATGTGTAAAAATACACCCCAAAACGCATTATACTACTTCTCCTGAGTACGGCGGTACCACATGTGTGGCACTTTTTTACACCCTAAGTACGCTAAGGGGCCCAAAGTCCAATGAGTACCTTTAGGATTTCACAGGTCATTTTGCGACATTTGGTTTCAAGACTACTCCTCACGGTTTAGGGCCCCTAAAATGCCAGGGCAGTATAGGAACCCCACAAATGACCCCATTCTAGAAAGAAGACACCCAAAGGTATTCCTTACGGAGTATGGTGAGTTCATAGAAGATTTTATTTTTTGTCACAAGTTAGCGGAAAATGACACTTTGTGAAAAAAAACTGTTAAAATCAATTTCCGCTAACTTGTGACAAAAAAATAAAAACTTCTATTAACTCACCATACTCCTAACGGAATACCTTGGGGTGTCTTCTTTCTAAAATGGGGTCATTAGTGGGGTTCCTATACTGCCCTGGCATTTTAGGGGCCCTAAACCGTGAGGAGTAGTCTTGAAACAAAAATGACCTGTGAAATCCTAAAGGTACTCATTGGACTTTGGGCCCCTTAGTGCAGTTAGGGTGCAAAAAAGTGCCACACATGTGGTATCGCCGTACTCGGGAGAAGTAGTACAATGTGTTTTGGGGTGTATTTTTACACATACCCATGCTGGGTGGGAGAAATACCTCTGTAAATGACAATCTTTTGATTTTTTTTTTACACACAATTGTCCATTTACAGAGGTATTTCTCCCACCCAGCATGGGTATGTGTAAAAATACACCCCAAAACACATTGTACTACTTCTCCCGAGTATGGCGATACCACATGTGTGGCACTTTTTTGCACCCTAACTGCGCTAAAGGGCCCAAAGTCCAATGAGTACCTTTAGGATTTCACAGGTCATTTTGAGAAATTTCGTTTCAAGACTACTCCTCACGGTTTAGGGCCCCTAAAATGCCAGGGCAGTATAGGAACCCCACAAATGACCCCATTTTAGAAAGAAGACACCCCAAGGTATTCCGTTAGGAGTATGGTGAGTTCATAGATTTTATTTTTTGTCACAAGTTAGCGGAAATTGATTTTAATTGTGTTTTTTCACAAAGTGTCATTTTCCGCTAACTTTTGACAAAAAATAAAATCTTCTATGAACTCACCATACTCCTAACGGAATACCTTGGGGTGTCTTCTTTCTAAAATGGGGTCATTTGTGGGGTTCCTATACTGCCCTGGCATTTTAGGGGCCCTAAACCGTGAGGAGTAGTCTTGAAACGAAATTTCTCAAAATGACCTGTGAAATCCTAAAGGTACTCATTGGACTTTGGGCCCCTTAGCGCAGTTAGGGTGCAAAAAAGTGCCACACGTGGTATCGCCGTACTCAGGAGAGGTAGTATAATGTGTTTCGTGATGTATTTTTACACATACCCATGCTGAGTGGGAGAAATATCTCTGTAAATGGACAATTGTGTGTAAAAAAAAATTAACAAATTGTCATTTACAGAGATATTTCTCCCACCCAGCATGGGTATGTGTAAAAATACACCCCAAAACACATTATACTACTTCTCCTGAGTACGGCAATACCACATGTGTGGCACTTTTTTGCAGCCTAACTGCGCTAAGGGGTCCAAAGTCCAATGAGCACCTTTAGGCTCTACAGAGGTGCTTACAATTTAGCACCCCCCAAAATGTCAGGACAGTAAACACCCCACAATTGACCCCATTTTGGAAAGTAGACCCTTCAAGGTATTCAGAGAGGGGCATGGTGAGTCCGTGGCAGATTTCTTTTTTTTTTGTCGCAAGTTAGAAGAAATGGAAACCTTTTTTTTTTTTTTTTTTCTCACAAAGTGTCATTTTCCGCTTACTTGTGACAAAAAATAATATCTTCTATGAACTCACCATGCCTCTCAGTGAATACTTTGGGATGTCTTCTTTCCAAAATGGGGTCATTTGGGGGGTATTTATACTATCCTGGAATTCTAACCCCTCATGAAACATGACAGGGGGTCAGAAAAGTCAGAGATGCTTGAAAATGGGAAAATTCACTTTTTGCACCATAGTTTGTAAACGCTATAACTTTTACCCAAACCAATAAATATACACTGGGTTTTTTTTTATCAAAAACATGTTTGTCCACATTTTTCGCGCTGCATGTATACAGAAATTTTACTTTATTTGAAAAATGTCAGCACAAAGTAAAAAAAAATCATTTTTTTGCCAAAGTTCATGTCTTTTTTTGATGAATATAATAAAAAGTAAAAATCGCAGGAGCAATCAAATAGCACCAAAAGAAAGCTTTATTAGTGACAAGAAAAGGAGCCAAAATTCATTTAGGTGGTAGGTTGTATGACCGAGCAATAAACCGTGAAAGCTGCAGTGGTCTGAATGGAAAAAAAGTTGCCGCACCTTAAGGGGTAGAAAGCCCTAGGTCCTCAAGTGGTTAATAGGCTGCTAGATTTAGCCTGTCCACTTTCTAAAGGGGTTCTCCGGTACCTATAAAATAGCTAAAACTGACACTTACCTGGGGCTTCCATCGCCCCCCCCCCCCCCCCCCCCCTGCAGCTGTCATGTCCCGAGCCGTCCTCCTCCAATGCTCTGTTCCCTGCTGCCGATAATCTGCTAATTATTTGTTTAGATGAATAGAACTGCGGCTGCGCAGTAAGCCCCCAATTACGCGCTCAGCCGCAGTTCTATTTGTCTAGTTACACGAATAAATAGCAGAATACCAGCGACGGGGAACGGAGCATCTTAGGAGGATGGCGCAGGACATTAAAGCTGCAGGAGGGGGGGGGGGGTGGATAGAAGCCCCAGGTAAGTGTCAGTTTTAGCTTTTTTTTTTTTTTTTTTTTTTTTTTTTTTTTTTTTTATAGGTACCGGAGGATACCTTTTTTAAAGCTGGAATGTCCCACTTCTGAGACTGGAGTCACATTTGAATATAAGAATAATAGTAGCCACAAGCTATTTTCAGAAGTCTTTGCAATAACTGTTAATGTCTGTGCTCTTTCATTATAGGCTACAAAATCCCTGTTATTGAGAACCTTGGGGCCACACTGGATCAGTTTGATACAATTGACTTTTCAGACAATGAGATTAGGAAAGTAGATGGGTTTCCTTTACTGAAAAGACTGAAGACGTTACTACTGAACAATAACAGAATTTGGTAAGTTTCTGCTTTTGTTGTCTGTCACCTGGCGGATCAAATGGGAACAGACAAAGCTTGTGAGTAAAGGTAGCAATGCACATCGACTTTTCCCATCAATATCTGGCAGATTCGATCACTGTGATCGAATCTGCCACAAAATGATGCCTGATCGATTTTTTTTTTTTCTAAAATTGGTGGATTTGGTCAATTGTACCAGGGGGAAGGGTCGGCAGGCAGGCGATTTCTCTATTGAAAGTGTGTGTGTGTGTGTGTGTGTGTGTGTGTGTGTGTGTGTGTGTGTGTGTGTGTGTGTGTGTGTGTGTGTGTGTGTGTGTGTGTGTGTGTGTGTGTGTGTGTGTGTGTGTAAGGATTCCATTACTCTCAGATTAGATATATGAGAGGGATCGATATGCTGATTGAATCACGTTACCATCTATTAGTGTATGTCCACCTTAACGCTGCCTTTATTTTCCATGTTTATCATGAAAGCTGAATGCGCTTAAAGGGAAGGTTCAGGGACGCTGTGAAAAAAATAAAAATCCAAATCCACTTACCTGGGGCTTCCTCCAGCCCGTGGCAGGCAGGAGGTGCCCTAGGCGCGGCTCCGCAGGCTCCCGGTCTCCTCGGGTGGCGCACCCGACCTGGCCTCCAATGTGCGCCTCACTGGTGCACGCTGACGTCATCGGACGTCCTCCGGGCTGTACTGCGCAGGCTCAGTAGTTCTTTAAGCGTCCCTTTTAACATGTTTAGATGTAGCTTTTTTTATTTTATTTTTTTAAATAATTTTTATTAGTTTCAAGTATTAACCACTTAAGCCCGAAGGGTTGAAATTTTTTTACATCCGAGCAACTTTCACCCCCCATTCATTTGCCAATAACTTTATCACTACTCATCACAATTAATTGATCTATATCTTGTTTTTTCCGCCACCAATTAGGCTTTCTGTGGGTGGTACATTTTGCTAAGAGCCACTTTACTGTAAATGCATTTTAACAGGAAGAATAAGAAAAAAATGGAAAAAATTCATTATTTCTCAGTTTTCAGCCATTATAGTTTTAAAATAATACATGCCTCCATAATTAAAACTCATGTATTGTATTTGCCCATATGCCCCGGGTATTTCACCGTTAAAATTATATCCCTATCACACTGTATGGCGACAATATTTTGTTTGGAAATAAAGGTGCATTTTTTCCGTTTTGCGTCCATCACTGTTTAGAAGCCCATAATTTATTAAATAATATTGGTATACTCCTTTGACATGCATATTTAAAAAGTTTAGACCCTTAGGTAACTATTTGTTTTTTTTTTTTTTTATTATTGTAATTTTTTTTTTTTTTTTTTAATTTAAACTTGTATGTGGGTATTTTTTGGTGTGGGAGGTAAACAGGGTTTTTTTTAATATATTTATATGTTTATTTTTAAAACTGTTTTTTTTTTGGGTGTAATTTGCTATTTGGCCACAAGATGGCCAGAATCAAAAAGTCCTGGGAGCGATCGATCTCGCTCCCAGGCAGAAGAAAGGAGCCCAGAGCTCAGAAAAGCCGCAGCGTCTGAAGAGACGCTGTCGGCTTTTCTGCGGGGGGGGTCCGATCAGCGAAAGGGATTTATAATCCCTTTCACTGATCGGTGGGCTAGCGGCCAGCAGCGGGGGCGCGCACGGGGGGGCCCGCGACCCGCGGGAGTGCGCGCAGCCCAACTGGACGAGAAATCTCGTCCAGTTGGGCTTAAGTGGTTAAAAAACAGTAATACAGTAGAACATAAGGTACGTTTTCATAATAACAAAGGAAGTCAAAACGACCTTAAAATTGCAACTTGATTACATACAGATAAACATAACGGTATATATCCAATAGAATAAGATAGAATGACAACATTTTTAGGCCTACAGGGAAGGTCTTTATATAGAGTAATACTAGAAAACAGAACTCGTGAGGACAACATCCACCCATTAACTAGACCAATTATGGTTGGGTAGAGTTATTCTGTACTGAATGATTCGAGAAGCTTGTGAGATCAAATCTCCAGCGAGGTTGGAACTGGATGACGAACTGGAATGGGCTAAACTGACAGGGTCAGAGAAAATAAAAACCTTGTCTGCAAGATTTAAGCCAATTCTATCAATCGCAATAGAGGCACAGTAAAGGCCTATACCTGTCTTTCACGATATATGTATAGTAGCAAAGATCAAAAGGTAAAAGAAAAGGAAGAGAAGGAAGGAGAGAAGACCACCATGGGAGCGAGGAGCCTGTTAGTGTCTACTTAAGATAAAGAGACTTATCCTTTGCCCAGGTTAAAGGTGTCTTAGTTATGCACTTACATCTCTACCCAATATATAATTGGACAGCGGAGACCAAATTTTGTCAAATTTTTTTTATAGTCTGTAAGCCTGGCTTTCAATTTTTCAAATAAGATGTGGCAAAGTCTGCGTTTGACATGTTCGAAAGAGAGTATGGCGAAGCGCCAAGAGGCCGCTATTAACTTAGTAGCGGTGAAGATATAATTGACAAAAGCGGTTTGTGTGGATGACAGGTGTGGGTAGATGTAGCTTTTTTACTAGAATGAGCAGTCATTACAAACCCTTATTGGTATGTTCTGTAAGTATTTAATGCTGGGCATACACGGCACGTTTTATATTATCAATCGAGCCGCTGATGGCTCGATTGATAATATTCAACCTGTCCGATACCCCGCCGGATCGATACTGCGCTCGATACCGGCGGGGAGAACAATGGGAAGAAACGAGCGGCTGATTAGCAGCGCCCGTGGGGACGAGCGAGAATCGATCCATGCGCGGCGAGCGGTGACGCGCCGGCATTGAGCCGCTGGCTCAATACCGGCGCATAAACTGTCCGTGTATGCCCAGCATTAGACATATCAGTTGTTTTACTTCCCTGCATTGCTTGATACTGATTGGAATACAGATAGCTTTGTACCAAATGCCTTGCAAAGCTGTGTGATTATTGATCAGAGCGGTTTTTCCTCTATTAATGTATAATTGAATTTCCAGTCTAAACTAATCAAGAAAGGCCCAAGTTGTAATAAACATTTGCTAAATACAGTCTTTATTTTCACTATAGTTCCTCTTTAAAGGACTACTGAAGCAAGAGGGATATGGAAGCTGCCATGTTTAATTGCTTTTAAAAGAACCTGAGGTGGGGATCTTAGAATGAAATCTATACACAGAGGCTGGGTCTGGCTATAGTGCCCAGCCTCTGTTGCTATTTGAATCCGCCTTAAGTCCCCCCTGCGCTCCGTTCTAGCCCATAAATTACAGCCGCGCTGTCGGGCAATGTTTACCTAGCTAATGTCACTCACGCCACTCCCCCGCCTCCTGCAGAGCGCAGAGCCCTGCCCGCGTCCCTTCACTCCAATCAGCGATGAGGGAAGGGACGTGGGCGGGGACTGGCGCTTTGCAGGAGGCGGGGGAGTGGCGTGAGTGACACTAGGGAGGTAAATACAGCCCGCTGCGTGTCGCCAGCGCGGCTGTAATTTATGGGGGAGAGCGGAGCGCAGGGGGGGACTTAGGGGGGATTCAAATAGCAACAGAGGCTGAGCACTATAGCCAGACCCAGCCTCTGTGTATAGAGTTCGTTCTAAGATCCCCACCTTGGGTTCTCTTTAAGCAATACCAGTTGCCTGGCAGTCCTGTTGATGCTCTGCCTCGAATACTTTCAGCCATAAACCATGAACAAGCATGCAGAAAATCCGGCGTTTCTGACATCGTCAGATCTGTAAAGATTAGCTGCATTCTTGTTTCTGGTGTGTGATTCAGACACTACTGCAGCCAAATAGATCACAAGGGCTGCCAGGCAACTGGTATTGTTTAAAAGGAAATATATATGGCAGCCTCTATTGTCTTCTCACTGCACTTGTCCTTTAAGTATAACTATATTAAAAGATACCTGAATTGGGGGGGGGGGGGGGGATATGGAGGCTGACATTTATTTAATTTAAGAAAAAATGCAAATTGCTTGGCTGCTCTTCTGAACTTCTGCCTTCAACCTGCCTGGCGGTAGCCACTGCAGAGAATCGCATGGCCCCGGGAGGAATTTTTTAAAATGTGTTGTATATGCTTAAGCTAGCTCTTGGCTAGCTAACTGTCCCCCAAGTTTTGCCGCTTTCCACCAATTCACCCCCGATCGCCGCCGTAATACGTACCCCCAGGGATCCCGCCATGGCGCAGCCTCCCAATCAGCTCCAGGCTTCGCTATGGGGAGGATCTGGACTGCGCATGACGTCAGACGTCATGTCCGATTGTCTCCATAGCGACGAGTGAAGCTGCGGCTCTCGCGGGATCGCAGAGGGGTAAATATTGCCGGCGGCGATCGGGGGGTTTAGTTAGGTGCAGCAGGGCTTGGGGGACATAGTTAGGTAGCGAACTGCTAGCTAAAACATAAAAAAAGCATTTTTTTTTTTTTTTAAATCCTCCCGCGGACGCAGCCTCTGAAACTGCGTACCGACAGGGCGGTTAATATGTTTGGCCATGGGCCCTGAACAAACCTGTAGATTAGATGTTTGACTGGATTTGCTGCATGCTTGTTTCAGGGGTGTGATTCAGACACTATTGATGCATGATGCCAGGCAAGTGGTATTGTTTGAAAGAAAATAAATATGGCAGCCTCTGCGTCCCTTTCACTACAGATGTCCTTTAAAGACCAGTACTAACGCTAGACTGCTTGGCTAAGGCAAATTGGTCGGGGCCATCTCTTTCGAGAATCCAGCGTTATTACAAGTGTCCGCCAAAGTTGCTTAAAGGGACACAGAGCTGAACATGGTAAAAAGATTTCTACATACCTGAGGCTTCCTCCAGCCCCATCTGCTCAGATCGCTTCCACGCCGCCATCCTCCGCTACCTGCAGCTTCGGGAACCGGGTCCCCTCATTTCCGGTTCCCGACTGCAAAACACGAAAAACAAATGCACACTCCCAGCTAACGCTTACCTACCTTTATCTGATCAGCAGGCAGCCTGTCAGCCAATCAGGTGCAATGGTATACACCCTTTGTCTGCCGTATTAAATCTAGCAGGAATTGCATAATTGTAGCAGCGTTCAGGTGGGAGGCTTTGGTTGGACATAACCTTGCATTATGTCACTTAGCAGGGACACCACGTGCAGATTTGATACGGCAGACAAGGGGTGTATACCATTGCACCTGATTGTCTTAGGGCCCGTTTCCACTATTGCGAATCTGCAAGCGTTTCCTGCATGCAGATTCGCACAGCCAATACAAGTGGATGGGCCTGTTTCCACTTGTCAGTTTTCCTGAGCGTTTTTCTGTGCAGGATTTTTCTGCACGGTAGAGCCCTCAGAATTCGCCTGCGTGTGGAATGCATGCGAATCGCCGCTAATGTATTTAATAGGGAAATCGCCTGCGGCTTTGGCATGCGAATGTTCATGCGAAATCGCATGCGAATTCGCATGGAAATCAATGGAAAAGCACACCGGCACTGCCATGGTTAAATTCGCATACAACCGCATGCGAGATTCGCATCTGCATGCGAATTTTTACCGCGGCGATTCGCACCGCACAAGTGGAAACGGGCCCTGACAGGCTTCCTGCTAATCAGATAAAGGTAGGTATGTGCTAGCTGGGAGTGTGCTTTTGTGTTTTGCAGTCCCCATTATTAGTCTATGGTAGCAACCCCTATTATAGTAAACCAAATATAATAAAACTTTTATAGTAAACATGTTGTTCTTATAATAAACCACTTTTCCTGGTCTTTTGGAGTTTACTCTAACGATATTACTGTATTGCAATGATTCCTGTGTCCTCTCTAGCTTTGTGTTCCCATCTCTGATCGCACATAAACAATCTCACAATGGGGCTCTCTGCAGCGAGTCCTGGAAAAGGCATTACTGTATCTGTAATCTGTTTCCACTTTATTTTTAATTAGATGCCTGCTGTGTGTAATCACATTGCCAGGCATAGCCTAAAATGCAAATACAGGCGTGTGGAAGGAAAACAAGTTATGAATTCTGTGTATATCAGTTATGTCATATGTGGGGGCAGAAATAAATGAAACTCTAACATCCTGAAGATGGAAAATCTCATACTTTTCTATTACAGCTGTATAATTCATCTGTATCCCTTAGCTGTCATTCCAAGATATTGCAAATGAAATTTCAGTTTACAGTGCTACTTTTGAATACCTTTGGCAAAATAGTAGCGAATGTTGTAGTATCTGTGTGACTATAAAATTGTGAAAGCTGAATTCCAGAGATGGAGGGCTTAGTATGCAGCCCACCTAATGTACACTCTAGACGTTAAACATGCTGTGTACATTTACTGGGAAAAGTCCTTAACAGATTTCTCTACAAAAAAAAAAAGTCATTCCCCCCCCCCCCCCCTTTGATTGTTGGCTTAAAGGATACCAGAGATGAAAAATATAGGGGGAGGGGGGCATGTATGGCGAGCTGTCCTGAGGCCCTCTGCTCCTCCAATTTTGATAATTGCCCTCCGGCACCCTCTTCCGGGTCACAAACGCCGGTTATCACTACGCCTGTGCTGGCCTGGCTGCTTGCATCCCACAGCGAACAACCGGGAGTGCTCTGCTCATGCATGTGACGTCATGCGCAAAGTGCATGATAGAATTTAAATGCATCTCGTGGGGCCGGCCTGCTTCTAAAGGAGGCTCCTTTGGACGCGGGCCGGACCCGTGAGATGCGATAAGGCGACCGGTGGTTGGTATTCTTTTCATCATCCTTCTCTTTCTCACGTAAGTGTTCCATGGTCTTGCATGCATTCTCTTATGCCACCTTCACTACTTAAAGTGGACCCAAATTAAAAATACAAGATTTCAGAAATCTATTTTCTAAAAATAGGGGGGGCGCGGCAGCTTCACAGATGGTGAATAGATTTCTTGCTGAAATAGATTCACAATCTGTTTGCAGTAAAGGCAGCCATACGATCCCTCTCTGAACACATTCGATCAGAGAGGGATCTATCTGTTGGTCGATCTGATGGCAAATCGAACAGTGTATGGCCATCTTTAAAATGCATTAGATTTACGAGGTGTGAAAATATAACCATGGCGAAAACTCAGGAGAAAAAAATTGAATAGGGGCCATATTCTTTCTCTGACATAGGACGTGGAGCAGGAGGAATAGCAGATAAAATTCTAGAGCATGTCTAGGCGGCATGCTTACTGCCTACTGAGATTGTAAGGGGGGGAGAGACTTCTTAATTTGTATTCATTTATCTTAGGAAAATGTTTTTTTATATTTGTTTTGTTTTTTTGCACCTGAACAATAAATGTAGCGCTTAATAAAAAATGTTCATGATTTTTTATGGCTTGTTTCTTCTACTTTCAGTCGTATAGGGGAAGGTCTAGAGCTGGTACTGCCTAATTTGAAGGAACTAATTATCACAAATAACAGTATTATGGAATTGGTAAGTTTCCATCTACAAAGTACTTGCAATCTGACTTCCTTCATGTTTTATTAGACTATCTTGCTATTAGTTCTAACTTGTCATCTAACAGCATTGTTCTTCTTCCTGTGCATAGGGTGATCTGGACAATCTTTCAACTCTCAAAAACCTCACCTACCTCAGGTAAATATCCATCAATATCTTACACGTTGAAAGATAACTAGCCTGAAACCTGCATAGCAAAATCTATCATAAAGCAAACAATCATGCTAACAAGAATGCTCCCAGGATGACGCAGGGCAGTTAGTTTTTATCTATCCTATATAATAAACCCTATCTAGTGATAGTATCTCACCTTCTGCCATATGTGCAACTGAGTTTCAGCATTGCTGCTAATTTTTATACTACAGTAAATGTGGCTGATAAGGAAATGTAAAATACAATGTAATCACCACCTTATTATTGAAACTAAGCATTTCACTGAAGAAGAAAATGCTGTTTAACTGTTTGAATATAGTTCTTCTTCCAATTTTTTTTCTGGTAGGTTTTATGCTGTAAATTTTAGACCAAAGAAGAAATGCTGAGTTTCATAACATTTAAAATTTTACTGTATTTTTATATTTTAGTCTGTTAAGAAATCCAGTCATTAACAAGCGGCATTACAGACTCTATGTGATCTTCAAAGTTCCGCAAGTCCGTGTTTTGGACTTCCAGAAAGTCAAACTGAAAGTGAGTTCCCATTGTTTACGGATATTACTAGCTTCTTAATTCATATTCTATGTGGCACGAATCACTAAAAGCTGCATTGCTCTGTGCAGATTAATATTCTAATTGATGTATTTATCTTAAAGCTCCATTGCAGGAAGAATTTTTATATTGGATTTGAATTGTAATAAGGGATTAGAGCCTGTTGGATTTTTATTCCATTTTCCATCTATAGGAATTTTCACACAAGAAATTGAGAAATCAGTCTGAAAGAGACACAAATCAAAAATCTCCTGGAATGGAGCTTGCCATTTATGCTGTCATCTAGGCCTGACCGATTTTTGGAAAAAATTAAATTGAGCGATTTCTGTCTGAAATTGCGATTTCAATTTGATTCACGATTTCCTTCAAATCGAGCTTTGTTCCCCCTCTGTAACCCCGTCTCTTTGTGCCCCCCTTTGCCTCTTTATGCCTCCTCTGGATCTCTTTCCTCCTCTGGATCTCTTTCCTCCTTTGTGTCTCTGTGCCCACTCTGTTTCTCTGTCTCTCTCTGTGCCTCCTCTGTCCCCCAAGTTGCATCAGTTCTGGACATAGCTTCAAGCACGAGTCCAGTGATGCCCGTCTATCCACTTCGCCTCCTGCAGGCTCTAATGCACGGAATACTTCCTGTGTGTCATGTGACATACAGGAACCCGGAGTTTTGCCAAGCACAAGAGCCAGCAGACGGCGATAGAGGATGGACAGCATTAGACTCATGCGGAAGGTAACGTTTAAAGCTACTTCTTCAAACTTCCCCATGTGAAAATGACGTGATCGCGATAATTGCCGTTTTGACAATTCCGAAATTGTGATCTTGGTGATCACGATTTCTGTTTAAATTCGATTTATCTTTCAGGCCTACTGTCCTCTGTTGTGAAGGTGTTTTAGCTTGTGTGGTTTGTAGTAGTGTTGTGGAATATGCACTTTTGTAGGGTAATAAGGTTTTTCATGGATCCTAGTTTGACAGTTCAGTTAATGTTTTAAATGAGAACTCCAGGAGGCAATAAATAAAATTGATTCCATTAGCTACAATGGTTCTTTTTTTCCATTGATTAAAATGTATCTTTAAAGCCGGACACAAGCAGCTCTTCTGGACAAGATGTCTGGGCTGACACTCCTCAGTTTGTTTGGTTCGGCAGGCTGGAAAGTGCTGTGGTGGGACCCGGGGGAAGCAAATGAGCAAAAATTGCCTAGTCATGGCCAGCCTCAGTTTGGGTGCAGAAAACTGGGGTCCCTGTACAGACATCAGTTGTCTAAAACCATTATCTGTCATTCTGGCTATGAGTTTAGATGTCTGTGATGATCTCAGATTATTGGAGTTAAAGATCTTATCTGTATCATACTGCGTTTTTAAAGCGGTATTGTCACCATAAGAATCAAATTTCAACAGCAACTGGTCTGAGTGTATTAAGTGATACAGATCCTAATCCTGCATTCAAAACTTGCAAAACTTTTTCTGCTGTGCACATACTTTATGAGCATTGGCCCTAGTGCCAAACAGTGCCAAAGAGTTGAATGCTGGGAGTTCTTTTTATCTATAATATATTCCTCCTCTTCCATTTATTTCCCTACCTAGCTCCTTATCAGAAAAACCCTCTGATTACTTGTGTTTACAAGCAAGCCTGAGGTGACTCAGTGATTGGATGTGTAAATAAAAAAGACAGTGCACTTCCTAGTATACACATCAGTGGGAGTGTCTGAAGACTCTTGGAGGAGGGCAGCTAATGAATATACAATGAGCAAGAGATGGGAGGGGGGAAAACAAGAGTCAGGGAGGATATGATCTCAGCATTAGCTTGGCAAGATGGCCACTACCTAGAATAGGATTTTCTGCTTTTCCTTTATAAAATTCACAGGTATCATTATGTGGATAGCACAACACATCTGTTATGCAAGTAGAAGTAGTATTTATCTACTTATATATGTGTTTTTTATTTGTTCTTTAACTAACCCTGAAGTGGCTTATAGCATGAGAGAGATGTATGTGTCTGACTATAATGTACTAATTTATATAACTTGCCTGATTTTCACATTTTTATTTTGATTGTGTTAAAAGAGAACTCCAAGATGTTCAATTATCCCCCTAGTTATCTGTTCTTGCATTTAATATTTCAATGTGGTTTTTCTTTGCTTATAAGCTTGGACAGATTGCTGAAAACACAACGCACCAACCAATAAATGTGTAGGTGAACTTTCCAACTGCCCTGATGTATTAACAGTGAGGAGCACCTTCTGTGTCTAAAGTCAACTGAATTGTCTTTACAGTTGTAAATATTCTATCTCCAGACTCATGTTAATAGGCAAGTTGGCCAGCTGAGAATTGTATAAGATACATTTCAAATCTTCCTACATAGTTACCACTCCAGTCACAGTTCATGGAGTTCTGCTATCATAAACCTGCGCCATAATTCCAGGTCTTTCTCCAGTTGGACTCTAGTATGTCTGCAGTGCTATTCATCCCTTATTCATTTTCTGAAGTCACGAAACATCTGTGCTGCTGTGAGAAGAACTTTTTACTGTGGGGAAGGAGCAGTGTCTACAGTTGTCTAGATTCTAGACATAACTGTAGACACTGTTTCTGCCCTCTAGACTCTAGATGTTTAACCACTTGAGGACTGCAGTGCACACCCCCCCCCCCCCCCCCTAGTGACCAGGCCATTTTTAGCAAAAGAGCCCACTGCAGCTTTAAGGCTAAGCTGCAGGGCCGCACAACACATCACACAAGTGATTTCCCCTCCCCCCCCCCCCCCCTTTCTCCCCACCAACAGAGCTCTCTGTTGGTGGGGTCTGATCGCTCCCCCCCCTTTTTTTTTGTGTTTGTTTTATAAACCCTGTTTCTTTAAATTTCTTCCCTCCCTTCCCACAGCCAGCCAATTATGGCGATCAACTGTCATAGGCTTCTGCTATGAGAGCCGATCGCTCTCTTGTCCCCCAGGGGGACAGCCGTGTCACACGGCTGTCCACAGTGCAGCGCTGCACCAAGTAAATAGACGGCGATCACGCCGTCTAACAGTCTCCCGAGCGGCAATAGATGGGGTGGAGCTCCGCCCCCCCCAAGCAGGAGATGCGCGCACAGCCTGCGCGCGATCTCCTGCAAAACAGAGTCCCAGGACTTTACGCCAATCGCCGTTAGGCGGCCCTGGGGCTGCCGCCGTGGCCACGCCCATTGGCGTGCCGCGGTCAGCAGAAGGTTAAACAAACTTAAATACGGATGACACTTAATGTCTAATTTGCATACTTTTAATTTCATGATTTTCTTGATTGGTTCAAGCCAGTGAGCTTGCTCCTAGAGTAACAATAAGCACATGAAGTGCTATTTGTGAAAAGGTTTTTTTTTTTTTTTGTTTCCTCCCCTATGTGGCATAGAAGCCTAATTGTGTTTTAAAAGGTCTACATGTGGCCATACAGCAGGTAATTTGACGGCCATCCAACCATGCAATTTGGTGCACGGCGCGTGATAATCGCAAACTACAGATGCAACGGAACCCCCTGCTGCTGTCCCCCTCTATTGTAAATGTGCCCCCTCATGCATAGAAATGTCACCTGTCTGCTGTCACCCGCTACAGTGCCCATACATCTTCCGCGACCGCATTGCTTCCCCATGTGGCTCCCAGCTTGTAGTACAGGGAGGCGGATGCGGCGCCACAGTCTGCAGTGTATTTTAAAGACACAAATTACATGTTACTCTCATTCAATGTCCATCGAATTGACATGTCATGGAGTTCTCCTTTTTGTGTGTGAGTCCAGGAGCCAGTATGAGGTTTATCTGTATAAGACCGGCCAGAAGTCTGTACCCAGTGTTCACTTTGCTCTGTCTGATTCTCTTATTAACTGTGTATGTGATATCGCTTCAGGAGCGAGAGGAAGCAGCGAGTATGTTCAAGGGCAAGCGGGGTGCGCAACTTGTAAAGGATATTGCCAAGAGATCGAAAACGTAAGATACAAATTTCTTTTTGAAAACAAAAGGCTTTTTTGACCAGCACCTTTGCACAGAAACATGACCTGCTGTAGAAAGCAGATATTGGCTTGTAAAATTGTTAGCATTGTGCTGCTTTTTTGCTCACATTGTAAACTTCTGTTATAGTGGTGTATATGGCCAGCCGTTTGCGTCATGCTAGCACAAGTCTTCTAAATAATAATAATTTTATTGAATTGCAATAGAGAATAAACAAAACTGTAATTGTTAATTACATATAGAGAATGCTAGGCGACTATTTTCCTGTGCTCGTTTTTATAGAATTTCCTAATTTTCTGTGCAATGCTTAGTGCTTGTGAAGAAGCCTTTGTGTTTAAATTCTTTTTGTTGTATCAGTTATTAACCAAGATAAGATACTACACTGGTTTTAAATCGCTTTCACAGTGCTACCTGTGAAAGTTGAGAAGCTGATACTGGCATGTAAAATATTAAGGACACCACTGGATTTTTTTGCTTGTCTGCTTTCAGATTCACACCTGGTGCAGGTTTGGTAGAGAAGAAGAAGGCTGGACCTTCTCCTGGTGACGTAGAAGCTATTAAGGTATTGAAATGTTGTTCTGGAGACTGAAAATGTCCTCAGGCTGTACTAGAATGTGCTCAGTATGCAATATTTATGTAAATTTCTACAGAAACAACCATGTGTTACTATAACTAAGGGGTTGTAATTAGTGGGATTTAAGGATGTCTTTAAAGAGAATCCGAGGCTATATAAAACTACAGAAAAAGCATGCCACCTAAGGGGGGGGGGGAATCAACTTTCTCTTCTGTGACCTCTGGGGTCAAGATGCTGCAGAAGTACCTCTGTGTGACGGAGAGCGGTGATTGTCATGGGGGGGGGGGGGGGGGGGGGGGGGGGGCAGGGAGCACACAATGGAGAACCAGTGACAAGGCTCTGATAGGCGGGGAAGGGGCGTTCCTCTCCTGCAAAGGACTATCCTTCCCCATGGATTTGCTGATGTTCTGCATGTCTGCAAATTCCAGGGGGACTAGCGGGGCACATGGGAGTCAGAGAGCCGCATGGAGGGCACACAGGCATGTTCTGGAGACAGGAACATGCCTCTGTGTCCCTTTTCTACATTTAAAAACCACCTCTGGTACACTTTAATATCTGTGCACATATAGGATCTTATTCTTCTAGGTCAGGGGTCGGGAACCTATGGCTCACGAGCCACATATGGCTCTCTGGCTCGCTAAAAAAACGTGTGACAGTGCGGCCAGAGAGACTGTGGTTAATTTTAAAATCAGTGCGCCACCGCCTCCTCCGTGCCCGGCCTTCATCTTCACATGTCCGCCTCCTACTTCATCAGCACCGCCTCCCCTCACATTGCCCGTGCTGTGCGCCACCTCCTCCAGCCGTCGCGGCCAGCGTGCTGTAAGCTCCACCCCCATTGCAACGCAGCGTGCAGGGACTGGTGGCCTGAGTGTTGCGGCCAGTGATGACGTCAGCTTAGCCCGCGCTGTGGAACTCCGCGGGGAAGCTGACTGGAAGCTGCCTGGCCTGGTGAGTGTGCGCTATTAGCATTATAAAGCCTGCCACCCAGCACCTCCCTTGTTTCCCCCCCCCCCACCAAGCAATATCTCGCCTGCCCACCCAGCACCTCATCTGTTTCCTCCCCCCACCAAGCAATATCTCGCCTGCCCACCAGCACCTCACCTGTTTCCCCCACCAAGCAATATCTCGCCTGCCCACCCAGCACCTCATCTGTTTCCTCCCCCACCAAGCAATATCTCGTCTGCCCGCCCAGCACCTCACCTGTTTCCCCCCGACCAAGCAATATCTCGCCTGCCCACCCAGCACCTCACCTGTTTCCCCCACCAAGCAATATCTCATCTGCCCACCCAGCACCTCATCTGTTTCCTCCCCACCAAGCAATATCTCGTCTGCCCACCCAGCACCTCACCTGTTCCTCCCCCCCCACCAAGCAATATCTCGTCTGCCCACCCAGCACCTCCCTTGTTTCCCCCCCCAACAAGCAATATCTCGCCTGCCCACCCAGCACCTCATCTGCTTCCTCCCCCCACCAAGCAATATCTCGCCTGCCCACCCAGCACCTCACCTGTTTCCACCACCAAGCAATATCTCGCCTGCCCACCCAGCACCTCACCTGTGTCCCCCCCCCCCCCCCCCCACCAAGCAATATCTCGCCTGCCCACCCAGCACCTCACCTGTTTCCCCCACCAAGCAATATCTCGCCTGCCCACCCAGCACCTCACCTGTTTCCCCCACCAAGCAATATCTCGCCTGCCCACCCAGCACCTGACCTGTTTCCCCCCTCCCCCCCCACCAAGCAATATTTCGCCTGCCCACTAAGCACCTCACCTGTTTCCCCCACCAAGCAATATCTCGCCTGCCCACCCAGCACCTCATCTGTTCCTCCCCCACCAAGCAATATCTCGCCTGCCCACCCAGCACCTCACCTGTTTCCCCCACTAAGCAATATCTCGCCTGCCCACCCAGCACCTCACCTGTTTCCCCCCACCAAGCAATATCTCGCCTGCCCACCCTGCACCTCACCTGTTCTCCCCCCCCCCCCCACCAAGCAATATCTGCCTGCCCACCCAGCACCTCACCTGTTTCCCCCACCAAGCAATATCTCGCCTGCCCACCCAGCACCTCACCTGTCCCCCCCCCCCCCCACCAAGCAATATCTCGCCTGCCCACCCAGCAACTCACCTGTTTCCCCCACCAAGCAATATCTCGCCTGCCCACCCAGCACCTCACCCATTCCCCCTCCACCAAGCAATATCTCGCCTGCCCACTAAGCACCTCACCTGTTACCCCCACCAAGCAATATCTCGCCTGCCACCCAGCACCTCATCTGTTTCCTCCCCCACCAAGCAATATCTCGCCTGCCCACCCAGCACCTCACCTGTTTCCCCCACACCAAGCAATATCTTGCCTGCCCACCCAGCACCTCACCTGTCCCCCCCCCCCCCCCCCCCCCACCACCAAGCAATATCTCGCCTGCCCACCCAGCACCTCACCTGTTTCCCCCACCAAGCAATATCTCGCCTGCCCACCCAGCACCTCACCTGTTTTCTCCCCCCTCCCCCCACCAATATCTCGCCTGCCCACCCAGCACCTCACCTGTTTCTCCCCCCTCCCCCCACCAATATCTCGCCTGCCCACCCAGCACCTCACCTGTTCCCCCCCCCCCCCCCCCCGCAAGCAATATCTCGCCTGCCCACCCAGCACCTCACCTGTTTCCCCCACCAGCAATATCTCGCCTGCCCACCCAGCACCTCAACCTGTTACCCCCACCAAGCAATATCTCGCCTGCCCACCCAGCACCTCGTCTGTTTCCCCCACCAAGCAATATCTCGCCTGCCCACCCAGCACCTCACCTGTTCCTCCCCCCCCCCCCCCCCCCCACCAAGCAATATCTCGCCTGCCCACCCTGCACCTCACCTGTTTCCCCCCACCAAGCAATATCTCGCCTGCCCACCCAGCACCTCACCTGTTTCCCCCCCCACCCCCCACCAAGCAATAGCTCACCTACCCACCCAGCACCTCACCTGTCCCCCCCCCCCCCCCCCACCAAGCAATATCTCGCCTGCCCACCCAGCACCTCACCTTTTTCCCCCACCAAGCAATATCTCGCCTGCCCACCCAGCACCTCACCTGTTTCCCCCCACCAAGCAATATCTCGCCTGCCCACCCAGCACCTCACCTGTCCCCCCCCCCCCCCCCCCCACCAAGCAATATCTCGCCTGCCCACCCAGCACCTCATCTGTTTCCCCCACCAAGCAATATCTCGCCTGCCCCACCCAGCACCTCACCTGTCCCCTCCGACCAAGCAATATCTCGCCTGCCCACCCAGCACCTCACCTGTTTCCCCCACCAAGCAATATCTCGCCTGCCCACCCAGCACCTCACCTGTTTCCCCCACCAAGCAATATCTCGCCTGCCCACCCAGCACCTCACCCATTCCCCCTCCACCAAGCAATATCTCGCCTGCCCACTAAGCACCTCACCTGTTTCCCCCACCAAGCAATATCTCGCCTGCCCACCCAGCACCTCACCAGTTTCCCCCACCAAGCAATATCTCGCCTGCCCACCCAGCACCTCACCTGTTTCCCCCACACCAAGCAATATCTTGCCTGCCCACCCAGCACCTCACCTGTCCCCCCCCCCCCCCCCACCAAGCAATATCTCGCCTGCCCACCCAGCACCTCACCTGTTTCCCCCACCAAGCAATATCTCGCCTGCCCACCCAGCACCTCACCCATTCCCCCTCCACCAAGCAATATCTCGCCTGCCCACCCAGCACCTCACCTGTTTCTCCCCCCCCACCAAGCAATATCTCGCCTGCCCACCCAGCACCTCACCTGTTTCCCCCCCCCCCCCCCCCACCAATATCTCGCCTGCCCACCCAGCTCCTCACCTTCTCCCCCCCCCCCCCCCCGCAAGCAATATCTCGCCTGCCCACCCAGCACCTCACCTGTTTCCCCCACCCAGCAATATCTCGCCTGCCCACCCAGCACCTCACCTGTTTCCCCCCCACCAAGCAATATCTCGCCTGCCCACCCAGCACCCTCACCGGTTACCCCCACCAAGCAATATCTCACCTGCCCACCCAGCACCTCACCTGTTCCTCCCCCCCCCACCACCAAG
This sequence comes from Hyperolius riggenbachi, assembly GCF_040937935.1. NCBI lineage: Eukaryota > Metazoa > Chordata > Amphibia > Anura > Hyperoliidae > Hyperolius > Hyperolius riggenbachi. Next base: position 147,333,315 of record NC_090648.1, read on the forward strand.
CAATATCTCACCTGCCCACCCAGCACCTCACCTGTTTCCCCCCACCAAGCAATATCTCGCCTGCCCACCCAGCACCTCACCTGTCCCCCCCCCCCCACCACCAAGCAATATCTCGCCTGCCCACCCAGCACCTCACCTGTCCCCCCCCGACCAAGCAATATCTCGCCTGCCCACCCAGCACCTCACCTGTTTCCCCCCCACCAAGCAATATCTCGCCTGCCCACCCAGCACCTCACCTGTTTCCCCCACCAAGCAATATCTCGCCTGCCCACCCAGCACCTCACCTGTTCCCCCCCCCCACCAAGCAATATCTCGCCTGCCCACCCAGCACCTCACCTGTTTCCCCCCCCCCACCAAGCAATGTTTCGCCTGCCCACCCAGCACCTCACCTGTTTCCCCCACCAAGCAATATCTCGCCTGCCCACCCAGCACCTCACCTGTTCCCCCCCCACCAAGCAATATCTCGCCTGCCCACCCAGCACCTCACCTGTCCCCCCCCCCACCAAGCAATATCTCGCCTGCCCACCCAGCACCTCACCTGTTTCCCCCCCACTAAGCAATATTTCGCCTGCCCACCCAGCACCTCACCTGTTTCCCCCCACCAAGCAATATCTCGCCTGCCCACCCAGCACCTCACCTGTCCCCCCCCCCACCACCAAGCAATATCTCGCCTGCCCACCCAGCACCTCACCTGTCCCCCCCGACCAAGCAATATCTCGCCTGCCCACCCAGCACCTCACCTGTTTCCCCCCCACCAAGCAATATCTCGCCTGCCCACCCAGCACCTCACCTGTTTCCCCCACCAAGCAATATCTCACCTGCCCACCCAGCACCTCACCTGTCCCCCCCCCCCCCCCCCCCCACCAAGCAATATCTCGCCTGCCCACCCAGCACCTCATCTGTTTCCCCCACCAAGCAATATCTCGCCTGCCCACCCAACACCTCACCTGTTTCCCCCCCCGACCAAGCAATATCTCGCCTGCCCACCCAGCACCTCACCTGTTTCCCCCCCCCCCCACCAAGCAATGTTTCGCCTGCCCACCCAGCACCTCACCTGTTTCCCCCACCAAGCAATATCTCGCCTGCCCACCCAGCACCTCACCTGTTCCCCCCCCCCCCCCCACCAAGCAATATCTCGCCTGCCCACCCAGCACCTCACCTGTCCCCCCCCCCCCCCCCACCAAGCAATATCTCGCCTGCCCACCCAGCACCTCACCTGTTTCCCCCCCACTAAGCAATATTTCGCCTGCCCACCCAGCACCTCACCTGTTTCCCCCCACCAAGCAATATCTCGCCTGCCCACCCAGCACCTCACCTGTTTCCCCCCACCAAGCAATATCTCGCCTGCCCACCCTGCACCTCACCTGTTCTCCCCCCCCCCCCCCCCCCCCACCAAGCAATATCTGCCTGCCCACCCAGCACCTCACCTGTTTCCCCCACCAAGCAATATCTCGCCTGCCCACCCAGCACCTCATCTGTTTCCCCCACCCAGCAATATCTCGCCTGCCCACCCAGCACCTCATCTGTTTCCTCCCCCACCAAGCAATATCTCGCCTGCCCACCCAGCACCTCACCTGTTTCCCCCCCACCCCCCACCAAGCAATATCTCGCCTGCCCACCCAGCACCTCATCTGTTTCCCCCACCAAGCAATATCTCGCCTGCCCACCCAGCACCTCACCTGTTCCTCCCCCCCACCAAGCAATATCTCGCCTGCCCACCCAGCACCTCACCTGTTACCCCCACCAAGCAATATCTCGCCTGCCCACCCAGCACCTCATCTGTTTCCCCCACCAAGAAATATCTCGCCTGCCCACCCAGCACCTCACCTGTTCCCCCCCCCCCCCCCCCCCACCAAGCAATATCTCGCCTGCCCACCCAGCACCTCATCTGTTTCCCCCACCAAGCAATATCTCGCCTGCCCACCCAGCACCTCACCTGTTCCCCCACCAAGCAATATCTCGCCTGCCCACCCAGTACCTCACCTGTTTCCCCCACCAAGCAATATCTCGCCTGCCCACCCAGCCCCTCACCTGTTTCCCCCACCAAGCAATATCTCGCCTGCCCACCCAGCCCCTCACCTGTCCCCCCCCCCCCCCCCACCAAGCAATATCTCGCCTGCCCACCCAGCAACTCGCCTGTTTCCCCCCCACCCACCCACCAATCAATATCGCCTACCCACCCAGCACCTCATGATCCCCCCCTCCCCCCAAACTAGCAATACCACCTAACCACCCAGCACCTCACTTGTTTCCCCCCCGCCCACCAAGCAATATCATGAAACGTTATTAAAAATCAGACACTTATTGTTCTTTAAAGTGTTGGTTTTGCATAAAATGCACACATTTCCTTGTATTTAGTTATTGTATGGCTCTCACGGAATTACATTTTGAAATATGTCGTGTTCATGGCTCTCTCATCCAAAAAGGTTCCCTACCCCTGTTCTAGGTGATATTTTTCTGCTTTATCAGTAAAATGCCTTTTAAGCCACCAGCAAGCAAGAAAATAATTTTGACAGGTCTTTTTCACCTACTTTCTGGTACGTTTTCAATTGCAGAGAGCTGAAAAGTTATTTGAAACAGAAGATATAGATATAGATATAGATATATATAACTCCTAGGAGAAAAAGTGATGGAATAAGGGCTGTAAAGTCTGTTAACCTCCTTGATGGTAACCCTAAGCCAGGCTCTGGGTGAAAAAAAGATGCTAGGTGCGGTAATCCCAAACTCTGGCATGGGGTAGCAGTTGAGAGGTATAGAGACAGTTATAACTCACGCAATAAGTACAGTAAAGATAGGCCGGGCACTGTCTCTTTAACTTGCTTCTTAATTCCGTTTTGCCAAAGGTAGTATTAACACAAGGAACAGCAAACCTTACATCAGTTGCGGTGCTCGGATGGGTGCGGGAAGGGTGTCCAGGGGATGGGTGGACTGCACGACAGCAGTTTCGCGCTATGCCAGCGCTTGCTCACGTGTTGTCAAGGGTCAGCGGCGTGCGTTCAGGCAGGATGCTCGCAAGCCCCGCCCTCCCTGCACGCTGTTGGTTCCAAGTGCCATGACGAGAGAGGGTGAGAGGTAAGTGGTTGGGGAAGTGGTTATGAGGCAGTGCAGTAACCAAAATATGTGCAGAAGTGACAAGACATGTATAATGCATGACAGAACAATGCACCATTTGTAAAACAGGTGCATTACATTGCATATTGTGTAGCGGGCTTATGCAACAATTGTGCTGCAAGAGGGAAGCACGTCCCTCTTGCAGCAATTTCCGCCATTGATGTATGTGCATGGATGGGGTCTTTTTGACAAACCGTTACTGGATGTCGGTCTAGGCTTCCTTTCCATTCAGCCGAGGTGCCGAGAATTCTTTTGTTTCTCTTTTCGTACGGTTATAACTCTCCTCCCCCAGGGTCTGGACACTCGCTCGCTGGCTGCCTTCTTCTGCTTCTCTGAGGCTCTCAATCCCTTGGGTGAAATGGTTTGTCGCATGACAGGCTGCGATCTCACTATAGGAGTAGAGCTCCCCCCAGAGGAAAGGAGGAAGAATTGCAGTGGTGGATCCCAGGGAGGTGAGTAATGTGTAGGACTGCTACAGATCTCACTACAGTATGATTCCTTAGTCTAAAAGCTAATGAGAAAATAGAACTGCTTTTAGACCCTAAAATAGGGAAAGAATCATACTGCCAGGGAGGTTAAACTGCTTGAGAACCACAGGCTTCACACCCACCCTAGTGACCAGGCCATTTTTTACAATTCAGCACACTGCAGCTTTAATAGTGTGCTGCACGGCCACACAACTTACCACCCCAATGAATCTTGCCTCCTTTGCTTGCTGCTGTCTGTTGGTGGCATCTGATTGCTATTGCGGTTTTTTTTTTTTTTTGCTTTATCCAATCATTATGATCTCCTCTTATAGGCATCAGCCTATGAGAGATCAGATTTTAAGCCTCTCCTGCGGACAGCTCAGTGACAGAGCTGTCCCCCTGCTCTGGTCGTGGCTGGCAGGCGCTCTGTAACTCAGTGAGGATGCGCGCGCAATCCCTGCTAATCTCCACCCCCGGGACTTGATGCCGATCGGCGTTAGGCTCCCTGCACACTGCAAATCCGATTTGCGATTCCGATTTTACCTGAATGCTATCAACAGAAAAACGCAACATGCTGTAACGATTAAAAAACAGAAATCAGAATCTCATGTAAAAAAATGATTAAAAATTGGATTCGCATGCATGCAGGGGGCCTTAGGCGGTCCTGGGGGAGGCACTCTGCGCCTGCCGATCGGTGTTATGCGATCGTAGAGTGGTTAAGTACCTGAGAGCATTCATGAATTCTTAGCTGGGTCTCTGTTACTGTTTTTAAGCAATAATTGTCTTGTGTGTCTACAGAATGCCATAGCCAATGCCACAACCCTGGCAGAAGTAGAGCGACTCAAAGGCATGCTGCAGTCTGGTCAGATCCCCGGCAAGGACCGTACAACTGGTAAGAGGGACAGGTTTTTCTTTATCTAATTCACTTTAATAAAATGCTAAGTGTGTAGTGGATAGAACCTTGCAGCGCTGGGTTCCTGGTTAGAATCCCAGCCAGGGCACTGGCATATGTAGATACAAAATAATTAGTGCTCTTAGGGCAGTTTTCCCATTTTGCACCATGCGTTTTTGTGCGTTTCGATATTTATGGTCAATAAGTTGTTTTTTTCGCAGATGCGGTTTTCTATCAACAATACCAATTGCCTGGCTGTCCTGCTGATCTCTGCCTCTAATACTTTCAGCCATAGACCCTGAACAAGCATACAGTAGATCAGGTGTTTCTGATATTGTCAGATCTGACAAGATTAGCAGCATGTTTTCTGGTGATATTCAGACACTACTGCAGCCAAAGAAATCAGCAGAATAGCCAGGCAACTGGTATTGTTAAAAAGTAAATTAATATGGCCGCCTCCATAGCTCTCTCATTAGTTGTCCTTCAAGAGAAACTCGTGAAAATCTTAAAATTTAGAACACCTACAAATAAGTACATTTCTTCCAGAGTAAAATGAGCCATGAATGTCTTTTCTCCTATGTTGCTGTCACTTACAGTAGCATTACCGACAGGTTTTAGGTTAGTCCATCTGTTCATGGGGGATTCTCAGATTGGCCTTTATTCTTTATAAAGACATTCCCTGAAAAAAGATTTATACGATGCTGGACAGCCTCCCTGCTCACCGTACACTTTTTTGGCAGTTGGACAGAGAAACCGCCATTCGCTAAGTGCTTTTAAAAATGAAAAAAACCCTGAAAACCCCCTATAAGAAGATGGGTTAGTCCAAAATCTGCCGGTAATGTCAGATTTCTACTACTTACTGTAAGTGACAACAACATAGAAGAGTAATTTATGGATGATTTAACTCAGGAAGAAACGTTCTTCTTAATTGTATATGTTAATGTAACGAATGGTGTCAGCAAGAACAGATTTTCTGATTATTGGTGATCTGCAGTATCACCAATAATACAGATGTTATACCTGATTATGTGGTGATCTGCAGAATCACCAATAATGCGAGTATAGCAAGGCACAGGACAACCAGGTGTAAGATAAGTGTTTGGTGCAACAGTAAATATAGATAGAGATACTCACTTTCCCAGAGGAGCTGGTAGAAGGGGGTATCTCTGAGGAACACAGTAATCAGTACTCCAGCAGGCTGGAGACACAGAGCAATAGTGATAGTTTCACCCGAGGAGCGGGTGATGCACAGTGAGACAATGTAGAGTGATCACTCGAGGGGTGAGTGATTCAGACTGTACTGCAGCAGGTGATTCCCTGAGGGGCAGGGAATCCCGACTGTGCTGCATTAGCTAGTCACCTGAGAAGCAGGTGATTAAGACTATACTGCAGCTATCAACCTGAGGAGCAGGTGATTCAGACTATACTGCAGCTATCAACCTGAGGAGCAGGTAATTAAGACTGTACAGCAGCTATCAACCTGAGGAGCAGGTGATTCAGACTATACTGCAGCTATCAACCTGAGGAGCAGGTGATTCAGACTATACTGCAGCTATCAACCTGAGGAGCAGGTGATTCAGACTAAACTGCAGCTATCTACCTGAGGAGCAGGTAATAACTAAACTGAGTCTCTCACCAGGACTAAGCTCCCTGGTGAGGGCAGAAGAGTCAGACAAGCAGGTAACACACAGACAGATACGGTACAGAGAGAGGAAGCTAAATCAGAGTAGTAGTTAAGGCAGAGTCGGCAACTTATACCAGATAGGCAAAGGTACCGAATCAGAGAGCAGAAGAATAGTCAAACTAGCAGGTGGTCATAACAAATAATACAATTCAATTAGTACTTTAAGCTATCAACAGAATCTGGCTAAGTGTGGATCCCCAGCTCCAGCTGGTTCTAGCACACTTTGGGATCTGACTAGGTCTGAGTGCTAACACATACCATATGCAACAGCAGACGCGGAACAAGTGACAGTCAGGTCCTATATATACTAAACGCACTCTATAGCGCCGCCCCAGTCACTCAGCCAATCCAGAGCATAGCTGGAGTCAGGTGACCGAGTGATCAGCTGACTCCCCTTCTAGATGCATAAAGGTCCTTTTGCTCAGCGTGCACGCGCGTAGCCCTTAGTCTATGAGCAATAGGACCAGGCAAAGCACCAGCATGTAACTGTGCGGCGGAAACCGCCGGCTGTGACGCGGAGATAGCTGCCATGCTGCTTGCTGTTGCGGCGGTATCTCCGCTATCCATTACAGTTAACATGTATTTTAAATTTGAAGATTTTCGCGACAGAGGTCCTTTAACATCCTGTGCGTTACGCATGGCGGAGGGTTTGCAGCCGACAGTCCCCCGTTATAATTTTAAGCGATCGGATAGCTGTAATAGCTTCAGCTAGCGCCAGGCTAGCTAGTAGTGGTGGTCGGCATCCTCAGATTACTTTTGATTTCCCCCTAAACAACCCCCCCCCCCCCCCCCCCCCCCGATCACCGCTAAATAAATTACCCAACTTGGATCCAGCAATCGGTGCTGCCTCCCCGGACAGCTCCGCTCTTCTCTATGGGGAGGATTGCACAGGACGTCGGAGACGTCATGCGCAGACCCGATCCTCCCCATAGAGGACCAGAGCTGCACCGATGGCTGGATCCAGGCTGGGTAATTTATTTAGCGGTGATCGGGGGGGGGGGGGGGGAGGAATCAAAAGTAATCTGAGGATGCCGGCCACCACTGCTAGCTAGCCTAGCGCTAGCTGAAGCTATTACAGCTATCCGATCGCTTAAATGTATAATGGGGGACTACTGGGGACAGCCGACAGTGTTGGGCATACCGCTGAGGAGGTTAAAGCTAGATAACATTAATGTGGATATTTTTACCCGCTTACCGCCAGTCTCCTTATTAGTATATCTCTGTTGAAATGCGGATAACATCTGCAAACACACTTAAAGTGTACCAGAGACGAGAAGCGTCTCTGGTACAATACTTATCGGGGGCTTCCTTAAGCCTCCTTAGAACAGGGGTGAGGACAAATGTGGGTGACAGAAGTCACGAGCAGCGTTAACAGGACTTAAAGGAGTTATCCGGGCATTATAAAGAAAATAAAGGCTACTTACCGGGGGCTTCCTCCAGCCCCAAGCTCCCGGGACCTCGTTCGCCGGAGCTCCGTCCTGGTCCCCGGCGACGTCAGAGCAACCTCCAGGTCGCTCTGTACTGTGCCTGCGCGTGCAGCGCTGTCAATCACCGCCACGTGGGCTGGAGCGGACTGCGCAGGCGCAGTGGTTTTGCGCCTGCGCAGTCCGCTCCGGCCCACGTGGCGGTGATTGACAGCGCCGCTCGCGCAGGCGCAATACAGAGCGACCTGGAGGTCGCTCTGTCATCGCCGGGGACCGGGACGGAGCTCCGGCGAACGGCTGCACGCAGAGGTGCGGCGAGGGAGGTCCTGGGAGCTTGGGGCTGGAGGAAGCCCCCGGTAAGTAGCCTTTATTTTCTTTATAATGCCCGGATAACTCCTTTTAAGGAAGCCCCTGGTAAGTATGGAACCTGAGACACTTCTCTTCTCAGGTTCACTTGGACATGAACTCTTGCACAGGACAGAAAGAAAACAGAGAAATGCACCCTGTATGGATTTAGAGAGTTCAGCATGTTTAATTCCACCTCATTTGTGTCTAATCACAACTATCATTTGATCTGTCAGCTTCCACAGAGCAACTAGTTTGTAGATACAGGATGTTAAAGCGGACCTGAACTCAGAACTCCTCTCTGCTGCTCTAGAAGATAAACAGCATAATAACCTTTAAACAAAAAACATGTATTTTGTTACAGCCGATACAAATCCTAAAATAAATCTGCAGTTTCTACTTCCTAATTCATGGAAACAGACATATCGATTACAGCCTGTGCTTTTGAAAGAGGCTTATCTGCCATAGGCAGTCATGTGACACAGGGAGGATTAAATTATAACTTGTGATTAGACACACATGAGGGGTGATTAGACTGGCTAAACTCTAAATACATTCAGCGTGCATTTCTCTGTTTTGCTTCTGCCCTGTGCAAGAGTTCAGGTCCACTTTAACCTTGTCTGCTTCCATGAAAGCAGGAAATCACCAGGCAGATTTATTGCAGGATTTGTATCAGCTGTAACAAAGAAATGTTCATGTGAACTGACACTTAAAAGTACACCTGAAGTGAGGTACATAACTGCTATATTTAATGCTATTTAAACAGTACCAGTTGCCTGGCGGTCCTGCTCATTTCTTTGGCATCAGTAGTATCTGACTTACACACCTGAAATGAGCATGCAGCTAATCCAGTCAGACTTTAGTCAGAATCACCTGATCTGCATTCTTGTTCAGGGTCTATGGCTAAAATTACTAGATGCTCTTCAGGAGTACTTTTAAAGCGATCCAGAGCAAAAGCGTGGGATCCAAATTAGATACTCACCTAAAGAGAGGCAAGCCTCAGGATCCTAAGGCGGCTTCCATTGGTGATCCAGTGTCCCTCTCCACATCGGGGCCGCGCAGCTCCTCTTAGCGTGGCCGCGCAGTAGATAGCGGCTCTGGTTTGCTGCGCATGGGCGGGCTCGCTCGCATGGCCACACTGCAAGAAGAGGAGCTGAGCGATCTGATTAGTGATAATGCTTTGACGCTTATCTTCCGGGGGGCGCGCTCAGCGACTGGGGACATCAGAGCAGGTAGGGAAGCCTTAATAGGATCCTGAGTATTTCCATTTGTACCTGAGCTTTGTGTAATCCATGATAGTTAAAGGAGGTATAACTTGTTCTTATACAATCCTGCTGGCTGTTTCTTCTAAACCCTGTTTTCAGCTTCTACCCCCTGCCCTGATACTACATGTACTGGAAGCTTAGGGCTCTTTCACAGTAGGAGCTGATCCGTGCGTTTTGACGGATCGCTCCTAGGATGTGGTTAGAAAGGTAATATGAAAGTCCATTTTACTTTCATGTTACCTTTCACATTAAAAGCGTTCTGGGAGCTTTTATCCGCCCAGCGCCGGCGGTTTCCCGTCGGGTGAATTAGAACTAGCGTCGCTGATCAGTGTCGAACCGCAACCTCCCGACGTCACGCCGTAGGTCATAACACGTGCGAGAAATCTGGTTCCTACACAAGTTATCTAATGTGAAAGATCCCTTAGGCCACATACACACATCAGACTATAGTCTTTTGAAAATGAAAGATCACAGACCAATTTTACCCCCTTCCATGTAGTATGAGAGCCATACTCTACACAGTCTATTCTATGGATCTGAACTCCCCATCAGACAGGAATCTTTGCAAGATGCTGCACATAAAGATGCTGTAGACATTCAAAAGATCAGTATCTGCAAAAGATCCGTTCCTGCAAAATGCATTCATAGTCTATGATATCTGCAGATCATCATACACACCTTGTTTAACAGACATTCATCTGCAGATCAGATCCACCAGGATGGATTTTCAGATCTGCAGATGATTGTCTGATCTGCAGATGAATGTCAGTTAAACAAGGTGTGTATGATGATCTGCAGATCTCATAGACTATGAATGCAATTTGCAGGAACGGATCTTTGGCAGGAACTGATCTTTTGCAGATACTGATCTTTTGTGTCTGTACAGCATCTGTGTGTGCAGCATCTGTGTGTGCAGCATCTTGCAAAGATTTTTTTTCTGATGGGGAGTTCAGCTCCATAGAATAGACTGTGAAGGTATGGCTCTCATACTACATGAAGGGTGGCAAGGTTGGTCTGTGATCTTTTATTTTCCAAAGACTAAAGTCTGATGTGTGTATGAGCCTTTAGATTAGCTAACAGATCAGCTATTCCTTCTACACCGTTCTGTAGCAGCTGGGAAAACTAAGTAGGCAGATTCAGAACATAGAAGCAGCATGCAAACAGAACACTGTTACTGAATTACACATTCTCCTCTTTCACCTTCGTGTTAGAGTAGTGTATAGGGAAGGACCGAGGGTGCCAACAAAACTCACTGCAGATAAGCTGCATAAAAACGAAATCTGCTGCTTCTGGCTAATGTTATCTTTCTAGAGCAAAATTAACCGTATATTTACGGACTGCCTTTTCTAGCTTTTTGTAATGAAAGCATATGTAGTTGTCTGTCCTGTCTACCATTTCTGTTTACATCTCTCGACAACGCAGTAAGGTAATGGGCTGATATGATCGTAAAAATATATAATGTAAATACATAATTTTTCATGTTTTAATGACTTGTTTGTTCACTATGTACAGGAAACGAGGTGTACATTTCGGAGGAGGCTGATGACGATATGGAGGAAGAGATGGCTGCAAATGGGTCCTAAACTGTTTCTCGGATTTTGTATTCATGCCTGACCATTGTACATGTTCTTTTGTAAATTTGTTTCTATAATAAAGATTTTTTTTCTAAACCTATGAGCATTCTTTACATAAACTACTGACACAGGTATTGGAGGATATTTTGTCCCAGCAAATACTCTGCAATCCAATTATTCACATACAGCCAAGCTGCCTTATGTACTCTAGGTTCTCAGTTGTTTTTTTTTGTGTTTTTTTTTTTAAACTTGATGGTGAAAAATTCACTGAGGCATCTTTCAGGCGGGAGGCTGAGCTTGTGGCTTGCTGAGCAGTTCAGCATCCCGCCTGACCCCACTAGTGCAGTTTAAATGCAGCTGAATTGCAGCAGTTGTAACACTACGAGTGTCAAGTGCTGACAAGCGGTGTTGTTACCATGCGGCAGAGGGCCGCGAAATATCTCAGCTGTGGCCCTGATTAGGTCTGACTCTGGGGGTTGCCTGACTAGCGCTGGTACCGATTGCTAACAAGTGCCTGGACGGTGCAGGAGAGCAGCTGAAAAGCAGTGAATTCACCGCCTGTTAGTTGCACGTATGAAAGAGACCTAAAAGTAACAAACATGACATTTCGCTAAATGAGCCCTGCGAGGCTCTATTTACAGTAGGACAAGCATTTCTGAAAAAAATGGCACTTTTTCACATTTATGAAAGGGGAGATCAGCTGAAAGGGGCACAGTCCTGCCATTTTCAGAATTTATAAAGTGATGGCGATTGCCATATTGGTAGAGGTGTATCCGTTGGTAATAGTGTGGAGCTCAGTGGTTGAGTCCCCTTTAACACCTGGCACATTGCTGCAGGGTAACTACAGCAATGCAAGTTTGTAGGGAATTTCTTACATGATGTGATACTCCCCAAGTCAATAATTTGATGCATGAGCAATAGTGCGTTTGGGGGCTGGCTTGCGCGGTGATGTGCAGCGACCGTAAGTCATGTAAGTCTGTGGCGATGTATCTTTTTTAATTTTTCGGTGTTAGCGTTGCAGCACACGTGCAGAAGTGTATTTTACCAATACACTTCTACGCACTTCTAATTCGGCCAACAGGAAGTGAGCGCTGGAGAGCCTGACCTCCTGCTTGGTTTGCAGCCAGGAGGGCAATTGCGGTGGTAATCTCCGAAAGTTATTTTTAGCATTGCGATCATCACACCGCAGCACTCCTACAATGCCGGTTGCCACGTCTGAAACCGGGCTCAGGCTCTCTTTCCACCTGCTTTTGCTGCAACTTACCACTTTTAGAAAGTAGTGGTAAGTTGCATCCACACGTGAAAGGGCTTCTGACCCTTGCATACAGACACATGGCTTGACTCTGCTGAGCAGTCTGCTCTATAAAGATGAAAGGACAAGCACCTTGTAATGGGAGACCACAATAAGGGTGCATACGCTCATCCAACTGGTACATACACAATGGGTCGATTCATAAAGCATTACCGCATTTGGTGTTAGTAGATTGAAGTCTGCACACTTCCTTGTTAGAAAAGTCCAAAGGATTTTTATTATACAAAACATAGGTACAGCAAAACGGCTAGTCGTTTTGCTGTACCTGTGTTTTGTATAATAAAACTCCTTTGGACTTTTCTAACCAGGAAGTGTGTGGACTTCAATCTACTAACACTTTAGTTTGCGGCCTGGTTTACAGCACCTTCTTTTGGTGGAGAGGTGGAGTGGTAATTTCTCCTTTTATGCTTCATTACCGCATTTGGTAATGCAGAAAACAGCTGACTTTACCGAGCACTTAGCAAAATGTCAATTCATAAAAGCAGTTGCCGCATGACGAGCTGAAATTCCTGAGCAGTGAGATAAATGTTGGTACCTCAATACATGTCAGTAAATGTGAATTCATAAAGATTAGAGCAGGCGGTAATGGCACGAAGAATACCGCCTGCTTTGAAGAGGTGATGAGAGCGAAGTTAATGGAGACTCACTAGCAGAAGCAATGAGATCTCCCCCAGGCAGCAGCAGCGAGAGCAGAACAAACAAGGCTTCCCCTAAATACCTTAGGCTGTGTGTTTAAAGGGAACCTTAACCGTGGAGCAAAAAAAAGTTTTCACATCAGAAAGCCTGGCATGTGTAAAGTTTCTTGTTCTTCTAAGCTGTGGCAAGTAGATTGTTTAGAAAGACTTGGGGCCCATTCACACTTACTGATTGCAAAACACTAGCAATTTTGCTCTGGCGTTTAACGCCAAAAAATCACCATTCACACCTGGCGCTTTTTTTTAGCGATCGCGTTTTGCGCTTCTATAGCACTAAAACGTGATCACCGGGAAATCGCCTGAAAATGGTGCAGGCTACGCATTTGCGTTTTGGGCGATTTTGCTGTGATTAGCGCAAATCGCCCAAGTAAGAACAGCCCCATAGGGTTTCATTGCACTAGCACTTTTAAAAAGCGCTAGCGTTTGAGCGTTTTGCCGAAATCGTGGCAAAATGCTTAAGTGTGAATGGGCCCTAATAGACAGATTCAGGGCAAGGAGAGGCAGTATAACAAAACATGCACATCTAAATTGAACTTGGGATGCCTCTTTTATTGTAATGTTGTCTCTGCACGGTGAACAGCAAATGTAACAACTCAGCCAGCTACTCTTCTCATGTTACCGACAGTTTAGTTTGGTAAATTCCCGCATTTCTATCACAGCTGTGAAAATGTTTTTTGGAATAACAATGCAAAATCGTGATTGCTGTTCCGCGTGTGCACTGGCCCTATGTGGTTTTGGAGAAAACTCTGCAGTTAGCTCTGCCCACACCCTGCCAAGGGAGAGCGCCGCACTTTTTTGGAGGGAGGTGTCTAAATTATCAGCACCGGGTGCCAAATAAGGTATGCTACTGACGAGCACCTCTATTAAATGTATGCATATAACCATGGCTCACATTGACCTCAATTCACTAAGATCATGCTGCAGATAATAAGGCAAGAGAAAACTTACCTCCACACGTGAGTTATCTTACCTCTTCATTCCTTAAGTTACCTCCTCTGTAGTTATTTACCTCCTCTGTAGTTATTTTCACATGCAGCTAATTAACAGCCTGTCTTTAACTCTGGAGTTATTTTAAGGATTGGAGAGTTAATTTAAAGACAGAAGAGTTAACTTTAGGTTTGCCTGAGGTAAAATGTTTCCTGAATACTACATGCCTTATCACCATGGTAACAACTCTAGAAGAGTTATTAAAGACAGGAGATAAGTTTAGTGAATTGAGGCCATTGTGTGGTGACAGATGATATCGCCTATACAACACCTTTGACAAGTCTGATGCGGAGATGGAATTACTGTATTGGAAAAGGTAATGCAGGTCATCAAGAGCTGGTTTCTGCCACAATGTTGTGGTACCCACAAACGTGGCATCCCAAAGTTTCTATTTTCTAATAAACTGGTGGAATTGACTGAAAATTCACAGCTTTTTTTTTTATTATATATAGCGTTTCTCTTTTTAAACCTTTTATCCAAGTAGCAAAATAATAGAGAGCGGCAGTTGGGGGACACAGAGCCATGTCATTAGGCAGAGAACATAGCGCTGTGTCCCATCTGTCCCCGAAGATCCACCACTGGTTCTCTTTAACCACTTCAGGACCACAGTGCTAAAGACCAGGCTATGTTTAGTTAAATTGGCCACTGCAGCTTTAAGGCCAAGCTGCAGAGCCGCACAACATAGCACACTAGTGATTCCCCCCCCCCCCCCCCTTCCCTCTCCCCACCAACAGAGCTGTCTGTTGGTGGGGTCTGATCGCCCCCCCCCCCCCCGTGTTTATTTTATTTTTTATCAATATTTATAGTATTTTTTTTATTTTTTTTATAAAATGCCTATATTTTTTTATCTTGATTACCCTGCTTCCCCCCCCCCCCAAAATCAGCGTGATCAGCTGTCATAGGCTTCAGCCTATGACAGCTGATCACTCCCCAGCCCTCAGGACTATTGGGGGCACTGGATTATTTAAACTGGTGCATTGTAAAAATGTGTAAGCTATGATTAAGGGGCCATGAGCTCCGATACGCGTGAGCTTTTTTAACTTTTTGTACCCACTGATGTAACAATAAACGGAGAACTTTTTTCACCCAGCCATAAGTGCAGCGGAATTTTCTTTTCTACAGTCTGACTGCATTGTCATGTAGAGCCCTGGATTCTTTCATAGGGGGAAAAAAGGGAGCCACGCCCTAGTTGATATTGTACATATCTCATGTCACTTCCGGTATCCTTCAGGCAGTTTTCACACGTATACTTGGGAAATCTGGACGTGTTTTTTTTCCCCATTTACGCAATACTTAATTTTATGTTTTATTGGTTTGTTTTTGGGGGTTTTTTTATGCTAATTTTCAGTCATCCATCTCAGCAAACCTCAGGACCCATTCGCTCTATACGCAATTTGGTTATGTTTATTCAGAACACATCCATTACAGTCTGCATAGTCCTGTCTTTACCCACAGGAAGCCCATGTTACAGTTTCCAGACCGCATTAGCTAACAAATGCAATAATAACTGATAATTCATTGGGCTTAAAAACCTCTCTTCAGCAGACCTAAACGCAGAACTTCCTCTCTGCTCTAAAAGATAAGCAACAGCATCATAACATTTAAAGAAAAAACATTTCATGGTTGCAGCTAATACAAATCCTGCAATAAATCTGCAGTATGTCTACTTCCTGCTTTCATGGAAGAAGCAGACATAAGGTTAACATCCCGTTTACAAATTAGCTGCTCTGCTGAAGCAGCCAGCTGACACAACTGAGAGATCAAATTACATGGGTGATTAGTTTCAAGGGAAGTAGACAGGCTAAACTCTATAAATACATACAGGGTGCATTTCTCTCTGTTTTCCTTCTGTCCTGTGCAAGAGTCCAGGGCCCATATGCAATTAACTTTTTCTTTCGAGTTTTCTCCTAGGTAATATTTTCAAACTTGCCAATAAAATGCATTTTAAATCACCAGCAAGCAAAATAATACTCAATATAATTAACAGTATTTGTTCACCTACTTTTTCCATTGGAAAGTGGCATTGCTGAAAAGTTATTGTAAATTGCAGATGACAAATTATAGGAGAAAATTCAGGAGAAAAAGTTAATTGAATATGGGGCCAGGTACTTCTGTTGAGAGGAAACCCCCTGAAACATGAGTAGATCACACAAACCGTGCCGATAGCATCCTGTCTGGGAACCAAACCTGGGGCTCGCTAGTGCAATGGTATAGACCACTGCTGTCCACTCTAGGTGGATCATAAAAAGTATTACGTAGCCCCTTTACCTGCCCAATCAACATTTTGCTGAAAAACCATAGCCTCCAGTTGTCCCTTTTACGGTATATTTACTCAGTTTGGCCATATAAACGCCGTCTTTCGATTGTCTCATGAGTCTTATTTCGAATCCCTTAGCATCTATTCTTCCGCCACCTGCATAACTAACTAACCAATCACTGCGAAGGGATAATTTTCAAAGCGAGTCTTGGAACGCTGCACTGATGCGGATTTTGATTGGCTGGAATTCTGCGCTTCACACACGCAATTTGGGACACGTCATTTGAACAGCAAAGTTCCGGATTTGGCCGCTGAAAGAAGCGGATCTGGTACCGGTATGGAGCTGGGGGACCGGGAGATCCCGGCTGCCGCCGCTGCTGCTGCTAAACCAAACATAGAAGTGGAATGGAGCGCCTTCCTGCAGGAGACAGGTGACAGCCGGATGTGTGCGGCAGAGCTGCCAGTGACAAGGCGGAACTTGTGCCTAAGGGATGACTGGAGTGACAGAGCAGTCAGTCTGTACCTCTGTATTGGGGCTAACCGCAGCTCTAACGCTGCAAATTCACCCAGCTGTTCCTGTAGCCAGCTGTTGCCTTACAGAGCCTCCTAGAAATACACTACCCTTAAAATCATATCTCTTGATCTTATAAAATGAACTGATTTTTAATATATCTATTTGACATTGTCATCTGCGTATATTGTTTGGTATGATCAATCAAAATACAGTCTGTATTCAAAATAGGTGCCTAGTGAACCCCTTCTCTATGCATTATACCCCAGTATGAAGAAGCCTAATAGAGTATAGCCGCTCCATCTTCTGTACCATATTTATGACCCTATTTATGGATTTTGTGATGACATTGGTACATGGCTGTTTAGGTCCATCTCTTTATACCTTGGTGCAGAAGAAAGGAATAAACAACAATTTTATCCAAGTGGCTCAAGGTGCATTAGTCAACTTTAGGGGACCCAGCATGAAACCTCAAAGGGAAATTCAGCTAATGTGATTGGATGGACAACACCCTCTTGAACTGCTAGGTTTCCAGTAGATTGTAGTAAACTAAACCTATGCTATTTGGCCAATCACAATGCTTTGTGCTGAAAGAGTGTGCTGTGATTGGAGAACTGCTACCTAATGAGGTTTCCTGCTGAGTCTCCTAACGTAGACTAGTGCCTATCAAAATATTACCATCCTATTGTCGACCACCTTCTGCCTCCATTTGTCATCTTCACATTGCTGCTTCTATTGCTGCCGGCGACAAGCACCGCAATACCAATGGGAGCCTAAGCAGAGGCAGAAGCATACTGCTGAAGCTCCCCATTGAGTTGAAAGAAACCAATAGGAAGCCTCCCTCCCTTGGGAGTGTTCACATTAGCCCACCACTTAGCCCTTGCATATGTTTATACATGAAACTTAGATCACCTTTAAGGGTTTGTATACACCTTCAACGAGTATCACCTGTCAGGAGTTCTGTCACTAATCTACTTTAGGGGACCCAGCAGGAAACCCCATAGGGAACAACGAACTGTTGGAGGTGCCCCAAAATATATTCTAATCTCTAGATTATACTGTATAGGAGTAGATAAATCTTACCTCCAGAAAAGAACAAACCACATGGGTAGATATGATTTAATGGTGCACAATAAACAACGCGTTTCACGGGTGCTTGCCCGCCTCCCCAGGTCAATAACAAGTGCCTAAGTTTGCAGCAGTCACGGGTGTGGGCGCCCACATTGGTCCTACCAGTACTTGCTCAGCAGACCTGGGATACTGAGCGGGAACAGTCAATTTCCCGTAGGCGCTGTCCGTGGTTGCATGAGTACAACCCACCCTTGTGAGTATAAGTTACTACATTATCCTCGGCCATATATCCTAACGATACTGCACTATTGGGCTCCTAGGCTCTCTCATTGCAGAATCTTGGTGGTTGGAATCTCAACCACCAAGAATCACCTCGAATCCCCATATGGAACAGTTCTTCAATCACAGATAGGGATGAGATGCAAATATTTCAGAATTCATGCAAGATTATGTACATTTTTATGCAAATGTATACAACTTAAAAATGGACCAATTAGTTTAAACCTTGGTGGGAGTTGATTGGTCTATTTTCATGCTTCATATATTTGCATAAATAATGATGGGTAATTAGGACAGTTTCTTCAAAGAGATTATCTAGAGTAAGGGCTCGTTTCCACTAGTGCGGCGTGCGTCTCGTAGACGCACGCCGGCACTGAGCGGGTGGGCGGGATCGCAGGCGATTCCCATCAGCCGTGCCATGCACGGCTATGGGAATCGCAGCCTCCGCCGCGAATTCTGTGGGGGTTTCCGGCCGAATCGCTACTGCAAGCGATTCGGCCGGCGGCGCCGTTATCCTCTATGGCAGAGTTTCCCCGCGCGATTTGCCTGCGGGGAAACTGCGGATTCGCGGCCGTTTCCGCGAGAGTGGAAACGGGCCCTGAATGTGTCAAGATGGCATCTCTGACTTCTATAAATAAGGACTGTGAGAAGGGGAGAGGTGAACATGGCAGCTTCTATTCCAGGAGAAATTCCAATGAAAGAAAGCCTGGTGCACACTTTCAATTATTATTGGCTAATTACTGACCAATCGTACCACCTCCATGTAGTATGAGGGTCAAGAGATATTGAATACTATCAGCATATTGTGTACTTAAGGCTCATACACATGCTCAACAAAAGTCTTTTAAAGAGG
Source organism: Hyperolius riggenbachi (assembly GCF_040937935.1). Classification (NCBI taxonomy): domain Eukaryota; kingdom Metazoa; phylum Chordata; class Amphibia; order Anura; family Hyperoliidae; genus Hyperolius; species Hyperolius riggenbachi. The sequence continues at coordinate 147,352,042 of NC_090648.1, forward strand.
AACTCCTGTGAAAATAATGTAATAAAAAAAAGTGCTTCATTTTTTACAATAATTATGTATAAATGATCAGTGTTTGCACATTGTAAAAAATTTTAAATCCCTGATTTACATTCTGACATTTATTACATGGTGACACTTTTACTGTTGGCAGGTGATGTAGCTGCTGCATGTTTTTTTGGCAGTTGGAAACAGCTGTAAACAGCTATTCCCACAATGCGGCAAGGTTCACAGACAGGAAACTGCCAGGAGTACATACTCAAGAGTTTCTTGTGGGAGGAGTTTTACCACAATATCAGTCATACAGAGCCCCCTGATGGTCTGTTTGTGAAAAGGAATAGATTTCTTATGTATAAGGGGGTATCAGCTACTGAGTGGGATAAAGTTTAATTCTTGGTCAGAGTTTCTCTTTAAAGAATACCTGATGTGACATGATGAGATAGACATGTGTATGTACAGTGCCTAGCACACAAATAACTATGCTGTGTTCCTTTTTTTTCCTTCTCTGTCTGAAACAGTTAAATATCAGTTATGTAAATGGCTGACAGGAAGTGACTACAGTGTGACCCTCACTGATAAGACATTTCAACTGTAAAACACTTTCTTAGCAGAAAATGGCTTTTGAGAGCAGGAAAGAGATACAGTGGTATGCAAAAGTTTGGGCAACCTTGTTAATTGTCATGATTTTCCTGTATAAATCGTTGGTTGTTACAATAAAAGAATGTCAGTTAAATATATCATATAGGAGACACACACAGTGATATTTGAGAAGTGAAATTAAGTTTATTGGATTCACAGAAAGTGTGCAATAATTGTTTAAATAAAATTAGTCATTTTATTGATTCTAAACCTTTAGAACTAATTCTTGGAATTCAAATAAGCTCAGTGACCCCTGACCTACATACACAGGTGAATCCAATTATGAGAAAGAGTATTTAAGGGGGTCAATTGTAAGTTTCCATCCTCTGTTCATTTTCTCTGAAGAGTAGTAACACGGGGGCCCCAAAACAACTCTCAAATGACCTGAAGACAAAGATTGTTCACCATCATGGTTTAGGGGAAGGATACAGACAGCTGTCTCAGAGATTTCAGCTGTCTGTTTCCACAGTTAGGAACATATTGATAAAATGGAAGACCACAGGCTCAGTTCAAGTTAAGGCTCGAAGTGGCAGACCAAGAAAAATCTTGCATAGACAGAAGTGACGAATGGTGAGAACAGTCAGTCAACCTACAGACCAGCACCAAAGACCTACAACATAATCTTGCAGCAGATGGAGTCACTGTGCATCAATCAACCATTTGGCGCACTTAACATAAGGAGATGCTGTATGTGAGAGTGATGCAGAGGAAGCCTATTCTCTGCCCACAGCACAAGCCGCTTGAGGTATGCTAAAGCACATTTGGACAAGTAAAATTGAGTTATTTGGGCATAACAAGGGGAGTTCTACATTGGGGAAAAAATAACACAGCATTCCAAGAAAAACACCTGCTACCTACAGTAAAATATGGTGGTGGTTCCATCATGCTGTGGGGCTGTGTGGCCAGTGCAGGGACTGGGAATCTTGTCAAAGTTGACGGACGCATGGATTCCACTCGGTATCAGCAGATTCTGGAGACCAATATCCAGGAATTTGTGACAAAGCTGAAGCTGCACCATGGCTGGAACTTTCAACAAGACAACCCTAAACACTGCTCAAAACCCACTAAGGCAATTCATGCAGAGGAACAAGTACAATGTTCTGGAATGGCCATCTCAGTCCCCAGACCTTCATATACAGTGGTTTGAAAAAGTATTCGGCCCCCTTGAAGTTTTCCACATTTTGTCATATTACTGCCACAAACATGAATACATTTTATTGGAATTCCACATGAAAGACCAATACAAAGTGGTGTACACGTGAGAAGTGGAACGAAAATCATACATGATTCCAAACATTTTTTACAAATAAATAACTGCAAAGTGGGGTGTGCGTAATTATTCAGCCCCCTGAGTCAATACTTTGTAGAACCACCTTTTGCTGCAATTACAGCTGCCAGTCTTTTAGGGTATGTCTCTACCAGCTTTGCACATCTAGGGCTTGATTCACAAAGCGGTGCAAAGTGTTTGCACGCCAGTGAAAAGCCCCTTATCACGCCTAAACTCACTTTAGGCATGATAAGAAGCAACTCGCGCGAATTTTCCGCGCGCAAAGTTTTGCGCGCGCTTCGCGCGAAGCTCCCATTAAGCCCTATGGGACTTTGCACGCGCGTACGCGCGGAAACTTCGCGCGAGTTAGAGCAAAAATCGGTGATAACTCAGTGGTGCAAAGGTTATCACGCCTAAAGTCTTTTAGGCGTGATAACTGAGTTATCACCGCTTTGTGAATCAGGCCCCTAGAGACTGAAATCCTTGCCCTTTCTTCTTTGCAAAACAGCTCCAGCTCAGTCAGATTACATGGACAGCGTGTGTGAACAGCAGTTTTCAGATCTTGCCACAGATTCTCAATTGGATTTAGATCTGGACTTTGACTGGGCCATTCTAACACATGGATATGTTTTGTTTTAAACTATTCCATTGTTGCCCTGGCTTTATGTTTAGGATCGTTGTCCTGCTGGAAGGTGAACCTCTGCCACAGTCTCAAGTCTTTTGCAGACTCCAAGAGGTTTTCTTCCAAGATTGCCCTGTATTTGACTCCATCCATCTTCCCATCAACTCTGACCAGCTTCCCTGTCCCTGCTGAAGAGAAGCACTCCCAGAGCATGATCACCGGTGGCGATCGGAGGTGTGGGAGGGATGGAGAAGGGAGGGGGAAGCATGTAGCTAGCGCTAGGCTAGCTACATGCTTTAGGCTCCGCCCACCCGCGACGTCAACCCGCCGGCCAATCAGAAGCGCCGGCGGGTTGTTAACCCGACGATCGCCGGATAGGAAGCGTATAATACACTTTGTAATGTTTACAAAGTGTATTATACAGACTGCCTCCTGCCCTGGTGGTCCCAGTGTCCGAGGGACCACCAGGGCAGGATGCAGCCACCCTAGTCTGCACCCAAACACACTGATCTGCCCCCTGATTGCCCACAGCACCCCTCAGACCCCCCCCCCAGACCACTGTTTGCACACAATCACCCCCCTAATCACCCATCAATCACTCCCTGTCACTATCTGTCAACGCTATTTTTTTTTAGACCCTAAACTGCCCCCTGGGTACTCCTGATCACCCCCCCCCCACCCCTCAGATTCTCACCAGACCCCCCCCTGTGTACTGTATGCATCTATCCCCCCTGATCACCTGTCAATCACCCGTCAATCACCCATCAATCACCCCCTGTCACTGCCACCCATCAATCAGCCCCTAACCTGCCCCTTGCGGGCAATCTGATCACCCACCCCCACCAATAGATCACTCGCAGATCCGACATCAGATCACCTCCCAAGTGCAGTGTTTACATCTGTTCTCTCCTGTAAAAACCCACTAATTACCCATCAATCACCCCCTATCACCACCTGTCACTGTTACCCATCAGAATAGACCCTAATCTGCCCCTTGCGGGCACCCAATCACCCGCCCCACACGCTCAGATTGCCCTCAGACCCCCCCCCCCCTTATCAATTCGCCAGTGCAATATTTACATCTGTTCTTCCCTGTAATAACCCACTGATCACCTGTCAATCACCCATCAATCACCCCCTGTCACTGCCACCCATCAATCACCCCCTGTCACTGCCACCCATTGATCAGCCCCTAACCTGCCCCTTGCGGGCAATCTGATCACCCACCCACACCATCAGATTGCCCCAGACCTACCCTCAGATCACCTCCAAAGTGCATTGTTTACATCTGTTCTGCCATCTAATCACCCACTGATCACCCATCAATCAGCCCCTGTCACTGCTACCCATCAGATTAGACCCCTATCTGCCCCTAGGGCACCCAATCACCCGCCCACACCCTCAGAACGCCCTCAGACCCCAGCCCTGATCACCTCGCCAGTGCATTGCTTGCATCTATTCCCCCCACTAATCACACCTTGAGACACCCATCAATCACCTCCTGTCACCCCCTAACACACCTACCCATCAAATCAGGCCCTAATTTGCCCCGTGTGGGCTCCTGATCACTCGGCCAAACCCTCAGATCCCCCTCAGACCCCCTTCCGATCACCTCCCCAGTGCATTGATTGCATCTATTTTCCCCTCTAACCACCCCCTGAGACACCCATCAATCACCTCCTGTCACCCCCCCTAGCACTCCTATCCATCAGATCAGGCCCAATACAACCTGTCATGTAAGAGGCCACCCTGCTTATGACCGGTTCCACAAAATTCACCCCCTCATAGACCACCTGCCATCAAAATTTGCAGATGCTTATACCCCTGAACAGTCATTTTGAGACATTTGGTTTCCAGACTACTCACGGTTTTGGGCCCGTAAAATGCCAGGGCAGTATAGGAACTCCACAAGTGACACCTTTTTAGAAAAAAGACACCCCAAGGTATTCTGTTAGGTGTATAAAGCGTTCATAGAAGATTTTATTTTTTGTCAAAAGTTAGCGGAACTTGATTTTTATTGTTTTTTTCACAAAGTTTCATTTTTCACTAACTTGTGACAAAAAATAAGATCTTCTATGAACTCACCATACACCTAACGGAATACCTTGGGGTGTCTTCTTTCTAAAATGGGGTCACTTGTGGCGTTCCTATACTGCCCTGGCATTTTAGGGTCCCTAAACCGTGAGGAGTAGTCTAGAAAACAAATGCCTCAAAATGACCTGTGAATAGGACGTTGGGCCCCTTAGCGCACCTCAGCTGCAAAAAAGTGTCACACATGTCGTATCGCCGTACTCAGGAGAAGTAGTATAATGTGTTTTGGGGTGTATTTTTACACATACCCATGCTGGGTGGGAGAAATCTCTCTGTAAATGGACAATTGTGTGTAAAAAAAATAAATAAAAAGATTGTCATTTACAGAGATCTTTCTCCCACCCAGCATGGGTATGTGTAAAAATACACCACAAAACACATTATACTACTTCTGAGCATGGCAGTACCACATGTGTGGCACTTTTTTGCAGCCTAACTGCGCTAAAGGGCACAAAGTCCAATGAGTATCTTTAGGATTTCACAGGTCATTTTGCGACATTTGGGTTCAAGACTCCTCCTCACAGTTTAGGGCCCCTAAAATGCCAGGGCAGTATAGGAACCCCACAAGTGACCCCATTTTAGAAAGAAGACACCCCAAGGTATTCTGTTAGGTGTATGACGAGTTCATAGAAGATTTTATTTTTTGTCACGTTAGCGGAAATTGATTTGTATTGTTTTGTTTTTTTCACAAAGTGTCAATTTCCGCTAACTTTTGACAAAAAAAAATCTTCTATGAACTCACCATACTCCTAACGGAATACCTTGGGGTGTCTTCTTTCTAAAATAGGGTCATTTGTGGAGTTCCTATACTGCCCTGGCATTTTAGGGGCCCTAAACCGTGAGGAGTAGTCTTGAAACCAAATGTCGCAAAATGACCTGTGAAATCCTAAAGGTACTCATTGGACTTTGGGCCCCTTAGCGCAGTTAGGGTGCAAAAAAGTGCCACACGTGGTATCGCCGTACTCAGGAGAAGTAGTATAATGTGTTTTGGGGTGTATTTTTACACATACCCATGCTGAGTGGGAGAAATATCTCTGTAAATGGACAATTGTGTGTAAAAAAAATTTAAAAAATTGTCCTTTACAGAGATATTTCTCCCACCCAGCATGGGTATGTGTAAAAATACACCCCAAAACACATTATACTACTTCTCCTGAGTACGGCAATACCACGTGTGGCACTTTTTTGCAGCCTAACTGCGCTAAGGGGCCCTAAGTCCAATGAGCACCTTTAGGCTTTACAGGGGTGCTTACAATTTAGCACCCCCCAAAATGCCAGGACAGTAAACACACCCCACAAATGAGTCCGTGGCAGATTTCATTTTTTTTGTCACCAGTTAGCAGAAATGGAAACTTGTTTTTTTTTTGTTTTGTTTTTTTTTTTTGTCACAAAGTGTCATTTTCCGCTAACTTGTGACAAAAGATAAAATCTTCTATGAACTCACCATGCCTCTTAGTGAATACTTTGGGGTGTCTTCTTTCCAAAATGGGGTCATTTGGGGGGTATTTATACTATCCTGGAATTCTAGCACCTCATGACACCTGACAGGTGCTCAGAAATGAGAGAGATGCTTCAAAATGGGAAAATTCAATTTTTGCACCATAGTTTGTAAATGCTATAACTTTTACCCAAACCAATAAATATACACTGAATGGGTTTTTTTTTATCAAAAACATGTTTGTCCACATTTTTCGCGCTGCATGTATACAGAAATTTTACTTTATTTGAAAAATGTCAGCACAAAAAAAATCTTTTTTTTTGCCAAAATTCATGTCTTTTTTGATGAATATAATAAAAAGTAAAAATCGCAGCAGCAATCAATTAGCACCAAAAGAAAGCTGTATTAGTGACAAGAAAAGGAGGTAAAATTCATTTAGATGGTAGCTTGTATGACTGAGAAGTCCGTGGCAGATTTCATTTTTTTTTTGTCGCAAGTTAGAAAAAATGGAAACTTTTTTTTTCCCTTTTTTTTTTTTTTTTTTTTGTCACAAAGTGTCATTTTCCGCTAACTTGTGACAAAAAATAAAATATTCATTGAACTCACCATGCCTCTCAGTGAATACTTTGGGATGTCTTCTTTCCAAAATGGGGTCATTTGGGGGGTATTTATACTATCCTGGAATTTTAGCACCTCATGAAACATGACAGGTGCTCAGAAAAGTAGGAGATGCTTCAAAATGGGAAAATTCACTTTTTGCACCATAGATTGTAAACGCTATAACTTTTACCCAAACTAATAAATATACACTGAATGGTTTTTTTTTTTTATCAAAGACATGTAGCAGAATAACTTTCGCGCTCAAATGTATAGGAAATTTTACTTTAGGGCTGGTTCAGACGGGCGTTTTTGTGGCGTTTAACGCAGCGTTTCAGACGCAGCGTTTTTTGGGATCTACTGCCATCCCATGCAAGTGAATGGGAGCGTTTAGAGCTGGCTTTTGCAGGCTTTCATGAAAGCCTGGCAGTAGATCCCAGCGTTGCGTCTAGTCTCAAAAGCAACATGCTGCTTTCAGAGGCAGTAAACGCGAGGAAACAATAGCAGAGACCAGAACTGCTAGCCTTGTAACGCTTTTCAAAAGCTAGCTTTTAAACGCTGGCGTTTGAACGCAATGCCAAGCAAAAGCTCAGCAGACGCCCGTGTGAACCAGCCCTTATTTGAAAAATGTCAGCACAGAAAGTAAAAAAAGTCATTTTTTTTGACAAAATTCATGTCTTTTTTTTTGATGAATATAATAAAAACTAAAACTCGCAGCAGCAATCAAATAGCACCAAAAGAAAGCTGTATTAGTGACAAGAAAAGGAGGTAAAATTCATTTAGGTGGTAGGTTGTATGACCGAGCAATAAACCGCTAAAGCTGCAGTGGTCTGAATGGAAAAAAAGGCTCTGGTCCTTAAGGGGTTTTATGACTGCAGTCCTTAAAGTGAATGTTTACCAGATTAAAAAAGAAAAAGTCAGATACTCACCTAAGGAGAGGGAAGGCTCAGTCCTAATGAGCCTTCCCCCTCCTCTCCCGGTGCCCGGTCCCGCGCAGGATCCCCCGTGGCAGTATTCGACCAGTTCGGTCAAATACTGCTACTTCCACATGCCTTCGGCAGCTTTCGGAAGCCTTCCGGAGCACTCTGTCTCCCGATGACGCGGCCACTCCATACTACGCGTGCGCGAGCGCCCTCTATGACGCACTCGCGCGTACGTAGTATGGAGCGGCCCGTCTTCGGAAGCCCGAGTGCTCCCGAAGACCTCCCTGCGGCAGCGGACGCGAACGGGGGAGCCAGCGCAGCACCGGGGGCACCGGGAGAGGAGAGGGAAGGCTTAATAGGACGGAGCCTTCCCTCTTCTTAGGTGAGTATCTGACTTTTTCTTTTTTAAATAGGTACCCATTGGCTTTAAGTGGTTACATGCACGATTATCAAACAACTTGAAGAAGTTGGACAACTTTTGTCAAGTAAAAGAAGTGAAAACGACAAGGCGTTATCACTGATGAGAGGCGACCAACGACTGATAAGATGCAGCTCAAGTCAATCCAACTGTTGGATTTTGTCAGTGATTGGTCAATCATAGTTGAAAGTGTGTACTAGGCTTTAGGCTCCTATACAATTTTATACAATCAGGTTTGTGCTACTGTGCACAAGTGCCTATTTAGACTACTTTTTTTATCTAAAGGTCCGTACACACATCCACTTATCTGCAGATGACTGGCCAATTTTACCACTGCCATGTAGTATGAGGACCAACAGTTTTTGAATGCTATGAACAGTCTGTGTAGGTATGATCTCATACTACATGGCAAAATTGGCCAGTCATCTGCAGATAAGAAGTGGATGTGTGCACGGACCTTTAGATTAAAAAAAAGTCGTCTATATAGGCACTTGTGCGCAGTAGCACAAACCTGATTGTATGCAAATATATGCAGCTTGAAAGTGGACCAATCAATTTGAGGGCTCTTTTCCACGAGCAGTTGATTGGCAGTGAAAAGACTGTCGAACTCTCACAACTGCTTACTGCTGCCTGAGAGCTGCTTGTTGTTGCTGCTTGGCAACTGCTCGCTGCTGCTTGGCAACTGCTTACTGAGTTTGCAGTTCAGCTACCTGTGGAAAAGGAGCAGAAAACAATTAACCCTTTGCACACTCGCATGCAAATGTTCAAACAAATTCATTCACAGATTCACTCATCTAGGCACCACTGTTATCCCTACAGCTAAGTTAAAAGCCGGGGTCTTAGTTTGTAAATGAATGCATTCCCTTGCTTAACCTCCTTAGCGGTGTTGACTTATACAAAACATGCTGTGAACAGTATTGACGTGCATACACAAAAAAGGTTATGAAAATTAATTGGATCACTTTTTGCACAGAAATCCTGGGGAAATTGAACGCCAGGGAGGTTAATCACCTACACTGCGCAGAAGTACCCAGGTAATCGTAGGTGTCCTAACTCTGGCCCTGTAACATGCATAGTGCAGACATGCTAACATTCATTGCATCAAACCTATCTAGGGATTAGTAGCACACATCCTTATGTCCTCTCCTGGGACAGATAGCGCATCATACCAATCGCACAAGGGAGCTAACGTAATGTATCCATTCGCACCATGCACACACACCAGCATAAGCTGTGTGCATGCTGACAAAAAACACAGACAGAGGAAGGTGGGAGTGCACTGGATTAAAACCCTGGCCACATGTATTTGCATACAAAATTTACACAATCTTGTATGTACTCAAAACTTTTTGAACCTTATTTATCATCCCTAGCAGGAACGTGTGATTGAGCCGGAGTAGTAAAATGTACACCGCTATAGATTTACTGCGTGTGGCCCTGAAAGAGTTAGTAAAGGCAGTTTTGTTCCTGCAACGTAAACACAAAAAGTTAGTGCAAAGAAACCCAAAGATCACAGAATTGCGAGAGGCCCATAGCAAAACATTGCATGTGTGTCTCTTGCGTTTGGCACAAAAAGCTCACAGTGGGCACGCAGGTTTCAGAATGAATCCTAATATCTTTGGCCTCAAAATTACCCAGATATCAATCAGACTGATAATCTGTGGGATGTGCCGAAACAACAAGTCAGTTTAGAAGAGGCTCCATCTTGCAACATAAAGAATGTGATGTGACTGTCTTGGTGACAGATACAACGGGACATCTTCAGAGGTCCGTGTACGCATGTTGGAGACAGCAGTTGTTATCAGCCGCCTCAGTCGAGTTTCATCTGGCATGTGTATGGAGCTTAAAGTGTACCTGAGACAGGAAGGATTAGAGGATTTTTACCTTCCTGGGGCTTACGACCATTTGCCGCTGTCAGCCCCGGTAAAGTCCGTGACTGGCTGCAGTTAGTACAGACTTGTAACTGCGCATGCACAGAACGCTTCTGACCACGAGAGTGCGATTGAGGCAACACACTTCCGGGTGCAGCGCATGCACAGTAGTCCCTGGGTGGCAGACTTTAATTTAGCTGCAGCACTGTAACAGATCGTACCTGGAGGACACAGACGGGGCTAACTTACTACAGCCCCAGGTACATAAATTATTTTGTCCCCTCCATCTCACTTTAAAGGACCACTATCGCGAAAAATTTTAAAATTTAAAATACATGTAAACACATACAAATAAGAAATATGTTTCTTCCACATTAACCACTTAAGCCTATCTGGACGAACATTTTTGTCCAGATAGGCTGCGTGCACTCCCGCGGGCCGCGCGTGCTCCCGCTGCTGGCTATTAGGGATTATAGATCCCATTCACTGATCAATGTCCCCCGCAGAAAATCCGACAGCCTCTTATTAGAGACTGCAGTTTTTCTAAGTGAAAAAAAGTGTCCCGTCTTCATTCTTCTTCCTGGGAGTGAGATCGATCACTCCCAGGACTTTTTAACTATGGCCATCTTGTGGCCAAATAGTAAAACTACACCCACATCCATGTTTTATAAAAGAAATAAATTATTTTACATGTAAAATCCCCTGTTTACCTCCCCACACCAAAAATTTCCCAAGTAAATTTTTGAATAAAAAAAATAAATTTCAATTAAAAAAAAAAAAACATAAATCGTTACCTAAGGGTCTGAACTTTTTAAATATGCATGTCAAATGAGTGTATTAATATAATTTTTTTTAAATTATGGGCTTGTAAATAGTGATGGACGCAAATGGAAAAAATGCACCTTTATTTCCAAATAAAATATCGGCGCCATACGTTGTGATAGAGACGTAATAAGCGGGACAAATGGGCAAATAAAATACATGGGTTTTAATTACCGTAGCATGTATGAATTTCAAACTATAATGGCCGAAAACTGAGAAATAATCAAACAAAATTTCCATTTTTCTTAATATTCCTGTTAAAGAGAACCCGAGGTGGGTTTGAAGAATATTATCTGCATACAGAGGCTGGATCTGCCTATACAGCCCAGCCTCTGTTGCTATCCCAAATCCCCCTAAGCTCCCCCTGCACTCTGCAATCCCTCATAAATCACAGCCGTGCTGCTGACAAACAGCTTGTCAGAGCTGGCTGTGTTTATCTCTATAGTGTCAGTCTGCTGCTCTCCCCGCCTCCTGCAGAACCCCAGTCCCCGCCTGCATCCCTTCCCTCCCTGCTGATTGGAGGGAAGGGACGGGGGCAGGGACTGGAGCTCTGCAGGAGGCGGGGGAGCAGCCGAGACTGACACTACAGATGTAAACACAGCCTCACAGCACGGCTGTGATTTATGTCTGATTGCAGAGTGCAGGGGGACCTTAGTGGGGTTTGGGATAGCAACAGAGGCTGGGCTGTATAGGCAGATCCAGCCTCTGTATGCAGATAACATTCTTTAAACACACCTCGGGTTCTCTTTAAAATGGATTTAGAATAAATTAATTCTTAGCAAAATGTATCACCCAAAGAAAGCCTAATTGGTGGCGGAAAAAACAAGATATAGATCAATTCATTGTGAAACAAACCCTGCGCGCTTTAAGCTGGCCACTAACGGTCCAATTTCTAGCGAAAAATCGTTCGAGCGATCAGAAATTCTGATCGGATTGGTTGTAAATAATCTCCATTGGTGGACACAATCGATTATGAACGAGTGAAAAAAATGTCGCCCGAATGAATTTTCGTCGAACGAAAATTTGGATTTTCTTGGTGGTCGTGATAGATAGGAAGCAATGATTGGTTAGTTGATGGTGTAGTGAACGATTTTTCGTCCGATCAGAATTTCTGATCGCTCGAATGATTTTTCGCTAGAAATTGGACAGTTAGTGGCCAGCTTAAGTGGTTAAAATGAGCCATAAATTACTTTTCTCCCATCTTGCTGTCACAGTAGGTAGTAGAAATCTGACAGAACCGACAGGTTTTGGTCTAGTCAGTTAGTCTGGTCTAGGTCAGGGTTGCGGTTAGAATAACAGGCTTGCATGAAAAACAGCGTCATATCAGAGTTATGAGAATATCCGTAATCTCACGCCCAAACCTACTGCAAGGAAGAATAAAATCTAACATAGTGGATGGGAGAGGCTCCTCACGGCTCAGAGCAGTGGAAAAATATTTATAGACTAAACTATTTGATTTCATCTGTAGAATGAAGTGTAATATTGTTCATTGCAGCTTGACAATATTATCTTGAATAGCCTATTCATTTCTGTAAAGTCTTCTGCCAGTATAAATAGGTGTGTGACAGTTTTCTACATACTCAACTCTTCTTTTAGTGATGTAATTTCCTCACTAGAGGGCAATCTTGTATTAGTAGTTGTAGATCTGGTGAAAAAGCTGTAGACTTCATGACAGAATGTGAGGATGGCCTTCAGTATGAAATATATATATATATATATATATATATATATATATATATATATATATATATATATATATATATATATATATATATATATATATATATAGTGGTTTGCAAAAGTATTCAGCCCCCTTGCATATTTCCACATTTTGTTATATTACTGCCACAAACATAAATCAATTTTATTGGAATTCCACGTGAACTACCAATACAAAGTGGTATAATAAAAGATCTAGGCACAACAATCTGACCAATAACTTTGCCAAAGAGTATAAATTGGTGCAAAGAATTTCTCAACTTTATTAATACAAAATTGTAAATAGGTGCTCGGATGGAAAAGCGACAAACCCAGCCCCCCCCCCCCCCCCCCCCCCCCAAAATCACACCATTAAAACTCTAAAACAAGAAAAGTGGTGTACATGTGAGAAGTGGTACGAAAATCATACATGATTCCAAACATTTTTTACAAATAACTGCAAAGTGAGGTGTGAGTAATTATTCAGCCCCCTTTGGTCTGAGTGCAGTCGTTTGGTCTGAGTGCAGTCAATTGCCCATAGACATTGCCTGATGAGTGCTAATGACTAAATAGAGTGCACCTGTGTGTAATCTAATGTCAGTACAAGTACAGCTGCTCTGTGACGGCCTCAGAGGTTGTCTAAGAGAATATTGGGAGCAACAACACCATGAAGTCCAAAGAACACACCAGACAGGTCAGGGATAAAGTTATTGAGAAATTTAAAGAAATGGAAGGAGTATGGCACAACTGTAAACCAACCAAGACAAGGCCATCCACCTAAACTCACAGGCTGAACAAGGAGAGCGCTGATCAGAAATTCAGTCAAGAGGCCCATGGTGACTCTGGACAAGCTGCAGAGATCTACAGCTCAGGTGGGGGAATCTGTCCATAGGACAACTATTAGTCATGCACTGCACAAAGTTGGCCTTTATGGAAGAATGGCAAGAAGAAAGCCGTTGTTAACAGAAAAGCATAAGAAGATATGTTTGCAGTTTGCCACAAGCCATGTGGGGGACACAGCAAACATGTGGAAGAAGGTGCTCTGGTCAGATGATACCAAAATGGAACTTTTTGGCCAAAATGCAAAACGCTATGTGCACATCACTCTGAACACACCATCCCCACTGTCAAATATGGTGGTGCAGCATCATGCTCTGGGGGTGCTTCTCTTCAGCAGGGACAGGGAAGCTGGTCAGAGCTGATGAGTAGATGGATGGAGCCAAATATAGGGCAATATTGGAAGAAAACCTCTTGGAGTCTGCAAAAGACTTTAGACTAAGGCGGAGGTTCACCTTCCAGCAGGACAACGATCCTAAACCTGAAGCCAGGGCAACAATGGAATGGTACAAAACAAAACATATCCATGTGTTAGAATGGCACAGTCAAAGTCCAGATCTAAATCCAATCGAGAATCTGTGGCAGGATCTAAAAACTGCTGTTCACAAACACTGTCCATCTAATCTGACTGAGCTGGAGCTGTTTTGCAAAGAAGAATGGGCAAGGATTTCAGTCTCTAGATGTGAAAAGCTGGTAGAGACATACCTTAAAAGACTGGCAGCTGTAATTGCAGCAAAAGATGGTTGTGCAAAGTATTAACTCAGGGGGCTGAACAATTACGCACACCCCACTTTGCAGTTATTTTTATTTTTTAAATGTTTGGAATCATGTATGATTTTCGTTCCACTTCTCACGTGTACACCACGTTGTGTTGGTCTTTCATGTGGAATTCCAATAAAATTGAATCATGTTTGTGGCAGTAATATGACAAAATGTGGAAAACTTCAAGGGGGCCAAATACTTTTGCCAACCACTGTGTACATATGTTACGGCCAGAACCTGAAGTGTGGCCACTTCTAGTTCTGGCCGGCCACTTCGGGTTCTGGCCGGCCAATATGCGAAGTGGCCGCAGCGCAGCGGCCAATGTGAGAAATTTAATGTTTACGCCGTCTCGCTGCGGCCAAATTGATGACAAAACTTGCTTAATTGAATGAAATATAGCCGGCGGCAATGTAATAGATGAAGCCGCCGGCTTTCGCACTGCCTCTCCCCGATTTCCCCCCTCCCTCCTCTCCCCGCCTCCCATACAATACGTAGCAGCCGGCAGGGACATGCAGCCGGAGAGTCGTTCGTCGCAGCAGGGGCAACAGAGCGGGGGAGGCTGCAGACATCGCTTCTGCCAGCACCCGCTCTGCAGGAACGGCAGGATTCCCCTGCCGCGACGAACGACTCTCCGGCTGCATGTCCCTGCCGGCTGCTACGTATTGTATGGGAGGCGGGGAGAGGAGGGAGGGGGGGGGGATCGGGGAGAGGCAGTGCGAAAGCCGGCGGCTTCATCTATTACATTGCCGCCGGCGATATTTCATTCAATTAACCACTTGAGGACCCACCCTTTACCCCCCCTTAAGGACCAGCGCTGTTTTAGGTGATCTGTGCTGGGTGGGCTCTGCAGCCCCCAGCACAGATCAAAGGGCACTCAGAGCGATCAGATCGCCCCCCTTTTTTCCCCACTAGGGGGATGATGTGCAGGGGGGGTCTGATCGCTCCTCCTGGCTGGCATTTTGCGGGGGGGGGGCACCTCAAAGCCCCCCTCCGCGGCGAAATCCTCCCCCTCCCTCTCCTACCTGCCACCCCCGGGAGATCTGGGCTGCACAGGACGCTATCCGTCCTGTGCAGCCAGTGACAGGACGTCCCCTGTCACATGGCGGCGATCCCCGGCCGCTGATTGGCCGGGGATCGCCTATCTGCCTTACGGCGCTGCTGCGCAGCAGCGCCGTACAAATGTAAACAAAGCGGATTATTTCCGCTTGTGTTTACATTTAGCCTGCGAGCCGCCATCGGCGGCCCGCAGGCTATTCACGGAGCCCCCCGCCGTGAATTGACAGGAAGCAGCCGCTCGTACGAGCGGCTGCTTCCTGATTAATTAGGCTGCAGCTGGCGACACAATACTGCGTCGCTGGTCCTGCAGCTGCCACTTTGCCGACGCACGGTATAAGCGTGCGGTCGGCAAGTGGTTAAGCAAGTTTTGTCATCAATTTGGCCGCAGCGAGACGGCGTAAACAAAACATTTCTCACATTGGCCGCTGCGCTGCGGCCACTTCGCATATTGGCCGGCCAGAACCCGAAGTGGCCGGCCAGAACTAGAAGTGGCCACACTGCGGGTTCTGGCCGTAACATATATACAGTACAGACCAAAAGTTTGGACACACCTTCTCATTCAAAGAGTTTTCTTTATTTTCATGACTATGAACATTGTAGATTCATACTGAATGCATCTAAACTATGAATTAACACATGTGGAAGTATAGTACATAACCAAAAAGTGTGAAACAACTGAAAATATGTCATATTCTAGGTTCTTCAAAGTAGCCACCTTTTGCTTTGATTACTGCTTTGCACACTCTTGGCATTCTCTTGATGAGCTGCAAGAGGTAGTCACCTGAAATGGTTTTCACTTCACAAGTGTGCCCTGTCAAGTTTAATAAGTGGCATTTCTTGCCTTATAAATGGGGTTGGGAATATCAGTTACGTTGTGGAGAAGTCAGATGGATATACTGCTGATAGTCCTACTGAAAAGACTGTTAGAATTTGTATTATGGCAAGAAAAAAGCAGTTAAGTAAAGAAAAGCAAGTGGCCATCATTACTTTAAGAAATGAAGGTCAGCCAGTCTGAAAAATGGGGAAAACTTTGAAAGTATCCCCAAGTGCAGTCTCAAAAACCATCAAACACTACAAAGAAACTGGCTCACATGCGAACCGCCCCAGGAAAGGAAGACCAAGAGTCACCTCTGCTGCGGAGGATAAGTTCATCCGAGTCACCAGCCTCAGAAATTGCAGGTTAACAGCAGCTCAGATTAGAGACCAGGTCAATGCCACACATTGTTCTAGCAGCAGACACATCTCTAGAACAGCTGTTAAGAGGAGACTGTGTGAATCAGGCCTTCATGGTAGAATATCTGCTAGAAAACCACTGCTAAGGACAGGCAACAAGCAGAAGAGACTTGTTTGGGCTAAAGAACACAAGGAATGGACATTAGACCAGTGGAAATCTGTGCTTTGGTCTGATGAGTCCAAATTTGAGATTTTTGGTTCCAACCACCGTGTCTTTGTGCGACACAGAAAAGGTGAACGGATGGACTCTACATGCCTGGTTCCCACCGTGAAGCATGGAGGAGGAGGTGTGATGGTGTGGGGGTGCTTTGCTGGTGACACAGTTGGGGATTTATTCAAAATTGAAGGCATACTGAACCAGCATGGCTACTACAGCATCTTGCAGCGGCATGCTATTCCATCCGGTTTGCGTTTATTTGGACCATCATTTATTTTTCCACAGGACAATGACCCCAAACACACCTCCAGGCTGTGTAAGGGCTATTTGACCAGGAAGGAGAGTGATGGGGTGCTGCGCCAGATGACCTGGCCTCCACAGTCACCAGACCTTAACCCAATCGAGATGGTTTGGGGTGAGCTGGACCGCAGAGTGAAGGCAAAAGGACCAACAAGTGCTAAGCATCTCTGGGAATTCCTTTAAAACTGTTGGAAGACTATTTCAGGTGACTACCTCTTGAAGCTCATCAAGAGAGTGCCAAGAATGTGCAAAGCAGTAATCAAAGCAAAAGGTGGCTACTTTGAAGAACCTATAATATGACATATTTTCAGTTGTTTCACACTTTTTGGTTATGTTCTATACTTCCACATGTGTTAATTCATAGTTTGGATGCCTTCAGTGTGAATCTGCAATGTTCATAGTCCTGAAAATGAAGAAAACTCTTTGAATGAGAAGGTGTGTCCAAACTTTTGATCTGTGTGTGTGTGTGTGTGTGTGTGTGTGTGTGTATATATATGTAGATAGATAGATAAAAATATATTAACCCTTCGCACTCTCACATGCAAATGTTCAAACAAATGCATTCACAGATTTACTAATTCAGGCACAACTGTTATCCCTACAGCTAAGTTAAAAGCCGGGGTCTTAGTTCACAGAAGAATGCATTCTTGTGCTTAGTCACCTATACTGCGCAGAAGTACCCAGGTAAACATAGGTGTCCTAATTCTAGCCCTGTAACATGCAGGAGAGTCCCAGGAGAGGACGTTAGGATGTGTGCTCATAATCCATTGATAGGTTTGATGCAATGAATGTGTTTGCATGTCTGTACTATGCATGTTACAGGGCTAGCGTTAGGACACCTATGTTTACCTGGGTACTTCTGCGCAGTATAGGTGACTAAGCATAAGAATGCATTCTTCTGTGAACTAAGACCCCGGCTTTTAACTTAGCTGTAGGGATAACAGTTGTGCCTGGATGAGTAAATCTGTGAATGCATTTGTTTGAACATTTGCATGTGAGAGTGCGAAGGGTTAATATATTTTTGCTGTTTTCTAGCCACACCCCCTTCAGCACCTCCCTTTCCTTAACTTATTTAATGTCCTAACTAGATGTGATGTGCCTGGATATATGTATTTTAGATAGATAGATAGATAGATAGATAGATAGATAGATAGATAGATAGATAGATATGTATATATACGTTGACAATATTTTAATTGTTTTTTTTTTTTTTTTTCATTGTACTCTATAAATAATTATAGGCCTTTCTATGTAAAAATAAGAGGAATATACTCTCATGGCATACATACATTAAAAGCTAAGTCATACCATAACAATTTATGTATTTGCTTTTAAATTCTGTCACTTTGAATCTTTTTCTTTTTTTTTTTTTCCCCCCATGTTTTTTTTATTTTGGTAACTATGGGGGTGGGGAGGGGAAAGAAGGAGTTAATCTGCTTTTTATTAATACGATTTTTTTTGTAATACAATATTAAATACGTCCACTAAATGTCTCCTGTGTGCTTAATACGCTGAGGCCTCTTGCACGCTGCTTCGCAATGCGTTACTCTTCCTCTCCACAAGAGCCATGCAAGTCTATGGAGACTTGCACACTACACGCAATGCAGTGTGCTGGAAGTATCCAAATTGTTGCAATGCCGACGCAAAGGCTGCAGGGCGTTACCACATGATCTGTATGATCCGTAGCTACTGTACAAATCATGCAGTAATGCAAGTCAATGGGCAACTCAGTAAAGGTGCATGACAGGCGCATGTTGGGACACGGCGTGCATGCATTGACCAACTGGAATCCCAGGGACGTACTTGCCGCCCAGCAGGGAGTATGATACTAGCCGAGGGGTGGCACTATGCATATGACCCTGTTGCCGCCCCATGGCACAGGGTCATGTGAAGGTTGATTTCTGCGCACCGCTAACATTAGGTGTGCAACAAGCATCAATCACAGGATTCTAAGTTATCAGGAAAGTGAAAGTTTGCATGTTTTCACAGTTTCAATGAATGATCACTGCTATTGTTTGCAGCAGTGATCCTTCTTGGATCAGGCACTTTGGCTTTCACCAATCAGTGCTCTAACAGGCGATGATGGGGGCACGCATAGAAATGAACAGACGAGTATCTACACACCTGGGACTTTAGCTGAAGTTTCAGGGTGTACTGCCGCACGTGCGGTAGGTAAAGATGCACACAGACCTGAACAGCTAAGTTTGGAGACAGTTCTCACACCACTAGTAGTTTTGTTTTTTTATGGAAAGTAAAATCCATCTGTGAAAGACTTCCTCAATATTATTGTAAGAAAGTTGTGCATTCTCCTTCTTTTAACCTTGTATGTAATATTTACTCTGATGCCTTTCCTCCTGCAGTTGGCACAGCTCTATCCACCTACGGATGGTTCATCTTGTTTGGCTGCATCCTTTTGTATATTGTGAAACAGAAATATTCAGCCAGTGTCAGCTCTCTACTTGCAACAGCTACAACAACACAGAGACCGGCAGCAGGTATTTACTGAAGCCTTGCTTTAAAGCGAATCCAAGATGAAAAACTAACTATAACAAGTAACTTGTCTATATATCTTATCTAAAGTTTAGATAGTTTACACAGCATATCTAGCTGCAAACAGCTTCAACATTTTATGACTATTTATTCCAGTGATATTATGAGGGCAGCCATGTTCTGTTTGTCACATTGTCACAGGCTGAGAGCTGGAGATGCTATCAGCTTGCCTGTGTGTAAACTCAGTCCCCTCTCCTCCTCCCCTCTGCCTCTGAAATCTCTGGCTAGCAGGGATGCTCTCAAATTCGAATTCGGATGAAATTCGAATAGGGTTATTCCAATTTCATCCTACTAATTACTGCAGCTGAGCGGGTGGCCTGGGGGGGGGTTAATCTTACCCATCAGGCGTCTTCTTGCTCCGTCCCTCAGCGCCTCCCACTCTGCGTTCCAATCCGGCGGTCACGTGCTTACATACACCTCCTCCTTCCAGGTTGAAGGAGGAAGTGTATAGTCACGTGATGCCGGAATGGAACGCAGCATGAGAGGCGCCGAGGGACGGAGCAAGAAGACGCCTGATGGGTAAGATTAACCCCCCCTCGGCCACCTGCACAGCTGCAGTAATTAGTAGGATGAAATTCAAATAACCCCATTCAAATTTCATCCAAATTCGAATTTGAGAGCATCCCTGCTAGCTAGTAACAACCCCCTCCCCCACTGCCTAGACTGAGCTTCTATAAGCTCTTGCTACTGTCTGCAAATGCCAAGGCACTGTGGAAAGCTGTGGTCGTGGCTTGTTTAGTTTATAGGGAATTAGAGTATTAAAACAAAACAAAAAAAGTATTTGGCTTGAGGAATGCCCTGTAAACTATATGAAAGGAACACAATCGTGCAACGAGTAAAAGTTTATCTCGTGATCCACTTTAACTTTGCTGTATAATAGACTTTGAATATACAGTATTTGATATGTTTTGTGCTTTGTTACATAATTTTGGTTCAGTGGAACTGATGAATAAACAGGTTGCCTTGAAGTGATTTCCTTGAAGACCTTTTTTCATCATTAAAGTGGAACTAAAATTAGAAGTTCCTCTCTGCTTTAAAAGATTAGACACAGCATGAGCAGCTTTATAGGGGGAAAAAAGTATTTTTTTAGTTTATGGAAATCGTAAAAAAAAGTTCCTCAAGTTTGACTTGGTTTCACTTTTGCAGAAGGCCCTGAGAGAGAGGCCCAGTGCACACCAAAAACCTCTAGCACAGTGGTTCCCAACCTTTTCCGGCGTCGACGGGCGGAGTTGCGGCTGCATAGCTAGCATAGTTGCCCCAGTGTAGGGAGTTTAGTTGCCTCAGTATAGCCAGTATAGTGCCCCAGTATAGCCAGAATAGTGCCCCAGTATAGCCAGCATAGTGCCCCAGTATAGCCAGCATAGTGCCCCAGTATAGCCAGCATAGTGCCCCAGTATAGCCAGTATAGTGCCCCAGTATAGCTAGTATAGTGCCCCAGTATAGCCAGAATAGTGCCCCAGTATAGCCAGCATAGTGCCCCAGTATAGTGCCCCAGTATAGCCAGTATAGTGCCCCAGTATAGCCAGCATAGTGCCCCAGTATAGCCAGCATAGTGCCCCAGTATAGCTAGTATAGTGCCCCAGTATAGCCAGAATAGTGCCCCAGTATAGCCAGCATAGTGCCCCAGTATAGCCCCCCAGTATAGCTAGTATAGTGCCCCAGTATAGTGCCCCAGTATAGCCAGTATAGTGCCCCAGTATAGCCAGAATAGTGCCCCAGTATAGCCAGCATAGTGCCCCAGTATAGCCCCCCAGTATAGCTAGTATAGTGCCCCAGTATAGCCAGTATAGTGCCCCAGTATAGTGCCCAAGTATAGCTAGTATAGTGCCCCAGTATAGCCAGAATAGTACCCCAGTATAGTGCCCCAGTATAGCTAGTATAGTGCCCCAGTATAGCCAGAATAGTGCCCCAGTATAGCTAGTATAGTGCCCCAGAATAGTGCCCCAGTATAGCCAGCATAGTGCCCCAGTATAGCCCCCCAGTATAGCTAGTATAGTGCCCCAGTATAGCCCCCCAGTATAGTGCCCCAGTATAGCCAGTATAGTGCCCCAGTATAGCCCCCCAGTATAGTGCCCCAGTATAGCCAGTATAGTGCCCCAGTATAGCCAGCATAGTGCCCCAGTATAGCCCCCCAGTATAGCTAGTATAGTGCCCCAGTATAGCCAGTATAGTGCCCCAGTATAGTGCCCAAGTATAGCTAGTATAGTGCCCCAGTATAGCCAGAATAGTACCCCAGTATAGTGCCCCAGTATAGCTAGTATAGTGCCCCAGTATAGCCAGAATAGTGCCCCAGTATAGCTAGTATAGTGCCCCAGAATAGTGCCCCAGGATAGCCAGTATAGTGCCTCCCGCCCGTCCCCACGGCCAACGCTGTTATTACCTTAACAGCTGCCGCTCTCCCCTCTCCAGCGCGTGTATATTCTAGCAGCGTATCTCCGGCTGCTCTGTCTGTGTGATGCGGAAGGAAGCATCCGGGCAGCGGCTTCCTGTAACGGCGATATGTATCGCCGTTACTATGGGAACCGAGCCCTCCCTCCTTCCGCATCACACAGACAGAGCAGCCGGAGATACGCTGCTAGAATATACAGGCGCCGGAGAGGGGAGAGCGGCCGCTGCTATGCTAATAACAGCGGCGGCACGGGCGGGAGGGGGAGAAGAGGACGGCACACCAGGCAACACTGGTTGAAAAACACTGCTCTAGCAGATCTGCAAAATGCTAGAGGTCTTTGGAGCAGATTTCAGAGCAATTCTAGGCATGTTTAGAGACGATTTCTAAACATGCCTAGCGGTTTTGGGGGCGTTTTTGTGTAGCAGATTACAAATATTGTTACAATAAATGCTGTCACTGAACAGCTTCTGTAACAAAAACGCCTGGAAAACCGCTCTGGTCTAGTGTTTTTCAGAGCGGTTTTCCACTTTCCTATACTTTAACATTGAGGCAGAAATGCCTCAGAAATCTAAAAAATGCTGCAGCCCCCGAGTTTGCGTCTGTGGAAAAAACGAACCGCTCTGGTGTGCACCATCCCATTCACTTTCAATAGCCAAGCGGTTTCCCCCCTGCAAGCGTTTTAAAAAACGCTCCAGAACCGCTTTGGTATGCACCAGCCCTCAAAGGGAACCTAAACTGAGAAGGATATGGATTTTTCCCTTTAAAATAATACCAGTTGCCTGAATCGCCTGCTGATCCTGAGTCTCTAATACTTTTAGCCACAGCCCCTCAACAAGAATGCAGATCAGGTGCTCTGACTGAATTAGCTGCATGCTTGTTTCTGGTGTGATTCAGCCACTACTGCAACCAATAGACAAGCAGGACTGCCAGGCAACTTGTATTGGTTAAAAGGAAACATCCATATACCTCTCAGTTAAGGTTCCCTTTAACCACCCTGGCGTTCTGATAAGATCGCCAGGGAGGCTGCGGGAGGGTTTTTTTTAAATTAAAAAAAAAACTATTTCATGCAGCCAACTGAAAGTTGGCTGCATGAAAGCCCACTAGAGGGCGCTCCGGAGGCGTTCTTCCGATCGCCTCCGGCGCCCAGAATAAACAAGGAAGGCCGCAATGAGCGGCCTTCCTTGTTTTGCTTACACCGTCGCCATAGCGACGAGCGGAGTGACGTCATGGACGTCAGCCGACGTCCTGACGTCAGACGCCTCCGATCCAGCCCTTAGCGCTGGCCGGAACTTTTTGTTCCGGCTGCGCAGGGCTCAGGCGGCTGGGGGGACCCTCTTTCGCCGCTGCTCGCGGCGAATCGCCGCAGAGCGGCGGCGATCGGGCAGCACACGCGGCTGGCAAAGTGCCGGCTGCGTGTGCTGCTCTTTATTTGGCGCAAATCGGCCCAGCAGGGCCTGAGCGGCAGCCTCCGGCGGTGATGGACGAGCTGAGCTCGTCCATACCGCCCAGGTGGTTAATGGCCCGTACTCATGGGCTGCAAAAGTGGCTTGTCGCCAGCACACGAGAGCGTGTGGGCGACAGGCCGGCGACAGCTCCTCGCCAGGTCCCTCCGCGTACACACGCGGAAGAGGGACCAGCGGTGCGACGGAAGCTGTCGCCGACGTTCCTCCTCCCCACGCCGGAAGCTCCGTATACCTCAATGGAGGTTGCTGTCGCTAGTCCGCGTACTCACGCGGACTAGCGACAGTTGCGGCGGAGTTGCTGCGGCGACTGTCGCCAGGCGATTGACCGCGCCAATCGCCTGGCGACATCAGCGACGGGTGACAGTTCGGGGTGCGCGCCCGTGCGATGGCGCATACTCACGGGCGTGTTGCGGCAACAATTGTAGCCCGTGAGTATGGGCCATAATGGCCCGTACTCACGGGCTGCAGAAGTGGCCTGTCGCCAGCACACGTGAGCGTGTGGGCGACAGGCCGGCGACAGCTCCTCGCCAGGTCCCTCCGCGTACACACGCGGAAGAGGGACCAGCGGCGAGACGGAAGCTGTCGCCGACGTTCCTCCTCCCCCCGCCGGAAGCTCCATTTACCACAATGGAGGTTGCTTTCGCTAGTCCGCGTACTCACGCGGACTAGCGACAGTTGCGGGGGAGGTGCGGCGGCGACTGTCGCCATGCGATTGAAACTTTCAATCGCATGGCGACATGAGCGACGGGCGACAGTTCGGGGTGCGCGCGCGCGACGGCCCATACTCACGGGCGACCTGTCGCCGCAACACGCGCGCGCCGCGTGTTGAGGCGACAAAAGTCCCTCGTGAGTATGGGCCATAAGCCTCAGTGTTTACTTAGTGGAGAGCTGCCCTGGCAGAGCTCTCCTGCAGTTGGTTTACAGTTGCTAATGAGAACTATTTAGACAGGTTGATCCGCCTAAACAAACAAAACACAGATAAGTAAATTTCTTCAGCAACTATTTGTGGAATAAAGACTTTCCATTGTGTGCTTTGGAAGAGTTTGGTCCACTTCAAATCTAGCTACAGGCATGTGAAGGGAACACACATGCATGCTGTGGCCCTGCAGCAAACATATAAGCACATTGTGCTCTTCTATCCCCTGCACTGGTGACTGCTGCTCCTGTATTCACTGCCCATCAAACCCTCTACCTTCCCCCTCCATAGAACAGTTCACACTAATTTGGCTATAGTGAAAAACATGACTTTGGAGGGCTCCCTCCCACAACTATCACCCTAATAAAAGGGCAATAGCAACTGTGTGCGTGTGAATGAGGCTATAAATGGGCCTGCTACAAATCAATCATACTAACTGCGTATTATGGTACCTAATGGCATAACTGTCATGCGATCAAACACAAAATTGTCACAGGACTTCCTATCTAGCAAGACCACCATTATTCTGAAGCAGTAACAAATACAGCAATACGCTATAGTATAATTGCTCTTATAGCAATTGTATAACAGCTGTCAAATATCTTCTCCCATTTCTTCTGTTTTATTTAGGGAATGTTTCCACTAGGAGTTTGGAATTTGCAAATTCATTTGATGTGTGTGTGTGTGTGTGTGTGTGTGTGTGTGTGTGTGTGTGTGTGTGTGTGTGTGTGTGTGTGTGTGTGTGTGTGTATATATATATATATATATATATATATATATATATATATATATATATATATATATATATATATATATATATATATATATATATATATATATATATATATTTAATTTTTTTTTTTTTTTACCATCTCCATTTCACTACAAAGCGATCCTGGAAGGAAGTCTTATTGACTTTATTGATTGCAAAAATGCAGAAAAAACGCAAATGCAAAACCAGCATTCAGTCTGAAAAATAGTAAGGCCCCATTCACACTAGAGCGGTTTGCCGCGATTTCGGCCAAACGCTAGCGCTTTTTAAAAGCACTAGCGTAATGAAACCCTATGGGCCCGTTCTTACTTGGGCAATTTGCGCTAATTGCTGCAAATCGCCCAAAACCAGGCAAAAACGCGAAAAGCAAACGCGTCGCCTGCACCATTTTCAGCCAATTTCCTGGCGATCGCGTTTCAGTGCTATAGAAGCGCTAAACGCGATCCTTGCAAAAACGCCGCAGCATTCAGTGATTTTTTTTTTCTGCGTGAAATCGCGGAAAAATCAATCCTGCAAAACGCCGCAAAAAAACTCTGGCGTTTTGCGTGTGAATGAGGCCTTACACTTCTGTCCATTTTTTTTTTTCTTCTGGATTTGAATTTAGCATCTAATGGATGCAGGCAAATAGGAATTCATTGGGGTGCGAATTATTGTGCAAAAAACAAAAACTCACACCTAGTGGAAATGGGCCCTTAGAAATGTTCATACCACAAGGCTCCATTGCAGCTGCCCTATGTTCTATGACCTAGGTTCTCAACATGTGGTACATGTACACCAGGGGGTACTTCTGATGGTTTCAGGGTTTACTCGAGCTTGATATACGCGTGCAGGAAAAAAGGGCTTGGCTTGTTAACAAAATGGCGCGGGTGGATAACTAAATCTGATAACAATAAACATCGTTGTCCAACTTGGTTAACGATATATACCATTTTAATTACAGACTGGAAATAATAATGAAAAGATATTAACGTTAAAAATCTTTCCGTAATTCAACAATACAGCTTAACCCAACTACTCTCACACAGAACACTCTCTTCTGATGGTGCCTACCCCGAATTACTCCCCCAGGGGTGCCTAACCCTAACCACCCCCCTGGTGGTGCCTAACCCTAATTCCCCCCCCCCCCATTACCCCCCAGGGGTGCCTAACCCTAACCACCCCCCTCGTGGTGCGTAACCCTAATTCCCCCCCCCCCCCCCCCCGCGGTGGTGCCTAACCCTAACTACCCCCCAGGGGTGCCTAACCCTTATTCCACCCAACCCCCCCCCCCCCTCCGGTGGTGCCTAACCACTCCCCCTGGTTTTGCCTAACCCTAAACACTCCCTCTGCAGAAACTCCCTTTTACACATAAACGATAATATCTTTGATAATGTAAAATCTGTACATATAAACGAAATATGACAAAAACTATAACATAGTAAGCTTCTAAAAAGATAACTACTTCAAAACTATAATGTTCTAATGTTGTTAACCATATTTTTTTCGCGACAACCTTTTCTCTGCTTTTTTTCGCCGTATTAACAATAATTGCATTAAAGTCTATGGCGGCACCCTTTTCGCCCACCCTCGTTCAGCGCCCTTTTTCCTTAACCAAGAAAAACAAATTTAGAGTTTTAGACAATGATAAATCTTATTTAAACAACACCAAATTAGTGTTTTAGCTAATTAAAAGCAATAGTAAATGCTTGGAATTTGTTTAGAACCAATTATCATGTACTACAGTTAAGTATATATATTTGTCAAGGGGTACTTGTGATAATGTTTACTATGCTAGGGGGTACTTGGTGAGCACAGGGTTTCGAAAGGGGTACATACCAATACAATGCTGAGAAACACTGCTCTATGACTATATAGTTCTGCCCTTGTGTCTGATCTCAGAAGCACTTCTGATACTCAAGGTAATGAAAGTACCCATCCCCCCCCCCCCCCCCCCCCTCCATTTTCCTGCAAACAAGGGAGAGTGAACTGAACCATTCATCTCCCTCCATTCTCTCCTCCCAGTGTTTGAGAGCACTCAGGGGGGCTGAGAGCACTGGCCAGGTGCTCCCCCACCTGTTTCAGCTTATGGGATTCCTGTCACATGCCTGCTAATTAGACACAGGAAGCTTTCAGGTGTCATTTCACTGCCCATGTAGGTAAATGATCTGTATTACTACTGTTTATTTAGCTGTTTGACCTCATTACAGACTTTAAAAAAGTACAATTCAAAGCAAAGGAGTTGCAGTCATCCTCAGTGTGGTCTCAGCTGATGGTTGAGGATTGTGCTGTGGCTAGTTTAACTTGCTGTAGAATAGTATTTTCAACTGATTTTAAAGTACTACTTCTTTTTCTTTAAACACAGTGTTTGCCCAGTACCCCCTGGTATCAGTCTTATGGCTGTATGTAAGTCATTCTTTTTTTCTCCTTAGTTTTCTTGTAGGTGATATTTTTACACCTAGTCATCAGCAAGCAACATGCTAAATCCATTTTGACAGCACTCTTTCAGCTATTTTTTTTTAGTACTTTTTCAAGTGTAGATTGCTAAAAAAAAGTTATTTTAAACAGGAGATGAAAAATTATCTCCTTGGAGAAAACTTAGACCATGTGAATTGCATTTGCCTCTTATAGTCCCAAGGCCTCATTGACATGTAAACTAGTTATACCAATCCACTTTTTCCATAAAAATACTTCCCAGATAGCCCATTAAAGGGAATGTCCAAGCAAAATAAAAAAATGAGTTTCACTTACCTGGGGCTTCTACCAGCCCCATGCAGCCCTCGTAGTCACTTACTGCTGCTCCAGTCATATTATAATATGATTTTCTAAACTTTTTTTAAATCTGTTTTGAGGATTGTGGCAGCAGATTTACACCCAAAACCCATCCATCGTGTCCACCAAAGCCTAAAAATATTACACTGTGGATGACTAAAGTCTTACTGTTAATTGCTATTACTCAAACCCAGTAAAGAAAGTTTTCAGTCACTTTATTTTCCTTCAGTTTTTCTAGAAAAAAGGCAAACAGATTGCAAAAGACAGTGCTTCTTCTCACTATAGAAGTTACTGAAAAAAAATGAAGACCAAATAACCAATTAAACATTTTCTCATTTTATGGAGTGGAATCCCAAGTCAGGGTTTTATTCCTGTCCCTGGACCACCAGGGCATGTTTTACATCCTTTGAGGTCCCTTGACCAATGCTTAGGAGAACTCAAATGAAGAAACATTTTATCAGTTTGATCAGCTGATAGATTTTTAAAGTGCCGATTTGCTGATCATGATCATATGCTACCAGGAAATCATCACAGCAAATCCGACCCTTACAAATCTATCAGCTGATCAAACTGGTCACATGCTTCTCCGTGAGTTCTCCTAAACATTGTCATCCCTATTGTCCAGTGGGGTCAGTTGAGACAGGATAATAGTTTTTTTTTTTTTTTTTTTAATATATAATGTAAAAGGCCCTGCTGTGGTTTTTTTTTTTTTTTGCACGCTTCAGAACCAAGGAGGCCATTTGGATTAGTAGTGAAATGTCTTCTAGATTACTCAAAGTCCAGCTATATAGTACTTGTTTTCCCTCAGAATGGCACTGACCTGGGTATGCTGTTTAGTAATTATAGGTAAAGCGCTTCTTGAAAACCAAACCCAACTTCACAGTGCTGATTTCTCCATAGATCCAGATGAAGTGGTAAGAAGACAGGAAGCAGTGGCTGCAGCCAGATTGAGGATGCAGGAGGAGCTTAATGCACAGGCTGAGAAATATAAAGAAAAGCAGAAACAGGTGAGTAGCAATGCTGGAGAGGTGTGCTGATTGCAATGTGCTGTATGACATTATCCTGTCAGTCCAGTTACACCATGACCCAGCTGTACTCTGCTGTTTAGCTGACCATTTGCTGTTCAAATCCAATAAATATTCTCATCTGTAAAGTCTGTGCAGACAGATTGTTTTGGCTGGGCGTGGAGGTAAGTATTGCATGGTGGTGTTTTACAGCAGTAAATGAAGAATCACCTTTCTCTTCTGCACCTGAAAACTTTCAACCATTATTTGTTTCAAAGTCCCTGTTTCAGCAGGCATTAACATAGTCATACACTACAGTATTTTTTTAACAGAGTAATCATTTTATTTGAATGTAAACATTGAATCTAAAGGTCCGTACACCCGCCGGGCAGATCGCTCAGAAACAGCCGTATCAGTCTGCAGACAGACTGTACACACGCCGGACTGTCGGTGGAACGCCCACCCAGTGGGAGGTGACGACGGACCCGTCATTGCCTCCAGTCCGGCGTGTGTACGGACCTGAATGGTAATCCGGTACTTATCCGTTAGCCGGGCGCATCCGGCAGGTGGCGACAAAACTCTACCAGAGTTACATCTTTCCCTACTATCCATGGCGGCCTGGAGGGGGAATAGTAATTAGCGCCACCTGCCGGATGCGCCCGGGTAACGGATAAGTACCGGTAATCCATTTACAATTTTTGTCTATAAACATCTGATGTGGCCGGTTTATTCTTTGTGGTATCAAGTGTAACAGGAGTGTAGAAGGGAAAGGAAAGATTGAGCAGTGCAAAATCAAGGTTCCAATAGCCATACAATACTAGTGGCAGTGTGAACAGTATTCAATCAGATTTCTTTTGATGTCTGAATAGCAGTGAGTGGTGCAAGGTGGTCAAATAATTTTGCCTGATCCATCCTGCGGATCAACGCACACGACTGTCGGGCTGATATCGTGCAGTTGGGGTGAGTCGAGGAGTCGGAGCAATTTTGGGTATTTGGAATCGGTGGTTTCAGTTAACCGAGGAGTGGGATGATTTTTGAACTAAATGCATAGCCTTTGTAAAAATTAGACTAAGGAGTTGTGGAGTTGGAGCAATTTTGGGTACCTGGAGTTGGAGTCGGGGGTTTCATAAACTGAGGAGTAGGAAGATTTTTGTACCGACGCCACAGACCTGGTGTTTACATCGTTGTTTGGTGCGGCCATGTCATGTATTCCGTCATTGCGCTTGCACGCACAATATGTAAATGAGTTGGTTGTTCAGTTGGTGCACATATAATACAAGTTGTGTAAACGGCTTGTCATGGGGTTGTTCATGTCATGGTGTTGGTCATGCACTTTGTTGGATGTGTGTACAAGCCTTTAGGGTTAGGAATTGGTAGAGGGAGGGCTCAGTGTGAGAGTAGGGCAAGGTTAGGTCATAGTAAAATATTTAATATTACCTACATTTTACTATATGAATTAAAAAAGAAATATCGGTGATTTTACAGATATTCTACTATCTGCTATTTCTTGCACCCTTTTCAACAGGCACCCTTATTTAGTGTATGGGGGGTGAAAGGGGGGCACAAATTGTATTTTATTTTTTATTTTTTTCTCCCCTTCTCATAGTGTTTTGGACAGCACCTGATGTGCTTTTTCATTGCCATTATCTTCTTTAGTAACAAGGCACTGATGAGAGGGATCTCCTGATCGTGTTGCTCGAGGCACTGATGAGGAGGATCTCCTGGTAGCTCGAGGCACTGATGAGCTGGATCTCCTGGTAGCTCGAGGCACTGATGAGCCGGATCTCCTGGTAGCTCGAGGCACTGATGAGCCAGATCTCCTGGTAGCTCGAGGCACTGATGAGCCGGATCTCCTGGTAGCTCGAGGCACTGATGAGGGGGATCTACTGGTAGCTCGAGGCACTGATGAGGGGATCTCCTGGTAGCTTGAGGCACTGATGAGGGGGATCTCCTGGTAGCTCGAGGCACTGATGAGGGGGATCTCCTGGTAGCTCGAGGCACTGATGAGGGGAATCTGCTGGTAGTGCTGCTCGAAGCACTGATGAGGTGGCTCTCCTGGTAGTGCTGCTTGAGGCACTGATGAGGGGATCTCCTGGTTGTGCTGCTCGAGGCACTGATGAGGGAGATCTCCTGGTCGTGCTGCTCAAGGCACTGATGAGAGGGATCTCCTGGTAGCTCGAGGCACTGATGAGGGGCATCTCCTGGTAGTGGCGCTTGAGGCACTGATGAGGGGGATCTCCTGGTAGAGCTGCTCGCATTTCATCACAATAGTCATGTTAGCAGTGAAAAAGACTGCCTCTTACTCCAGAGTAAATACTGTCAGGCAGATGCTGGCAGTTTCTCCCTGGTGAAGCAGCCAGGACTGTGGGAAAGTGATGAGCGGAGAGCTGTGTACCAGATACAGTACATCATATCTCAGCATGATTCATAGGAGGCAGCTGATATTA
The DNA here is from genome assembly GCF_040937935.1 of Hyperolius riggenbachi. Taxonomy (NCBI): domain Eukaryota; kingdom Metazoa; phylum Chordata; class Amphibia; order Anura; family Hyperoliidae; genus Hyperolius; species Hyperolius riggenbachi. Next base: position 147,383,059 of record NC_090648.1, read on the forward strand.
CAGAGCCGATACTTGCACATTGCACTTGTGATTGTAATGAATGATATCTGGAGGCTATTGATAAAAATGAAGAATATAGTTTTGTTATTTAGAAGATAATGGCTTTTTATCTTTTTGCAGTACAGATTAGGAAAATGAATGAAGACATCTGACCCATTCATTGCTAGACTTGACTTTCCTCTGTTTTATCAAGTTCATGCAATAAGCTGTGGCTAAAAAAATCAAATTAATATGAAGTGCATATGCAGTGTCTAAGTTTTTCCACATCTCCTTTTCTCCTTGTAAAAAAAAGACTATTATAGCTTATTTCAGAAAAAAAACTCTATACTAAATTGTTGCTATGTGATCTCAGCAAAGCTTCTGTTTCAGTGGCCCAACATCCAGTACTCCAGAATACCCTCCCCCTTTCCACATCCATTGCCAACCTTTTTATGGAGACTTCTTCAAAAGGCAATTGTAAACACAGCCACAGGAGATGAGCAGAATCCAGTGGGCCTTCCTTTGAGAGGATGCATATTGGAACAAGGCTTAAAGCAGTAGGATTAGCCATACTATGCCAGAGAAAAAAATACACATATGTAAGTAGATAAATACTTGATCTACTTGCATAACACATGTATTGTACTGTCCATGTTTTGATTTCAGTTAATTTTATATAGTAAATGAAGAGAATTTTGTTCCTGATGGGAACCATGTCTTTTGCCCACAGTTTGAGGCTAAATCATAATGTCATTTCTTCCCTTAATTTTTTTTCTTTTCTCCTCCAGTGGCTGAGTCACCTCAGCCTTGCTTGTCAACACAAATAAGCAGAGGATAATGTTACAGCTAGACAGCTTAAAGTGAACCTCCAGACTAAACATCTATTCAGCAGCACTGAAAATGCTTGGTGCTTCTTTAACAGTTTCACAGCATCAGAACTTTGTTTTTCTTACCAAAGCCTAATTTTTAGCTGAACAGAAGTTAACCTCCGCCCCATCAATGAAAACTGCCCATGCATTTTTCCCCTGATGCTGTGCAAAGCATGATGGGATTTCTGATGTTGTTGTTCTCGTTGCTAAGCAACTGGGAGGACACAGGACAGTTGGAACTATGTCTCATGCTTCTTTCCACCTCCTTTCAACCAAAAAGATGTTTGCCCTCGTGAAATCACAGACATTTGCCTGTTCTTTTAAGACAGGGTGGGTAATGTAACTTAATGACAGTATGTTTGTTTAGGCTAAAGTTCCTCTTTAAAACACTGCAGTCTGCTCAGCCAATCAGTGAGAAGCAGGAAGGTGGGAGAGTCATTGGCAATGGCACAGAAAAGAGCCTAGGGGACTGAGAAAATATAATAACAGCAGAGAGATTCGTGAATAGATTGAAGAGTTTGTACTTGCAGGGAGAGATTTCTGGCGGCGTTCTAAACACACTGCAATGTTTAAATAGAATTTGGCTTTGTGACTGACACTGCCCGCTTTAAGTGAAAGTAATATAGAGGCTGCCATATTTATTTTCATGTATTAGTAGTGTCTGAAGCACCCACCAGAAACAAGAATGCTGCAAATCTAGTCAAGACACCTGATATGCTTGTTCGGGGTCTATGGCTAAAAGTATTGGAGGCAGAGGATAAGCAGGGCAGTCAATGTGCATTGTTTGAAAGGAAATAAATATGTCAGCCTCCATATACTTCACACTTTAGATGTAGAGGGGTTTGCATTACAGTAGCAGAATTTACATTTAAAAATATATAAATAATGAGGATTGATTGTCCAAAAAATATAAGCCATTTACATTTATCTGTCCCGCAAAGTAATCTTTCAAATTACTTTTAGCTTGCATCTGTCAGGTTAATATCTTTCCTCTTTAACCACTTGTCACATGACTGCAGAACACAAGTAACTGTTTGTTCAGCAGCATTAACATGAAGTCTCCTTAATTCCTCTAACCCATACAACAAGGGGTAGTAAGTGAAGGTGAAAATAAACTTATGAGATAAACAATTGTATCTATCCTTTTTACTTCTAAAAATTACCGGTTTTGGAATTTTTTTAAATGAATTCATTGTTTTATTTTACGTTAAAAAAAACTTGGGCTCGGTTCACATTGAGCCCGCATCCGCTCCTGCGCTGCATTCCGGGAACGTCCGCTCCGACGAGCGGAATGCAGGGAGCAGAACTAAGCAGAACGTAGCAATGTGAACTTTCCCATCGGGAAAGCATTGCTTCCACTGCTGCGTTCCGCTCATCGGAGCGGAACGTAAACTATTTTAGGCTCAATGGGAACCGAGCCTTAAAAAGTTGATCTAATTGTAACGGTTGGGTGCTACAACTCAGACGTCTGATTATTAGGTGATCTGCAGTATCGCCAATAATACAGACACTATACCTGATTATGTGGTGATTTGCAGAATCACCAATAATACAAGTATAGCTGGTCAAGATACTGAGAGAGTAGTGTATTGGTGCAACCGTAACTTTAATAGTTTAGTGAGACCTTACCAGAGGAGCTGGTAAGGTACTATCAGTACACTGACTGTATATAATAGCACAGAGCTTTCCAGAGGGCTGGAACAGGTACAAACAGAGAGAGAGAATACAAATATACAGACTAGTCCTTCACCAGAGGAGCTGGCAAGGTACTAATAGAATAAGTGACTGTATAGACTTGATCAGACCTTTTCCAGAGGATCTGAAAAGGTGCTATCAGTCACTAAAAGAGCAATAAGAAACTATCTCACCAGAGAAGCTGGTGAGCCAATAGTACCTCACCAGTGGCGAGGGCCCACTGGTGAGTAGAGCGGTCAGACAGGCTAGGTTCGGCAACAGAGAGGTAAGTATCAGTACAGAATCGTAAGGCAGAAGGATAACGAGTAAACAGGCAAAGGTTCAGCAACTAGTCAGATAGGCAGAAGTACAGAAGCGTTAAGCAGAAGCAAGGTCAGAGGTCTAGCCAGAATCATACACAGGTAATCAAATACAATATCACAATAATCCTAGCCTTGGTGTGAAGTCCTTGGTTTCAACACCTGGCACTAACAACAAACAAACACAGAACACTTATATCGCGCTTTTCTCCTGGCGGACTCAAAGCGCCAGAGCTGCAGCCACTAGGACGCGCTCTATAGGCAGTAGCAGTGTTAGGGAGACTTGCCAAAGGTCTCCTACTGAATAGGTGCTGGCTTACTGAACAGGAAGAGCCGAGATTCGAACCCAGGTCTCCTGTGTCAGAGGCAGAGCCCTTAACCATTACTCCATTCAGCCACTGTTTTACTCCATTCAGCCACTGTTTTACTCCATTCAGCCACTAGTCTAAGGTCTGAGCGCTAACACAAAGTATTCACGACAGCAGACAGGGAATGAATGAAGACTGGAGGCTTAAGAAGCGGAGGTACGCTTCCAGCCACTCCCACCACGGAATCCGCCAATCCAAGCGGCGAGAGTCACCGGAGACGTCAGCCGACCGGCAGGTCAGCTGACGCGCCTTCTGCCCGCATAAAGGTCCAGTCTCTGCGTGCGCGAGACAGAAACCCTATGAGCTGGAGATAACACCGTTCCCGGCGTGCTAGACGCCAAGGGAATGGATAAAACTTGAGAGCCAGGGAGAGCGGCGGCTGCAGACGCCCCCTGCGAGTCAGCAGCCGCCAGGTCCATGCTTGTTACACTAATGTTTTGTTGTCTCTGCTCAATGACACAGACTTGCAAGAGTGTCCCAGTGCTAAAATATATGAACCATTAACCTTTTTATTTAAGCCACCCCTGCACTCAGAAGCTGTTCTCTACCAGGAAAGCGTTGTATGGCTGCCCTTTATGTCCCACTCAACCTAGTGATTTCAGTACAATATGTGTATCTAATAACGGGCATCTTCCAGAAAAGCGACATTTTAAGAACAAGCAAGCGTATTAACGGCTTAAGAGCATGAATGCCAAAACAAGTAATTCCCATTACATCAGGGTAACAATGGCTGACTGAGTGTAATTTATAAAGATTGAATGAGACCATTATAACTATTCTCTAGTAAGGAAAGCTAATTTTGCAGAACTAATGCAATGATGTAATTACACAAGATGAGTTGATTAATTCTGGTGTATGAATAGCTGCCTCCAGGGTTCCCATTGCCAATGCAGGGTGGCCATTCAGAGAGGGTCACACATTTGCATTGGGTCTGTATAGGTCTGCAGTGGCATAGCCCATGTGTACATACATTGTGAGGCTATTGTAATCTCTTATCAGCCGTATCAGACTCTGAAGGACTTCCTGCTGTGTGTCTTGCTTTGTAGTTCAGAGCCACATAAGCTAAAATCTATAGCCTGAAGGATCTCCCAGATAAGACTGTCAGGAACTAATATCGTCAGATTAGGCTAGATTAGCATGTTTTAAAGATTGCTGTACTGGATGTATCCTGATTTACTGTTTTGGCTCTTAATGCCAGGAATACATGGTTCGTTCCTGCCGTGTGTTTCTGCTCTCGATCGTTTTTGCTGCTCGATTCTGCAGTCGATTCTCTTATCTTCCGCTCGATTTTTGTTATCTATTTCCATTCACTTCTATCAAAAATCGAGCAGCAAAAGAATCGAAAGGGAGATCGAACAGGTTGGAAATGATCTATCGAACCATCTAATCGCCTAAAAAACCGAACCGTGTATTCCCAGCATTACTGACTTTTTTTTTGTTTTTAGCAGAAATTGTAAGCTAAAAGGCATACAGTGCACATTAAAAAAATAAAATAAAATGGCATTAAGGTACCCATACATCCCTCAACTTGGCAGCCGATTGACCATTCGATTCAATTAATGAATCAGATGAAAATCTGTACTGCCAAAAGCATGCCCGATGGACGATGTGACCAATACAGATAATGTATAAATGCTCACACAGGTGGCACATTTATACTTGTAGTAACTGGATAGTGTAATGGTTAAGGGCTCTGCCTCTGATACAGGCGACCTGGGTTCGAATCTCGGCTCTGCCAGTTCAGTAAGCCAGCACCTATTCAGTAGGAGCCCTTGGGCAAGTCTCCCTAACACTGCTACTGCCTATAGAGCGCGTCCTAGTGGCTGCAGCTCTGGCGCTTTGAGTCCGCCAGGAGAAAAGCGCGATATAAATGTTCTGCGTTTGTTGTTTGTTTGTATACACTAGGGTGGCAGTGGCAGACTCGGCCGCTTCCTGAGAGATTGCATGTTGAATTAGATCAGGAATCCGCCTGCAGTGTATGGGCAGATCACAGGTCCACAGGTTCAGTTTCCAGTGTCATCCCACCTTAATGCCTGGTACACACAATGCAATTTCCTGTCAGATTCACAGTTGCATCGATAATTTCCAACAGGTCTGATCTGATTTCCGATCGTTTTCCTGATCAATTTTTTTTATAGACGTGATCAGAAATTTGATCAGAAAAACTATTGAAAATCAGATTGCAAAAAAATTGCATCGTGTATACTAGGCATTAAAGTGGGATGACACTAGAAATTGAAAATTCTTGTACCTATTGCTAGTTTAGGGAAGGAGAGCATAAAAGATAGGCAGTGGACCTCTTGCTGTGAGGAGCACAGTAGCACTCATCTGGGAAAATCAAACCCAGAGGATTACTGGGAAACCAGACCACATACTAACCATGTCACACTTAAGCCTTGTACACACGCCTGACTAAAGTCGACTGAGGCCGATAATGACCACCTCAGCTGATAGTCAGGCGTGCGTACAGCGGCCCATGACCAGCGACAGCCGCATGGCAAACGATCCGCTCAACAGATCAACTTAGCCGAGCGAATGGCCAACTTCTATAAAGACACCGCTCTCCTGCCCACTGCATGACATCACACATGTGCCGCTCTGTCATCCGTTGCATACATTACCTGATCTGGCCGGCACGAGTCCCCCAGTCTCCGCTGTCTCTTCTCCGCTCTGGGCTTCAGCTTCACTTTACTTCCTGCCGGG